>NC_141698.1:532735147-533335147 GCF_964263255.1 Lissotriton vulgaris
AGTCCACCAGACCACTCTTTTGAGGTAGCACATTTCCATGCCAGACCTTAAAGGCCAACTAAACCTCAGAAGCCCGGATGTCTTAGCACCAGCAGGTGGATCCTAGTGGTGGCAAATATAGGTTAACCTTAAAGTCCTGGCCACCACAATCCACACTGAAGTTCACCTCCAGTCTTGCGAGCAGGCCTATGAAACAGCATACCCTAGAGCAACAGTGACTCTGTAACTGAGGTCACAGGACCCTTGAGGTCAACCCGCCTCACCCATTGTAACCTCCATTTGCCTAGTTTCAGCAGTAGTAGTGCTACTCACCAGATATTGGCAATGCAGGATTTTCATGCATACCAAACTAAGTTCACACACATCACGGTCTCTTTGCTTCATGCACAAGCACTTTTAACTTCTGCTGTCTGCTTTGGGGCCACTGGAATTATGCAGCAATGTAGAACAACATTTTGTCACAGTGATGACTAAATTATTCAGCAAAAAAGGCTGCAGCGTGTTGTGGTACATTTTCTGATACTTTATTATTTCTTACAGATATTAACAGTTGCTGCAAATAATTTCCCTCATTAGTACTAGTGTATCATACAAATGCAGCAGGGTGAAAGGTGAGCAGTCAAGCTTTGCAAAGGGCCCTCCACTTTGCAGCAATACAAGTCACATTTATTTGTAACTTTTGATCCGTTTGAGCTGCAAACAATTTTTTTGTTAAAACCATCAGACTATGCAGCAGGTGATGTATTATGTGGCAAATATGGCAGAGCCATAATTATGTGGAAACATTTGCAAACTAGGATATTTTCCATTCATGTTTGAACTGCTCTTGTGAAAAAAGGGAGGACAAGTGCTGATGACAGAAACTGCATGGCTAGGAGATGAAAAGCTTGTAATTCCACTTTTAACCCCTTAAGCGCTGCCGTCAGCCAATGGCCGACGGCAGCGCTACCTCCCCAGTGCTGCCGTCGGCCATTGGCCGACGGCATTCCACCCGCGATCAAAAACGGCCGCACCGCGCCGGGAATTACCGTTGCGGTAAACGGGTTAAGCATATTTGAGACATTCTGTGATTGGAAACATATTCCACTTTGTGAATGTATTTTATGTCAAAAACTCATTAAATCTTAAATACATTTGTGTACCCATTTGTTGAATTAAATATGGTAATAAGCTGGAACTGGTCAGAGTAATGGCAAACAAATATCAAAAATTGGGATGCTTTGCTCTTTCTGGACCCACCTCTGACTCCGCCCACTGACCCAATGCTCAGGTTATTCCCGCACTCTGATTCTCTGCCCACAGCTCCCTGACTTTCCCCCCCCCCCCCCCCCACTTCGACCTGTTCTGCATCAGCATATACCTGCAGTGGCACACCATCTGATTAGCAACGCCGCATTAATAGCCATTCACAGTTTGCTAAATAGGAATTATTTACCTTTCATTGCCACACTATCTCATCCTCTTGCAGCATGCCGTTTCGGTGACAATTGCTCTCAGTGTCAATGTCAATTTTACGGCCTTTGCTTCTTCATCACAGAGTGCCTAGCCGACCGGCTACGAGGTAGGCAGGGAGGCCGTCCGCCATTAGCAGCACGCCTCCAACAAATGCTCCATCAAAGGACTTTGAAAATCATTGCAAGTTTCGAAATCATTAAAATTATAGATGCAAGCCACTCAGTTTATTTCCGCTGTGTCATGAAAAAAGTTCCAGGGCTGAGCCCTGACAAGAACCAGCTGAATTTAATCACTGGCTCTAGAGTGGATGGCTTGCACTATTCAGTTTGTGTTATGGTGAATGGTTGTTTAGCTGCTGGAGACCTCCTTCATTATGTTAATAAAAAGGTTTGATACATCACAGATATTAATAGAATTTTCTCCTGTTCATTTTTTTTCTTTTTTTGCCTTGCTAGAAGGGCGGCAAACTCACCGTTGGACATGAGACCCGTTCGGGCTGGCGATGAAGATGCTATAGTTGCGAGGAGGGCTGCTTCAAACATATTTTCGCTTGTGAAAAGGATGCAGGAATCCGTTGAAGCAAAGAAATCCAAAATGAAAATAAATTAATTCCCAAAAAAGGTGGGAATTTTCAAAAGGTTTTTAAAAAAGCTGCAAACTTAAAGGTACCCACAAATGTTTATTTTGACCATGCACTTGCATCTTTGTCTGGTTGTTGCTTACATCTATAACTAAAATTGCTTTGCAATCAAAAGACAGATTGAATGTCATGTTGATAGATTTGTGATCTAATATTACCAGTGAATTATGTCATCTTTTTGACAGAGATCAAATAGTATAGTTTATAAATGGAAGTAGCTGAGTGAAAATATTCCGTAAAACATACAAATGCAGAAAAATATAATTCCTTAATTATGTTAACTGGTTGTCTGTACGCCAATAGTAAATGCGCAAATTCATTTTATACATGTATTTCAATTTAGTGAAACCACATAGCTTTCTTTGGCAGTAACATAGGGTGAACACCGCTAACTAATAGTGCACAGATGAGTCTGGTAAAACACAGAAACGTGAGTCAATATCTGGGCAATGAACATTGAGTGTTCCTGTGCTATTCAGTTTGGGTGACATGAAAAACATAAGCCCAATATGATGCTAATGGATCAGAGACAGTGATGTTCTCACCAGGGCTATAGTCATACTGAACAAGAAGAGATGTATATGCTTCCTTGTGTACTGTAAGGGGCCTATCATATATCAATCTGATAGCTATGGAAATCTTTCATATGATTATCTGAAACAGTTGCTGAAGGGGAACTTTCTTTCAAAACAAAACATTGATTATGAAAGATATATTTTCCACTCCATGCGTCAACAAGAAGGTAAGACTTTGGATGCTTTTAAGATAAGAACAAAAGAATAAAAGACCGAGTGCTGCACTGTACTTTCCATAAGAACAACAATGAAAAGGCACAGAAGTTGAGGAGTCACTGTGCAAGGTTGTAGACAGAAGCTCCCTGAAAGATGATGGCAAATACACTTGTTTCAGATAAGGATTCTGCTCCATGCACTCAGGCATGTATCCTGCACTGCAGAACACGTGACACAATTGTGGCAAGAAGTGTTGCTTTCTATCCTGATGTCGAAGTAAGAAGGATTAATGCGTTGATTCACAAGTTACTCCAATCTCTGATAACAGAGCAGCTGTGAGAGAGCAATCAAAATGCACATCTTGTAATCATCACCAGGTAAAGGAGGTGGCTACACACCTAAGATCTTCAAGGTCATCAGGGGTCATCTGATTTGTCGCCCTCATAAACTGAACAATCTAAACAAACAATTGAATTGGCAATGCCATGGTCAAAGAGACTCAACAAATAGGTTGAACAAAAACTTGACAACATCATGAAACTCACTATCATTGAACCTGTTCAATGTGACGCACTCCCCTGATGGGTGCTTGCAGGGGAGCCATCAGGGCAGAGGGGCCATGGGCCTCCCCCTGCAGCCCCCATAGAAAGGAAATGTTGTGGGTGCCCCAGGAGGGGCCAGGGCACTGACCAAAAAAAAAAGGTGGGCCGGGCAGCTCTCATGCAACCAGAATGGGTGCTGGTCAGGTAACCGGTGGGGCCACAGGGGCCACAGGGCTCCTCTGACAGATGTGGGTGTTCAGGTGGGACTAGGACACCCAAAAAAAAACAAAAAAAGGCATCCAGAGGCCATTCAAGTAAATTAATAAATGAGTGGCCAAGCTGCTCATTTATTTTGTACTGCTTCTGGCAAGGAGTGCCCCATAATGCCTTTAATGGGCTAATATACATATTTGTTTTTCCTTTTAGGTGCCACAGTTTTGGCAGCATCACCACAAGTTTCGTAACAATGTTGGGGCTGAGGCAATGCAGCAGTCCGACAAAAATCATTTTTTAAGATAATCCTATGTTTCCGGGGGTGTGAACAACCTGAACCAAGGAAAGGTTTATAGTATTTCGAGAGCTTGAGCTTTTGATATTCAGCTGAGGATTAAAGGCCTGGCCCCCTTTGTGGATGGTGTTATTATTGCATCATTTGACATGAGGTGTGTAAAAAAAAAACTGGCTCTTGTTTTATTCGGTTGACAAAGCTAGTAAGTTTGCTTTTCCTATATTAATGTGGTTATTCTTTGGCAAAGCTAATAGACCTGTGTTATGTAATGACGTGGGTACTGGATTTTCTCGGCTGGAGAAAAAGACAGCGTCTCTCTCAGTGCGTCAAAGGGAGGGGCGGTTTCCTTCGGCTCTCCGCAAAAGCTGGGCTCTTGGGCAAGTAGAACATCGCACTGCTCCCAACCACCATGTGTTTGCTTAAGGCAACGTTGGTAAATTTATACCTGAAAGGTGCTGGGTTTGATGTAAGGTTAGAAATAAGACGTCACCAAGAACTAACAGTTCTTTCTGGACTCTAGGAGTTCTTGTGCAAATTAAAACAAGAGCAGGGGGTTTTCCCAGGCTGCTGGTGGCTTGGTTTGTTTAAAGAACGCGTTGTGCTTTCTAGGAATCTATGGGAGTAGCCGTGCTGTGTTTTGGACTGCATGGGCTATTACTGAATATGGATATGATTCTTATGCCTTTATAAGGATATTATTAGATATAACCACATAAGGGCATGAATCGGGAATATCGAGATAGGGTCCTAATTTGAAATACAACACCCACTCCACGTATGAATGTCCATCATTACTAAATAATAAGCAATATAAACACATAACAATGCATGTGTGTTTTCCAACCCACCCCAAAATACATAAATTGCATTTGAAATGGTGTATGGTTTATACACGAAAATGAGTATTGGTACTGTACGCTCTTCAAGCAGTGTTATCATTCAGTTAAATGCATATATATCAGCTGAACGAATTGCGAGAATTACACATGAAATGGCTCTGTATACAGAAAAGAAGGTCGAGACCATTTCATCACATATTTATACAATACTGTACATGTGCTAGAGGCTGAGGAAAATATTGTCTCTAACTTCTCTAAACATAGAAGCTCTGTTCTCTAAGAATAGTTCTACTTTAAGCAGAGTAGCATGTGCCAAAAAAGAGGTAAATATTTTGGAAGTGGAAAAATGATTTTCGCTTTCAGGGGGAAAAAGTTCCAAATGTTTTCAGTAGTGTTGTTTATCAATAACTGAAGGCCGAATTCAGAGTTCATGGAACGCTGTGTGCTCATTGTTTTTAAAAGTTATTCTCGTTGTTAGGAGAGAACATCATAACAGACAGACTTGCAAAAAATTGGTCTACAACATCAGGTGAAAGTTCGACCAAGTTTGAAAATACTGTAACTGTGCAGTTCTGTGCGTGATTGCTATCATCGATGTTTGTATCAGCAATGCTCACAGAAGGTTGTACATGTTTGGTGCTGCTTTCCTCTCGTACTTCACCGCCACCTACTTGTAATGGTGAAGTCTCAATGAATGCCGTCATCAGAATAGGTAGCCGCTGGGGACAACACATTGCATGAGTTGTTACAGGACAAAGCAAAGCGTCGATATCCATTGGTACTGCTGATGGTAGTGTAAGACAGACGTCCAACACGCATTCTTCTCCGCATAGCAGACATAGAAGCACAGGTAAGATGAAATCCTGCCAGATTGATCTGAATGAAAGAAACTAAGTAGTACTTAGATCTCTTAGCCGGGCTAATTCGAGGACCTTAGTGATACGGTCTCGGTATCGTATTGCTAGGATCGTTTCTTCCATCGTTGCCGGAGTCTTGTCTGTGGATTGGCTTGCCATATCGGAGAAGAAGGAACAAAAATAAAATTCCTACCACGAGTCCCAAGATTAAGGGTAGGCCGCCAAAGACAGAATGGCCAAAATTTGGGAAGATGTCCAGAACTGTTTCAAAGGGTGCTAACAGTCCCGAAAAAATTGTCTTAAATACATGTGCAATGCCACTGGTATCAGACATGTTGAAGATTTGGCTTAACATTTCTACGAAATGCACGGGGCAATTTGTCGATAAAAGGGTATGTATCTCTGCTGCTGTCCTTGCAACTTGCAGTTTATACGTTTATTTGGACGTGGTCAGAGGCACAGTAGTCTTTAAAAGAATAGACTTCATTCTGCTTAAAGTATCAATTCGAATAGAAGAGATATTCACATAATGCCATATTGCCGCCTCCATGTCTGGATTGCTGTTGGGAAACAATACTTGCATACAGCAAACGGCCCTGGAAGTAACAGTTATGAGATAGCATTCTCCTGGCACCATTCCACAACAGCTGTGGTCATTTATTAAAACGTAGCTGCCGTTAGAAAGTGGTATGAAAAATGGCTCTATCTGTTTTGCAGGAGTGCCTTGCAGGTGACATGAAAGGTTATTTGAAGACCCTTCGCAGGCTCCATGCAAGTTAATACCTTGACACAGAAGTGTACCGCTTAGTGATTTTTAACAATTATTACCACTAAGGAATACCTCCCTTTCCCTTCACTATAACATTTGTGTGTGTAAGGTAAATCCCAGGTTGATTTGATGCATATTGTTGCACATGATGTTATTTTTCCAAAATTCTAAACCAAATGTAGACATTTTGTCATAAAATTTTTCAGAATAAATCAATTTAGTATTTGTCAACATTGCTTTCATTCCTGTCTTGTTTAACATTTTAAAATAAAACGTGTCTGGATCACTGTTGCTAAACCCGGAGAAATACGGAATTTTTTTCGAGCTTCCTGTCGGTGGATTTGGACAATGTTACCATTGATTATAAGTAAAAACATTTCTAGGTTATGCAGATTTATGCAAATAGTGATGACCATAGTGATTATAACAGTATAACTCTTCATAATTTGATGAACCCTGTAAATAATCATGTTCTGTGAATTTAGCTGACATTACTAAATCTGACATCATATTATTAATATTTTCAAAGTCCCAATCATCAGAAAAAGAAATGGGTATCACAAAGTCACTTAAGGAAACCTTAAACTGGTGTGGATACTTCAAGAGCTCAATCGGGCCATAAATATCATAGTCAGTTCTATCCCATGCTATACCACCAGGTATTAGATTGGCTGTGATGTTCACTGATGATAGTTCTCTTTTCTCGATGTGAGAGGATCAATGAATCTACCTAAGCATAAAACCATGATTAGCCAAAGTAGGAGAAAAAGTACACCTAACACAGTCCAAAATTCAATCCATGGTGAAATCAGATATGTTTCTTTTAGTTGGTGTAAAAGCTCGGTCATTTTTTCTTTCAAAGTTTTTGTTGCTGGCTTGTCTCCATGTTCACTTGGATCATCGGAAAAGTCATCAAAGTTGATAAAATAGCCAGATGCTGTTCTGTCAATTGGTGGGATTGCTTCCAGATTCCCATTGATCTTTGCAATTTCTTTTGTTTCATTTGTACATTCTGATGCCACATCATTATAGATTGGTGTATCATTACAAATTGTTGCGATTTGGGTTTTAAGGGGCACAAGTTTCATGGCTTTGTTGCATAGTCCCTTGTTATTTACTGCAGGTTTATCGAATGTGATTAGTCTCTCAGTTTGAACCTCTTGGATTGTAGCAAAGTTTGGTCTTCTGCTATTTCTTAGTAGTCCACTGGGCCTGCTATTTATTATCAGCCACATGTTTTTGGTTTCACCAGATGGATGGAAACAATTCTGTTTTCCTTTTTACCAACAAGTGGCGGTAGTACTACTGATCTTGTTCCTCTGACAGCTAAGGCAGGTACTGCTTTTCTGTAAGAAGGCCCAAATTCCTTCTTCACCACGATCTTTTCTCTGACCAGATCCCCAATCTTCGGAATCCAGACAGGTCTTGCTGGGACAGGTGGTTCTTCAGTGGTTGTTGGCTTAAACTTTATGTTACTTAGACTCTTTCTTGTTTCATTCAAGTCCTGTTAAACAGCCAAACGATCTTTGATAGCAAAGGTTTTTTCTTCTACCACTGAAGTTTGACGATCCAGATCCTGGATAATCATTCTAGTACCAAACGAAAGTTCGTACGGACTGATACCTCCTAGAGAATTTCTTGGCATGTTATTAAGAGTACGTTGGACACTTATTAAATGTTTGACCCACCCATTACTCGAACCTAATACCCTCGCCGTTATAGATTGCTTTATGTCACGTTTTTTTCTTTCCACTACCGCATTTCCCTCAGGATGGAAGGGAGAAGAGTACCACAATGCAATGCCCATGCTGGCCTCCTTGTAAGCCCGAGAGCTAAACGCAGGACCCTGGTCAGAATGTAGCATGCCAATTGCGAATGTGCTGAAAAAGGCTCGCAAATCTTTTAGAACAGTTCTGGCTTCAGCCGAGCGCTGGGGTCTATATTTTCAGTGAATCTGGTTTTAATAATTA
Organism: Lissotriton vulgaris; assembly: GCF_964263255.1. NCBI lineage: Eukaryota > Metazoa > Chordata > Amphibia > Caudata > Salamandridae > Lissotriton > Lissotriton vulgaris. The sequence continues at coordinate 532,743,459 of NC_141698.1, forward strand.
TGGGGTCGCATTTCTCCGGTTGGATTTCTGCGTATAGATCGCCTGATGCTTTCTAATAAAGGTGTCCTGGCAATAGTCTGGTCCGGTTCACAACTGCGATCTCTGTTGCAGTCCGGACAATCCATTGCAAATTTGTAAATTTGCAAGCTCATCCCCGGCCACCAGTATTCTGATTGTAATTCTATTAGAGATTTTAAGATCTGTTGGTGCCTCGGACCCATTCCCATGTGTGCGTTTTCAATCAAGTTCGTGTTTGGAATTTCTCTATCCCCCACTCCAAGGATTTGAGCAAAAGGAATGGAGTTTGCATCAAATATGTATGTATTACTGATTGGATAGTTGAAAGGTAATGCTGCATAATCGCCTTTTAATGAGGCTTTTACTGCCAGCATGGTTTCCCCATCTATGTGTTTTTCTGAACGCTTTTTTGTGGCTACGGAAGCCGGTTGAACCGCTGTGGCTGTGTTAGCCAATGAATTCCCTGCAACGTGAACGCCATCACGTTGATGACTCAGTGTATGGATCAGGTGAGTCTTTTGTAGTTCTTTCTTTAAAAGAACTACTTGTTCCCAAAGCGTTTTATGCTTTATTGTGGCACCAGTGTCATCTTTGTAACTGTTTTTGCTCCATGTCTGCATGTCACTGTTGTATGACTTGACGCAGTAATGCGAATCGCACACTATTAGTGTGGGGAATTCGCGATCGGCATTTTCATGCGTCATCTTTAAAGATCTTATTTCAGCTCGCTGAGCTGAACAGTTTCTGAGTGATTCAGTTTTGGTACTCATCGGTTTGAATTTACCAGAGCGCCAGCGACCTTTAACAATCACGCACGCTGCATTGTAGGATTTTGTATCTACATCGTAGTGTTGTGCGAATCTGTCCATATAGATTACGCAGGTATATTGTTTCAGAGGCAGAATTTTGATTGGCAGAGGATATTCTTGTTCATATTCTAGATCATCTAGTTTTTTCAGTTTCGGGTCAAAATAGTATTTCACGTCTTCTGTAGCAAGAGAACTTTCCCATTGTATCCATTTTGGATTTAATGCAACCGTCTTTAGATTGCGTGGACTTGTTAATGCCTCAATGGCTGATTCTGCTGTATATACAGTTATTCTTTTTCCTTGGGCTAGGGTTCTTTCTCTTGCTACAGCAGTTTGAACCGCTGTCAGAATTTTTTCTGTAGAGCTGAATTTCATTTCAGCTTGAGTGTACAAATGTGATTTGTAAGCTATAGGTACCGTTTCTCCCTCATTAGAGGTCAGGTATGTGAATCCGCATCTCCCTGGGATGACTCGGATTACAAGGTTGCCTACGATTTCGCGAGTTTGCAATTTTGTTTTAGCTAACATGTCTGTTTGTAATGATCTTAAAATTTCTGTGTCTTTCTGAGTCCAATTGTTTGGTTTGAAATCAGGTTTTGTTAATTCATAGAGAGGTTTAACCCTCTCTGCATAATTTAGAAAGTATGTTCTACCGAAATTCAGGAAGCCTAGTATTGATTGTAAGTTTTTCAGCGTTTTTGGTGCTTGGAGTACTGCACACTTCTCTAAGAAGATGTCTGCCAGGCTTTTGCCTTCACTTGATAATTCATATCCTAAAAATAGGACTGTTGGATGGGCAATTCTTGATTTTTTAAATTTTTTTGTAACCCTCAGATGCGAACCCAAGTATTATGGTGTTCATTTTTTTTAAGTGAGTCTCCAGGTCATAATCTGTGAGATTGATGTCATAGACATAGGATAATGCCTCATCATCAAGTATTTGTAGTAACTCTGTTACCCTTGCTGAGAATAATCCTGGGCTATTCTTGAATCCCTGTGGGAGTCGGCAAAATAGTTTTTGCGACCCCATTATTGAGAAAGCGGTCAAATACCTGCTTTCAGGTGCAATGTTATGACAAAAGAATCCATTAGAGATGTCTAATGTCGTTTTATATTTTTTGCTCACGATGTTATTCATTAGTGCTGCACTGTGTGAGTTTTGTACTGCAAAAGTTTTACAGCAGGAGTTTAAATGTCTGTAGTCCAAAACTAGGTGATATGAATCGTCTGGCTTGGGGACAGGAAACAAAGGATTGTTCATTTGTTAGGTGCGTGTTTTAATAACCCCTTGATATTCAAGTTGATCTAAGATCTCCCTGACTTGCTTTTTAGCTTCTTGTCTAACTGGGTACTGCGTTTGTGCAGTGGGTTGATTTTTTAACTGGAGTTTGTGGGGAGGGGACTCCTCATCCCATCCTACATGATTTTTGTATAGTGCAGGGGCTTGGGCCACTGCCCATTTTCTTGCAAATGTGTATTTTTTATGAATCGGAATATGGTTTGAGAAGGCAGGCATTATCATTTCTTCGCCATGAGGGCACTTCCTGACAAACTCTAGTGGGCAATCTTTTTCAGCTAACAGGATGTCATAGCCTTTAGAAACTTTCTCCCAAAAGAGACCTTTTATTTTCCTAGTTTTATCTCCCTCTATACATAATGTTATTTCATATAGTTTATGGGGCACACTAACTCTTGTGTCTGCAGTTTCCACCTGAATGTATTCATTCGTGTCCACTGTCTCCAGAAGATTCACCAGGATCTTGCGAGCTATTGTTACTTCTGCTGCGCTGTCTAGCATTGTCTGAGCCCACTCTCCGTTTTTCAGTTGTGTCCTCAGAATCCTCGATATGTTTAATTTTAATACTTCTGGGAAATTGCGATTTTTTACTTTGATGAGCAGGTTCTTTGTCTTTGGACTTGACGTGCTCTTCCTTGTGTTCTGACCGTCCTCTTCTTTCCGATTTCTGTGAGGAAGTCTGAAAAGATTGTGAGGGACGTGTATCAATATCTTGATATCTATCAGGTTTTCTCAATTTATCCCTCTCTCTAAAGTTGTATCTTTTCTCAGAGGGTTCCCTTTGGGGAGACTTGCCTCCTTGGCCAGGAGATCTTTCTCTCCGTTGAGGAGACCTTCCTCTGGACTGGAAACGTTTTTCCTTGGGAGTGAATTGTTTATTACCCTCCCATCCCTTTTTTGGAGCATTTAAATTATTTTTAATAAATGTTTTTTCAGGATTTTCAGTTAGTTTGGGTTTTACCGGTTTCCCACCCAAACTATCTCTTCCTAGTTCTTCATAGGATTTTTCTATGATTCTGGCAAGTTCAAATGGTTGGGCTGTTATATCTGTCTCCTTCAATTTCTGGAGGTATTTTATATCGTCCCTTGCCAATTGAACTAATTTTCTATATACCTTTGTTAATTCTTTTACTTTAACTAGGAGCTATTTGCTTGACATTGTTTCAATGTCTGGGTGTTATGTGTAACTGGCTAGAACCGGCCACGTGGCTCCTGGTCTATCTAGTAGACCGTGCCTGGTGATGTGATTTTGATGTTTTAGGGCACCATTAAACCAGAGCAGGTGCTCTTGGTAAGTTAGTGGGATTTCAACGTCCTCAAAAGGAGTGTATATATCCGGAGGTTTCTCTATTTTTTAATAGTGGAAATCTTTTGTCACAGTGTGAGCTGCTGGAAAATGTATCCATGTATAGAATATCTCTGTCTGCCAATACTCATGTGCCTCTATGATGAATATGACCGTACCACCTCAGGGTGATAGTCCAGTTTCTATAAGTTTAAGAGTTATAGTTCTTCTTATGTTGACCGGAATGAGTATAGCATTCGGATCAGTTTCTTGGATGGTTGTGTCATCCGCTATGAGTTGAGCTGCTATTCTAGCTTGTTCTCTTTCGTCTTCACTTTCTCCCATTTTACTGACAGAAAGTTTTGTTGCAGATCAGGTTTCAAGGAAACAAAGATTAGGTGCACAATATTTTGGAACACTGTATCCTTAAACGTTGACTAAACCAAGAACTAATACATAGGATTCTCATCCTACTAAGTTCCGGCGGATATTAACCTTTCACCCACTCCAGACGTCTATTGGAGTTTTTTACAGGAGAAAGGGGTCTGTGTAAAAAGCACGACTGAGGTACTGTCTTGCGTTAGATTATCGCCTTACCAAACGTTGGGCGCCATGTAGTGTAGTTCCTATATTCCCAATAGGCTCTGCGCATTGGAATAATATAAACAGCAGTGTAGCCGTAGGACTGAGGTCATCTAGGTCTCTACTGACTATGTTAGACTTAATTAGTTTTGCCAGCTAGCTCAGAGGTCACTAGAAACTTTCTCGAATGTTCAGGAAAGGGTTAACCGTCCTGATTTAGACAAGAAGGGATTAGCTTCTGACAACCATATAACATGACAACTTTGCTCCCTCAGAATAAAGAGTGTATCTCTAGAGTCGTGTGAAAACAATAGACAACTATTTCACTCAGTCAGTCGTGCATGCTTAGTTCCACCAGAGTGCATAGAAATAGAGAGACGGGCCTTTTCAATAAAAGGTGTTATTTTATTGAGCAGTCTTCTTTCTCATGCAAGAGAAATGAATTGCCACAATTGCAATACGTATCATAAAGTAAAGTGCGTACAGTAAAAGTAGTATTATGAAATAATACTGTAAAAGCATGGATATGGTTTCTTAGCCATATGATACTTTAAAATGGATAAAATATATACATACATAAAAATATTGACTAATAATAATAATAATCATAATCTTTATTTAGATATAAAACATATCTTTAAAAGAATTTACAAGTTCAAAGCCTGACCAAATATAAGGTTAAAAACTTCTAGAAAATAACAACACAGATATTGATATAAAAACACAATCCATTTCCAATCGTTATAAAAACAGGGATTTTGTCCCATAAAATGCTTTAGAATCACAAAAATTGAAACAAGGCACCAGCTTGCATTGGGTATCGCCAGATTATGTTTGACCTTACTGAGAATAATGCCAGTTTTTACTGATTTCGATGAGAGAAAAAGATTGAGCACTTTAACATGGCCTCCTTTAGTTAAAGGTGTAATATGCTCGCTGAACAAATTTTGTAAATTTTATATTTAGCACTGTATTTTCCGGATTTACAGCTGCCATGATGGCTTGCCTGCAAGTCCGAACCCCCAGCATGTTCCATACTAATTTTAGTCCGGACCTACGTTCTGTATTAAGGGCTGGGCAGAGGCAACTTACATGCAACATGGTTTCCACTGTTTTCCCACACCCTCTACAGGAAAGATCTTCCGATGTACATCGCCATGGTGGTAAGTCTCGCAAGAAACGCCAGTCGCCCATTCTGATGGCAAGAAAGCTGCGTTTCAAGTATAATGGGTATGTGCTAGCCAAATAACAGACTGGGACTGGGTGTCTTTTGGAATTTATCATGGCCCAGGCACGACTACGTTTTAGAAAAAGTGCTTTATCAGTAAGACAGGACGTCATTCTCACACATTTGATATAGCTTTTTTGAAAGCTATCTGGCCTAGGTTTAGAGCCCACAGATCGCTTGCTGACATTTGCTTAATGGCGTTTGTGAAAAGGCGTCCGTAGAACCCCCCCGGGTTAATCTGGCTGATTTCTTGCCAGACTAGGGATTCTAAAGTGCCTGGCTCAGCTTGTCTTAACTTATGACACAGGTTAAGGTATGCCCCATTGGCAGAGGCCTCGTAGTATATCAGCCCCATCTCCAACCTTATCTGTGCTGCAGAGGCGGTCTTTGGCAGCCGGAGCACCCTTTTATGAATTTTGGTTGTCTGTTGGTTCAGGGTTGTGTTCATTTTGCCACAAAAAATCTCAATGCCGTAGGATAGAGTAGGGCCAACCTTTGCTCTCATTACCTCCAAGAGGGGAGCTAAGGTTGGACCGGAAAGATCTTTCTCAAGTTTACTTAGTGAGACCATTAGGGCCACTGCTTTGGCTCCGATCTCTCCTCGCTGTTTTTTGTAGCCACATTTTGAGTCCAGGTGGACGCCTAGGTATTTATAGGACTGGCCAGTTTCTAGACTGACATTATTGAATGACCAACCGCCCCCTGTATACCGTTTCTTGCCGAATGTAACTACTTGCATTTTCTTTAGGTCAACCTCAAGTTTTTTGTTGGTCGTATAATCAAACAATTTGTCGAGGAGTCTTTGTAACCCTACCCTGGTTAAACTAAAGAGAGCCAAGTCATCGGCATATAAAAGATTGCTTAGAGTCATGCCACGCACCTTCGGAGAGTGACTGTTAATGTCGTCTTGGGCTGCCGACAGATCTGCTACAGATAAATTAAAAAGAAGAGGGGCCAGCACACATCCCTGCTTCACTCCTCCGGTTATCATTATTTTACGTGAGAGGTGTGTGCCGGTCCCCAACTTCACCCGCACCCACGTCCTGGTGTTAAGCTGAATTATTCCCTCTAGTAGTTTCTCTGGGATCCCCCACATCTTTAGTTTGGCCCATAGGGCCTCCCTGGGGACTCTGTCAAATGCTGCTTTGAAGTTGACAAAGCAGCAATGAACTAATCTTGAGGTTACAACTGACCTGTCGACTACGGTGGATATTGCTAGCAAATTGGTACAGGTTCCTGAATTTGCCACAAACCCTGTCTGGTTCATTGGCAATAGCTTATTGTCCTTTACCCATAACCTTAGGTCCTCTAATAGAAGACCTGCATAGTTCTTTGCTTCAATGTCCAGAAGGGCAATGAGTCTGTAATTGCTCGGTTGTGCATGGAATCTGGATTTATAAATCAGGTGTATTATTGCTCCCCTGCCATGACTCTGGGAGTGTGGCTGTTCTTAATGCGTAGTTGAATAGATTGGCCAATGTTCCTGACCAGAGGGCAATATCTGAGTTAAACAAAGTCTGTGGCAGGCCATTTGTGCCTGGCGCCCCATCCGATCTTGCTTTTGACAATAATTTCGAGACCCTTTCCTGTGTTATACTCCACGTGGGGCCATGCCCTTGGCTAGTCTCAGTTACGGTGATGTTTCCAATTGAGCTTGGATAATCAGGGGACTTCAATCAATCAATCAATCAATGACATTTATAAAGCGCACTACATACCCGTAGGGTCTCAAGGCGCTGGGGGTGGGGGTGGTGCCGCTACTGCTCGAACAGCCAGGTCTTCAGCTTCTTCCTGAAGGAGAGGTGGTCTTGGGTCAGGCGCAGGTCGGTCGGGAGGGAGTTCCAGGTCTTGGCGGCCAGGTAGGAGAAGGACCTTCCTCCTGTAGTCGCTCTTCGGATGCGGGGGACGGCGGCGAGGGCGTGGTTGGCTGATCGGAGGTGGCGTTTGGGAGTGATCAGATAGGAAATTGGCCCAGACTGATTCGGGGATATTAGCCGATCCTGTACACACTGTTCCTAAGCTGGTGTGGTTAATAAGCGCGCAGAATTTCCTTGAATTGTTTTGCTTACTTTCCCACACCAGTTTACTCCAGAATTGATTTTCATGTGCCCGTTTATCCTTTTTAATCGCTCGCTTGAGTGATTTTTGCGAGATTTGATAATTGGATATGCACTCACTATTTCCCGGGGATTTGGCCAAAGCCCACAGGGCCTTATTTCTCACTTTCTTTAGTGACTTCGTCGTCTGAGTTAATGTGAATTGATGCGTCGGAGTTACCCTTTGAGCTTGGTGCCTTGCAGGAAACAGATGAATCAGGTGGGAACATAACGTGGACCATAGGTCAATTGGACTGGCCTCTTGCTCCTGGCCCAGTCTTATTATGTCCGAGCTTGCCCGAAGAATATTAAAGCTAATTTCTTCTGTCCACTTTAGGCGCTTTAGGTTTTCTGTGTAGGTTCCCTGAATTGTCGATGGTGCCATTTTGTGATACTCTGGGTTTGTATTAAAGGCTGTGACCTGGGGCCTATGACCACTTTCAGTTCTTGGATGTATTCTGAAGTCAATAATGCAATTTAGCAGGGGTGCGGTGCAAATCGTGTAATCCAGATGAGATTGCTTTGAGCCATTTGTCCATGTCCACTTTGGTGGAGTGTCCCCGGCTGTTCTGCCGTTGATAACAAGATAACCTGCACTATAAAATTGGCTCACACATAAGCCGCCTAGGTTACTTTGAGTTTGTATTAGCGGTTTGGTTTGCATTGTGACCTCCGTAATTTTGATTAAAGGGGGGCCATCATTATCTGCTGCGTTCCCCTGAAACAGATAGGTGTTAAAATCCCCAGTAACTATGCAGTCTGAATTGGGTTGGTCCGTGACTATGTCGTTCATGATCTCAGTTAGACGAGTCAGATGGTCCTTTTTGGTACGTGTACTGGGGTTAATGTACACATTTAGGAGAAAGAGGGGACGATGTTTCCGCCAGGGTTCGATCTTGACCCCTAAGATCCAGTCTTCCTTGAGGGGCCATCGTGTGATTTGAGCTTTTAAAGAGTTTGATACATAAGTTGCCAGTGCGCCCCTTTGAGTGACCAAAGCGGCTGTCCCTGGTTGCTGGATTCCATGTCTCAGTGAACCCAGGCACTGGGCACCCTTGTAAAGCCCAGGTTTCCTGTAGTGCTATTACTGAATGATTCAGCAAGAAGGTTTGTGTATCTGGGTCCCCAATTTTTTGATGTAAACCGCTTATGTTCCAGGAGCATAATAGAGTAATTTGTTCCGATTGTAAATTAAATGCTGCTCCTGGCAGTGAAGGCTGCACTGGAATTTTTGTGCCGGTAAACATGATCATGGGATTATATGGTCATTCGTACCTTTTGGATGATGAAATTGCTGGGAGCCAGTTCCATCTTTGACCAATGACTTTGGAGGCTGCATCTCTGGGTTGAATGTTGCCGTCTTCTTCTGGCCCTGAGGCATTTTTTAGAATTGAGTAGGTTTTTTCTTGACCCTTCTGCCTTATTATCCTGGTTTTTTGAGGTGGTGTTAGCTGGTTAAGGAGTGTAATTGGGTAGCCCGGCATAGAGTATGGATAGACTCGAATACCCCATTCTCTTAGGGTTGCTTTGTTGGCCACTTTGCCTCCTTAAATGTCACCAGAGTTACTTCCGATAATTGTATTCCTCTTGGCGGAAGGAACTCAATAGCCTCGATTTCGTCCGATCCTAAACCCGTGAATCCGGGGATCCCCTCCGTCAGTTTGAGTATGTTTGCTCTGTTGAGGATGTCATGATGGCCCTTGGATTTGTATTCAGGGGCTAGTATGATGTAAAAGTGTGATGTAGCATTGGCAGTCTCAGTTTGGTGGTGGCACATTATGTTTTTGTTGGTTGTCAGTCCTTCATTATGCTTGTTCTCCTGAGCTGTCAGGTTGGCCCTGATCTTTGGCGGCTGGCGATGATTTATGAAATTGTCTGGTCTTTGGTTGTGGATCGTTTTAGTCAAATTCTGACCCATCATTGTAATGTCATCCTGGGCTGGAGATGTAACGTGCCCTGTTTTTGGTGACACTTGGGTATCTTTGAGTCTAAGTATCCCTTTTTCATCTTTTGTCGTGTCCTTATTTACTAAAGCCGGACCGGGTTATTTTTTGGCTACTCGCATTGAAGGATCACTTATTTCCTGGGAGCTCCCCATCATAGATTGATTGTTAATTGCTGATGGGTCCTCTTTTGGCTTGGGCACGGCAGGGTTTCCTAACAAAGGTGGTGCGTCTGTCGCACTCGGAGCCCGTTTGCTTGATGCTGTTGAGAAAAGCGGGTAGTATCCTGGTTTGGAAGCCGTTGTTAATGCCTTGGCCTTATTTCATTGTTTGCGTTGGTGCTTACGTTCTCTTTTACTTAACTGGGGTTCAAACCCTGGCTGTTTGTCCTGGGTAGTGAGAGCCAAGCATTGGGGGCTAACCAGTGGGCCCTTCGGGGGATTAGCCGAACTGGTGGTACCACTATATGGCGACCCCATCTTTCCCTGCTCGGCTTCTGCCTGGTCAGGCTGGTCCCTTGCCTGGTTTGGGCTAAGGTCAGTGCCCTCAGTTGACTTAGTGCCTTCCTTTGGCATCTGGCTGGGAAATGGGATAGTCCTGGGTCCGATATGGTGAATTTTGAGTTGAAACTCCCGGTGTGGTGCCTGGGTTGCTGCTCCTCAGCGTCCTTACCTCCTTTAGAACACTTGCCAGGTAGTCAGGGAGCGATGATAGAGAATCGATTATTAGGGAGCAGCAGCATACCGACTGAATTAGTTTTGTCGACGCTTGGGCACCCATAATTAGATTGTTCAGTTGGTCTAATTTATTGTCTATCCCTGTCGTAAATACGGCTAGCGTATTTAGGAGATCGACCTGTGCATCCAGTTTGTCAGAATGGTAGTGTAGGGCGTTGACTGTTTGTTGAAATGTCTGCAAAAGTTGGGGCCAAACGCTGGTGGCTGTGTAAATATTATGATTGGGGTTTAAAATGGTTGGAGAGTCATTTTTCGGGGTTTTGGGTATCTTTAAAAAAAGTAGGATAGGTCTGCTAAAAGCTAGTCACTTGGGTTGATTTTATTAGGAGTCTTTTGGGACAGGGGCATTGTTAGTTCATATGGTACAAATGAATGCAGAACTGTGGGCAATGGACTTGGCTCTGTCAGTATGGGATGAGGGAGCAGTCCCAGTCCTAGCGGTGCAGAATGTCACCCCCACAGAGCCACCAGAGAGCTGGGCAGCGGGCGGAAAGAGGAGTGGAGGGACGGCGCCGGCGGGGGCTGCAAGCTAATGGAGGCAGAATTGGAAGGGATTACTGGGAGCACTAGGGTTCATGGGATAATAAGGAGCACAGCACGCGGCTGGGAGTGGGAGGCATGACACATGCCCGGCACTAGCTCTGGCCGAATAGGCTCAAGCAGGCCTTAGCCTTTTAGTCAGAAGTGCCCTGACCCTCTCCTCACCCCCCGACTTACCGCTGTGCTTCCCGGCCCTTGTCCCGGCTTCCAACCTCGCTTGTCCCGCTTCTCCACAGCTCACCAAGCAACTCGCTGCACCAGTCGTCTACCACTCCCACCCTCCACCACGCACGCGCAGTGTCTGACGACACGGCAGCGGTAACACCGGCACAGCTCGACTACGACGCGGCCAAAACAGCACCTCAGGCAGGAATGATACAGTTTGGCAGCATCCCCACAAAGCTAGTGACTTGACATTGACTAACGAACTCAACTGGTGCTTCTAAGATACCCCAGTGTACCTGACCTAAGCCTAATACGTGGGAAGGAGTAAGTAAGTTGCAGTTTTAAGTTTTTGGCAAGTATCGGAATCAAGAATTCTCTCTAAGGTTTTAATCAGCTCCGTACCTTGGTTATAGAATGAAGGAGGTCTTGTATCTCGCTTCTCAGGACTCGATCTCCCAGCAACCCGCGAGGGTGACTTGGGAACACCGGAGCTGGATTTTCTCGGCTGGAGAAAAAGACAGCGTCTCTCTCAGTGCGTCAAAGGGAGGGGCAGTTTCCTTCGGCTCTCCGCAACAGCTGGGCTCTCGGGCAAGTAGAACATCGCTCTGCTCCCAACCACTGTGTGTTTGCTTAAGGCAACGTTGGTATATTTATACCTGAAAGGTGCCGGGTTTGACGTAAGGTTGGACATAAGACGTCACCAAGAACTAACAGTTCTTTTTGGACTCTAGGAGTTCTTGTGCAAATCAAAACAAGAGCAGGGGGTTTTCCCGGGCTGCTGGTGGCTTGGTTTGTTTAAAGAACGCGTTGTGCTTTCTAGGAGTCTATGGGAGTAGCCGTTCTGTGTTTTGGACTGCATGGGCTATTACTGAATATGGATATGATTCTATGCCTTCAAAAGGATATTATTAGTTATAACCACATAAGGGCATGAATCAGGAATATCGAGTTAGGGTCCTAGATAGAAATACAACAACCAACTTTATTGGTATTTTTATTAATAAGAACAAGATAGACACACCACCATATTGACATATCAGGTATTGCAACATAATTGACCAGCGATTTGTCCATTCTTTTCATGTGAAGTATCAGTCCACCCTTAACACGGACAATCAAACCACTGGTCCCAACCATTTGCCCCATATACGTTCATGCTTCGCTGGGTACCCTCTCGCCTCACAGATGGCTTTTTCTTGGATGACGTACCAATCTACGCCCCTGCACCATTCAGTTAAGGAGGGAAACTTTGAGTCCTTCCAAGCTGCTGCTATATCTCTTTTGGCTACAAGTGTGGCTGTCCCCAGATATAATTTATCAGACCGGGAGCCATCCAGTCCCTCCATCACCCCTGAAGAAGGGCACAAGGTTTGAGAGGGACCTCCCACCCCAACACTTCACTCAACTCAGCCACAATGGATGCCCAGTATTTGGTGAGGATGACACAGGACCAGACCATGTGATAGAAGTGGGCTGTTTCTGCTTTACAGAGCGGGCAGTGTGGGTCAGGAGGAAGCCTGCCCTGTGAAGCCATTCCGGGGTAAGATATGTACAGTGAAGGTAATAGATCTGAATAGGGCGGAGCCTAGTGGAGATCATGAGTGTCCTAGGGGGCCATCAGGGTGTCTCTCCAGGCTTCCTAATCCAGAGGACCAAGACATTGGTACCAACGGGCCTTGAGAGGTTCTAGTGTGGATGGGGTGTTGTTGATCAGAGGGAGATACATTTGGGATATCCCCGCGTTTCCCTGGTTCCCCCTAAGAGGTTTGGCCCCTGAAGGGCTGAATTCAGGGACAGTTGTGTGGTCGGGGACATGGAGGGTCAGGGTGTGCTACAGTTGAAGATAGCAAAAGAATTTGGCAGAGTGCAAGGAATATGTCTGCTGGAGGCCTCAGATGGAGGTCAGGTGTTCACCCTTCCAGATATCACTCAAAAAAGTTATGCTGATTAAATCCCATTTCTAGAACCCTGGTAGTGTTCTGGCCTCCCGCAACCAGGTGCCATGCCACAACAGACAACAGTGTCTGCAGTGTGAGTTTGGTGTCCCAGTGAATGTGGCGCATTGCTGAGTGCCAAGCCATCGGGTAACTGCTGGTAAGGTGCGTGGTACTAGGGTTCCATAAAGTATGGTTTGGATTTGGGAACACCTGAGGCTCTCTAGCTCCAGGCTGTAGTTTGGGGCCAACCATCCACCATTAAACCAGTCATGGATCACTAAAAGGCAAGTGGCTAGATAGTACAAGAATGGGTTTTTCATCCCCATCTCCCCATCATAAGTGGATCGTTGACAAATTATGAGGGCCAGATGTGATCTCGTCCCACCCCAGAGAAAGGTCATGATTACCCCGTCCAGGTCATTGAACCAGCTGCAAGGGAGGTGGAGCAGTAGTTTTTGAATGGTGTATAAAAGACGGGGGAGAACCATAATTTAAAAAAGTGCTACTCTGCCCAGGGGATTCAGCAGAAGGGTCTGCCAGTGGTGGAGGTCATCTATGAAGCGCTTCAGGAGTGGTGTGAGATTAAGGGACCAGGTCAATTTGGGAAGGAGTGCCATCAGATCCCGAGATATTTGAATGAGAGCCTACGCAGGGGAATGGTTGTTAGCCAATCCACTAATTCCAAGAGACATGGAGAGACACCACTGTGGATTTTGCTGGATTGAGACGTAGTCCTGCCGCTTTCCTGAAGAAGTGAAGGATATAGGGGAGCCCTTGGTCATGACTGGGCAAGTTCTGCCAGATAGAGGAGGTCGTCATCGGCGTATAAGGCAATCCGCTCCTCATGGGACCCCTGCCAGCGCCAACCCTTGATCAGGTCATCACTCCAGATGCGGCATGCCAAGGGCTCAATTGCGATGGCAAACAAGAGAGGGTAAAGCGGGCATCCCTGGCGGGTGCCCCTCGCAATCGGAAAGGGGTCTGATAACGTGCCATTGATAAGGACTCTGGCTGAAGGAGTGGAGTAAAGGACCTTCACCATTCTTTGGTAGGAGGCCTGAATCCTGCCCTGCCCAACACCTCTTCAATGTAATGATAACTCTATCAAAGGTCTTTTCAAAATGAAGCAGCACTAGAGTGCTGCTTCATTTTGACTACGGTGGGCAAGGGCTACATTTAGGTGTCTGAGACAGTGTCTTTTGCTGCGGTATGGCATGAAGCCACACTGGTTGGGGTGAATGAGGGAGTGGAGCAATTGCTTCATACGAGTGTCAAGGATGATTGCATACATTTTGACCTCTGTATTGATGAGTGAAATTGGGCAGTATTGGGCATAGAAGGGCGGTGGGGGGTGTACTTTAAGTCTGTGGTTGCTGGGAAGACACCCCTCTCTATAGTTTCTTCAAAGAGGGCATGGAGTCTCAAAATAAGGGTCTCTCAGAATGCTGCGCAGTACTCAATGGGGAACCCATCGGGACCGGGAGTTTTATGGGTGATGAGTCCCCGATTTCTTCAGGTGCGATGGGTTCCCCCAGGCTTGTGCTCACTGCCCAGGAAAGCCACAGAAGGGGGGTATCGTGCACAAAGGAGGAACTGTTAAGCACCCAATGCCAGGGGTCCATTGAGTACAGCTCTCTGTAAAAGGCTGCAAAGGCCTGTGCAATTGACACCGGGGTGTGAGAGACGTGTCCTTGTGCATCACAGATTTCAGGCACAATCTGGTTGGCCATGGGGTGAGTGACAAGCCAATGGAGCAATTTTCAGATCTTGTCCCCCCATCCACAGACTCTGCGGAAACAGGTGCCTAGTTCTTCTTCTACTTTCTCTTTATTTTCGGAGTCTTTAAGAAACCAGGCTTTTAGTCAACACATGGTTGTAGTGCCTCTGTGGGCCCCATACCCGCATGAGGACCTAAGAGTGGTAAGACACTCCACACGCCAATATTTGAATGTCAGAGGCAGCTCACCAGTTTGGGGCTGGCATAAAGATGAGGTCTATGCAAAACTGGGTATGGTGAGCAGCCGATGTATGCATGTACTGTAGCGCATGCTGGTGCCATTTGCACCAGACGTCACAGAGGCCTAGTGTACAGGCCCAGTCTTTGAGATGTTTGCTCCCTCCTTTCCTGTTTGGAGGTCGAGGTACCTGTGGCATCAGTTGTGAGTTCAAGGACAGCGTTAAAATCTCCCCCAATTATGGTCAAGCTCTGAGGAAGGGTGGACAATGTCTCCATTGCAGCTCAAAGGGTGGATTCCAATTTACTGGAGGCGCAGATAATGACATGAAATTAACCGTGGAGTTTCCAAGATGACCCGTAAGAGTAGTGAACCAGCCTTGTGGGTGAGTAAGTGTTTGGGTTGGTGAGAAGGAAAAGGAGAATCGCAGGTGAACAGCCGTCCCGCGTGTACCCCTGGAGAACCCAGAGGGCCATACCCTGTCAAACCCGTGGCGTGCTAAGAAGGGACAGCGGTTGCCCATTAAGTGTGTTTCTTGTAATAATAGAATGTCTGGGTTGACCCTTTGGGTATACCTTAAAACCTCAGTGTGTTTGATTTTACCTAGAAGGCCGTTGATTTTCCATGAGAGGACCGTCAGGGGTTCACCCCCAGCGTAGTAATTGGGCATTGTGGCAGTGTGGTCAAGTACGGACCCAGTAGGTGGAGTGACTAAGGTAGATAATAATCCCAGGTTTTGGGGAGGCTGAGTACATTTTTCGTCGTCACAATGATCGTCCCAGGGAGATTTCTGGGTGGAGTGCATGGGGCTGTAGTAACATAAAGTAACACAACGAATTGCCGGAAAAACAACCTCAATCAATAAATCCAACCCACCCCATACTTCCCAAAATGAAGCATCTGTCATCCTGTAAACAAAGCCTGAAAAAGAAACAGGTGATCAGTTAGTCAATGGTGGGACGTGCTATAGGGCTATGTATTGTGCCCCTCAATGTTCAAGGATACCAGTTCTTTTTGCTAAAGTGTTCTCGTGACGGCGCTTAGAAACCAATGCGGGGGCAGCGTGATAGGACGGTATCTTTAGAGCTGGGTCTCGGGGAGCCACTGGGGCCCTGGGCAGTCATCTGGTCTGGATCACAAGAGTTGTCCTGGAGTCCGGGGTTCCCCCCTGAGGTAGGAGCTAGGCAGCGAGGGCGGTGTTGCCCCACGGGTGTTGTGTTGTTTCCTGGACCTAGTGTGCCTCCCACAGGGGACTGCAGGCGCAGCCCGGCGTGGCCCCAGCTGGGAGACCATCATAGGATGCTTTTCATTGGGTGGATTGGGCAGTCCTCAGTGGCTCAGGTCCACGCCACTTCCAGCAAATCAAAGAAAAATTATTTGCCCTGGAAGATCACCTTAAGGCGGGTGCGAAAAAGGAGCCAGTAAGGCAGATTGAGAGAATGTAGCTTTTGTTTCACATGGAGAAAAGAAAGTCTGTGGGCCTGCACTTCCTTAGTATAATCAGGAAAAAGCATACGTTTGACCCCTTTGTGGAGCAATTCTTTTTGCGAGAGGGCCTCTTGAAGAATAGCATCTCTGTCGCTGAAGTTGAGGATTTTCATGATAATTGGACAGTGCGGGGACCCTGGTCGTGGTTTCAGGGCATGAGCATGGTGGGCCTGCTCCACAACAAATCATGGAGAGAGGGCCTCTTCCACCATCCAGGACCTGATCCGTTCCTCAGTTGAAGGTGGTGACCTGAGTGGGTTCTGTGCCCTCGCGGAGGCCAACCAGGTGGAGGTTGTTTTGACGGGAGCGGTGTCGGCATACTCAGCCCATCTGTGGAGATCCGATGTATGGGTCAGAAGCTGCTTTACTTGCTTTTTTAGAGTGGAGATGTCATCCTCTACTTCTGATAGACGGGGCTCTGCTGCGGTCACCCGGAAAGTTGCATTACAGAGATCTTGACGGATGAGATCCATATCCACTCGGATTTACCCTATTTTGGTTTCCATCGGTGCTTGGCAATTCATGATGTCGTTCAGTATGGTAGCCAGGTCTCCTTTGGGGCACCCAGTCATGGAGAGTGCGGATTCGCTTTGGGCGGGGGCAAAGACTGCACATTGGCCCATTTTGGTTTGAGTTGGTTGAGTCTTCATCCCCTTGTCCTTCCCCATGATGGATCTCACTCCACTATCGGGTCACCAGGGATGCAGTTGGGTGAGTACAGGTCACCAGAGAGGAGAGAGAGCATCAGGCACGATAGAGAGCCAGTGTCTGTACCTCTGGCTGACTGAGTGCAGGATTATGCAGCCATTTCATATAGGCTGCGGCGTCTAAATGGCCACTGTCATTGGGAGTGAGTCTACCCTCAGCTCCAGGGTTCCCAGGACACTTGTCCAATCTTTGTTGTTGATGTTTGTCTGGTGGCAAACTGAGTATCAGGCCCCTAGGATGACTTTGGGTAACTAAGTGGGAATCCAGTCAGGGCTGGGCTGGAGGCACAACATTAGCCCTGGGGCGACACAGAGAGGCAGTATGTTTTTGAGAGCAGACCACACCCGGATACTCAGGGGTACGTGGTGTTGGGTCTCTCCCCTGTGGTGTCGGGCCCTTCTAGGGATCACGCTCATCATAGGTTGATTATGTTGCTGGCCACTGAAGGATGACCACAGGTTATGCCTGTGGTGGGCCACGGCACGGGACCCTCCTAACCGCTCCCCAGACTCCCTTTGAGTCACTGATAGGGGTTGCTCACTCTTGCGTTGGGCCTGCTGCAGCAGAACTGGTGACAGGCCCAGGATCTCCTTGTGGCCTTCCCAGGGGAGGGGGGAGGGAAGGAAGGACGGTCCCGCTGATCACGGGCCGATTATGTAAGGGGTTGTTTGCAGTGTCACTCACAGGGCCACAGTTGGTTTAATGGTGAGGGTTGCAGCTCTTGTTTCTGTGCATATCGTTCTTTATTGGTGTAGTTGAATAACATGGTATATGATATGAGGTGTGACAGAGCTTTCATTATTCATCTTTTCATATTACTAACACCTTCTACACACTGGGTTGGTGCACGCTGGTAGTTGTAGTTCTGATGCCACTACTTTATCCATCAGGTATATTGTGTGGTATGTGCATTCATCAGTGGTTCGGTCATCCATTGATTTTTTTCTTCCGTCTCAACGAGTTTAAAGCTTTCGTTTTCAGAATTGTTATCATTAAATATCGTGGTTAAACCCCACGGGGGAAACTTTCCATATCTGAATTGGGAGAACCTAATTCCATGATCACCACATTAAGATGGCCGATGGTATGTAACTGTTACCACGGATTTTTTAGCACGCAGTACCGTTACCACGGATCCATTACCACGCAGGATCCATTACCACGGATACCTTTACCACGCATTTTTTTACAACGCAGGTACTATTACAACGCATACCATTACATCGTAAGTTTAGGTAAGTTTAAAGGTAAGTATTGGGGTATTGGGTTTGTGTTTTGGGGTACAGGGGTATTTTTTGGTTTTAGGGCTGGGTTTGTGTTTTGGGGTACAGAGGTATTTTTAGGTTTTAGGGTTGGGTTTGGGTTTTGGGTTACAGGGGTATTTTTAGGTTTTAGGGCAGGGTTTGGGTTTTGGGGTACAGGGGTATTTTTAGGTTTTAGGGCTGGGTTTGGGTTTTGGGGTACAGGGGTATTTTTAGGTTTTAGGGCTGGGTTTGTGTTTTGGGGTACAGGGGTATTTTTAGGTTTTAGGGCTGGGTTTGGATTTTGGGGTACAGGGGTATTTTTAGGTTTTAGGGCTGGGTTTGTGTTTTGGGGTACAGGGGTATTTTTAGGTTTTAGGGTTGGGTTTGGGTTTTGGGGTACAGGGGTATTTTTAGGTTTTAGGGCTGGGTTTGGGTTTTGGGGTACAGGGGTATTTTTAGGTTTTAGGGTTGGGTTTGGGTTTTGGGGTACAGGGGTATTTTTAGGTTGTTGGGTTTGGGTTTTGGGGTACAGGGGTATTTTTAGGTTTTAGGGTTGGGTGTGGGTTTTGGGGTACAGGGGTATTTTTAGGTTTTAGGGCTGGGTTTTGGGGTACAGGGGTATTTTTAGGTTTCAGGGCTGGGTTTGGGTTTTGGGGTACAGGGGTATTTTTAGGTTTTAGGGTTGGGTTTGGGTTTTGGGGTACAGGGGTATTTTTAGGTTTTAGGGCTGGGTTTGGGTTTTGGGGTACAGGGGTATTTTTAGGTTTTAGGGTTGGGTTTGGGTTTTGGGGTACAGGGGTATTTTTAGGTTTTAGGGTTTGGTTTGGGTTTTGGGGTACAGGGGTATTTTTAGGTTTTAGGGCTGGGTTTGGGTTTGGGTTTTGGGGTACAGGGGTATTTTTAATATATATTTAAAAAAATACATTTAAAAATAATTTCTTTAATATAATTATTTAATGATTAAATAATGAATAATTAAATTAAATATTTTAAAAATAATTATTTAAAATATAATAATGAATAATTAAATTAAATATTACCAAAATATTTTTTTTAAAAATATATATACTTACCTATACTTACGTTGTAATGGTATGCGTTGTAATAGTATGTGCGTTGTAGTGTATTGCGTTGTAAGGGTATCCGTTGTAACATGACCTGCGTTGTAAAAAATCCGTGGTAATGGTATGCGTGCTAAAAGTACGCATGGTAACGTCATATATCCTGGCCGATTCGTAAGCCAGATAGGGCTCTACGTCTATAACGGTATTGTTCTTTTATGTTTACTGCCCGGATGGGATTTTTAGACATCGAGTCTCCTGGAAGCTGGACTTCCGGAAGTGGCTCACATCGAATACTTGGTCCATACATTTTTCACTCTCGTAGGTAAGACGCCAGCAGTTTTCGTGTGACGGGACAGTTAGTTTAGAAAAGCGGCTGGTTACTGAGAGATATTTTTTACTTACAGCTGTGGGTGTTTTACTTTCCAGCTGTGCGACTATAGTGCTTTGAATATTTTTTGAATCTCTACACTTCAAGGTAACCCTCGATTGTTATGAGTGTTTCCATTGTGTTAAGACCAATCACATGTTTTATATAGCAGTTAGAATCGATTCCACACATTTTTGTCATCATTTAGCAAATTGAATTCAGGCGTGCTTTCGACACCTGTTGAAGCGACATTCACCATACAGCTTTGAATAGTTCTCGAATCTCCACACTTCAGGGTAACCTCTGGTTTTTGTGATCGAGTGTTACTGTATTCAGACAATGCGCACGTTTCACATAGTAATAAACATACACTCTACGTATTTACACAGTCATTTTGCAGATAAAATTCAGGCGTACTTTAGAGATCTGTTGTAGTGATATTCACTTGGTATGTAAGTTGCTTTCTGGAGCTTGCAGGCACTCTGCAGCACGTACAAAACTCCTTTGGTGGAGGCTTGATTATCACCAGCAGTAATTCTCACTGAGTTTACTCTACCTCTAATATTGTATCACTTGATCACGTTAGTACAAACTCATGCTGATAATAATTTAAGCAGATTCTTACAGGTAATGTTTGGTAATATCAAGAGTTTCATTCCCTCCTTGTTTGTCTAAGAATGGCATTTATGTTTTATTTCAGTTCCCCTGACGAAAGGATAAGGTTATCCCGAAATGCTTTGGGAAATGACTACAGACATTATTGTGTTTTGTAAATATTGTACATAAACTGTTCTCAGTGATCTGATGTTATGCTCTGTATAGATTAATGTTGATTTGATTATGGAGAGTGATCCGTAATAAAAAGTTTAATGATTTGAAAAAATGTGTGTGTATTTGAAAATTTATGTTTAGGTAAAACTGAAATATTGTGAAATCCCAGCAAATAGTTCTTTGCACCCCTAGCAGTGTGGGCAGGGGCAGTGAACACACACTTGCATTAGCATTTTGGTTGCCGCTCTTTGCCATATGGTAAGTGCTCAGGGGGGTGCTCACTTCTAACCTTTACCCCAACAGTTTCCCCCCAAGGTGCCCCGCCAATTGCGGGGCAGCTGCAGTGCTTGCACTAGCTGCCCACCAGTCTGTTGGGTCTTTTGCTGGTCTGCGGGCCACTCATGGCGGTGCGCTCATCCACGGGACAGCTACCATCTCAGACGGCCAGGCAGGCCCAGGAGCACCTTGCGGCCCTTATGTGGGGGAGAAGGAGGAGAGGAGGAGGAGGAGGTCCTGCCAATCGCAGGCCGAGTGTTCAGGAGTCTGGCCGTGGTCAGACTCCTGGACACCGTGCAGTCCAGGAAGCAGCGCTGCAGCCCCCCACCACAGCCAATGCCCCCTCATCACCTCTTCGCCCGCAGTCATCTGACGCCTCTCACCAAAAATATTGCCACACCACCTGCAGGGGGAGGATGGCCATCACGGTCCTCCAACCAATCGCGGCCTGAGCTCTGGTCAAGTCCTCATCACAGGATGGAGAGGACGGCTCATCACCTGCAGCCCAGATGTCTCAGAATATAGAGCGGCAGCCTCCTCGCCACAGCCCACACCTCCACCGGTTACATATTCCAGAAACTGCCAGCAAGCTCTCCTCAGGGTCGCCTTCTGGTTCAAGTGAGGAAGGAGGGCTGGTGATCGCTTTCTGACGATCGCAGTTCGAGTCCCGTTCAGGGACCTATTGCAGAACGTAGAGGATGGCTCACCGTCAGCAGTCCCACCGCCAGGGGTCAGTGCAACGACTCCACCGCCATGGCCCGTACCTTCACTATGGGCCACGTCACTGAATCCACCAGCCCGATTACTCTACAAGGGCCCCACAGTGCCACTCCGCCACCATGATGTAGTGATCAAGGTAGGTGGAGCACCTGGGCTGGGCAGTGTGGGGTAGCAACCTGATCTCAGGGGTCACTGCATTTCATGGATCTTTGGCTGCTCCTCGCTGCCCGGTCGGGCTTTCGACAGTCGGGTATTGCTAACGCTTGTGTGGTCACCCCACCAGTAGTAGTCCCCCTGCAAGATTGTATCTAGAAGAAGCTAGGGATAGCGTTGGATTGATGAGGGGTCTGGATCATTCTCAGTGCAACCGCCATCTTGGCTTACCAAGCCTGGCCCCCAGCATATAAACAATGTTAAAATTGTTGCAATAAGAACAAACTCATTTGTTTGCTGTACTTAGTTCATGTACCAAATTCCTGTGCATGCTTGTTGTTCCCCTGCGTGGCGTCATGTGACACTGCAATTTTTTTGCTTGTGGAATGTATACTCCCAAAACTTCCAATGAACATATCTTTGAAAAAAAAAACTTTGCAATACATACACTCTGACAGATAATATATAGTCAAACATTAAAGCATTTTTTTGTATGTCATAACATGTGACAATGTATATACAGATGCTATATAATAAACTTTAATTGTTAATATCATAGTCCAAAAATGTTGTACATACTCTAGAAACAAAAACAAATGTATAATAAATAATAAAAAAACAGTAAACAACAAAGTTTATTAACAAAAATACTTTTCATTCAATTTTTTTTAATTTGAGCTGGTGAATAAGGGGGAAACCTTATTAGGTTTAATAGAGGGTCATTTGTGATACTATCACATTTTGTAGTTTACTGTTTTTTTTAATTATTGTACAATTGTTTTTGTTTATGGAGTATGTACAACATTTTTGAATATGATAATAATTAGTTTAAATTTTTTATATAGCATTGTATATACATTGTCACATGTAAAGACATACAAAACAATGCTTTCATGTTTCACTATATATTATCCACCATTGTGTATGTATAGCAATGTTTTTACCATTATTTATATGCTATTGTAAATGTATGGGTTAACTTATCTGTGAAGTATATATCATGTGTTTCTTGTGTGATATGTTTTTAACAGCCCGGAAGAAGTCCCTCTATGGTGGGATGAAACGCGGTGGCTGTATTTGTGTGTTGACTATATGAAACAGCTAATAAAATAAAAACGTCTACGGATCTACAAATCCAGATATTGCCTCATTTTTGGGGATTTCTCCCTGATATATTGGTCTCTGTTTCTATGGATTGTTGGATATATAATGAAATATGACTTTAGGAATGCAATCCATGAATTTGACTAATTACTTGATTAAGATAGTGCTCATTCTTCTTTTACTTGTGTGAATTTAAATATTGGGGTGTTTATCATGGTTGACACTTGGAGTGAATACATCGTTACTGGGAACTTCACTGAGAGCAGCAGTATATACCACAGCCGTTTCTCATTTTGAATCTGTAGAGTTTCCGCTGCCTGCACTGGCATGGGCAGGAAAACTTGTGTTTCCTCCCACCTGGCAGGAACATTTTTGAATCTCTCTCCACATGTGTGCCAACACAAATTCTGCTCCTAGCTAACAGGAAATGCTCCTGCCAGCTGAGAGCAGACATTAGATCTGTTTCCCTGCCCACAGTGATGCGGGCAAAGATACATATCAAGAGATTGCTCCTGCCCAGAAGGAGCAGCATAGGTTGCTGCTACTTCCAGGCAGGAGCATTGCTTTCTCCCACAGCATGGGTGGAGACACCTGGGGCAGTGGGGGCCATGGGGCTCCCCCTCAGTTTGCTACATTGCGAATAGTGGGTGCACCCACCTTTAAATACTTTGTAGGGCCACCTTCCCCTTTAAAAAAAATATGGCCCTGGAGGATGGTGTCTTTGGAGCCTTTTAAAGGCTTGGGGAGGAGGGTTGAATGTCCCTCTTTAAAAGAAAATGCCCTTGGCAATATGGTCAACAGGGCCTAATTTGGCTCGTGACAGAGCCACTTGGTCCCCTGCCCCTTTAAAAAATATAAACCCATAGGGGGTGGGGTTCCAAGGGCATAATGAGGCTTTGAGATGGAAATCATATGGTCCCCTCCCCTTTTAAATAAAAAATGGCCTCATGGAATGGGGTCCTATTGGCCTTATAAGGCTCTGGCTGCCATGCCACCATCCTTAAAAAATGGACCTTGGGATGGGGTCCCCAGAGCCTAATTAGGCTTATGAGGGGAACTGCAAGGCCCCCCTCTTTTTTTTTAATTATGCTTGGCACAGCGGCATAAGGTCCCTTGGGCCTGAAGGATAATTCTATTCTGCTCACACCAAAGGCAGTGCACGGTATGGAGTTGGCAGCCTGCTGGGGGTTTGGCTGCAGTACCTGGTGGCAGGTGAAGACCTACGATTAACCCCTACTGTGCACAGCCAAATGCTGCATGCAACATGATGTTAGCTGCTTGCAGGGAGTTGAAAACACAGTCTGGCTGCAACACAGGCCATGCAGCTAACCCTACGACATGAACGGGCAAAGGTCATGGGCGGCGTGGGGTTGGCTGATTCTTGGTCGTTGCCTGCAGGGAGTTGGATGCAGAGCCTGGCTGACAGCTAGTCCCTCCGGCCAACCCCACACCATGTGTGCTGAAAGGCAGTGCTCAGCGTCAGGTTGGCTGCCTGCAGGGGGTTGGCTGACTCCGAGTGGGTTGTTAACTCACTGCTGTGCATGGCCAAAGCCTGTGCATAGCGTGGGGTTGGCTGCCTCTGGGAGTATGATGCAGGTTATGGCTAAAGGTTAGGCCCTGTAGTAAACCCCCACTGTGCACAGAAAAAGAATGTTCAAAGCAGAAGGTTGGTTTTATAATATAGTAATAAACCTTTAATTATGTTAAAATAATCCTCACCAAAGTTTAAAGTAACATTATATAAGGTATGATAAAAAATCAGTTTTTGTTTAAAATATCTTTAGAAATTCACTGAAAATACAAAATTTAGAGTAATGTTATAGTTAGGTAAATATGTCAGTGACAGCATTAACTCCACAGGAGCCTGTTATTTTTAAACTATTGCCACCCATTTTACAGACACTCCACTAATTCGCAGCAAAATAAAAAATACAAAACATTTTTTGACACCAGGCCTAGGAGGTCACGAGGTCCCTACTCTGCCCCCTTAGATTTTTTTCAAATTTGTGGCATAGCGTAGGGTGTATGGAGGTGCACAAGTTATAATAATTAGAAAGTGTTGCATACATTAAATGTACAAGTTTAAAAATTTATATTTGTGTGTACTTTCTCTTTTGTTTGTAGATATAGAATGAAAAAACTATAATAATTTAATTGTGGCACTTAAGTTATCAATTAAAGTTATAACTACAACTTAAGAATTTCTAATGTATGTGTATTTTAAGTTTGGTTTGTACAGTGAGAATAAATAAGTGTTTGCAACAATAAGAAAGGTTTAACCTTAGTTAAATTATTGAATTTGAATGGTTTTTAATTTTAAAATAAAAATGTTTGAAATGGTAGAGTTTACTTTCCTCGACTGACGTGTTATTAAGAGTAGAGTGTGGTATAGAAGAGTGGATGAGAGCATTGCAAAGTGTACTGTCATAGACTATAGTGTTGTAAAGAGGAGCAGAGTGGAATGTGGTACAGTGGAGTGGCATACAGTGGAATAGCGCACCATGGAATAGAGTTACAGTGAAGTGGTGTAGAGGGGTTTTAAGTAGAGTGGAGTATCGTAGAGTACAACACAGTGGAGTTGAGAAGAGAGGAGTGGCCTACTGTACACTAGAGTAAATTGTTATAAATGTGAGTGGCATCTTGTATAATACAGTGGGGCATGTCTTGTAGAGTGTTGGAAAGTGTCATAGAGTTGAGTAGAGCGTTGAACACTGGGGTGTAGGGGCATAGAGTGGAGTAGAGGGTTGTCCAATGTGGTGCAAGGGCATAAAGCAGAGTACAATATTGTATAGTGGCACAGAGCATAGGAAAGTCTTGTAGAGTGGAGTTGCATAGAATGAAGTACAGTGTGGTACAGTGAGGCGGTTTAGAGGGGAGTGTTGTATAGTGCCATAGAGTGGAGTAAAGTATAATGTAGTTCAGTGGAATGGCATAACAGGGAGTGCCGCTACTCTGTGCTAAGCTGCTGTGTTGAACTTTGCTCCTGAATACGAGGATTCGGAAGGTTTTCCCTGTTACATTTCACAGCCCCCACTTCGCGGGAGCCGTTCACGGAACTGTGGGGCAGTGCATCTGGACACTGAGGGACTGCGAGGCCCAGCAGGCATAGCGCCACACACCTGCTCCCTCTTTCCTCACTGGACATGCCCCTCCTGGGAGGACCATATATTCTAATCAAACTCCCGCCACGCGGGACGCGCGCGGACGGCCGCCGGGCTAAGCACGGGCAAAGGGCGGGCCGTTTGAGGCCGTTAGAGGACGCGAGAGACTGGACCGTGCCATCTCTCTAACTCCCACCTACTGTAATCTACATCGAAATGTATGTACTGTTAAAATCACTGACTCTGCACCTGCGAGCTTTGAAATACTTTGTTTCATTGACCTTATGTTTATGTAAGATCTTATTTTCCTGAATTGGTCTAACAGGAATAATGGTATTAACTAGAGGAAACAAAACTAAGGTATCGGGGGTGTGGGCAAGCTATTAGACCCTATGGATGACTTCATCACCAAGGCAAACTAATTTTTTGACCATATTATCTCTTTGATGGAAGATAGGGTGTCCTTGGACTTAGCGTTCGCTAAGAGATCCTCTATGGGTAACTTAGCAGAACCACCATATTAGATAATATCTCCGGCCAAAGGACCCTCTGTGAGGGAAGGCGCAGCCTACCAAACAATATGGACCTGTCGGCTTCCCAGCTTTCCGACTTCCAGATAAGTTCAGACCTAGAAAGAACACCAGAGCTGCTACCCCAAATTACACCAGAGGAAAGAAGGCAAGCAAGAGGGAGGAGGAAGGGCGCTATAAGAAAATTAAAGAATGATCCAAAAAATTCCATCCCCAATGAGATCGGCGACACGCCCAGTATGATAGAGAATGCACCCCCTAGAGCAGAACAGCTAGTAGTTTCTGCAATTATTTACCAGTCCGCACACAATACTCCTGTCCCCATTAGTTTGGAATCCCCTATTCTTTTATCCTGTAGCAAGGAATTAACCGATAGCAATAACCCACAGCTGCTAAATAAGATCGCAGATTTACTGAAATTTTTTCTTGAACCAGTAGAAGCAAGACTCGCAAAGATAGAGAATCAGCTATCCAAGATCACAAACCTCACACAATCCAAGCAAGTGCCGGGGGCCCAAAAAACGGGGGAAACAAACAGAATAAACAGACCCTCCCTAAGCCTGCAGCTACACAAAAGATTGTATCTATACCTTCACCAACACTCCCTGAAACACTAAATAATAAAGGAACAGTGAATCCTTCCACTAATGTTGCCATAACTTTACCACAGGGAAATGCCCTGTCAACAATAACACCTGCGCCTAAGACACCGGCGCCAAAAAAACTAGCACCTAAAACTACGGCTTCTAAAACTCCGGCTTCCAAAACTCTGGCTTCTAAAACTCTAGCCTCTAAAACCCCGGCCCCGAAAACCTCGGCCCCAGTATCCAACAGAGGTGGCCCTAGGGGACCGCCCGAAGTTAGATTTCCTGTCGATATGCCACCGGAAGCATGTCCCTTTGTAGTGGTTATGACAGGTGTGCCTGAGCTAGTGGATCACAACGCCGAACCGATGTGGTGATTGAAAAACAAGGCCCAACACTGGCTAAACATCAATCGCCCCATTCCACCAACTTGACAATGTAGGATTTTGACGGTACGTAGGACTCCCTGGGTGGGAAATGGCAGAAAAACAATTCCGGGAGATTGTATTGTGATTACGTTCGAAGACCCCGAGTAGTAGATTATATTTGCTCTTGGGAGTACTCAAGTGTAAATGGAGGTATAGGCACCAAAACACTTTCCTTTTTCTACCCTTCAATATATCGCAATGGTCCTTTTAACGATCATGACACCCCCTGGGCTGTAGCAGCCCCCCTCACTTCTAATATGGCAACACAAGGCAAATAGGGGGCCCTCGTCACTATGATTATGATTATTCCTGGCACACAGTGGGGCCACGCTATCAGGGAGGAGGATGGGGTGACTGGGGTCCGCACACGCAGAGGACGGCTCATAGAGAACCGCCTCGCTGGGATGCCTGGTTCAGCATCCCGACAAGGAATAGATTTAGCGGCCTCGAAATGGTCGACTGACCACTAGCGGAGACTGAATCTATTAATCCTAACCTACCCCAGTTAACGCCTAAAATAAGAACAATGTGTTCAGCAAATGAAGCTGCGGCGGTTAATCCAGAACCACAGCCCCTACCTATCCTCTATTGGAATGTTGCAGGTCTACGCCCTAAAATTGAGGATGGGACTGCCATGCACTTCCTGGAGCCGGCTAAAATTATCTGCCTCTAGGAGACATGGTCTCTGACGGAGCTACACCTCCTGGGCTACAAAACATATTCTATCCCAGCCCTGGGCAGTAGTGTAGGTATACCTAAGGGAGGGCTAACCACGTACATTGCAAACACCGTGAACCACTTAAAAGTGCCATAGTCGACTCTGACCCAAATGTTCAATTACTGTCTCTTTCCTTTAAGAACAAGGAGTCCGTCCTTTTGATTAACCTCTATAATAACTTAGAGGATGGCCAATTCCTGACCCTTCTCTCTAACATCCAGGAGAGACTAACTCAGTTTTATAAATCTAAGGCAGGAAAAGGGGCGTTCATCTTCCATGGGGAGGGGATTTCAATCTCCACCCATGCCCACAGGCTGAGAAAAATTGCTGCGGGATAGTGGATGAACATGACGCTCCACTCATGCATTTTGCCCATACTAAGGTGGGGATTGCTATGAATAACGTGTTATCTGACTTAAATCTTGCAATAGCCAATAGGTCAAGTTTAGGCTCAAACTTCCTGCAACCAACATATGTGGGTAGGGGACACCAAATTACAGTCGATTACATCCTCCTGTCGTCTGGATTGTTACGTATAGTTAGATCCTTCCAGGTTCTGACTAATGCACTAAGTGATCATTCTGCTCTGAGGATGGATCTTCATGTGACTGATTCCATGCCCCTAACTACAGTTATAGCGAAAACTCTTGCCCAGAACAAATTGGAGTTAGGTAAACAAAATGGATATACATTAAAATGGGGGACAATAAATCCAGCCGAAATTACCAAAAGACTGGTGAAAGCGGCATACCCAAACATAATTAAATGTCTGGATTTATCAGAAACAGATGAAGAAGTCCTAAATAATTTTACCCAAATATTAGAGAAAATTAAGGGACTTCTCACAGTAAAACCAAGGAGCTCGAACCCAACCACTAAAGGGTGGTTTAACCATAGTTGTACTGTGGCCTTAACTAACCTAAAGCTGGCCCTGAACAAAACACCCAGAGACTTGGAGCAGATCCAACTTCTTAGACAGCAATATGGAAGGGCACGTAAACTAAGAATACAAGAACTAAAACAGAAATTATGGGACGACCTACATACTAGTGCCGTCTCCAAAAATAGCGAGGCTTTTTGGCGAACCGTCAGATCCCCCTACTTAACAGATGATAACAGTCCCAAGATAGAATTGGCTATAGAGGATGATACTTGGGTGTCCCACTTCTCCAAAATCTTTAAAAATACAGTAACATCAGGTGGGACAGAAAACACACATCCAACAGTTAAATACCCAATACCCCTGCATTTCGACATCTCCGAGCTATTTGTGGCATTGGAAAAAAATAAAAATGGGAAAGCTCCAGGCCCAGACGGGGTCCCAGTGGATCTTTTTAAACACAATCTGGATCTTTGGGTCCCCATTGTTACCAGAGTCTGCACCGCAGCCGCAAAAGTGGAACTGATAAAATCCAGGACCAATTCCATCATGGTCCCAATTTTTAAAAAAGGGGATCGTCATGATGTTAAATGCTACCCCCCCATCTCACTGCTGGATTCTCTGGGCAAGGTCGTTGGCAGGGTAGTCCTTGAGTGACTCCAGCAGTGGGCTGAGGAGGGAGGCATTATTTCCGATCTTCAGTTCGGATTCCGGGAGGGGTTTGGAACGGTAGAGCAGGCCCTCAATCTTAGCTTGATACTGGGCAAATATACCCAAGCAAAGAAGGACACAGTCTATATGGTGTATGTAGACCTGTCCGCCGCTTTTGATTGCGTCTCGCACGGAAAACTCTGGATGGTTCTGAGACAAATGGGAGTGGATCCTTCTCTTCTAGATTTTTTGAGAGAGCTTTATTCTAAAGCATCTGCGAGGGTGCGCTTTGGCGCGAAGGGGGAGTTGATAGCATCTCTTGGAGTGGAGCGTGGAGTCAGGCAGGGGTGTGTCCTGGCCTCCTTTCTCTTCTCATTGTACACGAACGGCTTGGAGGAAGATATGCTGAGGGGGGAACAGGATCTCCCACGGGTAAAACAGAGCCTGATTCCCGCTCTGCTTTATGCAGATGATGCTGTCATTCTGGGGCGTACTCCTTGTTAATTACAGAAATCCCTGAAAAGGTATACGGATTTCATGGATGGATTGGACCTACATGTGAATGTCAAAAAAACGTTTGTCATGGTAGCAGGCAGTGGGAAAAAATGAGCAAAGGACATCTATATCAAAAACCAAAAACTTGAGGTAACTGCCCAGTACCCGTATTTGGGAATCATGATTGACGAAAGGCTGAATTGGAGGCCAGCAGTAGAGGCAAGGTGCCATCTTTTTAAAAGAGCCATAGTGGCCCTGATGAGCTTCTCTCAGAGATTTGGGAGGAGGGCACCAGTGGAGCTACTAAAAATGTATAGTGCCAAGTGTCAGGCTATTGCACTGTATGGGGTGAGAGTCTGGGGACACGTAGATGTTAGCACCCTCCAGGTGGCAGAAAACACCTTCTTCAGATTCCTTCTAGCAACACCGAGACGCACCTCAATCTACGCATCCCACTTGGAACTTGCAATCCCTTATTTGGAGGATTTGTTAAAGATCCAACCATTATTGTTTTGGCGGCGCATCTGGACCTCTGATAAAAATGCGCTGACACAGGCAATCGTGGTAGACTCAATGGCTCTCGATCAATCCTCAAAAATAAGATGGCTTCGGTATATCAGAAACTTCCTCAAGGATCTTGGCATTGAGAAGTTTTATCTTTAACCTGAAGGTATCATTGATCTACCAAAGAGAGCGTTGAAACAATTGGCCCTGAGACACTTAGAGTCCTTGAGGTTGACTTCTGAGTCGACAAAACCCTCGGTCCTTCATGCCAACTTGATTCAGGTCACATACTGCATCCAGCCGTATTTAACATTACAGACTAGTACGCATGATAGAATGTTACTGACAAGATTCAGATTAGATTTTTTTTCATAGATTAGTAGCCTTTCCCGAGAGAAATAGATGGGACCTAACTCTCCCTGCTTGTCCCTGTGATGAGGAATCTATACAGACTAACTTACACACAATATTGTTTTGTAAATTCCATCATCCACACAGGAAAATTTGGCTACTACCACTATTAAGGCGTTGGGGACTTAGACAGTGTTGTCCTGCAATGCTACGTCTCCAACTGCTAGAATCTGAACATGTTTGCTATCTTGTCCTTAATTTTCTAAAATGCGTTATGAAGAATAGGAAAAATCTGTAAAATCTATGCTGGATCTAGTTTCAGATGACGCAATGAAATAACTTGATGTTCTCTTTTAAACATACTAATTTGTCTTTCTCCGAATTTTATCCTGTAATATGATTTCTCGTTTAACATGAAATTGTATTATGAAATGTTGCTTTTATGGTTTTCCAATGTGTAAAGCTGCATAAAGAATTATTATTATAACATAGAGTGGAGTGGAATGGTCTACAGTACAGGGGTGTGGAATTGAGTAGAGTGGAATGGCATAGTATATAATAGAATAACGTGTTTTAGAGTGGTGTGGGGTGTGGTCTGGACTGCTGTATTGTAGAGTGTCAGATATTATCATAGAGTGGAGTAGAGTAGTGTGTCATAGAGTGAATAAAAACTGTGTAATGAGGTAAAGTACAGCACGGTAGAGTGTAATGGAATAGATTTCCATACAACTGAATAGCATAGAGTAGCATACAGTGGAATGTCATAGAGTGCAGTAATGGAGAACAGTGGATAAGAGTATGATACAAAAAAAAGTATATTAACTGGAGCGAGCAAAGCGAAGGGAGTTGGAGAGAGTGTCGCAGAGTAGAAGAGAGCAATATAAAGTCCAACAGCGTAAAGTACAATGTGTTGTACAGAGGCATTAAGGGATCAAACTCTTGTACACATTAGTGCCATGCAGTGAAGTATAGTATGGTGCTGTGCAGGTGCATATGCTGTTGTTGACTGGAGTATAGTGTAGAGCAGAGCATCATGGAGTGGTGAGGCGTGACGTTGGGTGGAGTAGAGTGCCATAGATTGGAGCAGCATACAGTTGAGTGATGTAGAGTGGAGTCACATGGAGTGAAATAGCATAGAGTGGAGTGTGTTAGAATAGAGTAATGTACAGTGGAATAGCATAGGGTATAGTGTTGTAGACTGGAGCAGCATACAGGGAAGTATTTTTTTTGCAGTGGCATAGAGTTTTGTCGCATTCAGAGGAATAGCGCACATTGGAGTGCTGTATAGTGGATTGGTGTAAAGTGGGATGGAGTAGATTTGGTTGGCGTACACTGGAATAGCGTAAAGAGGAGATGTGTACAGGGGAGTGGCTTTGAGTGGATTATCAAACATTGCAATAGCGTAGACTTTAGTAGCGTACACTGAAATAGCGTACAGTAGAGTGGAGTGGCATTCACTGGAGTGCTGTAGAGTGGAGCAGTGTAGAGTGGTTCACTGACATAATATTTAAGCCCTGAATATTGTGATCTAAATATTGTGTCAAGTATACCGTTTTTGTATACATGCAATGGTAAGTTAAAAAATATTAAAAACAAAACCATTGATTTACACTAATATTGTAAAAATGTATCATGAATATCCATTTCTTATATATATATATATATATATATATAGTTATAGTTAGGACCTAGTTTCTATAGGAAATCTGCAACTTTCTATTTGGATTAACTTTGGCGCCGGTCGACTAATCTTTGCAAAATTATCCAAGAAAATGGCCTTCTCCGCTCCGCTCCTTCCCTGAAAGTTTGGGGTGATTCGTAAAGCGGGGGCTGAGAAAAAATGGGGGGTTCCAAAACATGTTTTCCCCATGCAATTTTCCATAGGATCTTTAAGACGGGCTACAGCCCGAACTGCTGAACAGAATTACACCGAATTTGGCTAAAAGGTAGAGTTCTGTTTGCAGATTACACTTTGGTGTAAATTTGTTCAGTAGGTCCTGAGAAAATCAAAAGTAAAATCATATATATATCTAGAGATGAAGTACCGTACTCTGTACTGTACTCTGTACTGTACTGTGTACCTTCCCGAGCACGAGCTTGATGCTAATTGTCTGTCAACACTCCAAACCAGGAAGTGTTGGCAACCACAAGTCAGCAGCAGTGAAACAGGCCTGCTCAGGGGGGTCCCAAGGCCAAAATAATATTTTTTGTTTAATTTGCGGGATACACATAGGTACGCGTACCCCGTAAATAAAAACCCAGTCTGATTTTTTTTGTAATTAGCCCCCGGGGGGCTTTGATATGAATGAGTGGGGGCCTCTAAGGCCCCCGAGCCCCAGGGACCGCAGGTGTCTACCCCAGGACACTGCTGTTTGCTATGGTAGGGCGGAAGCCTTGCGGCTCCCCCCTACCATAGCAAACTGCTTTGGTTATTGAAAGAAATAGCAGGAAACCTGCTCTCTCTTTCAAAAATCAAATCGGATTGCTTTTCTGCATGGGGAGCAGCATGTTAGCTGCTCTCCATACAGAAAAGCAATGCCAGACCCCCCACAGCCCCCAACGAGGAGGGCCAGGCCCCGGAGGATGAGGTCACCAGGGCCAGAAGTGGCCCAGGAGCGAGGCCCCGTCCCAAAAAAAATAAAAAAATAAATAAAATGGCCGGCCCCAGGGGATGGGATCCCCAGGGCCAAAGGTGGCCACAGAGGGGGGCAAATCAGCCCCCCTCGTAATTACTTAGAACGCGCTACGGGGCATGTTTGCACAGTGGTGAAGGAAGGGTGCGGGGCTAAGGGTGATATGTGTGCAAACTTGCCCTGTGGCGCGATTTAAGTTGGTGGATTAATTCTTCTTCAATCCAGAGGTCCCCTAGGGGCCCACTAGTCCAACAGGTACCTCCAGTAAGGGCCACGGAGCTGCGTTGCAGAGTGTTGTAAAAGGGGGCATGGCCTTTGAACACCTCTCTGCAATGCAGCTCCCTGGCGCATACTGGAGGCACCTGGGGGGCTAGTTGGCTCACACGGGACCTCAGGATTGAAGAGGAATTTATTCCCCAAACTAAAACGCGCCACAGGGCGTGTTTGCACACAGGTCACCTCAGGCCCCGCCCCCTTCCTTCACTATTGAGCAAAATATTCCTCTAAAATTAGCCGAACTACGAATTCTGATTTACTCACCTGTTATCAGGAGAGACCTCAGAGGTGCTTCTTTCAGCCCACTACTGAACCTGAAAAGTAATTCTAATAGTAGTTACAGTAACTGGAATTTCCTTCAAGAGGATAGCATTGACTGGTTTCACTTGGAAATTCTTCTAAGTGTGGAGTTTTGGAACATTAAAAAATTCCTCTAAAATCAGCCGAACTATGAATTCCAATTTACTCACGTGTTATTTGGAGAGACCTCAGTGCTGCATCTTTCAGCTCACTACTGTTCCTGAAAAGTAAATTTAACTGTACTTACCAGTAACTTGAATTTCCTTCCATAGGATATCATTGCCTGCTAAATAAAATATATATACATTAAAAAAATATAAAATAAAAATAAATATATATTAACATTTTAATACTTTTAAAAACTTTTTTTAATTTATATTAAAAATATGGAATGTTATTAAAAAAAATATCTAAAATAAATACTTTAAAACAATGTAGCAAATTAGTATAAAAAAATATAAAAATTAATACATTTAAAAATTATCATTTACAAAACCTTTGAAATTCACTGAAAAAACCATAGGTTTCAGCCACATTATGGTTAGGAATTAGCATTTATAAAACCTTAAAAATTCACTGAAAAAACCATAGGTTTCAGCCACGTTATAGTTAGGAATTAGCATTTCAAAAACCTTAGAAATTCACTGAAACAACCATAGGTTTCACACATTATAGTTAGCTGGACATTTCACTCATACAAAACCATTGAAATTCCCCGTTATAGTTAGTTCAGCTAACTATAACTCGTGCGCCCGTAATGCACGGCTGATGACGTCACATATTGCATCACTCATTACATCGTTAGTGATATCACTCATTACATCACTGATGACATCTCAAATGACATCACTGATGACATCACAGATTTTTTTAAATTAGTTTTTTCACTGAATATATATATATATATATATATATATATATATATATATATATATATATATATATATATATATATATATATGTATGTATATATTACCTACTGGCGGTCGCCAGTAGGTAGTTATAGTTAGGATTTTTTTCAATGTTAAATCTCAAAATTCTATTTGGAATAGCTTTGGCGCCGGTTGACGAATCTGCCTGAAAATTTCCTTAAAATGGCCTCGTCAAGCTCCGGTCCTTCCCTGAAAGTTTGGAGGGGATGCGTCAAGCGGGGGCCGAGAAAATAGGGGGGTTCCAAAACGCATTTTCCCCATGTTAATTTCCATAGGGCTGTCGACCTCACTTTTAGCCCGAACGGCTGAATGGATTTACACCAAACTTAGCAAAATTGTAGGGACTGGTAGCCCGATGTGCCTTTGCTATGTCTCAAGATATGTGCTCCAGTGGATTTTGAGTAATTTAGGTTCAAAAAAATATATATATCTATAGCAGCGCTCCGGTACGCGCACCGGGGCGCGTACCGGGCTAACTACGCGACTTGCGCACGGAAAGCTGATTGGCTGTCGGGTGTCTAAAAACATTCTAAACAGTCCGGAGCGGCCACCATCCTGTGTCTCGGTAGGATCGAGACATGAGAGGTGGCCAAAACAAAGGGGGAAATGACCATAAGGGGCAGAGTAGACCCTCCCTGACCCCCTAGGTTTGATGAGGGGGCTTTAAAAGGGCCCCGCGGGGCAAAAAAAAAGGGGATTTTTTTTGCGGGGGGAGCTGCCGGTACGCGCACCGGGAAGCGGACCGGGGAGCGTACTATGGGGAAAAAAGAATGATTGACTTTTCAAATATTGTATGTTTATTAATTGTTCTTTTTGTTGTTTTTTTTATTTAAGTACCAACATGTAGGTACCAATGCAGAGTCTAAAATTTAATATACCTGTCTCCTTTGTAGATATCTTGCATGTTGTTACAGAAGTTATTGTGGTATATGGAATTCATACCATAGTCTGTCAGGAAAGCAGAAACAATATGGAGGCAGGAGATGATAAAGAGATGTTAAATACACATTGGAGATAATATAGTGGGTGAAAGTAAGTAACTATGAGCAAACTTACTATGTAACACAAAAAAGTTGCACAGTATATTTTAAGTCTCACTTTATATTATAACTATTTTGGTACTATTTCATAATTTACATATAAAAAAGAATAATGTCTCAAACAATTTTTAATTTTTAAATTTAAATTTATTGTTGTGATTTTTCAAAATCTAAAAGAATATGCAACATTAATTCATCAGGTATGTCCTCCTTTTCATTCCATGATTCAATTTCTTCAACACATTTAATTAAGTCTTGGTCTACAGTGTGATCCAAAAAGTCTCTTTCATCTTTGTCTTCCTTAGGATTGTTTTCCATATTAATTTCAAATGAAATATTATTTTCATTTTGTTGTGCTTCCATTTTCTTTCTGTAAATTGCATAAAAAATAAATATATCAGTAGAGATAGGGCACTGTTGGGCTTAAGTTCAGACAGGTACTTGTGAGTTTTTAACAGTGAAGTTATCTTTGGGCAGTGTATGGTTTCAGGCAGGAAGTAGAACTATTAAAAAGTGCCTGTGATGAAGCCTAAGTAAATTCATAATTATACCAGAGAAGCCTAACTCAATCCATAATTATAATAAACAAGCCTTTCTCAATGTCTAACTCTTACAGAGGGACAGTATATAACTATCTTAAAATGTTTTCTCAAATTAACTTAAAGTGCATAACACAGTTCTCCTTTCAAATTAACAACTTACATTCTTCAAAGTATTTGAAGTTGTCTGTGAATTTTTTTTCCAAATGTACCTTAGGTAGTGTTAGTCAAAATGGCTGTGTTTCCCTCTCATTTTTCATATATATTCATGTACTTAACCAATCAAATGTCAGCACATAAAAGTACAAAATGTAAGTAACATTTTAATTGGTTGAAAATTCAAACAGTTTCATATGTGTTTTTGTCATGTAATTTACCTCAGGATATTTAGACAGGGCTACAGCCCAAATGGCTCAATGGAATACCGCCAAATTTGGGTAAATGGTAGGGACTGCTATGTAGTAGGGCGTATTCTATATTTGGTGTAAGTGTCCCTAGTGGTTTTTCTGTAAATTACTTTCCCACCTTTTTTTATGGAGCGCTTACCGGTGCGCGCCACGGTGCGCACACCGGCAGCATTACGGGAGTCCTCCATTTTGTGTTTCGATAGAATCGAGACACAAGATGGAGGACAAACAACGTTGGAAATGGGTAGAAAGGGGCACGGTAGACACTTCCTGACCTTCTAGGTTTTCTGAGGGGGGCTTAGGACGCTCATATAGGCCAAAAATAAAAATAAAATGTAAAAAATTTCTTGGGGGGAGCGCCCGGTACGCGCACCGGTAAGCCTACCGGGGAGCGTACTTTGGTGAAAAATAGTGAAAAAAGTTAGAAAAAGATAAACATTTTGAATGATCAGAGGTAGGGTAGCTCTGAAAGGAGCTTTTGGGTTCTGTGGCTGATTTAGGTACCTACAAGTAGGTTCCAATGCACAGTCTTAAATTCAGGAGGAATATTTTATTCCCCTCATCTGAGAAGTGCACACCATCTCCTCTGTAGATGTCTTGCATGTTGTAACGCAAGTTGTTGTTGTATATTGAACCCATTCCAAAGTCTCTCATGTAAGCAGAAACAGATTTATTCACATGTTTCCGTCCTTTGGCATATATTGGAATATACCAAGGAAGTTTGTGGAAAAAGTGTCATCAATTGATCAAAGGTGTCCTTTAAAAGCATTTCCAGACCAACCCCAGTCATAGTTCCCAAATCATTTCCACCACAGTGCACTATTAAGAGGTCAGGGTTTGGCAGATGCAAAAAGGTTTTCACCAATGGTATCAATTGATGACATCTCAATCCTCTCTGGCCAATCCACTTGATTTCCACATTTGATAAATCAAGGTTGTGATAATTTCTGCTTGCTGCATACCTTTGAGCCCAGTGGATGTAGCTATGTCCAATAATTCATACATAATACATGATGAGAGAAGGTTCTGGTGCAGTCAGATGAAGTGTGGGAATGAAATGGCAGTTGGAACAGTAGGAGTTTACAAAAAAAAATTGTGGAGTTTCCCTGCTGTTAAATCACAAGCAATGATTGGTGGATTCAGATAGTTGAAAACTGAAAGTTAGGGTGCATGATTGTGTTGTGTGAAAGAAGTAATTTGAATGGTTAAGAAAAAGGCACTACAAGCAATAATGCCCTGGATAAGCTGGTGTATTGAGAGGTCAAACATCCTTGCTGACTTAATTTGCAACAATTGTAGAATAAACCTTTGAACCTGAGAGTTCAGTTAGGAGGGAGTTATTATGGTAACAGATAGAAAGGTCTGAGAGGGGGAAGGGTGTTGGTTTGAAAATAGTAAGGGAAGACTTTTGATTGGTTGAAATAAGGCATATGTGTGTAAAGTTAGAGATTTTCTATGCAAGTCTTGGTTTCAGTGTATTGAGTGCACACCTTTTGCTCTGCTAAAGAAAAATTGGTGTGTGTGTCTGACACTGTTTTCAATATCCCAAAGCATTTGTAAAGGTAAGTAATGATTTATTTAATTTAGATAGAGACTTGTTTGCTCTATGGAGAATATTTGAAAGCAGATAGTGAAGTTTCAGTAGTGAAATTGATTCCTTGTACATAGGACGTGTGCTGTGTTTGTAAAAAGTTATTTAAAAAACGATTTTGGGGTAAAAGAACGGCTTTTATATTTTTGAGAAGTAATTAATAGTGTTTGCCTCATTAAATAAATATATTTGAACCATTTAGAATAATGTCACTTGCATTACCTCAGATTTGGAAGCAGATTGAGATTCTTTTTTATTGGTTTGTGGCATGTTTTTTGGAAATGCTTGCTATGAACATTTGCAAGATAGGGGATTTGTATTTTGTTAATCAGTGAGGTTTCAGTAGTGAAATTGAATGCTTGTACATAGGTCCTGTGTTGTGTTTCTAAAATGTTATTCAAAAAACGATTTTGGGGGCAAATCATTGGTATTTTCATTTGGCCCTTATTTATGATTGCCTTGTGCTGCTGGTACATCACTTTAAACATGGGGAAAAAGTGACACTCTGGTGGCGCAAGGCCTTCATATATAAGGCCCTGAGTTTGTTTGCTGTTGGTTTGTTTTTTGCTTTTTGAAAATGCTTGTTATGAACATTTGCAAGATAGAGGATTTATATTTTGGGAAACAGTGAGGTTTCAAAAGTGATATTGAGTGGTTGTACATAGGTTCTGCGCAGTGTTTCTTAAATGTTATTCAAAAAACGATTTTGGGGGAAAATCAATGGTATTTACATTTAGCCCTTATTTATGATTGCCTCGTGGCACCAGTGCGTCTCTTTTAACATGGGACGCACTGGTGGCGCAAGGCCTTCATAAATAAGGCCCTGAGTTTTTTTGTTGTTGGTTTGTGTCTTGCTTTTTGATAATGCTTGATATCAACATTTGCAAGATAGAGGATTCATATTTTGTGAAATAGTGAGGGTTCAGTAGTGAAATTGAGTGCTTGTACATAGGATCTTCGCTGTGTTTCTAAAATGTTATTCAAAAAACAATTTTGGGGGAAATCAATGGTATTTTCATTTGGCCCTTATTTATGATTGCCTTGTGCTGCTGTTGCATCACTTTAAACATGGGAAAAAAGTGACGCTCTGGTGGCGCAAGACCTTCATAAATAAGGCCCTGAGTTTGTTTGCTGTTGGTTTGTTTTTTGCTTTTTGATATTGCTTGATATGAACATTTTCAAGATAGAGGATTTGTATTTTGGGAAACAGTGAGGTTTCAAAAGTGATATTGAGTGGTTGTACATAGGATCTTCGCTGTGTTTCTAAAAACTTATCCAAAAAACGATTTTGGGGGAAATCAATGCTATTTTCATTTGGCCCTTATTTATGATTGCCTTGTGGCACCAGTGCGTCACTTTTAACATAGGACACACTGGTGGCGCAAGGCCTTCATAAATAAGGCCCTGAGTTTTTTTGTTGTTGGTTTGTGTCTTGCTTTTTGATAATGCTTGATATCAACATTTGCAAGATAGAGGATTTGTATTTTGGGAAACAGTGAGGATTCAAAAGTGATATTCAGTGGTTGTACATAGGTTCTGTGCAGTGTTTCTTAAATTTTATTAAAAAAACGATTTTGGGGTCTAATCAATGGTATTTACATTTGGCCCTTATTTATGATTGTCTTGTGGCGCCGGTATGTCACTTTTAACATTAAAAGAAAGTGACGCATTGGTGGCGCAAGGCCTTCATAAATAAGGCCCTGAATTTTTTCGTTGTTGGTTTGTGTCTTGCTTTTTGATAATGCTTGATATCAATATTTGCAAGATAGAGGATTCGTATTTTGTGAAATAGTGAGGGTTCAGTAGTGAAATTGAGTGCTTGTACATAGGATCTTCGCTGTGTTTCTAAAATGGTATTCAAAAAACGATTTTGGGGGCAAATCAATGGTATTTTCATTTGGCCTTTATTTATGATTACCTTGTGGTGCCGGTGCATTACTTTAAATTTGGGAAATAAGTGACGCTCTGGTGGCGCAAGGCCTTCATAAATAAGGCCCTGAGTTTGTTTGCTGTTAGTCTGTTTTTTGCTTTTTGATAATGCTTGCTATGAACATTTGCAAGATAGAGGATTTGTATTTTGAGAAACAGTGAGGTTTCAAAAGTGATATTGAGTGGTTGTACATAGGTTCTGCACAGTGTTTCTTAAATGTTATTTAAAAAATGACTTTGGGGGCAAATCAATGGTATTTACATTTGGCCCTTATTTATGATTGCCTTGTGGCACCGGTGCGTCTCTTTTAACATGGGACGCACTGGTGGCGCAAGGCCTTCATAAATAAGGCCCTGAGTTGTTGTGGTATAAACTTTAATATGTTGCAAAATAGTGTTTATATCGTTTGCTTTTTGTCATTATTTTGTTGTTTGCTAATTGTGGTCTTTAATGTGTTATTTTTTTCAGAACCACAGATTGAAATCAACATTTTAAAAACAAGCAAAAATGCCATCAAGGCAAAGGAGTAGAAATAATACCATACGTAAAAGAACAAAATCATCAAAAGAATTAAAGGAATCCTCTACAACAAGTACTTCAAAAAACACCAGAAAAGCTCCTGGTAAGACAATTAAGTCTTTTCTTCGCAATTTATGTAGATCAAAAAGAAATGTAAACGGTAATGTGAATATCCAGAAGCAGAGAGCAAATCTAAAAAGGAAGGAGAGGCCCTCAAAAAATGTCTCTATTGGATCAGGAGAGAAGAGTATGGATAGCAATAGAAGGTTAAATCACTTTAGGGACATTCGTAGACGAATGTTTCGCAATAGGGTAGTTTCAAATTTGATAAAAAATGAAAAGAAAGGTAAACAGAGAGCTGCTTTTTACAAGAAAAAGAAAAGTGTAGAGAAGATTGTTGATCAGGCTTTTAAAGTTAAGAAAAAATTATTTATTTTAGTAATCAATAGAATTAGGATACTTAATAAGGCAATTGATGTTTTCAAATCGAACAGTAGATGGAAAAGAATTATTAATCGGACTAATTTTTGTGAAGTATTTTCTGGAGAATGGATGCATAGTTCAAGTTCTGAGCCATTTTTTAATGAGGAGAGTTACTTTCAGGAAAATGATTTGGTGCATGCAGTTGACACCAGTGGTCGAGCATATGAGGTGAAAGATGGTTGTGTGATGGAAAAAGAGAAACTTATGTCTAGAGATGCAGAAGAGGTGGTAAGTGATGAAGTTTTAGGGAGACGTACTAAGGGTCCAGTGTACACATGGAAGTGTAGTAGTATTTGTAGTGTGCGACAGGATTCAATTGATTTGCTTCAAAATTTCTTACGTACATATAGTAAGAAAAGTCTAAAACAAAAAATGAAGATCTTGCAAGAGTTAGATCCTTGCAGAGTGAGAGAAAACACAGGTTTGCATGGGCATTCACTGGCTTGTCTTTCTAGAAAAGTATGTCAGAGTGTTTTTCATCATTTTAGGATGTTAGCAGTGCATCATAATAAGGTGAGGAAATTAGTGAGAAGGTTGTATTATGCAAAAAGTCCAGCACTTAAGCTTAAACAGTTAAACAGTGCTCTTTTGCATGGATCTGAAGTGGATGTGAAGACTATTTGTGAAGAAATTGAGTTTTGTTATTTTGGGAACAAAGAGGACAGTGTAGAAATGGATATAGTAATGGATGGTAATGTGTTAGACAATGTACAGATTTCAAGTACAGAAAGTTTGACGAGGAAATTACCAAGTTTAAGGTGAAATCAAGTGAAATGCCTAATTTAACTTGTGTGTGTTGTCGACGGACTCATTATAAGATTCAGACTAGGTTAGTTGATTTATAAGCAAAATGTGAATTGGAAAATAATAGTGAATGGAACAATTTTGTAAGTTATTTGTTGGTGGAGAATTCTTTTGATTTGAGTTTTGATCAGCATATTTGTAATTATTGTTTGAAAAAATTAAATGAAAATAGAATGCCTGCTAGAGCTGCTCATAATAATCTTCAGTTGATAGATATTCCTTCTGAATTGATGGATTTAAATACTTATGAATCAATTTTGATTCAATGTGTCCATCCTTTTCAAGCTATTGATCGCATGGAGCCTAAGATATGGAAATTACCTCCTACAGATTTACAAAGAGGATTAAAGGGAAGAGTTGTTTATTTGCCTCTAGATGTCAAGAAAAATATTGATACAATTGGTGTAGAAAGAGTAGGAGAGGATCCTCTGGTTATTCTAGTTAATGGGGTTCCGACAAAGAGTAAGAAAATCTGGCAAGATTTAGTGGATGTTAGGAAAGTCAAAAAGGCAACGTTGTATTTGGTCAAAAACAATGAGTACTATAAAGATGTAAGTGTTGGAGCAGAGGAAACAGCTACAGAAGAAGACAGTGATTATTCAGTTGGCCAAATTGAAAAAGTTGATGTGTCTAGAAGTGAAGAAATATATGAACATTATACTGTTCATCCTTTGCATTCCAAAGAAGTAATGGGGAATGCAATTGACTTGTTTCAAATGAAAGCAGCAAAATGAAGTCCCATTAGTGTATGGGAAGAAAGTTTGGAAGCTCGTTGTTTTCCACAGTTATTTCCAACAGGTCGTGGTGGACGATATGACGATCTATCAGTTCAAATTCCTGCAGCTGAATATCGGACTTTAAGATTATATGCTAAAGATCCAAGGTTTTGGCAATGCATTCCGTATTTGTTTCATCTACTGTATGAAAGTGATTTGTCTGGGCTTTCTTATGCAGTTAATCATATATTGAAAAGTGGAGGTCATCTACAAAATGTTTCAGCAAGGGACTTTATGGAGAAAGTCATTCTGCAGGACAGTATTTTGGAATCTCAGCTAATCAATCTCATGGCATGTCGGCGTGGAACAAATGAGTATTGGTTCCGTCATCATGGGGAATTGAAATGTATGCTAAGAAACGTAGGAACTCCTACATGGTTCCTCACTCTTAGCTGTGCTGAGTATGAATGGGACGACTTACTTCAATTTCTACGAGAGGCAAATGGAAACATACAAAATATAGAATTGAAAACACCTGGAGAACTGTGTTCTTTGGATCCAGTGAATGTTTGCAGATATTTTAATCATATATTTGAAGCTATGATGTCTTTTATTACCAACAAAAAAAATCCTCCCCTTGGAGAGGTTTTGGATTTCTTTTGGAGTAAGGAATATCAAGCGAGAGGTGCTCCTCATATACATATGTTGTTATGGATTAAAGATGCACCCAAATTTGGATTAGATTCGGATGAAACAGTGATGAGTTTCATTGAAGAGTATTCAACATGTGCTGTTCCGAAAAATACTGAATAAAACAGTTTAAGGCAACAAGTTTTACGTTTTCAATCTCATCGTTGTGAAAAGCACTGTCGTCGAAAATTCAAAAACAAGGAAAAGTACTACACGAAATGTCGTTTTGCGTTTCCACGACCAGTGATTTCTAAGGGAAGAGTGAATAATTTGATGTCATCTCTACGACATA
Organism: Lissotriton vulgaris; assembly: GCF_964263255.1. Taxonomy (NCBI): domain Eukaryota; kingdom Metazoa; phylum Chordata; class Amphibia; order Caudata; family Salamandridae; genus Lissotriton; species Lissotriton vulgaris. The sequence continues at coordinate 532,787,340 of NC_141698.1, forward strand.
CTGTGACGCGGAAATCTCCCAAAAATACATATAATTTAAAAAGAAACGAAGCGTTCAAGTACATCAACGACTACAACCCAGTGATATTGTCCATGTGGAATGCTAACATGGATATTCAGTTCGTTGCTGACAACTCTATTGCTGTGGCTCGATATGTGACATCTTACATCACAAAAAAAGAAAAGACAGAACTGAAGGAAATGTGGGAGGACATTTCACATGAAAAGAGTCTAAGCAAGAAACTATACAGTTTCAGTCTGAAGATGTTGTCGCATCGAGAAATTGGAGCATATGAATGTTCTGATCGGTTATCATCAGCAAGTCTCTATGCCAAATCAAGAACAATCATTTGGGTGAGTCTAGGTCTTCCTGCAATACGAAACCGAGTTTTGAAATCTGTACAAGAAATTGAATATTTGGCGGAGAAAGAACCAAACAGTACAGATATTTTGAAGACAAATATGTTGGATACATACTATCCAAATAGAAGTACTCACCTTGAGAACACTTGTTTGTATGAAGTTCTGCAAAACTACAGTTATAAGAGGAACATCACAGAAGATATCAATAATGGAAAATATGCTTTCATTGGGTATGAAGGATGTTTAGTGAAGCAGAGAAAAGGCCATTTGATTAATCATCGAAAATTGAGTTGCGAAGATCCAGACAAAAGAGAATTTTGCTATTTAGCTCTTTTGCAACTCTTTAAGCCATGGCGTACAGAAGAGGAACTACTTGGAGATTTTCTCTGTTATGAAAACTATTTTAATGCAACTAAGGATACCATAGAATGTCCTGTTTTTCCAAATTAACTGCAAATGTTGAACAAAGAAATAGAGCATGAAACCACAATTGCTGAAGAGATTGCTAAAGACAGTTCTCAAGACAGTCAGAGTTCTACTTCATTAAGTCAGGATCCACTAGGAGGACCAATTATCCAAAATGAAGCTGCAACTGCCATGGATGAGGTGGAAAGAGCTATGGAACAAGCTCAAGAGAATGGAGTTAACTTAGAAGATTTGGTAAAGCAACTAAACGTTGAGCAGAAAAAGATATATGACGAAGTTACAGAACAGATTGAACATGGATTCAGACATGAGAAAAAAGTGTGCTCATGTACATCATTTAAGCCTGTTCGACTGTACGTAAGTGGAGAAGTGGGAAGAGGAAAAGGTTTTCTGATTAAAGCCATTGCAACTTATTTACAGAAAAGGACTGATTCACCGCTGTCTTGTGTTGTAACTGCTCCAACTGGACTGGCAAACAAAACAGGTGATGGACAGAATGTGGATCAATGTCACACATTCACCCCAGTCCAAAGATCTGGGCCCAAATCCATCATTTTTTTCCACTCCACACCACCCTGGGTTAGACAATGGCGATATGCAAATTAGCTCTGACCCTGTGCCCCATGGGAACAGTCCAGTCCGAACTACAAAAGCCATGTCCTTCCCAGAACGGAATCAAGCATCCGAGGACCGGACCGGTTTCGAGGTAACACCTCTCATCAGCCCGGCTAGCTTGACTCCAGTGGTGTGGAGTGCCTGGGACCCACGTCTGAGCATCCCCAGCGCACTTATGGTGGCAATTGCAAACAAAACAGGTGATGGACAGAATGTGGATCAATGTCACACATTCACCCCAGTCCAAAGATCTGGGCCCAAATCCATCGTTTTTTTGCACTCCACACCACCCTGGGTTAGACAATGATGATATGCAAATCAGCTCTGGCCCTGTGCCCCATGGGAACAGTCCAGTCCGAACTACAAAAGCCATGTCCTTCCCAGAACGGAATCAAGCATCCGAGGACCGGACCGGTTTCGAGGTAACACCTCTCGTCAGCCCGGCTAGCTTGACTCCAGTGGTGTGGAGTGCCTGGGACCCACGTCTGAGCATCCCCAGCGCACTTATGGCGGCAATTGCAAACAAAAGAGGTGATGGACAGAATGTGGATCAATGTCACACATTCACCCCAGTCCAAAGATCTTGGCCCAAATCCATCGTTTTTTTGCACTCCACACCACCCTGGGTTAGACAATGGCGATATGCAAATCAGCTCTGACCCTGTGCCCCATGGGAACAGTCCAGTCCGAACTACAAAAGCCATGTCCTTCCCAGAACGGAATCAAGCATCCGAGGACCGGACCGGTTTCGAGGTAACACCTCTCATCAGCCCGGCTAGCTTGACTCCAGTGGTGTGGAGTGCCTGGGACCCACGTCTGAGCATCCCCAGCGCACTTATGGCGGCAATTGCAAACAAAAGAGGTGATGGACAGAATGTGGATCAATGTCACACATTCACCGCAGTCCAAATATCTGGGCCCAAATCCATCGTTTTTTTGCACTCCACACCACCCTGGGTTAGACAATGGCGATATGCAAATCAGCTCTGACCCTGTGCCCCATGGGAACAGTCCAGTCCGAACTACAAAAGCCATGTCCTTCCCAGAACGGAATCAAGCATCCGAGGACCGGACCGGTTTCGAGGTAACACCTCTCATCAGCCCGGCTAGCTTGACTCCAGTGGTGTGGAGTGCCTGGGACCCACGTCTGAGCATCCCCAGCGCACTTATGGTGGCAATTGCAAACAAAACAGGTGATGGACAGAATGTGGATCAATGTCACACATTCACCCCAGTCCAAAGATCTGGGCCCAAATCCATCGTTTTTTTGCACTCCACACCACCCTGGGTTAGACAATGACGATATGCAAATCAGCTCTGGCCCTGTGCCCCATGGGAACAGTCCAGTCCGAACTACAAAAGCCATGTCCTTCCCAGAACGGAATCAAGCATCCGAGGACCGGACCGGTTTCGAGGTAACACCTCTCGTCAGCCCGGCTAGCTTGACTCCAGTGGTGTGGAGTGCCTGGGACCCACGTCTGAGCATCCCCAGCGCACTTATGGCGGCAATTGCAAACAAAAGAGGTGATGGACAGAATGTGGATCAATGTCACACATTCACCCCAGTCCAAAGATCTTGGCCCAAATCCATCGTTTTTTTGCACTCCACACCACCCTGGGTTAGACAATGGCGATATGCAAATCAGCTCTGACCCTGTGCCCCATGGGAACAGTCCAGTCCGAACTACAAAAGCCATGTCCTTCCCAGAACGGAATCAAGCATCCGAGGACCGGACCGGTTTCGAGGTAACACCTCTCATCAGCCCGGCTAGCTTGACTCCAGTGGTGTGGAGTGCCTGGGACCCACGTCTGAGCATCCCCAGCGCACTTATGGCGGCAATTGCAAACAAAAGAGGTGATGGACAGAATGTGGATCAATGTCACACATTCACCGCAGTCCAAATATCTGGGCCCAAATCCATCGTTTTTTTGCACTCCACACCACCCTGGGTTAGACAATGGCGATATGCAAATCAGCTCTGACCCTGTGCCCCATGCGAACAGTCCAGTCCGAACTACAAAAGCCATGTCCTTCCCAAAACGGAATCAAGCATCCGAGGACCGGACCGGTTTCGAGGTAACACCTCTCATCAGCCCGGCTAGCTTGACTCCAGTGGTGTGGAGTGCCTGGGACCCACGTCTGAGCATCCCCAGCGCACTTATGGCGGCAATTGCAAACAAAAGAGGTGATGGACAGAATGTGGATCAATGTCACACATTCACCCCAGTCCAAAGATCTGGGCCCAAATCCATTGTTTTTTTGCACTCCACACCACCCTGGGTTAGACAATGGCGATATGCAAATCAGCTCTGACCCTGTGCCCCATGGGAACAGTCCAGTCCGAACTACAAAAGCCATGTCCTTCCCAGAACGGAATCAAGCATCCGAGGACCGGACCGGTTTCGAGGTAACACCTCTTATCAGCCCGGCTAGCTTGACTCCAGTGGTGTGGAGTGCCTGGGACCCACGTCTGAGCATCCCCAGCGCACTTATGGCGGCAATTGCAAACTAAACAGGTGATGGACAGAATGTGGATCAATGTCACACATTCACCCCAGTCCAAAGATCTGGGCCCAAATCCATCGTTTTTTTGCACTCCACACCACCCTGGGTTAGACAATGGCGATATGCAAATCAGCTCTGACCCTGTGCCCCATGGGAACAGTCCAGTCCGAACTACAAAAGCCATGTCCTTCCCAGAACGGAATCAAGCATCCGAGGACCGGACCGGTTTTGAGGTAACACCTCTCATCAGCCCGGCTAGCTTGACTCTAGTGGTGTGGAGTGCCTGGGACCCACGTCTGAGCATCCCCAGCGCACTTATGGCGGCAATTGCAAACAAAACAGGTGTTGTCCATCACCTGTTTTGTTTCCAACTGGACTGGCAGCACATAACATTAAAGGGATTACTCTACATCGTTTATTGATGCTGCCAGTTGAGCATGATAATAAATTGCATTACAACAAGTTATCTGGAGATGCGTGTTCTGAAGTTTCCAGAGTCTTGAAAAAAATGAAACTTCTTATCATTGATGAAGTAAGCAGGGTCTCAAATCTAATGCTTGCTTTTGTGCATTTGAGAATGCAAGAAATTCTTAGAACAGAGTATGATGTGTTATTTGGAGGAAAACACATTATTGTTTTTGGAGATCTATTGCAGTTGACTCCAGTAAAAGGACAACCAGTGTTTAAAATGCTCACGCATGAAGATACCAGGAAGTCCCTTGGAAGCATTGGAAACGTTAATATATGGTTAAATTTTAAATATGCTGAACTGCTTCAAAATATGAAACAGGCAAAGGATGAAGATTATAAAAATATTCTACAAGATGTAAGAATCGGAAAAGTAAGTGAGCTTGGGAAAGAAGCTTTACATGCTCGATTAATTTCAAATTTGTATCCAAATGAAAAGATTCTTCCAGAGAATATTTTTAAAAAAATGACTGAGAAGAAATCTGGGATATGTTTGATGCCAACTCTGCAAGAGTGTTCCATCTTCAACAACAAAATGTTAAAGTTAGAAAATGAAAAGATTGTAAAACTGGAAGCAATAGATAAAATAGAGCATATGGGTGCAACAATTGTTTTGTCAGAAAATTTGAAAACAAAATTGGATTCATTAGAGAAAAGTATTTCTAAAACAGCTGGTTTTGAAAAGACTCTGAATGTGTGTTTAAATTGTCCTATCATTTTGAGAAGTAATTTAAATGTTGAAAGAGGTCTGGTAAATGGAGCAATGGGTTATGTTGTTGATTTTGTGAATTATAGAAATAGAGAAGGAATTGAATTTTTAAAAATAAAATTTGATGGCATTGAGCAAGTACAACAAATCAGTCGTTGTTCTGCTGGATTTTTGCTTGTAAAAGACGTATATGTTCGCCGAAAACAGTTTCCTGTTTGTTTGGCATATGCAGTGACAATTCATAAATCTCAAGGTTTAAGTGTAGATAGTGCTTTGGTGAACATTGGAAGATCTGTGTTTAAAGAGGGTATGGCATATGTGGCATTATCACGAGTCAGAACTTAATCAGGATTGTACTTGATTGAGTGTAATGAGACAAAGATTTGTGCAGATCTAGATTGTGTTAAAGAATACAATAGGTTAAGAAGAGAGTATGCTCCACATTTGCCTCAATATCCTCTGTTTGAAAAACGTGTGGTAGGCCGAAAATGAAGAAATGAGAATAATTGCAGTGAGGTAGTAGCAAAAAGACAAAAAGTAGATGAAACTGTAATTCAAAACAGAAAGAAAAAGGATTCTGATGAAAATATTGTTGGATTTCATTTTGAAAACAGTTCTGGTGTCAACTGCTATGCTAATGTAGTGGTTAATGTTTTTTTTCTTCAAACGTTAAAAGAACAGATTGTTGAAAATCGGGATCAAAGATTGTGTGGTTTATTGAATTCTGTGTTTGAGAAATGTAGCAGTGATAGAGCAAAAATATAAAGTGTAACAGAAATTCGAAATATTTTAGATATGTGTTCTGGTCAAGATAAATTTTCACAGAACATTCAGCAGGATTGTCAGGAATTTTTAATGTATATGTTTGGTGTTTTGGAAGATGAAGGTGTAGATGTAGATAATCTTTTCAGCCTTTCTTATCAATGGTAGCATGACTGCCACAATTGTAGTTCATCAAGTAATACTAGAATAGACACTGAAAGATTTATATATTTGACTTTATCAGACTGTAAATCATGTCATTCAAAAATCTAGTTAAAGCAGCAGATCATAATATGGTGTGTACCCAATGTAAGTGTCCAATGCTATCCACATTATTTATACAAAGTTATGGTCAGTATATCATTTTAGTTTTCCAACGATGTAGACCTGATAGAACTAAATTGACAACTTGTATAAAATTTTTTGTGGCTTCTCAGTTATCAATTACAGGAAGAACCTTTACAACTGTAGCTATTATTTATCATGACGGTCCTTCGATAACATCAGGACATTATACATGCTACTTAACCGCATCGCTGCTGCGGCGATTTTTGCGCTGTGCAGCTTTTTTTTAAAAGCCGCGTTACATGACGAGCTCAGCTCGTCATCAGCACACGCCACCCGTGGCTGATGACGAGCTGAGCTCGTCATCAGCAGTGAAGGGGTTAAAATGTAAAAAAGGTTGGAGTTACTGCAATGACTCTCATTTGACTTATAAACAACGTTTGCCTTATGACTTTAAAAATTCTTACCTAGTGTTTTTAAAACCAAAGTTTTAGTAAAGTTAATTGGCCTTTGAAGACGGGAATAGTTAAGAAAAGTCAGTTAGTTACTTAATCTAATGTTTAAAATTATTTATCTCCTATAGGTACTGTAAGTGGATCTCATAGTAAAAAATACTCATATATCTGACACGATTTGGCCGTAAGGAAAGTGTAAGGTATGATGTTCTTAGATCTTTTTTCATAGGAAGTCGATGAAATGGAAGTTATAGAGAACAGCAGACTTTTTTTTCACCAAAAGGACCTTCAATATCTTCTATTTGGCCTCACGGAAAAGTAAGTGAATCAAAGATTAGTGTACATATATGAGTTGTAAATTTTTATGTTTTTTTTAAACACAATCTGAAGAGTTTGAACTCACTAATTTAAGTGAAATTCAATATATTATGAGAATAAGTTATTCTATAGTTTGCATTGTGTAATTTATATTGTATTCCCATTGTCTCACACTCATTTTCCTTCTTCCACCCTTATTTAGCTCTCTTTACTGACTTACACTGCCTTTTTTAACTTTGTTTCATTGCTGTTCCTTTACTCCACTTCATTCACAACTCCTCAATCCAATTTCAACTGTCTGCATTTGCTCTCTCCCTTCCACCACTTTTCATCTTTCTCACATTCTCTCAGTACCACTGCTTTAGTTCTCTTCCCCCCTCTTTCCTTCTTTTGCTCCTTTACTCTTTTTCCTTTCTCACTCATTGTACTGCAGTTCACTCAGTCCTTCCCTTTGTCTTTCTGTGTACTTACTCTCTCACTCCTTTTTCCTCTATCTTTCTATATTAACCTCATTCCTTTCATCCCTTCACTCTGTTACACCCCTTCACTCACTCTCAGTCATCTTCTATTCCTCTTTCTTATTAACAGTTCCTCATTCAGACTCCTCTCCTTTTCACTCATTTTCCTTTTACTTTGTTCTCTTTCCTGATTTCATTTTGGTATCTCGCATTCTTTTAGTATCTTACTTATCTTCAGTAATTTGTTCTCTTTCTATTTCTTTTTCCCTCTTTTTTCTCTTTCTACATTACTTTATTTCTGTTTTTGTATCCTTCACTATTGCTTTATTTCTTAGTAAACTTTTTTAGATTTTTTACCTCTTGACCTGTTTCTTCTATTGTAAAATATATATTTTACTAATTATAACTTGTTTTTTCTTTTGTCTTTCACAGATACAAAGTGTAGTTTGAAGATGCAAGTAAGTTTTCATTAATTATATGGTAAATGTGACTACAAAATGTGGTTTATCATCACCCTTTGTTTTAACCTCACTACTTTTCTCTCAGCCTACCTTACCCCTGTTTTCTTACTCTGCTTCCCTCACTTATTCTTATCCTCCATATTTACTTCTCTTTTCCTTACTTTCCTACCACATTCAACTTCTTTCAGTGCCCCTGCTCACCCACACTCCCTCTCTTTCCTTTTTTTTCTGCTTCAATTAGTCCCTTCTGACACTCCTTCCTTTACTCTCTCTGTTCTTTTTTTCTGTCACTCCCCATGTCTTACCCTTATTTACTTTTATCCACCCTTGTTCACTCCTCTTTACTTACACTCACTGCTATTTTTTTTCCCTCCTTTTCTCTGGTTCCGTCACTACCTTTCATTCCTCATCCTTTACTCTCCTTCCTTTTACTGTCATCACCTATTCACATTCTCTTAGAACATATGCTTTAGTTTTCATCCTCTTTCTTCTCTTCTTTTGCTCCCTTATTCATTTTCCTTTTCTCAGTTACTTCCTCCTATACCTTTTCTCTGTTTTACTATCTCTTACACAGTCCCTCTGTGTTTCTCCCTCTAGCTCTCTTTCTCTTTACACCACTCTCTTTTTTCCCCATTCCTCATGCTCACTCCTTTTTTTTTTTTGTTGCTGCGCTGACGGGACGTGGGCCGGTACGAGCACCGGGGCGCTGACCGGTACGCGCACCGGGAGCGCTCCAGAGTGAAATATTAAAAAAAAGAATATACTTTTAAAAAATATATATATTATACTAATATACAATATAGGATTCATTTTTAGAAAAACATACCTTTCTAAGCTATAGATATTTGCGAAAAAATAACCTTAGAAATTCACTAAAAAACACATAGGTATGAGTCCATACAAAAAGTTAGGAATTAGCAGTTAAAAAACCTATGAAATTCACTGAAAAAACCATAGGTTTCATAAGTTCAAGTTCAAGTTCAGAAATTTGTATAGCGCACTACTCACCCAGAGGGTCTCAAAGCGCTTGGGGGAGGGTGGGTGCATTACTTATCGAATAGCCTGGTTTTTAGCTGCTTTCTAAAGGAGAGGTGGTTCTGTGTGAGGCGAAGGTGAGTGGGGAGAGAACTCCAGGTTTTGGCAGCTAAGTAGGAGAAGGATCTTCCTCCCATGGTGGATCTATTGATGCGCGGAATTGCCGCGAGGGCTTGATTGGATGACCGTAGTTGGCGGGTGGGTGTGTAGAAGGACAGTCGTTTGTTGAGGCATTCGGGTCCTAGGTCGTAGAGGGCCTTGTGTGCATGGGTTAGGAGATGGAACATTACTCTCTTGTTGACTGGAAGCCAGTGGAGATCTTTCAGGTGGCCGGAAATGTGGGCTTGACGGGGGTTGTCTAGTATGAGTCTAGCTGAGGCGTTTTGGATGCGTTGTCGTTTTTTTTGTAGTTTGGCTGTGGTTCCGGTGTAAAGGGTGTTTCCATAATCTAGTCGGCTAGTGACTAATGCATGGGTGACTGTTTTTCTTGTTTCGGTGGGGATCCAGCGAAAGATTTTTTTTGAGCATACGTAGGATGTTGAAGCATGATGATGTAACAGCGTTGATTTGTCTGGTCATGGAGAGGGAGGAGTCTAGGATGAAGCCCAGGTTCCGTGCGTGATCTGTAGGTATGGGTGCTGTACCCAAAGCCGGTGGCCCCCAAGAGTCGTCCCAAGCAGAGGGGGATGATCCTAAGATGAGGACTTCCGTTTTGTCTGAGTTTAGTTTTAAACAGCTGTTCTTCATCCATTCGGCTACTTCTTTCATTCCTTCGTGTAGATTGGTTTTGGCGGTGTTGGGGTCTTTGTTGAGGGAGAGGAATAGCTCGATGTTATCAGCGTATGAGATGATGTTGAGGTCGTGTTGGCGTGCGATGGTTGCGAGGGGACTCATGTACACGTTGAAGAGGGTGGGACTGAGTGAAGATCCTTGTGGTACGCCGCAGATGACTTCGGTGGCCTCAGATTGAATGGGGGGAGGATGACTCTTTGTGTTCTTCAGGCGAGGAATGAGATGATCCAGTCCAAGGCTTTACCTTGTATTCCGACGTTGTTGAGGCGTTGTATGAGGGTGTTATGACAGACGATGTCGACGGCGGAGAGGTCAAGTAGGATGAGGGCAACTGATTCTCCATTGTCCAGTAGCGTTCGGATGTCATCCGTAGCAGCGATGAGGGCGGTTTCGGTGCTGTGTTTGGCTCGAAAGCCGGACTGTGAGGGGTCAAGTGAGTTGTTGGATTCAAGGAAGGCGGCGAGCTGGCTATTGATGGCTTTCTTGATGACTTTGGCCGGGAAGGGGAGGAGTGAGATGGGGCGGTAGTTCTTGAGTTCAGAGGGGTCCGCTGTGGGTTTCTTCAGAAGGGCGCTGAGTTCGGCATGTTTCCAGCTTTCTGGGAAGGTAGCGGAGTTGAGGGAGCAGTTGATGACATCTCGGAGGTGGGGTCGATGATGGAGTTTGCTTTGTTGAAGATGTGGTGTGGGCATGGGTCAGTTGGTGAACCTGAGTGGATGGAGTTCATCAGACGGATGGTGTCTTCAGTAGTGATTGGGTTCCAGGTGCAGAGGTTGTGAGGGTGCTGTATTGGATCAGAGGTGGGTGGAGTGGGTTATTCTTCGGGCAGGTTTGCAAAGCTGTTATGAATGTCGATGATTTTGTTGTGGAAGAAAGAGGATAGGGAGTCACATAGGTCTTGGGAGGGATTGATGTTGTTGGTGCCGGCGGTGGGGTTGGTGAATTCTTTGACGATGTTGAATAGTTCCTTGCTGTTTTGGGCATTGTTGTCGAGTCGGTCCTTGAATGCTGATTTCTTCGTGGATCTAATCAATTGGTGGTGTTTGCGGGTGGCGTCCTTGAAGGTGGTCAGATTGTTAGTGGTTGGGTTTTTTCTCCAGGTTTTCTCTAGGGTACAACATAACTTCTTGGATTTCTTAAGGTCATCATTGAACCAGGGGGCCTTTTTGTTACCTTGTTTGATCTGATGGTTTTTCAAGGGTGCTAATTCGTCAGCGCTGTGGGTGATCCATTTTGTGTGTTATAGTTAGGAATTAGCATTTAAAAAACCTATTAAATTCACTGAAAAAACCATAGGTTTCACACCAGTTATAGTTAGGTGGAAATTTTACTGACATAAAACCAATGAAATTCCCACGTTAAATTTAGTTGGACTCACTATAACTTGCACGTGTAATGCACTGCTGATTACATCACATATTACATCACTCATGACATGGTCAGTGACATCACTCATGACATCACTGATGACACCTATGTTTTTGTTTTTTTCAGTGAATTTAATAGGTTTTTTAAATGCTAATCCCTAACTGTAACTGGTATGAAACCTATGTTTTTTTCAGTGAGTATATATATATATTTGTAAGAATGAATTTATTCTTTTCAGAAAAATGTATTTTACAATTATTTTCTGCATTTTGTATTTTACGTACCACACTTTGATAATGATGAAGAAAGACGCAAAATAGTATTCTTTCTATGTCCATTTTTACGCACTGGCACTTTAAAAGGAGGTGTATTCCACGACACTGTTGTCATGTGATCAAGGCAGGGATCTGCCGAAACGCGTCGTGGCTGACATGGTTGCACTTTTAAGCTAAATAAAAGAAGAAAGCACGAAAACTGGGTCTACCTCGTCTTTGCTGGTGTGTGGCTGTAGTTCTCTTGTAGAGACGGAGGCGAGCTCTTGCAGTATATTTCGCTGGTTTGCTTTTCCCAGCGACGTGGACCCCCTCCCAACAAGCGGTTGAGCAGAAAGAGGAAAAGCAGCGGCAGCTGAGTCTCTGCGTAATCCGTGGAGCAAAGCTTCCATTCGCAAAGCACCGGAAACGGAAACCTGCCCAACCCCCTTCTGAAGTGGAAGCATTGCCGAGGTCCGAGGAGGAGAAGGCGTCCGTGTGAAGCAGTCTGGCGCAGCTCGGAGGAGTGAGTGTAGGAAGGCGGAGACGGACAACGAACCTCATCAGGTACCGGGCAACCCGACATGGAACAGAAGGTGGGAGGTATGTGCTGAACCAGTAACCCGCGCAAGCAATAGGAGAGCGAAGGGGGAGCCGATAATCAGCGAGCCTTTCTCGAGCCATCCATCACGCGGCGGGTGAAAATTAATCAAATAAGCAGATTGTAGGCGCAACCATGTCAGCGGCAACAGTAAAGGATCGTGAGAGCGCTGCAAAAGAGTTGTTCTCAAACGAAGCGACAAGACCAAAAAGCAAGACTTCAGGCTCAGATAAAACCGTGCCGGAGGGTACAGATTTAAAAGACAAATACAAGGCACTCGAAAAGCTGATGCGCACTGAAATGGTCAAATGGTGGGAAGCGAAGTCCCTCAGCCGATACTTAGAGGTGAACAGGATCCCCAGAGGGCTACGAATAATGATAGCACCTACATATGACACTCCAAATCCGGTATTAATGGCGGAATGGGCGCAATGCAACCTAGACTCTTCAAGGAAATTAGTTGAGTTATTGGTGAAGCATGCAGAAATTGACAGAGGGGAAATCCTTCAGAAAATAGATGCACTGCGCAGCGAGATTCAAACAATGAGTGACCCACAAGCCTCCAAAGTAAAATTTGAGGAGGAAATGGAACGCAAACTGAAAAAGGAAGAAGACAAAATAAAAAACCGTAAATCGTACAAATTTAGAAGGGACAAAGAGGACTATGAAAATGGGAGGATTTTCACATTTTCAAGGAAATATGACTCCATGAGAAAAAATAAATCAGGAAAACCGAGCACTGAAAAAACGGGCCAAAACCCGCAGCCCTCCAGCTCTGCACAACCAGAGAGAGAACCTCAAACAGAGATGTCTTCGGCGTCAGGCTCCAGTGTATACACGGAAAGTGGATCCGAATATGAGGATGAGGATGCCACAACACTGACAATGGGTGAAGAGCTTGAGTATATCAGTAAGACAAGAAGGGACACCTTACGCTCAGCAGGTAAACCACAACCGGCAAAAAACGGACAAGGAGCAGGCGGGAGCGGAGGGCCGCCCAGAGGAAACGCAACAAAGCGAGGGGGCGGGGCAGGGGTGCTTGGAACAACAAACGGGGGACCAAAACGTAGAAGCACAAGAAATGAACACGGATTCGAACACGATAATAAACCTAGCAAACATTGATTTGACAATGGCTGAGAAACAACTGCTGTCACTGGGTTTATCGTATTGCCCTGAGAGCAATTTTCACTATACAAAAACCAGGGCGGATGTGTTCAAATTTATACGTAAATTAAAATAACGAAAATTTCACAAGACACAGCCTACCAATAAAGCAAAACACAAGGGTACACAAGAAGATCCACTGGCAGACAATGTAAATTTGGCAGCAGGAGATTACGAGCTGTTAACATCTGTCCAAGGAATAATAAATACCCGAATTGTTTCCCCAAATAACATGGAGTCACAGAATGTAGAAAGTTCCCAAGATTTTCCAGTTCTCAATTCGCAACAAGCAATGAGTCTGGTAAATAAGAAACCGGATACACCGTTTAAAAGAAAATCTAAGTTTGTTCCAATTACAACTAAAGACACAATTGATGTTTTCAATGATACTGTAGTTGCGCAAATCAAGAAACTACACACTAAGATTCAAATGACCAAGAAAAGAAGGACAAAGGAACAGATTCAATATGACAATCTAATGGATAAATTAAAAAATGAAAATCAGGTGGTAATAAGAAATTCGGACAAGGGAGGAAATATTGTGCTGTGGCCTCTAGCACAATACCTCTCTGAAGCAAACAAACAGCTCAGCGACGTCCAGTGTTACCACCATAGCTCACCCATCAAATACAAACAGATGCAAGATGAATTGGCTAGTAAACTACTGGCATGGAAAAGTTTGGGACTTTTGGACATGGAGGAGTTCAAGTTCCTAAAAAAAGAATATCCACGAACGCCAGTAATTTATTTCATAGCCAAAATACATAAGAACAAAGAAACACCCCCAGGAAGACCAATCATCGCGGCATGTGATGGACCCCTTGAAAATCTCTCACAGTATATAGACTTTTTTCTACAAGAACATGTGCACCAACTAAAGTCATATGTGAAAGATACAGGGGACTTCCTATCAAAAATAGCCAAGGTCAAATGGGAAACAGGGTATCTCCTAATAACCCTGGATGTTTCCTCATTATACACTTGTATCCGTAACAGGGATGGGGTGAAAGCTATACAATATTTTTTATCCAAAAGATCTATTGAATTCACAATGCACAACAAAATGTTAATGGATATGCTTTTGTTTTGTTTGGAACACAACTTTTTCCTCTTTAACAAGCAAATGTACCGTCAGGTTCAGGGTGTCGCCATGGGGGCCAGCTTCTCCCCCAGTTATGCCTGTCTGTTTATGGGCTGGTGGGAGGAGTTGGTCCTCAAGGAGAAATATCACGACATCTGTACAAACAATATAGTATCTTACCTACGGTACATTGATGACTTGATCATTGTGTGGAAGGGCAGTAAACAGGAGGCGCAGACCTTTATAGATAACATCAATGTCAATGACATTAACTTATGTTTTACATCTGACATAAGTGACAAACAAGTTTCCTTCCTGGATGTCCTAGTTAAAACTGATGAAGGCAAGATAAAGACCACCCTGTACAGAAAACAGACTGCAGGGAACACCCTTTTACACGCTAGTAGCGCACATCCCAGCCATCTAATCCACAGCATTCCCTATGGGGAAATGCTGCGGTTACGAAGAATATGCAGTGATGAAGGGGAACTCAGGAGGCATCAACAGGAGAGTAAGTGTAGGTTCCTGGTAAGAGGCTACAGTGCTAAGGTAATTGATGCGGCAATGGCCAAATCAAGGTTAAAATCGAGAGAGGACTAGTGACTAATGCATGGGTGACTGTTTTTCTTGTTTCGGTGGGGATCCAGCGAAAGATTTTTTTTGAGCATACGTAGGATGTTGAAGCATGATGATGTAACAGCGTTGATTTGTCTGGTCATGGAGAGGGAGGAGTCTAGGATGAAGCCCAGGTTCCGTGCGTGATCTGTAGGTATGGGTGCTGTACCCAAAGCCGGTGGCCCCCAAGAGTCGTCCCAAGCAGAGGGGGATGATCCTAAGATGAGGACTTCCGTTTTGTCTGAGTTTAGTTTTAAACAGCTGTTCTTCATCCATTCGGCTACTTCTTTCATTCCTTCGTGTAGATTGGTTTTGGCGGTGTTGGGGTCTTTGTTGAGGGAGAGGAATAGCTCGATGTTATCAGCGTATGAGATGATGTTGAGGTCGTGTTGGCGTGCGATGGTTGCGAGGGGACTCATGTACACGTTGAAGAGGGTGGGACTGAGTGAAGATCCTTGTGGTACGCCGCAGATGACTTCGGTGGCCTCAGATTGAATGGGGGGAGGATGACTCTTTGTGTTCTTCAGGCGAGGAATGAGATGATCCAGTCCAAGGCTTTACCTTGTATTCCGACGTTGTTGAGGCGTTGTATGAGGGTGTTATGACAGACGATGTCGACGGCGGAGAGGTCAAGTAGGATGAGGGCAACTGATTCTCCATTGTCCAGTAGCGTTCGGATGTCATCCGTAGCAGCGATGAGGGCGGTTTCGGTGCTGTGTTTGGCTCGAAAGCCGGACTGTGAGGGGTCAAGTGAGTTGTTGGATTCAAGGAAGGCGGCGAGCTGGCTATTGATGGCTTTCTTGATGACTTTGGCCGGGAAGGGGAGGAGTGAGATGGGGCGGTAGTTCTTGAGTTCAGAGGGGTCCGCTGTGGGTTTCTTCAGAAGGGCGCTGAGTTCGGCATGTTTCCAGCTTTCTGGGAAGGTAGCGGAGTTGAGGGAGCAGTTGATGACATCTCGGAGGTGGGGTCGATGATGGAGTTTGCTTTGTTGAAGATGTGGTGTGGGCATGGGTCAGTTGGTGAACCTGAGTGGATGGAGTTCATCAGACGGATGGTGTCTTCAGTAGTGATTGGGTTCCAGGTGCAGAGGTTGTGAGGGTGCTGTATTGGATCAGAGGTGGGTGGAGTGGGTTATTCTTCGGGCAGGTTTGCAAAGCTGTTATGAATGTCGATGATTTTGTTGTGGAAGAAAGAGGATAGGGAGTCACATAGGTCTTGGGAGGGATTGATGTTGTTGGTGCCGGCGGTGGGGTTGGTGAATTCTTTGACGATGTTGAATAGTTCCTTGCTGTTTTGGGCATTGTTGTCGAGTCGGTCCTTGAATGCTGATTTCTTGGTGGATCTAATCAATTGGTGGTGTTTGCGGGTGGCGTCCTTGAAGGTGGTCAGATTGTTAGTGGTTGGGTTTTTTCTCCAGGTTTTCTCTAGGGTACAACATAACTTCTTGGATTTCTTAAGGTCATCATTGAACCAGGGGGCCTTTTTGTTACCTTGTTTGATCTGATGGTTTTTCAAGGGTGCTAATTCGTCAGCGCTGTGGGTGATCCATTTTGTGTGTTATAGTTAGGAATTAGCATTTAAAAAACCTATTAAATTCACTGAAAAAACCATAGGTTTCACACCAGTTATAGTTAGGTGGAAATTTTACTGACATAAAACCAATGAAATTCCCACGTTAAATTTAGTTGGACTCACTATAACTTGCACGTGTAATGCACTGCTGATTACATCACATATTACATCACTCATGACATGGTCAGTGACATCACTCATGACATCACTGATGACACCTATGTTTTTGTTTTTTTCAGTGAATTTAATAGGTTTTTTAAATGCTAATCCCTAACTGTAACTGGTATGAAACCTATGTTTTTTTCAGTGAGTATATATATATATTTGTAAGAATGAATTTTCATTCTTTTCAGAAAAATGTATTTTACAATTATTTTCTGCATTTTGTATTTTACGTACCACACTTTGATAATGATGAAGAAAGACGCAAAATAGTATTCTTTCTATGTCCATTTTTACGCACTGGCACTTTAAAAGGAGGTGTATTCCACGACACTGTTGTCATGTGATCAAGGCAGGGATCTGCCGAAACGCGTCGTGGCTGACATGGTTGCACTTTTAAGCTAAATAAAAGAAGAAAGCACGAAAACTGGGTCTACCTCGTCTTTGCTGGTGTGTGGCTGTAGTTCTCTTGTAGAGACGGAGGCGAGCTCTTGCAGTATATTTCGCTGGTTTGCTTTTCCCAGCGACGTGGACCCCCTCCCAACAAGCGGTTGAGCAGAAAGAGGAAAAGCAGCGGCAGCTGAGTCTCTGCGTAATCCGTGGAGCAAAGCTTCCATTCGCAAAGCACCGGAAACGGAAACCTGCCCAACCCCCTTCTGAAGTGGAAGCATTGCCGAGGTCCGAGGAGGAGAAGGCGTCCGTGTGAAGCAGTCTGGCGCAGCTCGGAGGAGTGAGTGTAGGAAGGCGGAGACGGACAACGAACCTCATCAGGTACCGGGCAACCCGACATGGAACAGAAGGTGGGAGGTATGTGCTGAACCAGTAACCCGCGCAAGCAATAGGAGAGCGAAGGGGGAGCCGATAATCAGCGAGCCTTTCTCGAGCCATCCATCACGCGGCGGGTGAAAATTAATCAAATAAGCAGATTGTAGGCGCAACCATGTCAGCGGCAACAGTAAAGGATCGTGAGAGCGCTGCAAAAGAGTTGTTCTCAAACGAAGCGACAAGACCAAAAATCAAGACTTCAGGCTCAGATAAAACCGTGCCGGAGGGTACAGATTTAAAAGACAAATACAAGGCACTCGAAAAGCTGATGCGCACTGAAATGGTCAAATGGTGGGAAGCGAAGTCCCTCAGCCGATACTTAGAGGTGAACAGGATCCCCAGAGGGCTACGAATAATGATAGCACCTACATATGACACTCCAAATCCGGTATTAATGGCGGAATGGGCGCAATGCAACCTAGACTCTTCAAGGAAATTAGTTGAGTTATTGGTGAAGCATGCAGAAATTGACAGAGGGGAAATCCTTCAGAAAATAGATGCACTGCGCAGCGAGATTCAAACAATGAGTGACCCACAAGCCTCCAAAGTAAAATTTGAGGAGGAAATGGAACGCAAACTGAAAAAGGAAGAAGACAAAATAAAAAACCGTAAATCGTACAAATTTAGAAGGGACAAAGAGGACTATGAAAATGGGAGGATTTTCACATTTTCAAGGAAATATGACTCCATGAGAAAAAATAAATCAGGAAAACCGAGCACTGAAAAAACGGGCCAAAACCCGCAGCCCTCCAGCTCTGCACAACCAGAGAGAGAACCTCAAACAGAGATGTCTTCGGCGTCAGGCTCCAGTGTATACACGGAAAGTGGATCCGAATATGAGGATGAGGATGCCACAACACTGACAATGGGTGAAGAGCTTGAGTATATCAGTAAGACAAGAAGGGACACCTTACGCTCAGCAGGTAAACCACAACCGGCAAAAAACGGACAAGGAGCAGGCGGGAGCGGAGGGCCGCCCAGAGGAAACGCAACAAAGCGAGGGGGCGGGGCAGGGGTGCTTGGAACAACAAACGGGGGACCAAAACGTAGAAGCACAAGAAATGAACACGGATTCGAACACGATAATAAACCTAGCAAACATTGATTTGACAATGGCTGAGAAACAACTGCTGTCACTGGGTTTATCGTATTGCCCTGAGAGCAATTTTCACTATACAAAAACCAGGGCGGATGTGTTCAAATTTATACGTAAATTAAAATAACGAAAATTTCACAAGACACAGCCTACCAATAAAGCAAAACACAAGGGTACACAAGAAGATCCACTGGCAGACAATGTAAATTTGGCAGCAGGAGATTACGAGCTGTTAACATCTGTCCAAGGAATAATAAATACCCGAATTGTTTCCCCAAATAACATGGAGTCACAGAATGTAGAAAGTTCCCAAGATTTTCCAGTTCTCAATTCGCAACAAGCAATGAGTCTGGTAAATAAGAAACCGGATACACCGTTTAAAAGAAAATCTAAGTTTGTTCCAATTACAACTAAAGACACAATTGATGTTTTCAATGATACTGTAGTTGCGCAAATCAAGAAACTACACACTAAGATTCAAATGACCAAGAAAAGAAGGACAAAGGAACAGATTCAATATGACAATCTAATGGATAAATTAAAAAATGAAAATCAGGTGGTAATAAGAAATTCGGACAAGGGAGGAAATATTGTGCTGTGGCCTCTAGCACAATACCTCTCTGAAGCAAACAAACAGCTCAGCGACGTCCAGTGTTACCACCATAGCTCACCCATCAAATACAAACAGATGCAAGATGAATTGGCTAGTAAACTACTGGCATGGAAAAGTTTGGGACTTTTGGACATGGAGGAGTTCAAGTTCCTAAAAAAAGAATATCCACGAACGCCAGTAATTTATTTCATAGCCAAAATACATAAGAACAAAGAAACACCCCCAGGAAGACCAATCATCGCGGCATGTGATGGACCCCTTGAAAATCTCTCACAGTATATAGACTTTTTTCTACAAGAACATGTGCACCAACTAAAGTCATATGTGAAAGATACAGGGGACTTCCTATCAAAAATAGCCAAGGTCAAATGGGAAACAGGGTATCTCCTAATAACCCTGGATGTTTCCTCATTATACACTTGTATCCGTAACAGGGATGGGGTGAAAGCTATACAATATTTTTTATCCAAAAGATCTATTGAATTCACAATGCACAACAAAATGTTAATGGATATGCTTTTGTTTTGTTTGGAACACAACTTTTTCCTCTTTAACAAGCAAATGTACCGTCAGGTTCAGGGTGTCGCCATGGGGGCCAGCTTCTCCCCCAGTTATGCCTGTCTGTTTATGGGCTGGTGGGAGGAGTTGGTCCTCAAGGAGAAATATCACGACATCTGTACAAACAATATAGTATCTTACCTACGGTACATTGATGACTTGATCATTGTGTGGAAGGGCAGTAAACAGGAGGCGCAGACCTTTATAGATAACATCAATGTCAATGACATTAACTTATGTTTTACATCTGACATAAGTGACAAACAAGTTTCCTTCCTGGATGTCCTAGTTAAAACTGATGAAGGCAAGATAAAGACCACCCTGTACAGAAAACAGACTGCAGGGAACACCCTTTTACACGCTAGTAGCGCACATCCCAGCCATCTAATCCACAGCATTCCCTATGGGGAAATGCTGCGGTTACGAAGAATATGCAGTGATGAAGGGGAACTCAGGAGGCATCAACAGGAGAGTAAGTGTAGGTTCCTGGTAAGAGGCTACAGTGCTAAGGTAATTGATGCGGCAATGGCCAAATCAAGGTTAAAATCGAGAGAGGAACTCCTACAAAACGCAGAAATGTTGACGGTAGAAAAGACTAGTAGCACAACAATGTCTGACGAGGCACCTAGACTTATTATGAGCTACAACCGCCAGCATCGGGAACTGCGAAAAATCATCCAACGCAACTGGCACCTTGTAAAAGAGGATCCAGTTATTGGAGACTCCCTTCCAGAATACCCCTCTATCACCTACAGAAAAGCAACATCGATGGGGGATGTACTAGTAAGATGTAGTCCAGAATATAAGGACAGTACAGGCTTGTCCCTAGCGCGCAAAGGGTTTTACAAGTGCTCCAGCTGTAAAGCATGTTCCTTTGGAGTGAATAAAACTTCTTTCTTAACAGCTTTCAGCTCCAAACCACAACACATCAAGTTTCACTTGACATGTAAAAGTGAATTTGTGGTATACATACTTGAGTGCACTTGTAATTTAAAATATGTAGGCAGTACTAAGCTTCCAAGCCACAAGAGGATATTACAACACATCAGGGCGATCACCAACAACGACCCTAATTATCCCGTGGCAAGACACTTCCACGAAGTCCATGGTGGAAATCTGAAAGACCTAAGATATTACATCATAGACACAGTCCCCGCGCAGAGAAGAGGAGGGGATAGGGAAGGTATGCTTCGTAGGCTTGAGACACATTACATCCTGTCCTTAGATACTAAGCAGCCAAAAGGTCTCAATATGACGGAAGATTTGTATACATTTTTAGAATGAGTACTGGACAGTATTAGCCTATAAGAAATATCACATTCTTGCACATTTCTCACCAGTTCAACACATTAGGATACATAAGTTTGAATCTCCATTGGTTTAGGGTTGTAAATATCTAATGAATTGATTTTGTATTGTAAATAATGAATTTTACATGAGGATAAAGACAAATTTATATATATATATATATATATTTTTGATACTCCAAAAGGGATTTTAACTATTTATGCAATTTTAATGAAACCATGAGTGGATTGATCAAACACCATTGTATATAACTTCGGTAATTGTGATCAATTGTGGGAAGCACTCGTATGGACATTTGTATTGTGTTGCATCTATTTATTAGGTTAAGAACCCTTGGAGAGTGAAAGACGTATATATGATATTTACCTGGTATTTGTCTTGTAATAATATAAGAAACAACTAAGTTTTTTTCTGAACTGCTTTTTGGAAAGGTATCTATATGTGTTTATAATAAGTTTTTGAAAAAATATTTTCGTTATGCACATGGGTTATCATTTTTGTTTATTGAAAAAGAGTTTTTTCTTTCTATCACATTTTGAAAAATGTTTTAGCATAAATTCTCTTTAGTTGGATTCACGGTGATGCACTACAGTATTAAGTGAATGGACATTTGAAAAATAGTATATATTATCTTACTGTATTATACAAGAAACACTTTGTAAGAATGAATTTTCATTCTTTTCAGCAAATGTATTTTACAATTATTTTCTGCATTTTGTATTTTACGTACCACACTTTGATAATGATGAAGAAAGACGCAAAATAGTATTCTTTCTATGTCCATTTTTACGCACTGGCACTTTAAAAGGAGGTGTATTCCACGACACTGTTGTCATGTGATCAAGGCAGGGATCTGCCGAAACGCGTCGTGGCTGACATGGTTGCACTTTTAAGCTAAATAAAAGAAGAAAGCACGAAAACTGGGTCTACCTCGTCTTTGCTGGTGTGTGGCTGTAGTTCTCTTGTAGAGACGGAGGCGAGCTCTTGCAGTATATATATATATATATATATATATATATATATATATATATATATATATATATATATATTCACTGAAAAAACCATAGGTTTCACACCAGTTATAGTTAGCTGGAAATTTTACTGATATAAAACCATTGAAATTCCCACGTTATAGTTAGTCGGACTCACTATAACTTGCGCGTGCAATGCACTGCTGATGACATCACATATTACATCACTCATGACATGGTCAGTGACATCACTCATGACATCACTGATGACACCATCCTTGTGACACAGTGACAGACCTCCTCTCAGTGTAAAGTAACCCTTGAGACACATATTCAAAAATAGAAACTGAAATTTTTTTAAAAATGGAGATACCTATATCAGTTACAACAAGCAATTCTGTAATTCCACTATCTATATACACATCCACTCATTCACCAACAATTCTATATAGTCACTCATACATATACTCACTCATCATATGAAGAGATACACCTATACATCCTGTTACACACCGACATTCATCCAAAAGTTACTCACACACATATTCACACGTGCAAATAAACTATTGAACAACCATTTATTTGAATATAGAGTTATACACACACTTCCACCTTACTTCTACTGAAAATTACACATATTTATTCTCTTAAACAATCACTTATAGAAACACATACTTATTTAAACAGGAAATCTTACAATCTCTTACTCTCACATATACTCACTTATATACATCAATATTCATATATACTAGATTAAAACATATGTAGTTACTGATAAAGACACTAGTGAGACAGTCATTCACTCACTAACAATTACATATAGACACTCATCCACCCATACAGTCCTGTACATATGCTGTCTTCAAAACACATACAAACAAAGAGTCAGTCACTCATGCATCTATGTGCTAAGTAATACCTCCACCAAACCATATAGACACTCATACTGATACTACTAAAAATATCAAATAACCCATATACATACGCATGTAGCTACTTATCAACACATGTAGCCACTTATACACAAAGTGAAACACTAATATATGTATTTAAATATTTAAACATAACTCACTAATATTTATTTTTCAGAAAGACACATATTCACTGGATGGTGTCATCAGTGATGTCATGAGTGATGTCACTGACCATGTCATGAGTGATGTAATATGTGATGTCATCAGCAGTGCATTGCACGGGCAAGTTATAGTGAGTCCGACTAACTATAACGTGGGAATTTCAATGGTTTTATATCAGTAAAATTTCCAGCTAACTATAACTGGTGTGAAACCTATGGTTTTTTCAGTGAATTTAATAGGTTTTTTAAATGCTAATTCCTAACTATAACTGGTGTGAAACCTATGGTTTTTTTCAGTGAATTTCAAAGGTTTTTTTAATGCTAATTCCTAACTATAAGTTTCACTTTATAAATAAGACTGTTAGCACTCTAGTTGTTCTTTTTAACACTCTGGTACATTCTGTCATTGGGCTACAGTTGGGCTACATCTAGTTGAATTTTGGGCTACATTTACAATTTTTGATCTCTGGTGGCCATCTTTGGGCTACATTGGGCTACTTTGGGCTACATTTGGGCTACATTTTGGCTCTAACATATATTAAGCCCAATGTAGCACAATAGATATTTTTATAAAGTTAATTTCTTTACAAACCACTTCAGAATAGGGCTACCTGTCTCTACAATTATCCCATTTTTTTTTTTAATTTTTGGGGGGAGCGCTCCCAGAGCGCGCCCCGGAGTGCGCCCCGAAAAGCGTATTTCTGAAAAGCGCCCCCGGGCGCGCTCCGGGGAGCGTCTCGTGAGCGCCAATATCGCAAACGAAAACATGATCGTGACGTATCGCGTAGCCGCGACCGCGTGATACGCACGGCGT
Source organism: Lissotriton vulgaris (assembly GCF_964263255.1). Taxonomy (NCBI): domain Eukaryota; kingdom Metazoa; phylum Chordata; class Amphibia; order Caudata; family Salamandridae; genus Lissotriton; species Lissotriton vulgaris. The sequence goes on from NC_141698.1 coordinate 532,811,069, forward strand.
AAGCGCACCCGGAAGTACTCGAGCGAATACGATCGCAAAACGTAAACTTCCGACGCGCTTACGCTGCGCGCCCCCGTGCGCGTAGCGTAAGCGCGTCGGGTCATGTGAGCAGAAAATAACACTTTTCATTGGTTCATAGCAGTTTTAGTTTCATAATGATGAAGCCCCTGGTCTTGTGACCTGAAAATAACACTTCTCATTGGTTCAGGACAGTTTTTTTTTCTAAATGATGAAAGACCCCACCTTTTTTCCTTATTCTGACTTTGTCCTTTGACTGAGGAAGACCTGTTTGTTGCTCTCTCTACTTTTTTGCTCCAAATAATGGCTTCAGTAGTAGCATCAGCTGGTGCATCTGCCCCACCACCACCACCACCACCACCAAGAGGACCAGCTCCAAATTATATTGGTGGTCAAGAACAGGAGGAGGAGGAAGAGGAAGAGGAGGAGGGGAGAAGAAGATGGCTGCCAGAAGAAAATACACCTTACAAACCCAAACCACACATTGTTTGGCAGTTTTTTTCAATTCCAGAGGGGAAAAAAAAGGTGAATGCTCCCAAGGTGACTTGCCTCATCTGTAATGATGAACTTTCACGGGGCAACCCAAACAAGAAATATTCTTTTGGTAACTATACCATGATTCGGCACATGACAAGAAAGCATCCAAACAACTACTCGCGTGCAGAGTTCCGGGAACTGGCCAGTAACCTCCCCCAGTCATCAAGGACCCCCTCCCAAAGAAACCAACCCACTTCCTCGCAACCAGAAACATCTGAGGTGATGCCTTGCATTCAGCCGAGATTTGCTGATTTTAAAATTACTTGTACTGCTTGTGGCAAGCTTATCTCCTATGGGGAACAAAGTATTAAGCTCATCGTCCTTGCAGGTGATAATCACAAGTGCCCCAAAAAGAAATAATTTTTTGGGTTTTTTGTTTTTTTGCTCCAGTTGAGCCAGTTTCAATTCCCTTTTTTTGTTTCTCCCCCTAAAAAATACAAAAAAATATATAAAACTGTTTTGAAAAGCCAAAAAAAGTTCAAAAAGTTCCAAAAACACAAAAAAATATAAAACAACAAAAAGAAGAAAAAAAAAAGTTCTTTTAAGAACTACCTCCAATTTCTAAATAAAAACTTCATTTTTTTAAAACTCTGTCATCTTTTTCCCTCATTTTACGCTCCCCGGTGCGCTACCTGGTGCGCGCACCGAGCGCTTCCCCCGCGCAAAACGAAAAAAAAAAAATATTTTAAATGCCCCGCGGGGCCCTTTTATAGCCCCCACATCAAACCTAGGGGGTCAAAGGGGTCTATCCCTGATGCCTTATGGTCAGTTCCCACTTTGTTTTAGCCACCTCTTATGTCTCGATTTTACCGAGACACAAGATGGTGACCGCTCTGGACTGTTTGGAATGTTTACAGACACCCGAGAGCCAATCAGCTTTCCATGCGCACCTCGCGTGTTGCGCCTGGAGCGCACTCCGGTGCGCGCACCGGTGCGCTGCTATAGATATATATATTTTTTTGAACCTAAATTACTCAAAATCCACTGGAGCACATATCTTGAGACATAGCAAAGGCACATCGGGCTACCAGTCCCTACAATTTTGCCAAGTTTGGTGTAAATCCATTCAGCCGTTCGGGCTAAAAGTGACATCGACCGCCCTATGGAAATTAACATGGGGAAAACGCGTTTTGGGACCCCCCTTTTATCTCGGCTCCCGCTTATTGTATCCCCCCCAAACTTTCAGGGAAGGACCGGAGCTCGACGAGGCCATTTTCATGAAATTTTCAGGCAGATTCGTCAACCGGTGCCAAAGTTATTCCAAATAGAATTTTGAGATTTAACATTGAAAAAAATCCTAACTATAACTACCTACTGGCGACCGCCAGTAGGTAATATATATATATATATATATATATATATATATATATATATATATATATCCAAATCAATAGAGTCACCTCTTAAGGAAGAGCCGCTACAGGTAGGTTTAGAACTTGCTTCTTTTTATTTCACACGGAGGCTGCATACAGGAAAGCAGAGATGTTCATCAAAAATATACTGCACAGGCCAGACGCGTTTCGAGTCATAAGACACTTCTTCAATGGCAGCAGTTAGGATACTTCATGGAAACGGTGTTCGTGCAACCACGTAATTTAAACGAAGCGGCCTGCCTCGGTCGCGGAAGGGCCCAGCTGTGAAGCGCAGCGTTCCTCGGTGATGTCAGCTGACTTCGCCTATGAGGCAGGGGGCACTTCCATGCGGAGGAGAGAGAATGCAGCAGGACAATCTTAAGGTGCGCATCCCCCCACTGTGGTGCAACAATAATTAACTTTTAATGTGCTTCACTGCCAACGGACTCACTGGAGAATTATGCGTGCAACTACAAAGACCAGCAGGCTTAGTAAAGTAGCCACGCCCACTGGGGCGGTAAATGTTTAAATTACGCTAAACCTACCTGTAGCGGCTCTTCCTTAAGAGGTGACTCTATTGATTTGGATATATATATATATATACACATATCTTTGCTGAAGAAATGGCAAAACACTTTGTCCATTTCTATCTTGGCGTGGATAGCACTGTGCTAATCCTATGCTCAAAGACTTTAAAATATATATATTCACTGAAAAAACTATAGGTTTCAGGGACGTTATAGTTAGAAATTAGCTTTTAAAAAACCTTAGAAATTCACTAAAAATTCAGCTACCTATAACTCATGTCCCCGCAATTGACTGCTGATGACTTCATATATTATATCATTCATGACATGGTCAGTGACATCAGTGATGACATCACTGATGATATCTCAAATGACATCACTGATGACATCATACAGTGACTGTGTGTTTCTGTAAAGTTTAAATATGTTTTATATATATATACATATATATATGCCAAGGTTTATTAAAGAATGAGTGGGTGAATAAGTGTCTGAATGGGTGATTTACAAGGTGTGTGACTGACTGTATAAGTGAGTGAATAAATGTGTCTTTCTGAATGCATGTGTTAGTGACTGATATAGACATTCACACAGTCTAGTTTGTCAGTTGGTGTGTAAGCAGAGACATGGGTGAGTGAGTAGCTAAATGAGTGTCTCTATGGGTTATTGATTGGTAGTCTGAGTATCTGTATGGGTGCCTGCGTGTCTGTGTGGGTGAATAGGGGGTGTGTGACTTCGTTTATAGACATGTGAGTAGGTGATTCAGTGGGTGTATGGGTTCAAGAGTACATCTGTGAAGAGCTGTATGGGTGGGTAAGAATATGAATGGGTGTGTTGCTGAGTTCTTAAATGTCTCAATGGTACATGCGTGAATAACTAATAACTACATATGTGAAAGGCAATATATGTGATTGTTGGAGTATGTAAATGACTATAGCTGAGAGTGAGTGATTGTGAGAGTGGCAGAATGGATGAGTATGTGCTTGTTATAGTTATTGTATAAGAGTGTAAGTATGTGATAGTATATGTTTGAATAACGGAGGTAGTGTGTGCATAACTGTATTGGTGAGTAAACAGGAGTGTGATTGATTCTTTGCATGACTGACTAGGTGTGTGAGTAACTCTATGGATGAGTGGCAGAGTGTGTCTGTATAGGTATGTGAGTGCATATGATAGTGCCATATTGATGGTTGACTGCATGTATGAGTGACTGTATGGGTGAATGAGGGGATGTGTTTGTAGACCTAGGAATCAGTGAGTGGGTATGTAATAACTGGTATTGCTGTGTCTATGGTTTCAAAAATGGCATTCTGTATTTTAAAGTGGGTGTATGCAAAGGTTATATTAGGGTATGAGGAGGTGTATCATATTATCATGTGGATGATATAATCAGTGACATCATTGGTGATGTCATTTTAGATGTCATCAGTGATGTCATCAGTGATGTCACTGACCATGTGATGAACTATGTAATATGTGACATCATCAGCAGTGCATTGCAGGGGCACGAGTTATAGTTAACTGAACTAACTATCACAGACGAATTTCTCTGGTTTTGTACAAGTGAAATGTCCAGCTAACTCTAACGTCCCTGAAACCTGTGTTTTATTCAGTGAATTTCTAAGGTCTTTTAAATGCTAATTTCTAACTATAAAGTCCCTGAAACTTATGTTTTTTTCAGTGAATTTCAAAGGTTTTTTAAATGCTAATTTCTAACTATAATGTAGTAGTTGTATTTGCAGAGTAGTGTAGATAGGGGGCTGGGCCCATGACCAGGACTCAGGAATCCCCATCCAAGAGCGTGAAAGGAAGTGCGTTTTCAGAGTGGTGGGGAAAAGGGGTGTGGACTGCTATGTGAATTTAGCAATCCTGCTGTGTGGGATTTATTAGAGTAAACAGAAGGGGTATTTGCCCCCCAGCGACAACCTGTGGGGACCAACTACCCATCCTATTACCTCCAGTAAGTCCCACACAGCAGGATTGCTAAGTTCCCATAGCAGTCCACACCCCCTTTCCCCACCACTCTGCAAACACACTCCCTGGCACGCTCTTGGATGGGGATTATAATCCCCTTCGCTGCTGGGGGGTCCTCAGGGGTCAACTAGCCTACCTGATACCTCCAGTATGTCCCAGATAGTGGGATTGCTGGCAGTTGGAAACAGGCCACGCCTCCTTTCTCTACCACTCTGTAAATGTGCCTCCTGGTGCATTCTGGGTTGGGGGATTAAGTCCCCTTGAATCCTGAGGGTCCCTGGGAGCCTACTAGCCCACCAGGTACCTCCAGTAAGCCCCAAACAGCTGGATTGCTGAGAATGGTCCGAGGTAATACCCCCTTTTTACACCATCTACAAACGAACCTCCTGGTGCACTATTGCCCGGGGGAGGAAGTCCACTTTAGTCCTGACGGCTCAGGACACAAGAGGACCTCTTCGCCCCATCCGCAATGCGCCTCCCCTGCCACCACCCTCAAATAAAACGGTTTTAAACCTGTTTTATTATCATATTAATTTAACCTTCCCTGGACCCGCCCCAGGAGTCTGATGATTCTAGGGGGTGGGTCCAGGGGGATGACCCTGCTAGTAGGGGAGTGGTGGGAACTGTTACAGTACGCATGGTGGTTTGACCGTCCGTCTCAGGCTGGCCAAACCGTCATGAGTACTGAAGCTCTCTCCAGCCCAAGCTGCACCGCTGGGGCTGCAGAGAGCAGGCATGGGGTCCCAGTCTGCCTGGGAGTGCAAGTTGACAGTGCTCAGCTCAATCCTGATGCTACTTTCATGCTGCATTAGGATTGGCTACAGGGCAGACTGGGAGCTTGTTATCAGAAGAAGACTGGAAGAGGGCAATGCTGCGGGTAGCATTCAGGTAAGCTACTTTATTTTTTGTCCCCAAACCCGCTGCCCCTTCTCCATCCCGCCCAGCCTGTTTGGCAGAGGATGGGGCACTACTGTATTAATCCTGGCGTCCCCACTTAACCAAATTGTATGATCATAGGTAATTGTATTGACCTTGAAATCCATGACTTTAGGATATGCACTGTACAAAGTCTTGTCCTGTGTTTGATTTAATAAACTATAATACTGTTCATGGATAGCAGGAACCCAGTCCACCCAGAGAGTGCACATAACAAGTGACATGACTCTTAGTTCAATATAGACCTTGTTGTTAGGGTGCACAGAAGAATGAATGTTTCTACATTCATTTTTAAAATTATTCTTTAAAACAAAAATGCTTCCTATTGCACTGAACTTTTTAAAATTTGAAGAGACTTTACCCCATTTACACTTTGGCTGCAGGATGGTTTTAAAAATGAAAGTGCTTTTATGGTCAAGCAGTGCAGGACAACGTATTTACTTACTTTCTTTAATTTCAATAAACCATTGAATAAATGCTTTATTTAACTTCTTTTATTATTAGTGCTGAGTAGAGTAAACAGCAGCCCAGTGCTACTTTTGACTATTGGGCCGTATGTAAAGGTGAGAAGGGCCACATACGACCCCCAGGTCATACTTTAAGTATCACTGTGTCAGACCAGCTCTTCTTGCACTGCCAGATTACCTTACAGACCAGTAAGGTGACCCTGCCTATGCAGTATTAAAGAGTTGAAGCACCAAGACTACTTTGCTTTTAAAAAGATCTTCAGGCTGAGTGGTGCCTTGTGTTAGCTCTTCACGGTCAGCTGAGCCTCCAGTGCCTTTGGTTCTTCACATAAATATGCCATAATTGTGTCTAAACCCCATCCCGAGAAAGCCACGCCTCGACTGGAGTGAAACTGGGGAGGTAGCACCAGGAGTCCGCAGCTGGAGAACATTACCCCATGCCTTGTCTCCGTGGTTGCTCTTGCAATTTTCCCACAGGCAGCGGAAAAAATCCTATTTACAGAAAAGAAGCAATGTCTGAACATCAGGAGAATTGTGAAGAACAAAAACAAATTGCAGAGGCGGGGACAGAGCAGAGGGCAGGTTTCTTTCCAAGCAGAGCTCTAATCAGAGGGTTCATTACACCGAGTCCTTACCGGCAGACAGCAAGACAGCAGCAGTAGAAGCAGAGTGCTGAATGGAGCTTGGAGTGAGGAACCAGAGGCAAAGGCTGAAAGAGCGCTGGGCTTCCCTATTAGCTTTGCTCTTAGCTTTGCTATTAGCGTGAGCCAGCCTGCCACTAGAGCCTGTGTGTCGCGATCTCTGTGGGAACCTGCGAAAACCACGAAGCCCACACAGCCCGCATTTCACTGGTGAGGGAAATAACGCTGATTACAGGCCAATCACAAGGCAGTAGGGACCCCAGGGGCACCAGGGATTATCTCTACGCAAGGGATCCAACTACCATTCCGATCCGACCCTCCTGTCCCCACTCTCTCCCTGACGGCAGCTGCCCTTACTCAAGGGGGCAGACGGGCTTGGGAGGGTGAGGGTGAGCGTGAGGGTGACGGTTAGGGCTATAGGTAGAAGGCAGAAGGCTGAAGGAGTGATTGCTACACTTTCAACCACTACACTTTCCCTACGCATTCTCTGGAAATTGGAGCACAGCCTTTGTCTGATTTGCTCGTGCGTGAGTCCGATTCCAGAGAGGTCCTGAGGTGGCAGGTTGCAAGCAGGTGTGAGCGCGGAGGTCCGCGCTTTGATAACAACGCCGCTGCAATCCAACAAATATCCTAATAACAAGGCATCTGGGTATGCGTTCTGGGAAGGAAAGTTCAACTGGTCCTCTGACAAAAAGGGTGCGGAAGAACCAAGCAACCAAGGTACAAAAAAAGATAAAAGCCCGGGTAAAAGGATTAAATCAGACCCTAATCTCACCAATTGCTCGGATGTTCGAAAAGTAAAATACCGCAGAAATTCGACTTCCTGGCTGACCCGACCGGGGTACTAATGTCAATGGAATCAGACACATCCAAAAACCAATTACAAACCCCAATTGAACCGTTAAACATCTTAAAAGGAAAAAACAGTGATACAGTAGATTCAGCCGAGGAAAGAAATTCAACAAACGAAATGAAACAAAAGGATTCAGTATGCGAAATCTTGGACCTAAGAAGGGATCTAATACATTACACTCCACCGCAGCTAAAAGATGCTGAGGTAACAAATAAGGACAAAAGAGAGATTGAAGAGTCAATACAAATTACTCCTCTGGAGCAACAATTTATAGCACTGAAAATGCCAATACCATTAGAGATCAAAGTGGACATAACAAATAAGAGGAAATTGCAAGAAACAAGTAATAATGACATTGACACTAGGGAATCATATGTAGCAGAATCTACATCATTAAAAAGGTTTGCGAATAATACCACAAATAAGGAGCGGGAAACGCCACTATCAATACCATTAGAGCTCAAAGTGGACATAACCAAAAAGCGGAAAATGCAAGAATCAGCTAACGTCAACATGGACTCATTGAAATCACATGAAGCAGAAACTACACCAATAAAAAAACTTGCGAATAATACCACAAAACTTACAGAAGAAAAACAAGTCTGTGTTATCCCAATAAATGGAGATGTAAGTCATGCAAACACAGACTATAGCTTCTTAAGGGAGATAAGTGTAGAAAGTGGAAGCCAAGCATCACAGACACCGAATGCGAATGGTATAGGTAACGAGGATCACGTAGCAAAAAAGATAAAATTGGAAGGAGAACAACATATAGATGAAGCAGTCAACAAAATCCAGCATACCAAAATAGATCAAAAACCAAAAAACATAATAAGTCAAGATCCAGGATCTATACTTTAACATTATAAGCACCGACATATCAGTCAAATAAAATGGACACCCAAATTGAAATACTGGGAGTAATGGCTAATGCAGTCACTGAAATTGACCGAAAATTGTCAGAACTAAACCACCTAATAACTAAAGCTCAAAAACATGCAGCAAATTACAACTTTGAATGCACTTGTGAACCAATCATAAATAAACTTTCAACTATCCCTGAAGTAGTTAACACCATACTAGAGGATGTGAAAGACCTAGGTCACAAAAAATATAACAACAAAAAAGAGGAAATAGGCCAAGCCCCGCAGCCCATTTACGATCATATTAATACTCCAGTAAGAAAGCAATGGGAACTGGTGGAACCAAAGCAAACGGAAAGTCTAATAGGTCAGAATGGAGAAACTGATTCGTTACCCATCATCATGCAAAAAGCTTACGGAAAAATAATTACAGAAAAGGATAAGGAAAATGGTCAAGGACATAAAATTTCAAATAGACAAAGGAAAAAAGTTGTAAAGCAAGCTATAAGGTAAAAAATGAAAACTCAGTAAAAATATATTCCCCCTCTGAGAAATCCCTAGGAATGAACAAGGAAGAATGAATGAATGAATACTCATTTATATAGCGCGTGGTTACCCGGAGGCATCCCAGCGCTGCAGTGTACCAATTCATCACCCGAGAGATTACAGAAACAGGAAGGTTTTTAGCATCTTTCTAAACCTAAGGTGGTTCTCTTCCATCCGAATAGGGTCCGGCAGGTTGTTCCAGAGTTTAGCTGATTGGACAGAAAAACGTCTGCCACCCATGCGGATTCTCCTTATTCGTGGGACTGCCAGGAAGTTCTTACTACTGGATCTAAGGGTCCTATTGGTTTGGTAAGGACAAAATAGAGATTGAGTTAGAGCAGGCCCTGTCTTGGTCAAGGCTTTATGGACAATAGTCATAGCCTTAAAATCGACCCTTTGTTGTATTGGCAGCCAATGGAGTTGCCTGAGTGCTGGTTTGGCAGAAGTTCTACGCGGTATCTTTAAAAGCATCCGAGCTGCGCAATTCTGTACCGTCTGTAGAACCCTGAGTGTCCCTAATGGTGCTCCTAAATATATTGCGTTAGCATAGTCCAGGCGAGTTAAAATCAGGGCCTGGACTAATATCCGCCTTGCTTCAAAAGGAAGCAATTCAATAATTTTTCTAAGGGACCTCATCAGGGCGTAGCAGTTCGCTGCAACCTTCTGAGCTTGCACCAAAAAATTAAGTGCTGGGTCTAGCCAAACCCCTAGACTTTTGATTTTCTTTTTGGGGGAAGGGGGGAGACCCAAGGTGGTAGGCCACCATCCGTCGACCGCGGAGGGAGCATCATGTCCCAACATCATGATCTCCGTCTTTGTTCCATTAAGTTTCAAGAAGGATGCATCCATCCACTCACGAACCTTACTAAGACAGGAAGAGAGTTTATCATAGGATGACATCTGGCCAGAGAGGGTGATGATAAGCTGCGTATCATCTGCATACGTCACTAGTTGCACTCCCCAAGGTAACACCACCTCAGCCAAAGGCCTCATATAGATATTAAATAAGGTCGGGCTGAGGGATGACCCCTGGGGAACGCCACAGTGAAGATGCACAGGTGGAGAAGAGATGTCATCCTCAAATACAGAGAAAGTCCGGTCTGAGAGGAAGGATTGCAGCCATTTCAGCGCGGTACCAGTGACACCCACATCACCCATCCTTTGAATCAGAATAGAGTGATTAACGGTGTCAAAGGCCGCGCTGAGATCTAATAACAGTATGGCTGCGCAACTGCCTTCATCTACAATCCTTCTTGCTTCCTCAATAACTGCCACCAGAGCCGTTTCAGTGCCTTGTTTGCACCTGAATCCGGTCTGGGTAGGATGCAGTAAATCCTGGGTTTCTAGATGGTTGGAAATCAGAGAAATTGACATATTTTTCTGTAAGTTTGCTAATTGAGGGCAGCAGAGAGATAGGGCGATAGTTAGCCCAGTCGTTAGGATTGAGGTTGGGCTTTTTAAGTAGTGCCTTTACTCTAGCATGTTTCCAGTGAAGGGGGACTTCCCCCGCTGAGAGTGAAGTATTGATCACCTCCTTAATCACCGGGGCCACAACATCAGAGACCAAGTTGAGCATGGTGGGGGGTGCCACATCGACCGGTGAACCTGATTTAAGGTTACTCAGAAGTGATTGGACCTTAGGGCAATCAAGAGGGGGAAATGTCTCAAGGAGATTCAGCTCAAAACTCGGGGGCGAGGTTGATATACATGGAGTCTCACGGAAAGTAGAATAGATGTCTGTTATTTTTGATACAAAGAAATTAGCCAGTTCCCTGCAACGAGTAGATGCAAGACTGGGGTCAGCAGTGGAAGTAGATGGGGTTGCTAAAGACTTGAATATTTCAAAGATTTCCCTGGAGGAGCTGGAGGCAGAAGTAATTTTTTCCTGGTAATATTTGGATTGAGTGGATTTAATCAGTTTTTTATAGTTGCGAAGAGTAATCTTATAGATATCCTTACTAGTTTTTTGGAAGTCTTTTCTCCAGAGCCTCTCTTTCTGTTTACAGAGTTGTTTAAGGGTTCTAAGCTCTGGGGTGCACCAGGCTTTTTTGTTTGCTCCGATACGATGAGAAAGCTCAACCTTAGGTAGGGTCTGGTCTAGGGATTCCTCTAGCCAACGATTATAACAGTCGTTAGCGTCGGAGGGGTCATTGTGAATTTCAGGTACAGTTTCTAAAAGGTTGAGTGTCCATTTCTCAGTGACTAGTTTAGACCAGGGTCGCCTAGTTTTTTTTACAAAACAAGCCTGGCCTGTCTGTTCCTGGCGGGTAAGGGAGAAGGACAAGAGTGAATGGTCCGACCAGGGAATTGAGGTAGATTTTATAAACTCGAGCGCGCTTAGATTAGTGTAACAATGATCCAATAAATGTCCTGCCTTGTGTGTAGGGCCATGGATAATTTGTCTAAGTTGGACTGTGTTTAATGCTGCCAGCAGATTCTGACAGATGGGGGTATCTGATTTATCTAACTGGATGTTGAAATCTCCCAAAACCGTAAAATTGGGGGAGTTGCAGGATAGGTTGATGACTGAGCTTAACAGATCTTCGCAGAACTGTCCTGTCGCCCCTGGAGGTCTGTACACCAATAGGCCTGAAAGCGTACATGTAGGGGAAAGGGTGACAGAGAACATCATACACTCTGCCCCAGGGATACAAACTTTCTCTGTTCTACAACTTATAGATTTTTTGTGCGCAATGGCAATCCCTCCTCCTCTTCCATCCATCCGATCTTGCCTCACCATGACATAAGTAGAGGGGAGGGCCCGAACAACGTCAGGGTCGGACCCATCGTTAGTCCACGTTTCTGTGAGGAAAAGAACCTCAATGTCTGTGTCCTCCAGTAACATGGAGATCTCTAGGGCATGTTTAGGTAGGGATCGGTAGTTCAGAAGAGCCAGTAAATAAGGAGGTTGCTCAGAGGACCTGATGTCTGGGGTAAAATGATAATTGCACCCTGAACAGGATTCGTGATCCTTATCGGTATTTAACAGGATACAGGTCGGTCCGACCTTGCCTCTTATATGCAGGAGATGATTTCTGGCGTATGCAATCATAGGTCTGTTTCCAGGTGGAGAAGCAGGGGGGCCGGCCCCTGGGCCCGGCGCGGCCCGGACGGGCCGGACGGGCCCAGACGGGCTTGCCTTTGGCGCGCCTTTGGCGCGCCACCGGCGCGCCCGCTGCGCCCGCCCGCTGCGCGGGCGAGATCCTCTGTTCATTTTGTAAGGAAAAAAGGGCGGGAAGGTGGCCTGACAGCTGGTGCGGGGATCGGATTTCCCTCCCCTAAGATGGCGTTCCTCCCTTATTTCGCCGCTCCAGAGCCTAAATCGTTCTGGGCGGGTACCAGGGTTCGAGGCCAGTGAGTGCCACGAGAATCCTTGATTTTAAAAAAACACGTTACAACACAGTAAAATATTCCCCAAGGATTCAGGCAGTTAACAAGCAAAATTTTAAAATACTAACCCCCGGCTTTCCGCCTCAGGGGACAACAACTTGGCACACAGGTCTGAGTTGGCGCGCTGACGCTGTTTAAATAGCCGAGCAGGAAAGCGGCCTGACAGCTGGTGCAGGGATCGGATTTCCCTCCCCTAAGATGGCGTTCCTCCCTTATTTCGCCGCTCCAGAGCCTAAATCGTTCTGGGCGGGTACCAGGGTTCGAGGCCAGTGAGTGCCACGAGAATCCTTGATTTTAAAAAAACACGTTACAACACAGTAAAATATTCCCCAAGGATTCAGGCAGTTAACAAGCAAAATTTTAAAATACTAACCCCCGGCTTTCCGCCTCAGGGGACAACAACTTGGCACACAGGTCTGAGTTGGCGCGCTGACGCTGTTTAAATAGCCGAGCAGGAAAGCGGCCTGACAGCTGGTGCGGGGATCGGATTTCCCTCCCCTAAGATGGCGTTCCTCCTTTATTTCGCCGCTCCAGAGCCTAAATCGTTCTGGGCGGGTACCAGGGTTCGAGGCCAGTGAGTGCCACGAGAATCCTTGATTTTAAAGACTCAATACAAGAAGAAATAGATCTAGAAAAAAGCGAGGGTGAGATGATCCAGTTCGAAATGGTGGTAAAGAACGAAAAAGAAAAAAAATATTATGACATCTTTAACAAATCAACTAAAGACCGGATGTATACAATGAAATTAAAGAAGGAGATACCACAGTCCAAAAACAACTGACGCAAAGGCAAACCAAGGAAATAAAAAAACAGTATCAAGCCGATCCCAAGACTCCTTACCTGTTATCAATAGGATATTAAGTAAGAGGGGTAACCGCATGATACAGCGAACAGTAAGCAGAGAGGAACGGAAGTACCAAGCCTAGGACAACAATATTTGAGGTGTTACCGCATTTATGCCTCCATACCTCCTGATTCAAGACCAAGAATATCTGGCTGTTGATAAATATCGAAGGAGATACAATTTTCAGACCAGGTCCATCTACCAGTACTATCCATCAAAATAAGATGCTTATAGCTGAATAACACACCAGAAATATGTTTTAAGGATCTATGTACAAAGGCAACCATCCAGTGCCATTGTAGGAGAGTAATAAACAAGATTTACAAGTCTTGATAAAGATGGCATTCATCTAGAAAGACCATCAAAACGCGTCGACGCATACTAGTGCACAATTAAACAACTGAACTCGCCCCAAGAACATCGAGAACAAGTCGGGTCTGGGTTTGAGTTAAATGTGGACATTTAATGTGCAATATTGAATGACAAATTGTGAATGTCTGTGTTTGTTTTGTTTCTCTCCCCCAAATATCTTTTCTTCATGTCGTTATTGAACTAGAGCAGGTCTTCCTTTTGATTATTTGTTTGAATAATGTTGTTCATACATGTTTCATTCATGTTTTTTAATACAATTATGTGGTGATGTTTTTATAATTTATGCATAGTCTTTTTTAACTCTATTTTTATGAAGTGTTTGTCCATGTGGCCCGGATTTGATATTTGTTTTAATAAAAATTCTATATACTTTTATACAAAGAATGTTGCCATGTTTATGATTGAACTTCTACTTGCTTGTGTCCAAGACGAGTATTTGGGCTTCAATATCTATTGAACTTAGCCTAGGGAAAACGTGTCTACACTGTGTTACAGTACCCTACTCCCCTGGTTTTAAGGGGTCTCTCTCAAAAAAAGTTTTAAAAAATCAAGCCGAGCAAAACCAAACTCAGGATTGTAAAGTAACACTCTCTCAAAAAGGAAATAGATGTATTTCCTGGTGCCATCTACGTGATATACAAAGTACCCCGAATGAAACACAGATAGTATTTTCTGAAGCAGAGTCTAACACAATGTTAAATGGTGAAAAAAATCACTTAGATGTAAGGGTCCAGAGAACAATTTGTCAAGTTAAAAACAACTCACTGAATGATCCCACAAATCCCTTGCAACAAAAAAAGTACTCAGTCCCGTTAGAAAAGCAGTCAGGTGAGACCACGACTAAATCAAAACCAGCAAATAATAAGATGGGTATTGGAGACTACAAATGTAATAATAAAGAACTAACTATTACAAAGACTGGCCAAGACAAACTAATCATCTGTAAAACCCACCAATAAGTAACTGAAAACGAAACAGACTCATTACTCTCAAAGATGTTGTCACAAATAATATTGACACCATTATACGACTCAAGAGGCAACAGTGACATTCTGAATAGAGGCAATATCTTACAACTAATGAAATCAATACCTTCATTAGAAAAAGTAACTTCAAAAGACTTTGAATCTGTGGGCTTAGTACAAAACCTGAATGGTACTCAGCCACTCACAGTCCTAACGTTAAATACAGCCTGTTTAGTGGATCAAATCATGCTGGAGCAAGAAGTATTCCAAAATTGGGGGATAAAATTTAGTCAACTGCTGCCCAAACCTTACCTGACCCCATTTAAAAAGGAAGAATTCCCAAGAAAAGCTCCTAAGGAATCAAAGAACAATCCGGTACCCTCAATACTAAAAAACCCACAGGGTAGTACACATCAGGCTAAAGAAGAGAGCATGGAAGAAATAAAAGTTGTAGAATATAAGCAAATAAACGAAAGCTGGATACGGAATGCACTGCATGACCACTGACAGAAAAATTATCAAAACAAATTCAAGGAAAGGAGGTATCCTCGACACCAGGTTTGCATATGTTCTTGGAACATAAACGGAATAGGTAAAAAAATTATTAACGCTGGAGTAGATTCCTTGTCAAATCTTTACCAAATCATTTGCTTACAAGAGACATGGGAAACGGAAGCTTTCTTTTTATAAGGTTATAAATGGTACTACGTCCTAGCCATCAGATATTGCAAATTTGGACACCCATGCGCGGGATTGGCAATACTCATTGGGACCAACTTGCAAATTGACCATGAACAGCTGGTCACCAATAACGCAAATATAGAAGCAGTTAAGATTACATTTGCATCCGTGAGCAAAAAAACAGAATACGTTAATAATATTTAACATTTAGATTCCACCAAACCAGTCATCTCGCAAGACCATAAGTGTCGAATTGGTAACATTTCTGCTGGAACAAATAATACTTGACCCAACCGTTAATATTCTAGCTACAGGGGATTTTAATATAAACTTGCTGCTTCAAATGACACGGGACGATTTTATCCACTCTCAAAATTATGAATGGTCCATCCCGGAACAAGCTGTTGACCTTAAGATAATTACCAAACAAAATCTATTTGCAAAAAATCTACTGATGGACTTGGAAGCAATGTGTCTACGAGCATTAAACAGCAGGTTCCCAACCAATCAACCCGCTGGCTGGTCATTTCATAATCACGAATCAAAATCAAGAATTGATTTTGCATTATTATCAATAGAGATGTTTGATAAAATTGGTTCCTATAGACTTAAAAAGGTAATTGAGAGTGACCACAGCCAGCAAATATTGGAAAAGTATCTCGAACTTCCAAAATACCAAAATGATTTAACTACACGAGGTCAGATCAGTACGATTAACCATAGAAAACCCATTTGGAAACCGGATAAAAAATATGTTGTGGAAAAAAAGGCCCAAAAACTGGTCCAAGAATGTTTTAATGAACAGCCTATACAGGCTACACTAACACATTGGGGACAGTTCACTCAGAAGGTAGTTGAATTAGATGAAGATACTCCAACTAGCAGGAAATCCCAACTTAGGACGAAAATAAAAAGAGATATTAGTATTAATCTCCCATAAACAATTAAAAAAGTAAGGCGGACTCGTAACAAACTAAGAAAACAGCTAACTAGGATGCTGGACAACGAGGAAATTAGAAATCAATTTAGAAGTGCGAATAATAATTTGAGGAAATTATTGTGGTCTGAAAAAAACAAAGCCAAGCAAGACTTGTGGACAAAAATATTCCACGCAAGTAACCAACCAAATTCCAGAGAATTTTGGAAAATAATTAATGAAATAAACAGACCTAATAAACACGTGATAGCCTCGCCAATAATGGAAGAGGACTGGATAAGATTCCTCGAAAAGACCTTATACGTTGAAGCAGAGTTTCGCTCACAGGATGACCCTCAGACAGAGATCACTGAAAGAGAACAAGAAATTGATCCAGTGAAAGACTTCTCAGAGAGCAAGGTAGCCAATTTAATAAAGAGACAAAAGGATGGAGCACCAGGTCCCACTTTTAGCTAAACAGTCCCTCTATTTTTGTTTTGTCGATTTCAGATCAGCCTTCAATCTTATAAATAGGACCCTTCTATGGTAAAACCTTGAAGATTATGGAATCCCTGGCTCAGTACTGAACCTTATCAAACTACTGTATTCTGAAAACTGGGTCAATGTGCGGATCGGAGACGGCCGATCACTATCCAATAAAATACCGGTGCCACGCGGCCTTAAGCAGGGTTGCGTGCTTGCACCATTACTTTTTAACATATTTGTAGCCAACCTCACCAAAGTGCTAAACGAAGTTAACTCACACCCGCCTAGGCTAGCCGGAAAACAAATGTCGAATTTGCTATATGCAGATGACGTGGTGTTGCTGAGTCACACAAAAGTGGGACTACAAAGACTAACCGATCGTACACTTAGGTATGCAAAGGATAACCAAATGATAATAAATGAGGAAAAACAAAATTAATGGTCATCAAAAGGAACAGAAGACAAAAAAATTAATGGATGCTGGGACTAACTCACCTAGAGCAAGTGGATAGCTATCAGTATCTTGGTGTCCTATTTAATGAGAGTGGAAGTTTTCTCCCCCAAAGGAAAGATAATACCAGGAAAGCAAATAGCTTGGTTGCAGCATTTAGAACCATCCAAAACAAACTAACTGCACTGACATACGGTCCTCGATTAAAAATCATATCTGCTACACTATTACCAGCTTTAACATATGGTGCCGAAGTCCTAAACGGTAAGGATGCGGAGTTAATTAACAATGCAGTGCTAAAAACCTACAAAATACTATTCAACCTACCATGTAATGCCTCACAGGCACAAATAAGGCTGGAGTTTGGGATAAATAATCAACAATATGCCCGGCAAGGCCAAATTTAAAAAGTTTGGAACCGTGTAAAAAATGATCACGACAATCAACTGTCTCGAGCATTATGGCAAGAAGTAAGAGTCAACCAGAAACTTCAAGCATGGACATACCTAAATAAAGCAAAAGAAGAATTTGGAATAACAGCAATTTGGGAAAACACAATCACCCAGGTAAGCTTTAAAAAAACAATTAATAAACTGGCTATTCATCTATCGCTCATAAAAGACTAAGAACTATTGGTAAAAAGAAAACACTCATGGCCAATTGTAAACGACTATAAAAAAAAGCGAGTCCAAAATGATCTTCAAACTCCCTGGTCCGACCAAGGTAAGTGAACATTTATAAGAGTACGCTTTGGTCTATGGCCAGGTTTGTGCCATCTTCCACCATGGAAGTCAAATAAAGGCAATATGATATGTAGACTATGTAAAGGGGGACAAGAAGATATTTTGCACTTGGTTTGTCTGTGTCCGGCAATAGAAGCAGAAAGGAAAGTAATTCTCAGGCGGTTATTTAATGCTCGAGGTATAAGAACTTGTAGACAAGCAATATTGGCATGTCTAAGCCCGAACGATGTACTAATGAATGCTGCTTTTGTAAAATCTTTAACTGTGATTGCGACAGGCCTTAAGGAAACTTTTATGTAGATTCCTTTTTTAAAAAGATTAGCATTATTATTTGTATGATTTTCTTAAACTTTTTATTGTTGAAGATATTTTAATGTGTACTTTCTTTGTAAGATTTTAATTAATCAAACAAATAAAATTAAAACTTGAAACTTTAAAAAACACTTGAAAAAAACTTGGTTCATTCCACCCTGCACCCAAACGTAAACCCTGCCTCGGGCTCAAAGGGGCCATCCCCACATTTTTGTGATTACTGACGTCAGCAGGCTCCCTCACAGTAAACTCTAACCATAAAGAAACTATATTTCAAACAATTGATGAGAATACCTTCTCTCCAGAAGTCGGCCACACCCATTCTATCAACATTTATGACTTGAAATCATCCTTGAGTGGCCAATGGGGCAGCTGGATGAACAAGCTGCTGAGTCTGGAGGTGCAGTGACCTAAAGGACCCTCTCTAAGAATGTATGTTTGACCTCATGGTTGTAGGTTTGAATCCCAATGGGCTATTACAGACTTTCATCCTTCTGAGGTCGATAGCATGAGCACCGTAGGGTTGAGTGACAATAAACACCTTTTATCACCCTAGGGTGTGAATGAAACTCCATTCTTTGTCTAATGTGATCTTGTTCCTTGCCCCCTTACATGGAAACCCGATATTGTCATCGACACATACAATGCTGCAACCAGACAGTGGTGTTTGCTTATGTTCTAGGTTCAGTGGCAAAATAGTGGACCAATCACAGGTAGAGTTTTTATTGATTTGTGAGTGTTGGGAGTGACGGGGGCAAGTAATAATCGCTCGACATTGCGAGGATGTTTCCCGTCCTGGCCAGTTAATTAAGTATGTTTGTCAACAATGTCCGGAGCAAGGGTGCTATGTGATCTACCACAAGGAAAGTACATGAACTGAGTTTATTGAACTCCCCTCACTGGAAGCATGAGGTCCTAACAGCACAGAGTCAAGCAGCAAGCCTTCAAACTCCATCATAGTAGTGAGGGTGTGAGATTGGCACATTCAAGGTCCACCTAGGTACACAGTCCATCAAATGGCTGGAAAGGACAAAGTCTGACCTGCTAAGGTAGAGGGATTCATTCATCTGCTTGTTGGGGGGGCAGAGGTATTTTGTCCACAGCAGGGACATACCTATCAATCGTGCAGCAGGTGCAGTTGGCCAGAGCAGTAATGGGCCATCTGCATATCAGTTTTAAATGTTTTTATCTCTTCCATTTGAGGGGCTGAGGAACCCCTTTTCAATGCTTGCATTAGGGCCCACATTACCCTTGCTAGGCTACAGGTGTACAGGCCCTGAACTGGCGCTCAAGGCACTATAGCAACAGGGGATATTTACCTCGTGCATTCCGGGAGAAATGCTAATCATTGAAAGATGGGTGTCTGCTCTGTCAAGTTATTTTTTGTTCGGAAACGGAGTGCAGCCACTTCCTGGAATGCCTCCCAGCATGTCTAACAAGGCAACATTGGCATATTGGGGATGAAACAGATACGGTGCCAGCCAGTAATGTGTGATTTTCTGGTTCCTATTTAAAGCGCTGTACGAGAAGAGCTTAAGTTTAATGCCACAGAAAGGGGCAACTATGGGTGGCAGTACACAGTCTGTATTTCAAGTAAAATACGTTCCCCGTAAATCAAATTAACCACTGATGGGCACAATCCAACCTGAAAAGAATGGCATACAAATTAGAAAGTTGAACCCATCCCGGTTAATTTGAGCCGGTGGAGCTCACCGGCAAAGTTTTTTTTGGAAGACTATGATTTATTTTTCTTTCTCATACTAGGACATAGAACTAAGTATGGGCGAAATTTGCGAATTTGCGATACGTAAATTTGTGCGAAAGCGAATTTGCGATCTGCAAAATCCGTGAATTTGTGCAAATTTGCGGATTTTTTTATTTTTCCGTGTTCGCGGGGTGCTTTGCGTGTTTGCAGGGTTTTATTCAGCGCGCCGACCGTGAAGTTACCCATGCGCTCGTACATGGGCTTGGCCATCTTGTTTTCAGTGTTCGTGTTGTGTATTTCTGTTTCCGGGCACTCGTTGCATGCTCTCGTTGGGCATTTCCTACGTGCGGGCGCAATTACGTGTTTGCATGTGTTTTTACGTGCTCGCGGGGGCAATATCGCGCAAACTTACCCACGTGGTCGCAATGGGCGCGGCCATCTTGTTTTTCATTCATTGCTATGGTTCTGGGCATGCTTTTTCAATCCTCCCCTAATCTTTGCAATCCTTTGTTTCTTTGAAATTTTTTGGGATCTTTTTTACACATTATCTATCCCTCTATTTTTCTACATCTTTATTTTGTGTTTTTTTCAACTTTTCATTACTTTAAAAACAACTTTTTTTACCTATTTTATTTTATTTACTTTTTCCCTATTCTTTCCCATTTTTTATTTAACTTTCCTGTCCAGGACCATGGCAAAGGGCGCCGGGAAGAACCAGAAGGGGAATGGTCCCGCAGCCCGTACCCGGCTCCCATACGGGCGCTTAAGGGAGGAGGCAGTAATAGCCCGGGAGATTTTCAGCGCGGTGGAGGTGGCGGCACTTGTTTTTTTCGTCCAGCGCCACCTCCCCAAGACTGTCGCGGCAGGCGGCAGGCTTGGCGCCGGGTACGGGCTCCAGGAGCACCGCAAGCTATGGGGGAAGGTGTGCCAGGCCATGTATCGTGAGTCTGGGGTCCGCGCCCCTACAACCAGGCGACGCACCGGTGGTCCGACATCCTGGACCAGGAACACGACCTGCTCGACCTGCTTGGCGTGGAGATCCCTGGGCTTGGTGAGTAGTAGTAGCTATTTAATCACTACTTTGTTTTCTCCTGCTCTGTGTTATTATGATATTGCAAATATTTGGTTTTTCCGAAGAGCAAGAATGCTGCCAATTACTTTGCAGGTAAATTATGTTTCAAAAGCTTCTATGATTGCAGGTGCTCGCCTGCTCACTGGCGGTGCTACTATGCTTACTTGTTTTCAATTTTGTGCTCATTTGGCCTGGGTGATGATTATGTATCAGTGTACTTTACAGAACTGCGTAATGCTAGACATTAGAGACTCAAGTTCAGTCCTTCCTTTGTACTCCTGCCACTAAAAAGAGATAGTGGTGGTGATCATGACGGACTGTGTCTGTCAATTCGCGTGCTGTATAGTGCTGCCTGCCAGACCTAGTAGAACCTTTTTGTAGTTGGTTTAGTGAGTTACATAACTTTCCAAGTAGACGGTCCGCAAATCCAGCAATACTATATCGTAGTAGACCACATAAGATATGGGTCAATAAATTTAGTGCAATTGTTGTCTATTTCCCCGAAATAATTTGTTATTGTTTTTTTTAAATGTTTGATTTGGTTGACAACAATCATCCGTGTTTGTGTCTTTCTTTCATGTTGTACATCAGCTTCCCCCAGGGGCAAGAGGACACAGAAGGAGGTAGCGGCGCTGGCGGAGCAGGAACACCAGGAAGGCCAAGATAGGTCCGCCAAGGGCTCCTCCGCTGGCCCCAGTAAGTTTTCCTGTTAATATTAATAATTATACTTCCCTATCTATTACAGCACCTATTTTTTCCAAACGTTCCCCATTCTATTTTTTCCTAAATCGTCTTTGATCTTCTTGTAGACTGTTTCTAAATTCTTATACTGACTCTACTATGACTCCCTGTGGTACTACTAGATTATTATTAGTCTGTCTGTGTAGCTAACTATGCTTGCACCGTTGGCAAAAAGGTGTTAAACAAAACTCCTATTCTATTCAGCAATAGCTCTATGCACTGAGTGCAGTCCTCTGGGTTGTCTATAATGTCTATCGAAGTCTTCTAAATGTTTATGCTTTGACAATTCCCAACAATAAAATGTCAATGGCCACCAAGAATAAGATACTAGTTTCATTTTTTGATTGGATAGGAGGACAATCCATACTACTACTGTTGCAGGGACTATTCTGCACAAACAGAACTATGGACAAGAAATAGGGCATTGGTTATAAATTGTAATAGGCGCAGTTAGACTTTCCACATACCTCAGTCATAACAGAAGTTGAACCCTCAATCTCCTTACTGACTAGCTTGTGTGTCAGAGTCATTTAGCTCCCGAATGCAGCGATGATCCCAATGATTATACAACCCAGAACATAAGACTATGGAGTCAGAGTCCTGACCTCTCAGAGCCACACACTCATACTTGCAAATTGCAAAGCCTTTCGCTCACTCACTCATGACCAAAAACCACAGAACCTTTGTAAGTTTTAAAGCTTTAATAAAAGTAAAACAACTAGCTCTGTGTGTACACTATATATTAAATTTCGGTTGTGCATTATATAAAATCATTTATTAAAATCAATGTCATATAACAAATGGTGAACGACTGAAAAGTGGCTGATTTCACACATTAATTGTGGGAGAGCCCTCACCTGGTTAAAGTTTTGGTGGGGATGAATTGTTGATGACTCTGACCAAGATGATATGATGATGATCTTGCTCTTGTTCGCAGAAGGGAAGCTTCTATATGTTATCAGAAAAGTGGTGCGTGGTAAAAAGCAAGCATTCATCAGTTGTGCCAAAAAGTGTAGCATCACATGTTATGGCTAAGCATGAATAAAAAAACACCCTTCCCTGAAGGACGGGAAATTTGAAGTTTAGAGTAGATTAGAGTCACAAATTAGTACATTTGTTTATGTAGTACTAGTAAAAATGTTTAAATCCTAGACAAAATAGCAAGTGGTGTATATGGCATCTAAAAATATGAAATGTATTTTCTAGGCGGAACATCGGCACAGCCAAGCACCAGTGCCGGAGCCACCGCGGAGGTGGGCACTCCAGGGTTAGATGCGGTGCAAGAGCCATCGGGAACTGCTGTGGGGATGCCATGGGAGTGGTGGGCAGTGGTAAGCAAAGCCATTATATTCCGTTACTTATTGAGATTGCAGACTGCAGAGTGGTCTCCCTGCAGGGGTGAATATGTTGTACAGTACAAGTACGCTTTACTGTTAACGAGATTTACAAATTTAGAGCTAGGGGGCATATTATCAAGGACCGGTGTTAAAATTATCGCAGTTTTATCAACAGGAAACTGCAGATAAAACGGCGATAATGGGCTTGATAATACACCCTTGTTAATTCCCATAGAAGCCATGTTAACACAAGAACATGGGCTTCTATGGGAATTAACAAGGGTGTATTATAAAACCCATTATCGCCATTTTATCTGCAGTTTCCTGTTGATAAAACTGCGATAATTTTAACACTGGTCCTTGATAATATGCCCCTAAGTTTTTATCAACTAGGTAGAAGACATTCACCCTTGACTTCTCATTAGCAATAGCATTAGCGGCAGAAGTTGACGAGTAACCAATGGCCTCCTCTAAATTTGACTTCAACTCAGCTGCGAAAGTTTTATCGAGAAGCCAAGTCAGATCAGAGATGACATTGATGGATGGGATGAACGAAAAGGGAAAGAAGGGTGTAAGTAAGGACAAGCATGTTAAAAGTAATGACTGGCAAAGAATGATATGTTTTTTTGAATGTTGCCCGAGGTGGCTGAGAATATGATGCATGGCCGGTTGAAGGCTGAAGCAAGGATGGGTGGAAGGAGAAAGGAAAGAGGACTGCCTGGGTGGGTGAAACAGAAACTGTATGTGTGCACAATATATCCTTTGGTTCAAATTCAAATGCGAGTCAAGCATGGATGCATGGCTGGCGGTTTCCAAAATAAAATAAAATGGTTGTTTTTCCATGAGAAAAGTAAGGTTTGTCGAGTGCAGACATTAAGAAGAATGATTGACATTTACTTTGAATGATTGGATGCCTGGATCATGGTACTCGGGTGCAAGTTGACTGCACTGGCATAATGCCAGCTTCCACAAGTTTACGTACCAATTTCACTAAACATGAGTGTTGGACCCGGCCTCGTGGCGTGGTCCTCGCGGATCTCCACCGCTCCAGAACTATGGGTAGAACTGATTCCCGTCCACCCAGACCTGTACAGGACACTCTTACTCCGGTCCTTAAACGATCTCCAGACCGCGTGCCTGCACCCGTGCACGTGACCATCAGACTCAAAGTTTGGCCACCCCGGCTGGCCGGCCACCTTCTTTCCTTTCGGCAGCTCCGGGCCTCTCCTGGCTACTGCTAAGCCTGGGCGTCCGGCGCGCCCAGCTCCACCCGGGGGGTGAACGACTCACCAAGTACCCGAAACTAACACTTCCATCACACCTCCGCCCCCCCCCCCGAGGAACTGGTTCCCCTCACACCTCGGAACTATCGCTAAGGGCTGGTTTCGATCGCACCTTGGGCCTCCTAGTGAGCTGGCTCCAGGTCCTGATGGGCGTCTGGGATTCCCTGGACGCATGGTCCAAAGCATCAAAGAACCAACCGCCCTGACAATCAGGCGCCTGGCCCTCGGACCTCCGGCCTCCTGCCTATGAGGGTCCGGACATCAAAGAGCTCCAGGACTATAAGACAGCCTGCCTTCCCTCCAGTCGGCAGTTGTATCTTGGACAAGAAAGCCCTGCTGATCTGATCGCGGCTGACCTTGAGGAGAACAGACTCTGACCCGCTGAGCCCTTCTGACGTCGTCGCGGCTCACCCTCGAAGCTACGGAACGGAACCATCGGAGCCCTGCTGACGCGGCTCCCTCTCGAGACTCAAGACCTGAACCATCGGAGCCCTGCTGATGCTGTCGCGGCTCTCTCTCGAGACGGAAGACCAGAACCACCAGAGCCCTGCTGACGCTGTCGCGGCTCCCTCTTGAAGCACAAGACTTGAACCACCGGAGCCCTGCTGACGCTGTCGCGGCTCCAACTGCCTACGAGTACGACAGAGTACTCCTGACCAAGCCCTGCTGACCCCGTCGTGGCTTGACGAACTCTCTGGTCTGGCTGGACCATCGACGCTACCCTCACGATCACCTGGAATGAGAAGTGAGTAGGACAGCAAGACCCATCGCCAGCCCCCGTATCCCCCAGTTCGAGGATTGAGAACTGTGCGCAGGGTGCGTGGCATGCCAGCTAGCATCCTAAGACTGTCCCGCTTCCCCGATCCCCCTTTACGAGACTCTCGCGATCCCTCGATCGCTGTGTATTGTTCCCTACTTTTAATCTTGATAAAGTATCTCTTGATAAAGTATCACGGTGTGGTGTCCGTTCATAAGTGTGGTGTGTCGACAGTGTGTACGATCAGTCCTCCCCGGCGAGGAATCCCCCTCAATAAGACTCGGCAGTATTTGTGGGAGAGGAGGTCCCAGGCGGTTAGGAAAGTTCTCTTGACCCCTTGGGTCACCACCTTCCAACATTGGTGGCAGCGACGTGATACGAACCTACGTCTAAAAAGATCGTACCACTGACACACTACCTGAACCCACACGCAGCAAACGCACCAGAAAAGAAGAGCAACAATGACGACTACAGAATCTGGTGTAAAGACAACCTTCGACAAGGACCTCTTGGAAGACTACACCCATAGAGAGCTGAAACAGTTCTGCAACGAACTGAGTATCCCGAGTACCGGACTAAGCACCAAGGATGATTTCCAGAAAGCAATAACCGCTTGGGTCGAGTCCGGAGCACCTCTTCCCCCGATCGAAGACGAGGGAGGGAGACCACAGACCGAACCCGGTACACCGACCGGTGAGAGAGTCCAGCAACCGTCCCGGAGCCCAGCACCCGGGAGAGAGCGGTCATCGGAGGAGATGGCCGATCGAGAACGTGACTGAAGCCATGAGCTCGAACTAGCGCGCCTCAAATTGGAGGGCGAACTCAAACTCGCAGAAAAAAAGTTGGCAGTGGAGCAGTTACGGCTCCAAGGAGAACTAGAGGAGAAGAATCTCCAGAGGGAGCATGAAGGACGGAAACTTCAGCTCGAGCACGAGCGAGGCCTCAAAGAGCTCGAATTAAAAGCAAGAAAAGACGCAACCGGATCACCGGGCCTTGGGGAGCAGGTGGTCCCCAAAGAAACAAAGGTACATATCCCCATGGACGTTGTAAAGGAATTTTACAAAGGGGACGACATCCAGCAGTGGTTCAAAGCCTACGAGGTGGCCATGTCCGCTCACCAGGTCCCCGAGAAGGATTGGGGGGCCGGCCTGTGGAGCCGCTTCCTCAGCGAGGGGAGAGACACCCTGCTGGACCTACCGACGGCACACATGAACGCCTACACCCACATGAAAGATGCCCTGGCAGGACATCTGGGTCAAGATAAGACCTACAAACGACTAGTGACCCATTTCTACTGGCCCCACATGCGGGCTGATGTGGAACACCACTGCAAGCCCTGCTCCACGTGTCAGGCTAGTGGCAAAAGCGGAGGCAAGCGCAAGGCTCCCCTCCAGCCTTTTCCAGTTGTCAGTACCCCCTTTGAGAGGGTGGGGATCGACATCGTCAGACCTCTGGACCCCCGGACCTCCTTAGGCCACCGGTTCATTCTGGTTCTGGTCGATCACGCCACCCGATACCCCAAAGCCATCCCCCTCCGGACCGTGACGGCCCCGGTCGTGGGCCGGGCCCTCATGGGGATATATTCTCACGAGTGGGATTCCCCCGAGAAGTGGTAAGCGACCGAGGCACGAACTTTATATCCCAGTATAAGAAGTCCCTCTGGCAACAGTGTGGGGTGTCATACCGGTTCTCCACCCCCTACCATCCCCAGGGCAACGGCCTGGTTGAGCGGTTCAACTGCACCCTGAAAGGGATGATCATGGGTCTCGAGGAACCCTTGCGACGCAAGTGGGACGTCCTCCTACCCTGTCTCCTGTTCGCCTACCGAGAGGTACCCCAGAAATCCTTGGGGTTTAGCCCTTTTGAGCTGCTCTATGGACACCCCGTCCGGGGCCCCCTCAGCCTGGTCAAGGAAGGCTGGGAGACAGCCCCCCGAGCACACCCCCCGACATATTCTCCTTCGTCCTGGCCCTCCGGAACCAGATGCGGAAGTTTCGCAAACTGGCCGAGGCCATCCTGGAAGCCAGCCAAGAGGAGATGAAATGCTGGTACGACCAGAATGCCACTCTGGTCGAGTTTCAACCAGGCCAACAGGTTTGGGTCATGTCCCCAGTGGATCCTTGTGCCTTGCAGGACAAGTGGACCAGACCCTTTAAGGTGATAGAGCGCAAGAGTCAGGTCACCTACCTCGTTGATACGAAATCAGCCAGGAACGCCCTGAAAGTGTTACACGTAAACCGACTCAAACCCCATTTTGTGCGGTCTGAGTTGGGGTTACTCCTTGCCACCGACGACGGCGAGGAAGAGGAGACGGACCCTCTACCCGATCTCCTGTGTGCAAAGGACCAAGATGGCTCCGTAGAGGGAGTGAGTCTCTCCTCCTCCCTCACCCCCTTGCAGCGTGAAGAATGTCGCCACTTGCTGGGACAATTCTCGGACCTTTTCTCCCTCACTCCCGGCGTCACCAGCTGGTGCGTCCACGACGTGGACACCGGGGACAGCCCGCCGGTACGGCACAGAGCCTACAGGGTCCCAGACCGAGTCCGAGCCTGCATCAAGGCTGAGGTCGACAAAATGTTGGACCTAGGAGTGGTGGAAGCCTCCGACAGCCCATGGGCTAGTCCTGTGGTCCTGGTTCCGAAGGCAGCCGCCCCTGGCACTGTTCCTGAGCTGAGGTTCTGCATGGACTACCGCGGACTCAACGCAGTCACCCGAACCGATGCACACCCCATCCCCCGAGCCGACGAGCTGATTGACCGCCTAGGGTCGGCTCAGTACCTTAGTACCTTCGATCTCACCAGTGGCTACTGGCAGATCGGCCTCACAGAGAGGGCCCAAGAAAGGTCTGCTTTCTCCACTCCGGATGGCCATTTCCACTTCCGGGTCATGCCCTTCGGCATGAAAAACGCCCCGGCACCTTCCAGCAACTGGTCAACCAGGTCCTGGCCTGGTTGGAAGGTTTCAGTGCGGCCTATCTAGAAGACATTGCGGTATTCAGTGCTCACTGGCCCGAGCACCTGCACCACCTTTGGGAGGTGTTGGACGCCCTGCGTCGAGCCGGGCTCACCATTAAGGCTAGTAAGTTCCAAATCGGACAAAGCTCAGTGGTCTACCTAGGACACCAGGTCGGCAGCGGCCTCGTGGCTCCCCTCCAACCCAAGATTGACGCGATCACTGCCTGGGAGACCCCCAAGACCCAGACCGAGGTGCGGGCTTTCCTAGGGCTCACAGGGTACTACCGTAGATTCATCAAAGGGTACGGGAGTATTGTAGGCCCCCTCACAGAGTTAACAGCCAAGGCCAACCCCAAGAAGGTTACCTGGACCACCGCCTGTCAGAAGGCTTTCAAAGAATTGAAACAGGCCATGTGCACCGCTCCAGTACTACAGGCCCCTGACTACTCCCGAGAGTTCGTGGTCCAGACCGACGCCTCCGAGCATGGCATCGGAGCCGTGCTCTCTCAAGTGGACGACAAGGGGATTGATCATCCGGTAGCCTTTATCAGCCGGAGGCTACTACCCCGAGAGCAGCGATGGAGCACCATTGAGCGAGAGGCCTTCGCAGTAGTCTGGGCCTTGAAAAAACTGAGGCCCTACCTGTTTGGGACCCACTCCGGGTCCAAACCGACCACCGTCCTCTCCGGTGGCTCATGCAGATGAGAGGAGAGAACCCTAAACTGATACGCTGGTCCATCTCCCTCCAAGGGATGAATTTTACTGTAGAACACAGGCCTGGTGCCGACCACGCCAACGCTGACGGCCTGTCCTGCTTCTTCCGCCTCAGCGAAGAGAACCCCCAAGAGGATGGGTAGTTCTCCTTGTCCTTCAGCTGGAGGGGACGCATGTTGGACCCGGCCTCGTGGCGTGGTCCTCGCGGATCTCCACCGTCCAGAACTATGGGTAGAACTGATTCCCGTCCACCCAGACCTGTACAGGACACTCTTACTCCGGACCTGAAACGATCTCCAGACCGCGTGCCTGCACCAGTGCACGTGACCATCAGACTCCATGTTTGGCCACCCCGGCTGGCCGGCCGCCTTCTTTCCCTCTCGGCAGCTCCGGGCCTCTCCAGGCTACAGCTAAGCCTGGGCATCCAGCACTCCCAGCTCCACCAGGTGGGTGAACGACTCACCAAGTACACGAAACCAAGACTTCCATCACACCTCCGGCCCCCTGCCGAGGAACTGGTTCCCCTCACACCTCGGAACTATCCCTGAGGGCTGGTTTCGATCGCACCTTGGGCCTCCTAGTGAGCTGGCTCCAGGTCTTGATGGGCGTCTGGGATTCCCTGGACGCATGGTCCAAAGCATCAAAGAACCAACCGCCCAGACAATCAGGCGCCTGGCCCTCGGACCTCCGGCCTCCTGCCTATGAGGGTCCGGACATCAAAGAGCTCCAGGACTATAAGACAGCCTGCCTTCCCTCCAGTCAGCAGTTGTATCTTGGACAAAAAAGCCCTGCTGATCTGATCGTGGCTGACCTTGAGGAGAACAGACTCTGACCTGCTGAGCCCTGCTGACGTCGTCGCGGCTCACCCTCGAACCTACGGAACGGAACCATCGGAGCCCTGCTGACGCTGTCGCGGCTACCTCTTCGAGACTCAAGACATAAACGATCGGAGCCCTGCTGACGCTGTCGCGGCTCTCTCTCGAGACGCAAGACCAGAACCACCGGAGCCCTGCTGACGCTGTCGCAGCTCCCTCTTGAAGCACAAGACTTGAACCACCGGAGCCCTGCTGACGCTGTCGCGGCTCCAACTGCCAACGAGTACGACAGAGTACTCCTGACCAAGCCCTGCTGACCCCGTCGCGGCTTGACAAACTCTCTGGTCCGGCTGGACCATCGACGCTACCCTCACGATCACCTGGAATCAGAAGTGAGTAGGACAGAAAGAGCCATCGCCAGCCCCCGTACCCCCCAGTTCGAGGATTGAGAACTGTGCACAGGGTGCGTGGCGTGCCAGCTGGCATCCTAAGACTGTCCCGCTTCCCCGATCCCTCTTTACGGGACTCTCGCGATCCCTCGATCGCTGTGTATTGTTCCCTACTTTTAATCTTGATAAAGTATCTCTTGATAAAGAATCACGGTGTGGTGTCCGTTCATAAGTGTGGTGTGTCGACAGTGTGTACGATCAGTCCTCCCCGGCGAGGACTCCCCCTCAATAAGACTCTGCAGTAATTGTGGGAGAGGAGGTCCCAGGTGGTTAGGAGAGTTCTCTTGACCCCTGGGGTCACCGCCTTCCAACAATGAGAAAAGAAGAAGAAGACTGGTGTACTGTCTGAGTCTAATGTAGTGAGTCCATATAGTGCTAGTAGAATTCCTGAAACTCCCACTAATGTTAGAGCAGAGGCCGACGAAGTGGGATGTTAGATAGATACAGGCCACAAATATTATGTACTGTGCGTGCAAGTTGCTAGTGCTACTGTGACACAACTTTCTGCTGAATTACTTTGTGTTAATCTTAAAGAGCATTGGTTACAGTATGTTTTTCTTTCTTCATATAGAAGCTCCTTCCAAACTAACACGGAAGGAGCTGGCTAGACGGGCACAACAACGGAAGCTGGAGGCGATTGTTGCCGGATATCGGCGGCTGGTGGCCCAGGAGGAGGAAGACACGCAGTCTAAGTCGACATCTACAACATCCACAACAGCTGCATCCTCCTCCGCTCACCCTGGGTCATCCAGTCAGCGCAAGCCTTCATCGGTATTGAGCTGTGGTACCGCAGCCACCCGCCACCGCCAAGCAGCAAAAAAATCAGCTGCCCACAACAGCAGGTGCAAGGCTCGTCTGCACCGCTTGACCCTGAGGGTGTCCAACCTTGAGCAGGAGGTGAAGAGACTGAAAACCCTGCTCAAGGACCTCCGCACAGAACGTCGGGACAACCTGGCCAAAGGACACCGCCAGCGGCAGTAGAGGAAGAGAGACTGTCCCTTGCCCCTTTTTTAAAGACTTAGGGGGGTGGGAATTGGGCGTTGGGGTTTTGGAACTTTTCTTCAGGACATTTCATGGACATTGGTTGGGGTTAGTGAGGGGTGAGTCGGGTCGGGTCTTGTGGGTCAGTTTATTTTTGTTAGGGTGTAAATAATTCTTTATTTTCAACTTAAACATAGCATATGCATTTTTACTGTTTTGTGGGGGAGGCAGGGGGGGTTAACTCAACTGTACATCTGTTTTCCTAAAACTTAACTGGCTGGTTGATTCAAATTGTCTAATCACCCACATTTTTAGAAAAGTGCCACTGACAGAGTTAGTGAATTCAATTGTCCTACTTTACTAGTACTACCGTCAGTCTCTTCTCTCCTCCTACTCCATTATTCTTCCTCCCCCAAAATGCTTATCTTACCTGTGATTCGTGTTTGAGAATAGGGCAAGGCACAGGGCTGGGTGCATGGAAAATGGCGATTAAGGTTGAATACTGGACAGATGAAATGTCATTGTTGTGGTGGTGGTAGTAGTAGTGGTACACTACACACTGGCAGTAGCAGCATATGAAAATAAAGAAAATAAAACATTGAGTGGCCCGAGCATAGCATTAGAACAGTATGATAGATAGTACAGTACACAGTAGGAACATATCCTCGGATTCCTTCACCATCCTTGAAATGTATTTTCTGTTGCTTTGTCCTTATCCTCCCGAGAAAGTGTGTGGAATTATTGTTGTCATTTATTCACACCTCAATGAAAACCATACAGCCCGGGGGAAGAGGGTTAGGGTTTTAAAATTGGATGGGAATGGGGGGTTTTGGGAAAGTTTTGTGGAGAGAGGAAAAAAACACAGCATGGATAAACAACGTATGAATAAAAAATAATCTTTGAATACGAAGATATCCATAAATCTTTTAAGGGACATAAAGGAAGTGCATGCACTACTGCATGCATGAAGTTGTTTTCTAAATGGATGGTTAGGTTACTGAAAAGTAGTACAACAACTTACTAACTAAGAAGAAACAATGTGACAGTACAGGGCTTCAGTAATTACGCATTTTCACTTGCCTATCTGCCCTCAGAGAGAATAAACACTTAGTAGTACATTAAATAGTTTTGAAAATAGCAAAGAAAAACGTATACAATGGCTGGAGGGATGAATTTGAAGCAGAGAGCAAACAAATGCACAGAGTCAAACTCATAGAAGTTCACAACAATAACATTATTTAAAAGATAACGAGAAGTGAAGAGGATACTGTAACTGTATGTTGTAGTTGTCCTGTTGAATTTGGGAAGTTACATGCATCCAGTCATTCCTCTTATTCGCGGTACTCCTCCATTCCATTTGACACAGACAGACAAAGCATATCTAATTGTATGTAGCAAACCACATAGCCGCAATTTTACATGAACTGCTGTCTGGACTCTGGCATAACAACACTACCCTGGCTCAACCCCTCCATACCACGACTAGACAGAGATGTAGTTCTGCTTTAGTAGTTGTTGTTGACTGGTTTACCTGTGTTTGCCACTCACGAATTGGCCATAGTTCTTCCGTAAACCGACAATGATGATCCATCCATCCCAGTGAGTGACTGTAAAGAAAAAAGATATATTATTTTACTTTGATCATCAACACTCATCTTTATCATGTAATATTGGCAAACAGTGAGTCCAAGGACATTTTGCATATTGGAAAATACAACGTAGTGGCCCCTGCAGTTGAAGTACAATTTGAATTAAATAAGGTAAAAAAAACAGAGTAGACTTGAGTTACATTTAGTGTGTAAAAGATTAAATAATAACAGAAGACATATGATTCATTTCATGCACAACAAAGAAACAGCAATTGCTTTCATCAGAGCCAGACAGCCATTGCTGTCCACTCTGCATGCCATCTTCTCATTATTCATTACCTGTTCCACTTTTTGTCCGCATCTTGTTCCTAAAGTGAAGGCCCACAGGGCAGCCTCTCCTGTCAATTTCAGAAGTAACTGTCAGCAATCAGCATGTAGTCAGTAATTCCAGTCCCCCTTGAGGGGACTCATCACGAAGCAAAAGTTTCTTTATTCTGCGTAATCCAGCCATCTGCCTTGAGGGAAATGGATAGGTGGAGTCTGGAGGAGGAAGATAGTGGAGCATGACTAAGTTGTGAACTTGTGGACTTCAGGATTGCAGACAGCGGCTCCTTCAATAGGGAAATAAGACAAAGACAGTGCTGCTGATGGATTTGTTGTGAATAGAGTTTTAAAGAAAGACACACATGAGTAAAAGTGAATAAGGAGTCAGGATGGAAAAAAAAGGAAGTCACTTTGAGGCCTCGGTGTCAGGGAAGTAGAGCTCATCCTCAAACTCTGTGAATTGAGATGGGAGTAGGTCAGCTAACAGAGAAGAACTTTGTCACCTAAGTCGGTGTCCTCTTCTTCCTGCGTTCATTCACATATTTTGTAATCTGGTGATATGAAGTGCTGATTCATCTTGATCATTATTAACCTCTCCACATTTTTGGGCAAGAGGCTGGTCTTTTTTGAAGTTACAATGGCACCAGCAGCACTGAAAACACGTTTAGAAGACACGCTTGCCAGTGGGCAAGACCAATAATTTAGAGCCAGCTTGGTGATCAGTGGCCAGTGAGGCCTTTTCCCATACCAATACACCAATGGGTTGTGATCAATGTAGACCTCTGTTGGGTCATCCAGATAGGCCTGCACCATCCCTTCATGGTCACCCAGGGCTGCTCCACTTTGCGTACCATCTGTGCCCTTTGCATCAGCACTGGAATGAGCAAACCCTTGATGAGTTATCCAATTCACCTCCGACAATATTATGGCAGGGCCTGGTGCAGGTGATGATGATGATGA
Organism: Lissotriton vulgaris; assembly: GCF_964263255.1. Taxonomy (NCBI): domain Eukaryota; kingdom Metazoa; phylum Chordata; class Amphibia; order Caudata; family Salamandridae; genus Lissotriton; species Lissotriton vulgaris. The sequence continues at coordinate 532,844,624 of NC_141698.1, forward strand.
TGCGGTTGCTGGTGTAGGTAACGGCTGTGAGGGAAAGTGACTGCCTTCAGCCACAGAAGTGGACCTTGACGCCGGATGGCCTGCTGATTCAGTAGTACTTCTGCCGGTTCCTTCAATTTCCTGCAGCTCTTTTTCAAACCGAGTGGCTGACAGAGCTAGCCAATGTTTGTACTTTGAAACATCTGCTTTAGTAAAAGGAATGAATGCTTTGCTGGCCACTGCCTTTTTGGACCGTGGATCTAGAATGGTGGCACAAATGTAATGTTGTCTGTATGTATTTTTTAAGCCTTTCATTGCCAACTAGGCAGGTTAATAAGCTCTCCGCCAACTGATATGCATCTTGCTTGTCCGTATCATCTTTGAACGTTGAAGACACCACCTTCAATTGGTGCTCTAGCATGCGCAACAATGGGATAGCTTTGCCCAAAGTACAGAAGCATGTCTGTCAGGTGTTTAACTAGGTCCCATTCCTCCAAGTCTAGCCTCATGTCTTTCATAGTAGAACCCAGTGCAAAGACATACTCATTGATTCCCAAGCACTGCTCAGACAGACGCTCAAGCATGTAGAAGGTTGAGTTCCAACGTGTTACCATCTCCTGGATGAGTCCTCTGACTGGCATTCTACGTTCATGTTGAAGTTTCCTCAAATGCTTCCGGGCCTTAAGGAATGCCTGAAATGTGTGCAGATTCTTCGGTAGGTGGTCAGTAACTCGCTGACTTTGTTTTCTTTTTTCAAGAAATCTTGCACAACAATGTTAATACTGTGCGCCAAGCATGGCACTCTGAAGTAGTTACCATCATTCATGGCCTCAACTATATTACTGCCATTATCCATGGAAACATAACCAATCATGCGCTTTCTTTGATGCAGCCATTGAAAGACCTTACTGTTAAACTCCTCCAAAATGTTTACTGCAGTATGAGATTTCTCCATGGCAAACATGGCTACTGTTGTATGTTTCTGACTAGCTTGAAAAGTTGTGGCACTGTCAACTCCTGCAGATAGCTTGTCTCTTACCTCTGCAAAAGAAACCCAGTGTGCAGTGATGCACATGTAATAAAGGGCTTGACAACTGGTCCGGATGTCTGTTGTCAGGTGGATAGTGTGAACAGCACTCTTCTGCAAAGCTGCCCCAATCAACTCCAGCACATCTTGATGTAGTGCTGGAACCGCAACTCTGGGAAAATAGGACCGTCTAGGCACCTTTCATTTAGGGCAGACCGTTGCCATAAATTGTCGAAAACCCACCCCTTCCAGGAAAGAAAAAGGGAGAAGGTCAAGCGCTAACATTTTAGCCAGCATTGCATTATAAAGATGTGCCGTTGGGTAGTTGCGTTCCAATGGCGCCTCTGACCAAAACATGCTTTTAATGGTGGTCTGGACCGTTTTCATATGTGATGAGGATGCAGACCTCTTCAACCCAGTTAGGTTCATTGATGTACTTTTTCATATTGGTGTCTCTACCAGACTACTGTGCCTCCTTGCTGTTGTTGGTGTAGAGGAGGGTGTGGGCGCTACCACTGCAATGCTGCTGCCAGGCGTTCTGTGTGTACCAGAAAAAATGTCTCTTGGTTGTTCACCGCCCCCCTGCACAATCATCTTTTCTTCGTCATCAGATGCAATATAAATGTCTACATTTGGATTTGTACTTTTGGCTTCCCGGATCTTACTTAGGTGCGCCATCAAACTGGATAGTGTGGTGTTTTTGGAGATGACCTCTCTGGCCTCCGGTACCATAGTTGATACCAAGCTTACCCCGACTAACTACAGTTTTACAAATTGAACAAGCAACTAGGTTTTCCGCCCTTTTGGTAACACTAAAGAAGTCCCAAACTGGGAAGTTGAGATGTCTGGTGGTGGTGGTGGAGGTGCTACTTTCAATGCCAGATGAAGTGGAGGACGGGCGTGGCCGAATTTAACTCTGTTGTGCATTTACACCACCACTACTTGAGGTAATGGAGGTCGAGCTGGATGGAGGTCCCTGCCGGCCCTTCTGACGAGAAAATATGGAAGCTGTAGGTCGTTTTGGTGTAGTAGTTAACTGCATTAGTGGTGATACCAGTGCCACGCTGCCCACATCCCGCTCAGCAGCAATTCAGGATAGGGTCAAAATGTCTCTCTGCTGCATGGCACTGGGGCTGGAGTGAAGACTGGGATGACTGGGTCATCATCGTCAGACTGTTCATCACCAGCAGAATCCACCACTTCTACTTCTTGTTCGTCGTCATCACCCATAAGTGAAAGCCTTGTGGGAACCTTCCTTTTAGGCTTAGCTACCTTCGTCGGTGCCTCCCTCTCAGACTGCATTGGTGGGTTCCAATCTAGATCAAGATCATCAGAAGGAAGGGGGCTTGAAGAAGAACTTGTACTAGCCCTCCTTGGCCTTTTTGTGCTGGGGATCTGGAAGACAATGGATCATCAGCAGGAGTGCTTCCTCGGAAGATACCTCCACTTGAATTTCGATTTCCTGATGTGCCCCTACTTCTGGAGGTAGAAGCATTGTGGGCAGTTGTGCCTCTACTTGCGCCTCTACTTGCGCCTCTCCATGCGCCTCTCCATGCGCCTCTCCTTGCGCATGTACTTGCACTTGCACTAGTTGCACCTGTGGGTGTCGTTGCGGCTGTGGTTGTTGAACACTAGTCAGATGAGTTACACCCTGCGTTTATTGGATGGTAGCTTCTTGCGATGAGCCAACATCATCACTGGTCGATTGTGATTGAGCAATTAAAGTGGCTGCCTCTACAGCACTATGGCCTTGGACCTAACTTGGAGTGGTGGCACTGAGCCCAATGTTCAGTTCAATAAACTTTATTCGGTTAAAAGCAAATAACCATAAAAGTAACAAACACAAAACAAAATACAGTAGTACAATAATTACAATAGATACTTCTCATGACTAGTAGTACAGTGAGGTAGATCGATAGGGAGTCTATGATGTTTCAGTTTGAATTTGTTTCCTGAATTTAAAAACACTTTTTAAATAGTTTAAAATCACAGTAACAGTTAAAATCGTGTCCATTTTCTGTACTTCTAAAAAAGCTGGGCGACATCTGGTTAAATTCATGTTTTTTAAAAAAGGGACTATAATTTTCCTACGTATAGCAGTATAAAATTTGCAGAAGAAAAGGATATGAATATCAGATTGTTGCGATGTACCATCACACAAGCAGGTGGGCAAAATATGAATCCAAGAGTTCATACATGGAAAAGACACTAATCTAAAAAATATACAAAATCTAAAACGAGTTAAAAGAAAACGATCATAGTTAGTCATGGGCAGGGATAAATATGGCTGTACAGTATTAGTCTCACAGAGGGTAGGAAGGTGCGAGTGTACTGTAGATTTCAAAATTTCCACTCTCTTCCTCTTATCCAGCAAGTGGTCCAGGCAGATAGTTTTTAGTAACTTCCTAGGAATAGTGTCCATTGAGGTTGGGTCCGAGAAATATAAATGTAGACCAATCTCGGTCAAAAAGTGCTTTACGTAGCTCAACCATTCCATTCTGTCCGCATGGTCCAAACTGAGGGTGTCACGTAGCAGGGCCCGGTTCATAACGCATTCGTTAGTAGTCCATACCCTGTGCCACAGTAGGATAGGTTGAATTCTGATAATGTCCGTTATGTAGGGTTGGCCAAGTTCAGCGTGACAATTAAATGTGGCTGCACACTGTGGAACTGCTAGAACTCCCCTCAGAAATTTGTTCTCTACCAGCTGGATTTGATCAACATTTGCATATCCCCACAGACCTGAGCCATACATAGCCACAGACAAGCATGTAGCTTTATAAATGGTTAACATTTCTTTTATCGGCTTCCTGCCCAGTTTCCTAACACAGTTCTGTAAAGCCATGATCGTTTTCATGAATAAAAGAGTTCTAGCCTTAATAGCGCTTGTCCAGGAACCTGATTCATGGAATAAAATGCCCAAATAAGAAAAGGTTGGGGTGTTATCCAGCGGCACATTGTTTAAGAAAATACGCTTCATTAATTTACCTGGTTTTAGGCCACAATTCATTGTGAAGGTCTTACTACAGTTTACTAGTAGATCCAGGTTCAGCATAAATTTCTCAAAGCTAACTACTAGTTTTTGTAAAGCGCAGGGAGTGCGTGCCATGAGTACTGCGTCATCCGCATACATGAGCGCAGGGATTTCCCTCCTCCCCACCCTGGGCATATCCCTACACTCCTGCAGCAGGTGACGCTCGAGACCATTGATATAAAGAAGGAATAAAAAAGGTGCCAATACGCAACCTTGCCGCACTCCACGACCTATACTAAATTGCCTGGAGCATTCTCCTCCCCTGCCATAACGAACAGAGGCTGTAGCTCCACTGTAGAGTTCCCTCAAAAAACAGATAATGTTATTGTCCACTCCCAAACCTTTCATTATATCCCACAGTTTAGAGTGTGATACACAGTCGAACGCTGAGGAAAGATCGACAAAAGTAAAATACAAGCGTTCGGATTTGATCCTTATATATTTATGCTGCAAAAGCATTAGGTTTAACCCTTGCTCAATTGTGCCAATCCCTTTTTGGAAACCAAATTGCAAATCACTAATAATATCGTTTTCCTCTGCCCAGCTTTGGAGTCTTGCCAATACAACACGTCCTAAAATTTTTACTGAGGAATCAAGAAGGGAGATTGGTCTGTAACAGGCACAGCTGTTCCTATCCCCCTTCTTGTAAATCAGGACAATGATTGAGGTGAACCAGGATTCTTTTAGACCCAATGAGAGAGCTGCATTAAAAAGTTGTACTAGCATTGGCCCCCAGATTTCAATATTCGCTTTGAATAGGTCTGCCGGAATCCCATCAGGTCCGGCAGCCTTACCGCATTTAGTTGACCCCAAGGCTAAAAGCACTTCATCCATTGTTGTAACCAAGTTGTAACTCTGTTGTGCATCCAGGCTAGAGTTAATACCCCCACCATGGATGTCATCCTGTGCCTTATAGAGATTTGAAAAATGGTCTACCCATTTGTCCTCATCTATTGCAATCTCGATTCGTGCCTTATGGGTTTCATAGGGGAAAGGGGTGTTAATTGCTTTCCAAAATGCAACAGAATCTTTAGATTGCGAGGCCTCACAGAGGGAATCTAGTGCCTCCTTATTCAATGCGGTTCTCCTTGCTTTCAGGGCCTGAGTATATGTGTTCCTACACTCTCTTATTTCATTTTTATCCCTAGGGCATCTGTGTACTGCCTGTTTTAAATTTTTCAAAGCCCTTGTACATGCAGTATTAAACCAGCTCTTGGGCCCCTTGCCTCTGGGTTTTGCCTCCACCCTTAGGCTACTTTTTATATTTGTAGCTATTGTTCCAAAGTGCTCAATAATTTGATCGTTAGTAGAGTTCTCACTTAGGCAAATCATAAAGCTATTTGAGCACACCTCCCATAGTTTCTCAAAAAAGGTTGTGGGGATTATTTTACTCCATTTAAGTGTGTACCCGTTTTGTCTCCCAAGGACAACATCAACCGCTGTCTCTATAAGAGGCGCGGCCGTCGATGGGTCTGGGAACAAATCTGCTACCTTAACAGATTGTGGAAGGTGGTCACTTATGGGTAGTTGGATGTTCGTAACCCCCATGAGTCTATGATTGAGGTTACTGGAGGTAATAATAAAATCAATAGTTGTCGATAAGCCTCTACCAACGAAAGTCGGAGCAAAGGGTGTGGGTTCTGGGGCAGATTCATTGGCAAACCCCAAGTCAAACATGAATAATAATTCATTTAGTAAGTCCCCCATCAGGGTATGATCAAAGTGTGTCAAGTGCATGTCTCTCTCAATCATTAGGCCACATAGGCCCTGATTCCTTTTAGTACATAATGAACAATTAAAATCCCCCCCCCCCATATGATTATCAGCTCCCTTTCATTTCTGTCTACCTCTAACTGAATTTCATCTTTAAGCTGCTTCATTACAACCAGAATATCATCTTTCGGGACATTGTTATAAAAATTAATAATTAACACTACAGCTCCTTTATGATTCCGTAAGGTTATAATTTGGAAATAACAGGAGTTTAAATGGCAATGAGCTTGTTTAATTTTAAGTTGATTTGAGACAAGCGTTGTCAACCCGCCCTTAGCTCTTCCAAAATGACCTCCAACAGCTGGTGTAAAGAAGGTTCTATAGCTATAGTTTTCCCGGGGCGATTTAAGGGTAAACGCCGTTGTCCGTGTTGTGGCTGGACGCCTTTCTGGACCCATGTTAATGTTCCTCGCCCTGCAACGGCTGGCGCACAGCATTTTTGTTTGCTGCTGAATACAAGGTCGGTAGGCTGCCATGCCCTGCATATTTACGATCTCCTTGTTAGGGAAAATCCCCTTTGCCTGCTACTTACCGAAACCTGGTTGGGAGAGGCTTCCAATCCGGATGTCTTCTCAGCCATTCCTCCGGCGTACAATATCTTCCGGCAGGATAGAGTGAAGGGTAGAGGCGGGGGAGTGGCGGTAGTGGTGAAAAAGAGCGTTTCCTGCTCAGTTCTTCCTCTTAATTCCATCGGGAGCGCTGAGTCGCTCGCCTTCACGCTCAGACTGTCCCCGGGCCAGGCCCTGAAGGGGTTGTTGGTCTACAGGCCACCAGGCCCTTTGGGTTCCTTCCTGGAAGATCTGCAGACTGCTGTCTCTGAGTTGGTGCTGACCTCACAGCACTGCGTCATGGCTGGTGATTTCAACTTCCACCTTGACGTAGCGGATGACTCGGATGCGGTCAAACTGTTGGATATTACATCTCCACTGGGATTGTTACCGTTCGTGTCGGGGCCAACCCATGAGAAGGGGCATACCCTGGATCAGGTGTTTTCATCTGTCCCTCTTACGGAGGTTGACACCCTGCCGGTGCTCTGGTCCGATCACAGGCTGATCAGATTTTCGGTGCTGGAGAGTGCGCGGCCGGATAACAGTGCCTCAGTCTTGTCTAGACCGACCTCGAGAGCGCTGCACAGAGTGACACCTGACATGCTGGAACAGGCGCTTCTGGATCACCCATGCCATCTTTCGGGCGATCTGGATAGCGACACTGAGGCTCTGCAGCGGTGGCTCATTGATAGGCTGGACGATCTGGCCCCCAAGGTAGCCCTCCGATCCACGGTGGCACGGCAATCTGCACCATGGTTTACGGAGGCTCTTCGTGTGGCTCGCAGCCAATGTAAGGTGGCCGAGAGGGCCTGGCGACGTTTGTATGATGGGGAGGCTAAACTCGCCTACAAGGCGGTGGTGAAGGCCTACCATCGGGACATTCTGGGAGCTAAGAGGGACTATTTGGCTAGGAGGATCGAGGCATCCGCGAACTCCTGTAAGGAGATCTTCACCATTGTGAAGGAGTTCACGACCCCTAGTTCCCAATCGCCCCCTCTAGTTTCTTCAGATACGTGGGCAGGTGATCTGGCCGGCTTCTTCACTAATAAGATCAAGGCAATTCAGGCCTCCTTTGTGGAAGGACCAGAGGATGGAAGCGGCGTCATCGGGGCTGGGTGCGGATTTCCGCACACACCGACGGCGGTGCTGTCTGATTTTCCTGCTGTTTCCAGCGATGTGTCCAGGCAGCTGTTGGCCAATTTGAAATCTGGCTCGCCACTTGACCCCTGCCCCGCCAAATTTTTGGCTGGGATGGCGGAGGTGGTGAATCCGCTGGTTAATCCCATCCTCAACGCCTCGCTGAGGGAGGGGAGGGTCCCCAGCTCTTGGAAGAGAGCGATGGTGATCCCCCTCCTAAAGAAACCGGATCTCGACGTCGAGGTTCTGGCCAATTATAGGCCAATTTCACTTCTTCCGGCCCTCACGAAGATCACAGAAAAACACGTCCACGGTGTCCTGTCGCGCTTTCTGGAAGCTAACAATCTGCTCCATCCATCTCAATCCGGTTTCCGTCCTAATTTTAGTACGGAAACGGCATTGCTAGAGGTCACTGAGATCATCAGGGAGACTCTTGATGTCGGCGGGAGGGCGATGCTGGTCATGTTAGATCTATCGGCGGCCTTCGACACCGTCCCCCACAGGGCGCTCTTAGCGAGGCTTTATGACATCGGCCTTAGGGGGACGGCGCTCAGGTGGTTTACATCCTTCCTTGAAGGCCGCCGCCAGACGGTCTGGGTTTCCCAGAGCTCTGCCGAGATGCCGCCATTGGGAGTTGGGGTTCCACAGGGATCTGTGTTGAGCCCCACGTTGTTTAACATCTTTATGTCCCCTTTGGCGGCCTTGGTGGAAGCATATGGGGCCCAGATCATCTCTTACGCCGACGACACGCAACTCCTCTTCACATGCGGGAAAGACCAGGAGTTTGATGGAGGGAGAATTCGGGACTGTCTTACATTGGTCTTTGACTGGTTCCAACGGAACAGTCTAAGGGCCAACTCGAGCAAGTCCGAGGTTCTGTTTTTTGGTTGCGGTGTCGATCCGGAGTGGCAGCATTGGTGGCCGTCCGACATGAGCCCTCCTGCACAGTCTTCCTTGGTGGCTAAAAACCTGGGTGTCAAGCTGGACAACCAGCTATCGCTGCGAACACACATTCTGGGTCTGGCTGGCACCTGTTATGGAATTTTGAAAATGCTCCGTAAATTCCTGCCCCTGCTGTCTGAGGAGCACAGGCGTATTACTGTGCAGGCTCTCGTCGGTTCGAGGCATGATTATGCTAATGCCCTCTTCCTTGGCCTCCCTGATTACCTAGTTCAGCGCCTACAGGTGGTACAGAACTCTGCCGCCCGGGCTATCTTTGGCCTGCGTAGACGAGCCCGAGCTTCCGGGCTGCTTCAGGCGCTACATTGGCTGCCTGTCCGGAAGCGGATCCAGTTTAAATCCCTGACTCTGATGCACAAAGCCCTGTTTGGATCAGGGGCTGGATACCTGCGGCGGAGACTAGCCTTCTATCGACCAGTCCGCTCCTTGCGCTCGGAATCCCTTTACAAAGCGGTGGTCCCTCGGGTGAGGAAGGCCCGCACGGGAGGGCGCTCTTTCAGCTGCAAAGCCCCACAGCTGTGGAACTCGCTTCCTCTTTCGCTGCGCAGCACTGTCAATTTGTTCCAGTTCAGGAAGAGCCTGAAGACCTGGCTTTTTAATCTTTAGGCTGTTCTTATTGCTTCAGTTTCAGTTCTTTTTCTCATTCTTTTGCTGTGTTGTGTTATTTTTATTCTGAGATGCAGGTGGAAAGCGCCGGGACACTCTTTTCGAGTAGCCGTGCGCTATAAAAGAACGCTGTAACATAACATAACATAACATAACTTACATGGATTGATTCCTGTATCCAAGTTTCTTGCAAGGCCACTATATCCTGACCATTTATTACTGACTCCCAGGCTGGATTTGTGATTTTTTGCCTAAACCCTGCTATATTCCAAAACAACAGTGCACATAGATCTTTCTCTTTCTGGGCCAGGCCTTCACCTGCCTGTTCCCCTCCCCTAATATTGATATCAACTATGGGGTGTTGCATCTGTTCCAGGGTATTACTGTTGCATGGTAAAAAACTGTCAGTATTAGGGGCCTTTTGTAAAGTTGGCAGATCTTGGGGAATCCCACTCACAATCTCAGTAATTTTAAGGGGAACTATGTCCTTAATCAAGGGATGAAAAACTGGAGAATGAAACTTGTTCCCAACCAAATTTTCGTTGGATGTCTGAGCTTGTTGTCAATCCACCCCGTCCAGACCATTAAAAATCTGGAAGCGATTTTGAATAGGTAGATTGTACATGGATGGGTGGAACTCTCTATTATTCCATGGCCTCCCTTGCAGCAGGTTGGGCTCGGGGTGTGGTGGGTATAGGCTGTTTATAGGGGGGTATTGATAATCTGATACCCGGTATCTGGGATAGGACTCCTCCGGCCTTTGCATATGGATATGGGGGTCCTGAGAATTTACATAAACAGGATAACCCATCAAAGGTGGTGGCCCCATTAAACCGGGCATATCCCATGGTCCCACTTGTCTAAAACCCCGCTGTCGGTGTGATGTTTTCTTAAATGGCTGCCTATTCCAACCCTGTTTGTTAGAATCTTTTGACGGTGCATAGGGATAGAAATAGGATAAAAGATGTGTGGAGATGGCATCGCTGCTACTAGCATCGAACCAATCTCCAATGTGCCTCACGGCCCTATAATCCTTAAAATTGATGACTATCACGTCACCACTTCTATCCTTAGGTCTGACTCCCACCCAATGGGCACGCCTTACACTTAGGATTTCTCCATTGATGGATGCAGGCAACGGTCTGTTGTCTCGGAGCCAGAATGTGACCTTGTTCCGTAAGGCAACATGATCTTCCCATTTACCTGCAGGTAGTTCTGGAACCCCTGCCATTACAATGACAAAAGGGGCAGAATCTGGGGGTAAGTCTATAGTATGGCTCGTTTTTGCTAAGGCGGTGGTTGGTGGATTCTTATTTCTCGGATTAGTTGTTGAAGGGTCTTTTCTGCCTCCCTGATTTTGAGCTCCCCCAGATTTTTGGGTTTGTTCTTCAATTACTGGGGCCGCCGGCTGAATCGCAGGCGGTTGCAGCGTGGGAGTTGATGGCAAAATCGTTGGGCTACCCACTCTTCCCTTTTCTTGCACTAATTTCTTTTTTAACGCGGGTACTGATTTCTTAACTACTGGAGTTATAGGAGCTGGTGTTATAGTAGTCGTTACAGCATTAGATTTTGCAGGAGGGTTAGTCTTAACTGTGGGATTCGTTTTAGCTTTTCCCGGGCCTTTTATTAGGTCATGTAAAAGGAGGGAGTTCTGTTCAACCTTTTTCTCTATGATGTTCAAGTGTGTGGACATTAGATCCGTCTTATCCAAAATCGGTTGCATCACACCCCTGATTAATTCTAAAATATTGGCCAACATGGCCTCTTCGCCTAATAAAGTTTGCCCAGTATGTGACTGTGGGGTCTGAACTACCCCTTTCCTTATCTTCCGAGGTCGATTACACAGTGGCTCACCCCCCCCTTTTTTTACTTGTTCTTATAGTGGGGGGTGAGATAGATGAAATAGAAGATGCCTCAATGGGCATTTTTGGTGATCCTGATAGCCTTCCATTATCATTCCCTGTAGATGAATCTAGTAAAGATGGGCTAGTTGGCGTACTAGAAAAAAGATGCTTACTCATTATAGTGGGATCAAGGGGAAAGTTACCAGTATTCTCTATAATCCCTGATTGTGAAAAATCAATAAGCATCACGGAATATGTGGGTCGGCTCTGTGAAATAGCATCCCCCATTCCTCCCAAGTTTGAAGATTTCAACTCAAGAAGTAGAGGTGCAGTTTCAGGCACACTCCCCCCTCCTTGTGTAATTTTATAACTTGTCTTACTTTGCTTCCCCCTCCGTCTCACTCGGGCTTTCTTAAATTTTCTAGGGGATTCTTTAGTTGCACGATCATGTAATCCTGTAGGTGATATGGGTAATACTGTGGGAACAGGAGCACAAGGAATTTCATCATGCTGGCCTGCATGGACCATGGCTGTTACAATGGTTACTTTGCCTGCAGGGACCGAATGTTCCTTAGCCACAGGATTCTCAAAAACAGTTACTGGGGGTTCTGGTGCAATAATAATAGCAGGTGAGTGTTCCAGACCCAGTGAAGCCCTCCTGTTACTGTTAATTTGCGCTACCTTCTTTATAAGGACATTGTCCATAGTAACCACTTTAGTAGTCATAGTGGCTGTTGATTAGATGCTAGCTTAATACGAGAAGTATAAAAGTAAAATAACAGGGTCTCACTCACATAGCAAGAAGCTGCTCGAATGATGGATAGAGGGACGTAAAGGGTATGGCCCCGGCCCGGCTCCTCGGTCCCCGGAGGGCCACAGAGGGCCCGCCCTTTGCCCGGGCTTAGCCCCGGGCGTCCCGCTCGCGTCCCGCGACGCGGGGCTCCTCTCCGCTTTAACCGTCCGTGTGCGCTCCCTCAGCGCGACCCGCGTCACTCAGCACGCGCCGCCGCGTTGCCTGCCGGGAGTTGTAGTCTCCCGGAGCGGCGGCGCGGAGTCCTGATGGCGTCTGACTCTTGGCGGTGTCGGCGAGGTCTGAGGTGAGTTTCAATGGCTCTCCGGCCTCGTGTGACTCCTTGGCGGTGGCGGCGGTGAAATGTCAGTGTCCCCCACTCTGCCGGGCTCCTCTCCGCTTTAACCGTCCGTGTGCGCTCCCTCAGCGCGACCCGCGTCACTCAGCACGCGCCGCCGCGTTGCCTGCCGGGAGTTGTAGTCTCCCGGAGCGGCGGCGCGGAGTCCTGATGGCGTCTGACTCTTGGCGGTGTCGGCGAGGTCTGAGGTGAGTTTCAATGGCTCTCCGGCCTCGTGTGACTCCTTGGCGGTGGCGGCGGTGAAATGTCAGTGTCCCCCGCTCTGCCGGGCTCCTCTCCGCTTTAACCGTCCGTGTGCGCTCCCTCAGCGCGACCCGCGTCACTCAGCACGCGCCGCCGCGTTGCCTGCCGGGAGTTGTAGTCTCCCGGAGCGGCGGCGCGGAGTCCTGATGGCGTCTGACTCTTGGCGGTGTCGGCGAGGTCTGAGGTGAGTTTCAATGGCTCTCCGGCCTCGTGTGACTCCTTGGCGGTGGCGGCGGTGAAATGTCAGTGTCCCCCGCTCTGCCGGGCTCCTCTCCGCTTTAACCGTCCGTGTGCGCTCCCTCAGCGCGACCCGCGTCACTCAGCACGCGCCGCCGCGTTGCCTGCCAGGAGTTGTAGTCTCCCGGAGCGGCGGCGCGGAGTCCTGATGGCGTCTGACTCTTGGCGGTGTCGGCGAGGTCTGAGGTGAGTTTCAATGGCTCTCCAGCCTCGTGTGACTCCTTGGCGGTGGCGGCGGTGAAATGTCAGTGTCCCCCGCTCTGCCGGGCTCCTCTGAGCCCAATGAAGTAGAGGTGCTACTCCCAGCTTGGTCCCCGGCGGACCCCGCTGCTGCAGGCGTAGTTTTTTTCCCCAAAAAAGTGTCTGTTAGCACACCAGTCTCCTTGGTAAGTGGCGCCACTTGCTTCTTCTGCTCCTTCTTACTGGCAGTGGCCCTGGCAACTTTCTTGGTAGAGGAGCTATGGCCACCTTTCTTTGGGTCCATCTTCTTCAGATGTCAGAACAGCAGGCCACAGTTGCATGAGTTGCGGAGTTGTCTGTGGCCACACGTGACGTCACGTGACGTTGTGCTGCACACACCGCTGCAGGACTTCTTCCTGGTACTGATGATTAACGATGACTGATGTGGTTCTCTTGTGTACCTAAAAGCAAAGAAAGCCAGAGGAACATCAGTTAAATAAATGTTGCATATGTTGTGCTTCAATTAATATTTGCAACTAGGCATTTATTATTATTACAACACCCCAAAGACCCAAAATATAAATTGCAATTCTAATAAAAAATGGATGTTTACATTATTAGAAGAGAGACCACACAGAGAGAGTTGTTTCATGCACCACTGAGTACCCATGGGCATAATGGATGAAAGCAAGGCAAACTGGGTGCAGGCCTGAGCACACTTCCTGGCTTCAAAATGGCCCCTTGACCCCCACCCACATGGACAGGCCCCAACAACACCCCCAAAAAGTTGAAAAACACACAAAAATCACCACAATCCGATGCCATCCATGCCCTCAATGATGTTTAAATTCAAGACACCCCACAGAAAGACTTGGTCCATGCACCACTGAGTACCCCTGGGCATAATGGATGAAAGCAAGGCAAACTGGGTGCAGGCCTGAGCACACTGCCTGGCTTCAAAATGCCCCCTTCCTTGACCCCAGCCACATGACCAGGCCCTGCCTGGAGCAGGCCTCAAAATGGCCCCCACGCACATGGCCAGGCCCCAACAACACCCCAAGAAGTTAAAAAACACATACAAATCACCACAATCCAATGCCATCCATGGCCTCAATGATGTTTACATTCAAGACACCCCACAGAAAGACTTGGTCCATGCACCACTCACTACCCCTGGGACTACTGGCTAGTGTGGCTTTACAGGCACCCCTAAATAAAAAAAAATCCACATATAACCGTGAGCTAAAATTCCATGACATAAATGAGATTTAAGCACAACAAAACTCACAGAAACAGTTGCATCATGCACCCATGACTAACCCTGGGCCTACTGGATACTGTGGCTACCCACAATATATTTTTTTTAAAGTTGTGAAAAAGTTTTATAATTGTAGTTGCAGCAACTGCAATGCCCCAAACAAACCACACCAACTTACTTGGAAAATCTCAAATTCAAAAGTGATCCAAAGTCCAAAAAGTCCTCAAATACAAATATCCAGCAGCAGCCACAAAAAGTAATCTTTCCAGCTCCAGATCCAAATGAAAAGTAACCAGGACATGGACAAAGCACTGGGAGGAGCCTGCTGGACAGGAACAGGAAGTTGGAGACTCTGGGGCACTTCCTTCCTCCAACCCCCCCAAAAATGGACTCCTTGCACAAAAAAGTGCAGCCAAATGTCAATAAGAGGAGTTATTCTCATCAAAATCATCATTTTTCAGAAGGTTTATGCTGCCTGCAGTGGATTTCTTGTGCATAATTGCAATTTTTGCAAGTTCGTGAAAACGGGCTGTTCAAATCTCCTACCTGAAGTCAGCTGCGCGCCGCATCTATGTGTTCGCAATTGCATTCTCCCGCGATGCATTGTCAAACTCTCACTGTGCAAGATGGCGGTCCGCGATGACGTACTCGCGGTCGAAAAACTCTTGCGCAATCACACAACAAGATCCAAAATGGCGCAGCACACGCAAACCAGGAGGAAAAACAACTCTGCGAACTCAGAATCATGGTAAGTTAACGCACGCGTGATATTGTATTTTTCAAGCGCGACTAAGCAAAAAAATCCGCCAGCTTGCGAATTGTTGATTTTTGGGCAAATTTGCACCATTGGCGGACTGCAAATTTGCCAAAAATCCGCAAATTCCGCAAACGGAACAGATTTTCAGCCCATACTTACATAGAACGTGGGAGAAAAACAACAAAGAGAAAGAAGGGAATATATTGACAAACGGAGAAGCAACAATGAAAAACAAACTGCAAGAGTGAGTTAAAGGGGTGGTGAGTGTCTGGAGTGATGGAATCAAGACTATTTGCCTGGGCATTGGTCAAACCCCTCATTCAGCAGCAAAGCTCTGTGAATAATTCTGGCCTCTGGGGTGGGAGAGGGAGTGGGGCAACGTTTTAAAAGCCCCCAGCTCCACACCACTGTAGCTTACAGTATCAAACATTAGGTTAGACGACTTAAACTAGCACACGCCAACCTCTAATAGTCTGCTTTCTTTTGCCTCTACCAATTCTTAATCATCTGTTATCATTAGTTAATCCTGTAAACTGATTTAGGATTATCAATATATGTCATGTGTAGCCTCTCACGTAATAACGACTGACCCTGTCCCCGTAGCGCTTGGAGTCTGCCATTGGAGTTAACAGTGCCTTACAAAAACAGCACACAAATAAATATAAACGTTTGAGGAATAAGCTTTAAAACAAGTCCCATGGAAACAAAAATATGTCAATTAGCCAACAACAAGTCCTGGGGTTGGCGGTCCTGGGGGACAGGGGAGTGGCCTGAGAGCCCCCGCACTTATCTTCAACAAGCCCCAGGGGGTGGTGGTCCCCGAGGCTGGGGGGGGCCTGAGAGCCCCCACATGTATTTTCAACAAGCCCCAGGGGTGGCGGTCCCCAGGGCTGGGGGGCCTGAGAGCACCCGGCACCTATTTTCAATAAGCCCTTGGGGTGCTTGGGGGCCTGAGGGCCCCCCTGCATGTATTTTCAACAGGCCCTGGGGTGTTGCAGTCCCCAGGGCTGGGGAGTGGCCTGAGAGCCCCGTACCTATTGTCAACAAGCCCCGGGGGTGGTGGTCCCTGGGGCTGGGGGGGCCTGAGAGCCACATGCACTTATTTTCAACAAGCCCCGGGGGTTGTGGTCCCCAGAGCTGGGAGGGCTCGAGATCCCCCACACCTATTTTCAACAAGCCCCGGGGGATGGCGGTCCCCGGGGCGGGGAGCCTGAGAGCCCCTGCACCTATTTTCAATAAGCCCCAGGGGGTGGCGGTCCCCGGGGCTGGGGGTGCATGAGAGCCCCTGTACTTATTTTCAACAAGCCCACCACCCTATTCTCTCATTGCCCCGGGATTTGCCCCCCGGGGGCTAATTACCAATGAAGCACGAGAGCCTGTGCTTCATTTTTTTTTTTTATCGGCAGTATCCATGCACCCTGCGCAGACCTTGTTGTTAAAAAAAGTTTCTACCCAGCTCCCTTTTTGCTTTCTGCATGTTTTTTCTTCTGTTTTCTTGTGCCTCGGTTCTACCGAGGCATAAGATGGCTGCCAACACTTCCTAGTTTGGAGTGTTGACAGCCAATTAGCATACAGCTCGTGCTCGGCAGAGTGCGCGGATCCTGTGTGGCCATAGATATCACTATGAATTAACTTTTGATTCTCTCAGGAACTACTGAACAGATTTACACCATTTAACCAAAAGGCACAACTCTGAACCAAGGGCTACCTTTGTGCCAAATTTGGTGTAATTCTATTCTGCAGTTTGGGCTGTAGCTGCAACTAAATGTTCCTATGGAATATTGAATAAGGAAAACACGTTTTAGGACCCCCATTTATTCTGGGCCTCTGCTTGATGAACCAGCTCAAGACTTTTCAGGATAGGAGCGGACTAGAACGCCCCACCAGTTTTGAAAATGTTGCGAAGATTCATCAACCGGCGCCAACGTTTTTCAAAGTAGAATGTGCTGATTTCCTATGCATAATAGCTCCTAACTATAACTACCTACTGGCGACTGCCAGTAGGTAAAATATATTAGTAGGTAGTTGCAATCCTATAGTGATCCTTTCAGCACCATCTACTACTCCATTTACTGAAGTAAAACTGAACCAGTTATTAATTCACCCAGTGTCTCTCCCTATACTACTGTAATTATTCAGTCAGTATCAAGTACTTATGCAGTGACCAGGCTTTAGTATATGGACTGCTTCAAACTCCTATGCACCACCTTGAGACTTGCGTTTCAGGCCTACAATGCTCTAGCAAGTATCCATACACTTCAGCAAACACCCTGTCACTGCTGTTCGAATCCTATAGTGATGCTTTCAGCAACATGTACTAATCCAGTCACTGGTGTAAAACTGAAGCAATTGTGAATTCACCCAGTATCTCTCCTTATATTACTGTAATCATTCAGTCAGTATACATGTACTCATGCAGCGAGTTAGGCTTTAGGACATGACCTGCTTCAAACTCCTATGGACTATGCATGTAGTGCTCTAACTACCTTTACACTTGTGTTTCAGGCCTACAATTCCCCAGTCAATATCATACAGTCCAAAAACCACCCAATCACTGCTTTTGCACTTATATAGTGATCCTTTCAGCTCAATGTACTAATCCATTCACTGAAGTAAAACTGAACCAATTATGAATTCACCCAGTGTCTCTCCTTATACTACTGTAACCATTCAGTCAGTATCCATGTACTCATGCAGTGACCAGGCTTTAGGATATGGACTGCTTCAAACTACTATGCACTATGCATGTAGTGCTCTAACTACCTTTACACTTGTGTTTCTGGCCTACAATTCCCTAGTCAGTATCCATACTGTCCAGCAAACACCCTGTCACTGCTCTTGCACTTATATAGTAACCCTTTCAGCTCCATGTACTAATCCATTCACTGAAGTAAAACTGAACCAATTATGAATTCACCCAGTGTCTCTCCTTATACTACTCAGTCAGTATCTATGTACTCATGTATTGAGCCAAGCTTTAGGACATGGACTACTTTCATTTCCTATGCACTATGCATGTAGTCCTCTAACCACCTACACACTTGTGTTTCAGGCCTACAATTCCTAAGTTAGTATCCATACAGCCTAGCAAACACCCTGTTATTCTCCTTGCATTCCTATACAGTTATGTTTACACCTTGAATTACAATTTCTCTCAGTGATGAGAAAAGAAAGTGGTTACATGATTTTTTATATACAATGTGTTTGCATAGTGATATAAAAGTATAATGTATTTATCTATTAAAATTCATTTATTTATGTTAATTTTTTACAGATATTGTTAATCATCATTAAAATAAAGTTATCATGCCTGAAAAATCAAGAAAGAGAAAAAGACAGCAAAGGGACATTCATTTTAAGAAAATTCAACAACAAGTATTGACTGACCAACATCATGTGGGAAAAAAGAAAAAATCTTCCAGTAAGACAACTAAGAAATTCATTAAAAAGCTTTCTACACCCAGAAACAGTGTGCAGAATGTGGAAACGATTGAGAATGATTCAACCAGAAAAAATAAAAATAACAGGAAAGGAAAAGGAGTAAATTTACAGTCAAAAGATACGACGTATGGAAAAAGAAGGCAAAATCAGTATAAAGAAATACGTAAAAAGTAAATGTATAATAGAGTGGTACATAACTTGCTCAAAGAGGTGAAAAAACATAAACAAAGAGCGCTATTTTATATAAAGAAGAATATTGAATCCATTGTTCAAAAGGCCTTTAAAGTAAAAAGAAAACGATTTATTTTAGTTTTAAACAGAATTTGATCACTAGATAAATCAATCCATTTAATGAAGGCCAAATGTAAAAGGAAAAAAGTAATTACCAGAACTCATTTTTGTGATCTGTTTTGGGTGAATGGAAACAAAGTTCAAGTTCAGAGCCTTTCTGCAATGAAGAGAGTCATTTTCAGACCAATTATTTATTGCATGCAGTTGATACCAGTGGTCGAGCTTGTGAGGTTAGAAAGGGTTTTCCAAATGAGAAAGAGGAAATTGTTCCCAGAAATGCAGAAGGAGTGTTAGCTGATGAAGTTCTAGGCAGACGTCCTAAAGCCCCAGTCTACACTTGGGATTGCAGTAGTATTCATAGTGTACAACAAGAATCTATTGATATTTTACGCAATTTCTTACGACAATACAGTAAAAAAAAGTGCTAAACAAGATTAAGATGTTGCAAGGACTAGATCCTTGCAGAGTGAGAAAAAATACTGGTTTGCAAGGTCATTATGTGGCTTGTCATTCTAGAAACGTATGTCAAAGTGTGTTTTATCATTTCAGGATATTAGCAGTACATCATTCTCAAAAGCGGAAGTTAGTCAGAAGATTGTATTATCCAAAAAGGCCAGCACTAAAATTAAATGAGTTAAACAGTGCTCTTTTGCGTGGCTCAGTATCAGATGTGAAGAAGGTTTGTGATGAAATTGAGTTTAGTTACTTTGGTCCTGAACAAGAGATTGTAGAAACTGAGACATTACTGTTGAAGAGAATGTGCAACATACTAATACAAAAACTGTTCAGGAACAAATTACAAAGTTTAAGGTATTTTCAGGTGACATGCCAAATTATTCTTGTATTTGTTGTCTACAAACTCACTATAAAAATCAGACTAGTAGTGTTGATCTGTATGTAAAAAGTGAAAGAGAAAATAATGATAAGTGGAAAGAATGTGCAACTTATTTGTTGGTAGAGATTCGTTTTTATTTGGGTTGTGATCAGCGTATTTGTAAATATTGTTATGATAAATTAGATGAGAATAAAATGCCCGTTAGAGCTGTCCATAATACTCTAGAGTTGGTAAGTATTCCTCCAGAACTGATGAATTTTAATACCTATGAGTCTATTCTCATTCAATGTGTGTACCCATTTCAGGCTATTGTTCATATGGAGACTAAAACAAGTAAATTGCCTCCTTCAGATTTACTGAGAGGATTAAAAGGAAGAGTTGTATATTTACCTCTAGATTTAAAGAAAAATGTTGCAACTATTGGTGTAGAGTGGGTAGAAAATGAAACACTAGTCATTCTAGTTAATGGTGTGCCTACTAAGAGTAAGATAATCTGGCAAGAGTTAGTGGATGTTAGGAAAGTGCAAAAGGCAACTTTGTCTTTGATAAAAAAACAATGAGTACTATAAAAATGTGTATATGGGAGAAGAAGAAATACTTTTAGCAGAAGGGACTGAAACGTCAAGTGGACCAACTGAAAAAGTGGACATGTCCAGAAGTGAAAAAATCTATGATCATTACAGTGTACATCCACTTCATTCAAAATAAGCGATGGGGAATACTATTGAGTTATTCCAAATGAAGAAAATGAAGGGAAGGTTCATGAGTGTATGGGAAGAAACTTTGGAAGCTCTTTGTTTTCCTCAGTTGTTCTCAACAGGAAAAGGAGGACGATATGATGAATGACCTGTGCAGATTCCTGCATCTGAATATCGGACAACAAGATTGTATGCAGAAGATCCAAGATTTGACAATGTATCCGATATATATTTCATTTTTTGTTTGAAAAAGCCTTGTCTGGACTTTCATAAACAGTCAATCACATATTGAAAACAGGAGTACATCTGCAAAATATTTCTGCAAAGGAATTTATGAATAAAGTGCACCAGAGAGATGATCATTTAGAATCTCAGCTGATTAATCTGATGGCATGTCAGCGTGGCACTAATTAATATTGGTACCATCGTCATGGAGAACGTAAATGTGTGCTAAGGAACTTAGGAACTCCTACGTGGTTCCTTACCCTAAGCTGTGCTGAATACGCTTGGGATGATTAACTTTAATTTCTTAAAAGACGAATTCCAATATAAAAAATATTGAATACAAGACACCTGGAGAATTGTGCTCTTTGGATCCTGTTAATGTATGCAGGCATTTTAATCATAGATTTGAAGCTCTGATCTTTTATCTGCAATAAAAAGAGTCCTCCTCTTGGAGAAGTTGTGATTTCTTTTGGAGAAATGAGTATCAAGCAAGAGGTGCTCCTCAAATACATATGCTGTTATGGATTAAGAATGCCCCCAAATTAGGAACAGATTTGGATCATACTGTTTTGTCTTTTATTGAAGAATATGCCACATGTGCTGTACAAAAAAGCACAGAAGACAACTTAAGACAACAAGTCTTACAATTCCAAAGCCATTGATGTGGAAAACACTGTTGACGGAAGTACAAATTTAAGGATAAGTTCCATACCAAATGTCATTTTGCATTTCCACGTCCTGTAATATCCAAAGAAACGGTGAATAGTTTTATGTCATCTATGCAACATACCATTACAAGAAAGTCACCAAAAAATACCTACAATTTCAGAAGAGGCGAAGAATCAAAATACATAAACGACTACAATCCGGTTATTCTTTGCATGTGGAATGCTACCATGACTATTCAGTACGTTGCGGACAATTCCACTGCTGTTGCTCGATACACAACATCCTACATTCCAAAATCAGAAAAGAAGGAATTGAAAGAAATGTGGGAAGAGATTTCTCATAAGAAGAGTCTTAGTACGAAATTATACAGTTTAAATTTGAAGATGATATCCCATCGAGAAATTGGAGCGTATAAATGCTCAGATCGGTTATCATCTGCAAGTCTTTACTCCAAATCTAGAAGAATCATTTGGGTGAGTCTAGGTCTTGCTGCAATGGGAAATAAAGCACCTAAATTTGTACAAGA
Source organism: Lissotriton vulgaris (assembly GCF_964263255.1). Lineage (NCBI taxonomy): Eukaryota > Metazoa > Chordata > Amphibia > Caudata > Salamandridae > Lissotriton > Lissotriton vulgaris. The sequence goes on from NC_141698.1 coordinate 532,866,040, forward strand.
AATCAAATATTTAGCAGGAAAAGATTCAGAAAGTACAGATATTTTGAAAATGAATTTGTTGGACACATAATATCCAAACAGAAGTACTCATCTTGAGAACAGGTGTCCCTATGAAGTGCTGCAAAACTACACTTTTAAACAGGATACTACAGAAAACATCAATGATAGGAAATATGGAGTGATTGGTTCCGAAGGATTTTTGGTGAAACAAACAAAAGGAAATTTGATTAGTCACAGGAAACTGAGTTAAGACACTGCTGTTAAAAGTGAATTTTACTACGTAGCCCTTTTGTAACTGTTCAAACCTTGGCGTTCAGAATTGGATTACTTGTAGATTTTCAGAGCAATGCTTGTAAAGATAGAATAGAATGCACTGTTTTCGCAAATTATGTGAAAATGTTGAACGATGAAATTGATCAAAAAGCTACTATTGCAACGGAGATTGCTAGAGACAGTTCTCAAGACAGTCAAAGTTCTGCTCCAGCGCGTCAAGATCCACTAGGACAACCAATTGTTGAAAATGAAGCAGCAATCATCATGAATGAGGTGGAAACAGCAATGCATCAAGCTCAAGAAGATATAATGGACTTAGCAAACTTGGAAGAACAACTAAATGTTGAACAGAAAGAAATATATCAGCAAGTGAGACAACAGATTGACCATGGATTTCTTCATGAAAAGAAAGAATTCACATGCACATCATTTCAACCTATCCGAATGTATGTGAGTGGACAAGCTGGAACAGGAAAAAGTTTCTAAATTAAGGTAATTACCTATTATCTACAGAAAACAACTGACTCACATTTGTCTTGTGTTGTAACTTCTCCAACTGGGTTGGCAGCTGACAACATTAAAGGAATTACATTACATCATTTACTTTTGCTACCTGTGGAGCATGAAAACAAATTGGAATATTACAAGCTATCTGGAGAAGCTTGTTGTGAAGTTTCAAGAGTGCTAAAGAAAATGAAACTTCTGATTATTGAGGAGGTAAGCATGGTGTCAAACTTAATGTGTGCTTTTGTGCATTTAAGAATGCAGCACATTTTTAAAACAGAGTGCAATGCCTTATTTAGAGGAAAACATGTCATCGATTTTGGAGATCTACTGCAACTTACTCCCATAAAAGGACAACCAGTCTTTAAAACACTTGCGCATGAAGACACCAGAAAGTCTTTGGTTAGCGTTGGAAACGTTAACATTTGGTCATATTTTGAATAAAAGAACTCATTACAAATATGCGACAGGCAAATTATGTTGATTATGGAAGATATAAGAAGAATTGGAGTAGTAACAGAACATGGCAAACAAGCTTTGCAGAGTTGTTTACTTTCCAATTTGTTTCCAAATTAAAATATAGTTCCTGAAAAAATATATATGAAAATTGCAGAAAACAAATCTATAATCTGCTTAATGCCAACACTGCGCGAGTGTTCTATATTCAATGAACAACCTTTGAAGCTGGAAAATGAAGAAATATTAAAAATGGAAGCCATTGATAAAATACAGCATGAAGGAATCACTATTATTTTGACAGAAAAATTGAAAACATAATTGGATTCTTTAGAAAAATCGATATCCAAAACTGTTGGTTTAGAAAAGAATCTATTTGCATGTATAAACTGTCGGGTAATTTTAAGGCGAAATTTGGATGTAGAAGAAGGTTTAGTTAATGGAGCAATGAGCAAAATTGTGGATTTTGTTAATTATCAGAATAAAGATGGAATTGAATTTTTAAAAATTATATTTGACCAGATTGAAGAAGTAAAACAAATTGGCTGTTGTTCAGTTTGTTTTCTGCTTGTTAAAGATTTATATGTCCGTAGAAAACAGTTTCCACTTTCTCTGGCATATGCAGTGACTATTCATAAATCTCAAGGTTTAAGTGTAGACAGTGCTTTGGTGAACATTGGAAGTACCGTATTTAAAGAGGGTGTGGCATATGTTATGTTATGTTATGTTATATGGGACTTTTATAGCGCAACGGCTACTCCAAAGGAGTGTCCCGGCGCTTTGTGCTCCAGACCTAAGAAAGACTGGAAAACATAACAGTAAAAAAAAGACAGAAGCCAAAAAAAGGAGAGGCGCACTAACCAGAAAACAGCCAAGTCTTTAGACCCTTCCTAAAGGCAAGCAGATTAGATGTGGCCCGCAAGGACAGCGGTAGGAAGTTCCAAAGCTGGGGGGCAAGGAATCTGAAGGACCGACCGCCCAGTCGGGCCCTTTTTATACGTGGCACCACCGCCAAAGCCAATGACTCCGATCTTAAGGATCATGCAGGCCGGTAGAAGTCCAGCCTCTTCTGGAGGTATTTTGCACCATTGGCATGCAAGGCTTTATGGGCTAAGGTCATAGCCTTAAACATTATCCTCTTCCGTATAGGAAGCCAATGGAGGGATAGAAGTAGGTTTGAGGCACTAGTACGGCGATGCAGGCTAAAAATTGCTTGTGCTGCAGCGTTCTGGGTCACCTGCATACGCTGTAAGAGATATTCTGGCAGACCCAGATACAGAGCATTTGCATAATCCAATCTGGATCCTATAAGTGCCTGGACAGTTATCCTCTGATGTTCCTCGGAGAGCAGAGGAAAGAACTTTCGAAGCATCCTGAGGATCCCGAAACACGTTCCAGTAAGAGTAGCCACCTGGGATTTGAGCGAGAGCTCATTGTCAATTTTGACTCCCATGTGCTTAGCCCATTTAGATGACTGAGCTGGGGGGAACATGTCAGCGGGCCACCAGCCATGCCAATCCGGTTCCGATGGGCATCCGAAAAAAAGTATCTCGGATTTGTCCGAGTTGCACTTGAGGCTGTTAAGTTGGAACCAATTAAAAACAGCCACAAGGCACTCCCGGATACTTTCTCCATCGAAATCTTCGCTCTTGCGGCAGGTGAACAGAAGCTGGGTGTCGTCAGCATAAGAGACGATCCGGGCCCCATAGGACTCCGCCAATGTTGCTTTGTCCCGAGTCAGAACTTTATCTGGTTTGTTTTTGATTGATTTTGATGACACAAAGGTTAATGCAGATGCAATCTGTGTAAAAAGAGTATAATAGGTTAAAAAGAGTGTTTGCTCCTAATTTAGCTCAATATCCTGTATTTGAAAAGCGTGTGGTAGGTCAAAAAAGAAGGTATGAGAATATCTGTAGTGAAGGTATGGAGAAAGAAAAAACAAGATAATATTGTGATTGCAAGCAAAAAGAAATAGGACACTGTTAAAGATACTGTTGGTTATCAGTTTAAAAATAGTACAGGTGTCAACTGCTATGCTAATGTAGTGGTCAATGTTTTTTTCTTGAAAGTGTGCAACAACATGGAGAATCTGGAAAAAATATTTTGTACTTCTGTTGCATTGTGTTTATGAAAAATTGAGTACTGATAAAAGATAAAAGTAAAATACAAAGTGTTTGTGATATTCGTTAACCCTGGGTGAAGGACTTCGCTACGCCCATGAAGTGGGCGTAGTGTTGCCCACTTCACCCTTTGCAAAGTAGGCGAAGCAGGCAACACTACGCCCACTCCTTGGGCGTAGCAAAGTTGCCCGCCACCAGCCCGCCACCCGCCTCCCTCCCGCCCTCCCGAACATACCTAATTTTAGTAAATGGGCAAATAAAATAAATAAAAGGCACTTACCTTATCCGTTGCATCCCGGGGCTCCCTCTACTCGTTCACGCCGCCGTCTTGATAACCCATGCGCATGCGCGGCAACCTGCGCATGCGCATTTCTCGTGAGAAATGCGCATTGAGGGAGGGGGGCCACGTGGGCCCCCTTCTAGGCCACTCATGGCCCTGGGCACCCCAACCCCCGGGGCCTGGTCTTTCCATTGGGGACCATGAGGGGACCCCAATTCCCCCACGGTCCCACCAGCTCCCCACCTCTTGCTGGAGCCTGCATTGCTGTTCCACACGGAGAGCTGCTGACATGCAGTTCCCCTTGTGGAAAAGCAATCTGGTTTGGATTTTGTAAGCGAGAGCAGGTTTCCTGCTCTCGCTTACAAAATCCAAACCAGTGTTTGCTATGACAGGTCAGGAGCCTCACAGCACCCGCCCTGTCATAGCAAATAGCAGTGTCCCGGGGTGGGCACCCTGGGACAATGCATGAGCAAGCCCTGGAGGGTGGCGTTCCCCATGGCCATCAAGGGCTTCAGGAGGGGGACTGCACGGCCCCCCCTCCCTTCATTTAGAAAACCATAGGGAGTTGGCTATCTCTGGGGCAGCATGGGAGGGATTGGGGCCCCCCACATTTTTTATTTTTTATTATAAAAATGAGCCCCAGGGAGGTGGCAGTCCCTGGGGCTGCAGAGGGCTGCGTGCCCCCACAACTCATAAATCTTGCCAAAAGGAGGTGGTGGTCCCCTGGGCAGTGTGGGGGGATTGGGGCCTCACACACTTTTTTTCAGTGCCCCTGGAACCTGGACCTTCTGGGGGCTTAAATACAATGAAGCGCGGGAGCCCGCACTTTATTATTTTTTTCTCAGACAGATTTGTGACCTCAGCGTGAATTCGGCTGATTTTTTAAAAAAAATGTTTTTTCTGGCCCTGGGGGTCCTTCTGGGACCCCCTGAGTAGGCCATGGGTGTCAGGGTGTCCCTGCTGCCTTTTCTTGTTTAAAAAAAAATTTCACTGTTTTCTTGTGACTCAGTTCTACTGAATCACAAGATATCTGCCAACACTTCTTAGTTTGAAGTGTTGGCAGCCAATCACAGTGAAGCTCATGCTCGGGAGGGTTCGCGAACCCACTGCTGCCCTAGATATCAACACATTAATTTTTTTATTTTCTCAGCAACTTTTAAACAGATTTACACCATTTTTAAAAAAGGTTGCTTTTGCTCTATTTTTTCTCAAAAAGATCACTGTTCAGTGGCAAACAAAAATTGACTTAAAAAGACATTTGTCACAGTTGTTGTGCATTAACGGCATCCAATATATCAGGTCGTACAATTGTAGATATTTAAAATAATATTTGAAACATTAAGACAAATAAAACCCTTGAAGGTCTAATTACCATAACATATCAATTGCCCAAACCCTCAAGGGTATATTGGGTTGCTCACTTTTGTGTACCGCTTTCTGAACCAAGCACCAACTTTTTGCCAAATTTGGGGTAATTCCGTTAACACCATGCGCGCTACGCATTTTCCCCGCTGTGCACTGACTTTTTTAAAATCCAGCGGTTCATGACGAGCTCAGCTCATCATGAGCATACGACAGGCGTAACTCATGAAGAGCTGAGCTCGTCATGAGCGTCAAATGGGTTAAGCAGTTGGGGCTATAGCCCTGCCTAAGTTTCCTATGGAAAATAATTTTTTGACTCTTATTTCTTTAATTTCTCATCAACTACTACACAGATTTACACCTCTTAAAAAAAGTTCGCTTTCTGAACCAAGCACTACCTTTTGCCAAATTTGGGGTAATTCCGTTCAGCAGTTCGGGTTGTAGCCTGTCTCAAAATTTTCTTTGGAAAATACCATTTGGAAAATGCGTTTTGGGACCCCCGTTTTTTCTCAGCTCCCCTTGAAGAATCACCCCCAAACTTTCAGGATCGGAGCTGACCTGAATAGACTTATTTTTGGGAGAATTTCATGAAGATTTGTCAATTGAAGCCAAAGTTATTAGCAAATCAAAAACTGCTTTTCCTATGGAGACTAGGTTCTGGCTATAACTACCTATTGGCGACCTCCAGTAGGTAATATATACATATACACATATATATATATATATATGTCGCTGAATTCGCCACAACAACTCCAATTCCTTTTTTGGAAGGACAAATACAGACACAAAGTTCTTATTGCAAACAGGTAATGTATTCAATGCCCAGTATCTCCACCATTACGCGTTTCAGCCCCCACACAGGCCTTGATCACATGACGCATTGCTCTATACGTAACCAGTATTTAAAGTGCTTGTGCAAATTGTAACATGTGCAAACAGACCAGGTGACCAATTCATAGACATAGTAAAGACATTGCGAGCTTTTCTGCAAAAGGTTCACCTTGTGCAATTATGCAAACATTTTAAATATCATAATAAATACATAAATGTATGAATAAAATGATAAGGATGCATAGAATTTAAAACATTGGAATTAAATGCGGCATTTAAAATCTCTTAAAACATTCCCATAGTGGAATTATAAAAAGCTAAAAATGCCACGATTTAAAGTCATCTAATTTGGTCATACAGATACCATTATCATTATTGCACTTGATAATTAAAACCATCATGTAAAGAAATATTTAAATGTAAATGTTTAAAAAATCTCGGTGTCTAGATATAACACTGTTATTGAAGTTGCTCATATAAATATATACATATTTAAACACACACACACATTTATTTATGAGTATATGTTGATGTACACATATATAAATTAAAATTATAAGCAATAATTTTATTCTATATTAATAATTGTCTATTTTAATATTTACTAATATAACATATATATATATATACACACACACACATATACACACACATATATACATACTTAACAATTAACCTGGAACAAATTTAAAAACATTGGCAATTTAATTATATATAAAAAGTATACAATCAAAAATAAGTTTTACTAAAAATATCTTTAAAACAATAAGGGGTTGATTCCGATTCGGGAAACAAATCTGTATGACAAATCGTATTTGTAGCAGTTTACATAGGAATCTTACTAATCTGTACGAATCGCGTAGTACGATCCGTAGGTAAAAAATACGTACAAATCTTTGCGAACGAGGGAAAAACCGTACGAAACGGACCCTGAAAGAGAACCGTACGAATCATAAACAAGTTGTACGACCCCACAAGTACGATCCAGACCCGGGAAACAGAATGCAAATTGTACAGAAAACGTCGCGTATGAGCTGCGATTCGTACGGAAAACTTTGCGTATGAGCGAGCCACAAAATCAAATACGAGACAAACCCCCCCTGAACGAAATGCATGAGAACCCCGTAAAAACGTTGCATATGAGTGACCCACAAAATCCAATACGATACGAACCCCCCCTGAAAAAAGCACATGCAAACCCTGTAAAAACGTCATTTATGAGCGACCCACAAAATCCAATATGATACGAACCCCCGCTGGACGAAGCGCATACGAACCTTGTAAAAATGTCGCTTATGAGCGACCCACAAAATCCAATACGATACGAACCCCCCTGAATGAAGCGCAGGCGAACCCCGTGAAACATCACAAGGATGTCGAAAACGACTCGTACCGCAACAACGTCGCGTTGCACACACAAATAAACAGAAACAAATACAAGTAAACGAGCCATACTGAACGACGCGGACACTGTAAAACAGCACAAGGAGGGTGAAAATGACTCGCACAATACCCCAAAACACGTCCTCAGTATACAAACCATGGAACTGAATGTCCTGGCCAGATCCAAACACATCCACCAAAAATTCAAACTAAGCCCCTCCCACAAATGGACCAATAAAAAGGGCCCACACACACAAACCATGATCCTTTGCAGCAGACACAATTAGCAAGACACACTGACAACACACCACCAACTGCACACATCCACCTTCACACATACCCCCATTCATATTCTGACCCCCATCCATACACACCGTCACCCCACACCATGTCCGCACAGAAAAATCCAAAGTTCACAAAGGAGGAGATGGAGATCCATGTAGATGAAGTTATCAGAGTCGAGCCACAGCTGTTTGGCGCATTGGTCAGATGGACCAGCATAGCCAAGAAAACACAGCTGTGGGAGAGGATAGTCAATAAGGTGAATGCTGTTGCACCAATCAGATGCACTAGGAAGGATTGCCAGGCCAGGTGGTACAATCTGTGGAGGATGATCAAGTGGAAGATGGACAAGGAATACCAACAGAGCCAGCACACTGGAGGTGGTGGTCCCCGCAGACCAGTACAGTACCAGCCCTAGGAGGAGAAGGTGATGGCCCGGCTACCGCCGGTGGGAGTACATGGAATTGAAGGAGTCGCAGAGCCTGGTGAGTACACAAGCAACTCACGTAACATGGGGGTAATGGCATCCACACCCCAAGTACAAAAAATGTCTGCACCAACCCCAAGCGCTCACCAACCCACAACTACATCCAAAAACAATGCTAATGCCACAAACATGTGTATGCCCCATTGGGAAAGCCATGCCATGCCATGTCCCATGCTACAGGAAGCACAGACCCAAAAATGTACATCCGGTATGCTGGGAGGGTGGGTGACACAAAATGCATTGTGGGACTCCAAATCGGACCCAAATGCATGGGCGTCCACAGGGAGGGCAGGGGGGGCAAGGGGGGCTCTTGGCCCCTTTGGATCGCAAGTGCATCTGGTGTGGGCCCTGTCAGGGCCGGACCTATTCCATCATGCTTTTGAAATGGTGACAATATTCCAGGTGACAGCCCCCTCCATTGGGTGGGAAGGGTGCAAGGGGGTGGCAGAGAAAAGGTGCAAGGCAGAATACAAGAAGGATGCAAGTGGGAGGGGAAAAGGGTGCAAGGCGGAGGGGAGAAGGGTGCAAGGTAGAAAAAGGTTCAAGGAGGAGTTGGAGCAGGGTGCAAGGGGGAGGGGGCGAAGGGTGCAAGCAAGGGGGAGAGCAAGGGTCCAAGGGGGAGGATGAGAAGGGTGCAAGGCAGAATGCAAGAAGGGTGCAAGGCAGAGGGGTGAAGGGTGCAAGGTAGAATAGGGTTCAAGGCAGAGGTGAAGCACGGTACAAGGTGGAGGGGAGAAGCGTGCAAGGTGGAGGTGGCACAGGGTACAAGGGGGAGGGGGAGCAGGGTGCAAGGGGGAGGGGGAGAAGGGTGCAATGGGGAGTGCGAGAAGGATGCAAGGCACAGGGGAGAAGGGTGCAAGGTAGAAAAGGGTTCAAGGCGGAGGTGGAGCAGGGTACAAGGGGGAGGGGCAGCAGGGTGCAAGGGGGAGAGGGAAAAGTGTGCAAGGGGGAGTGGGAGAAGGGTACAAGGGGGAGGGTGAGAAGGGTGCAGGGGGGGGTGAGAAGGATGCAAGGGGGAGTGTGAGAAGGGTGCAAGGCAGAGGGGAGAAGGGTGCAAGGTAGAAAAGGGTTCAAGGCAGAGTTGGAGCAGGGTACAAGGGGGAGGGGGAGAAGTGTGCAAGAAGGCTGAGGAGGTGCAGGGTACAAGAGGGAGGGTTAGCAGGGTGCAAGGGGGAGGGGGAGAAGGGTGCAAGGGGAAGGCAAGAAGGATGCAAGGGGGAGTGTGAGAAGGGTGCAAGGCAGAGGGGAGAAGGGTGCAAGGTAGAAAAGTGTTCAAGGCGGAGTTGCAGCAGGGTACAAGGGGGAGGGGGAGAAGGGTACAAGGGGGAGTGTGAGAAGGGTGCAAGGCAGAGGGGAGAAGGGTGCAAGGTAGAAAAGGGTTCAAGGCGGAGTTGCAGCAGGGTGCAAGGGGGAGGGCAAGAAGGGTACAAGGGGAGGGCAAGAAGGGTGCAAGGCAGAGGGGGTAAGGGTGCAAGGTAGAAAAAGGTTCAAGGCAGAGGTGGAGCAGGGTACAGGGGGGAGGGGCAGCAGGGTGCAAGGGGGAGGGGGAGAAGGGTGCAAGGGGGAGGGTGAGAAGGGTGCCAGGGGGAGGGTGAGAAGGGTGCAAGTAGGAGTGTGAGAAGGGTGCAAGGCAGATGGTAGAAAGGTGCAAAGTAGAAAAGGGTTCAAGGCTGAGTTGGAGCAGGGTACAAGGGGGAGAGGGAGAAACATGCAAGGCAGAGGTGGTGCAGGTTACAAGGGGAGTGGATGCAGGGTGCAAGGGGGAGGGGAAGGGTGCAAGGCAGAGTGCAAGAAGGGTGAAAGACAGAGGGGTGAAGGCTGCAAGGTAGAAAAGTGTTCCAGGCGGATGTATTGCAGGGAACAAGGTGGAAGGAGAGAAGCGTGCAAGACGGAGGTGGTGTAGAGTACAAGGGGGAGGGGGAGCAGGGTGCAAGGGGGAGGGGGAGAAGGGTGCAAAGGGGAGGGTGAGAAGGGTACAAGGGGGAGTGCAAGAAGGGTGCAAGGTAGAAAAGGGTTCATGGCGGAGGTGGAGCAGGGTACAAGGGGGAGGGGAAGCAAGGTGCAAGGGGGAGGGGGAGAAGGGCGCAAGGGGGAGGGGGAAGGGTGCAAGGCAGTGGTGAGAAGGGTGCAAGGGGGATGGTGATGAAGTTAAAAAATTCCCCACCACAAGAAACATTTCTGTGGACACCCATGCCCAATTTCCCTCATCCCATGTGGTCCAGGTACACACCCATGCACCATACTCAATGCACAGAGAGTGGGAAAGTACTGGCAAGATAGCTGATACTGGGCCCTGGTGTTGGCAGCACAAGGCCTCTGGGATCAGTGCAAACACAAACACAAGGACAACAAGGTCAGATATATTTGACAGGAACTCACAACCACTGTCATGGCAGCATGCTCCAAGGGGGGACAGCCACACCCCGAAGGAGGCCCAGTTTCAAATAAGACTGCAACTACCAGCACGGCCTGTCACACACCCCTTATACAAACATACCCTCCTTGGACAGGCAATGGAGTGCCCCACTGTCACAATGGTCATGTACCACAAAACCAATACAGATTCATGTTGTGTATGTCAGATACCGGGGATTCAGTTCGGGTCGGACTCAGCTTTTACGGATGTTTTAAACTCTCGTAGAAAAAGGGTCATACGGAGTGTCGCTGAGACGAATCGTACTTGCTGGGCCAGAAACTGCTGCTTGTTTACGTACGGACGTCGCGTAATGCATGTTCTGGATACAATTCGCACTTATTTTTGGGTTGTACGGTGTTTGATACGATTCATACGAAGATCTGCTTCGGGTTCAGATCGTACTTCATCGTACGTATGGGACCCTTGAAGGTCTACAATTCGTACGGGATAAATTCTCCATACGGCTATTCGTAGGGGATTTTACCAAATTGGAATTGGCTTCTTACTGTCTTAATATAAAATGAAATTAAATACATAAACACATAATAATATATATTTAACAATACTAACAAAAGTATTGCATTTTATAAATAATAAATATAGTATTCCCACTCCAGTCAGTGCAATATTAGGGAAAGTGTTGGACCCAAAAGTGGTAAAAAATTGCCATTCCCATGCCAGTCTGTGTAACAGTAAGGAAAGCGTTGGAATCAGGAGGCGTAACATTTACTATTCCAACTGCAGTCTATGCAACAGTAAGTAAAGCGTTGGACTCACGAAGGGTACATTTTACTATTCCCACACCAGTCTATGCAACATTCGGGAAAGTGTTAGACTCGGGGGGGGGGGTAAAACCTATTATTCCCACTCAAGTCAGTGCAACAGTAAGGAAAGTGTTGGACTGTGGAGGGGTCAAATTTGCAAATCCCACTGCAGTCATTGCAACAGTAGAGAAAACTTTGGATTCATGAGGGGTAAAATGTACTATTCCCACTCCAATCATTGCAACAGTAGGGAAAGCGTTGGATTCGGCAGGGGCAACATTTACTATTCCCACTTTAGGTATGCAACAGTAGGGAAAGAGTTGGACTCAGGAAGGGTACAATTTACTATTACCACTCTAGTCCGTGCAACAGCAAAGAAAGTCTTGAACTGTGAATGGGGTAAAACTTGCTATTATCACTCCAGTCATTGCAACAGTAGAGAAAACGTTGAACTCGGGAGGGGTAAATATACTATTACCACTCCGATCATTGCAACAGTAGGGAAAGCTTTGGACTCATGAAGGGGAAAATGTACTATTCCCACTCAAGTCTGTGCAATAATATTGAAAAATTGGACTCATAAGGGTAACATTTACTATTCACACTCCAATCTATGCAACAGTAGGGAAAGCGTTGTACTCAGAAGGGGTGAAATTTGCCATTCTCACTCCAGGCTGTGCAATAGCAGTGAGAGCACTGGACACCAAATGGGTAAAATGAACTAGTCCAACTACAGTCTGTGCAACAGTAGAGAGAGAGTAGTTTATTAAAAAAATAACATATTTTAACAACTCTAATAAATAACCAAAACATATAAAATTCAAAATGATGTGTCTAAAGTGTAAAACAAATTAAAAAAATTACATAATTACTACAAATGTTAACAATTATTATAATTTAAAACACATTTTACCTTAATGAAAATGCCACACTATATTCCCACAAACATCATAACAGTCAACAGTTAAAATTAAATTTAAATAAAAAAGCATAACACAATTAACATATATACATATATATATTTATATATATGTGAAAGCTTCTCCCCTCCTTCGAAAAAGACAAGGGGGCACAGCAGGTCTTCACGGATCCATGTATTCGAATTCACTGGCATGACGCCTTTCGGCGATTGCCTCTTCAGGTGCCTCTTATGTTGCAAAGTTCAATTTATTACATTGCCCCTCCCCCTAAAGTAGCGTGGGGAACACCTGCACCAATCTCATCAGAGAACACTCAGCTGTTTCTTTGGTGTGGACTGCAGATCCCTTCATGCAGTTTCTTCGCTGTTGCTGAGAGTATCTCTTACAGCCGGAAGTTTCCTTCTAACGGTGAGTGGCTGAAGACTGGTCGGTTTGAAAGTGTAACATTGTGCTGGGCAATAGAGGATTCTTGAGTCCTGCGCTTCCAACCCCACAATCACGCTGTTGGCAGAGCTTTGGAGACAATGGTAAAGTAACTCCGTCTCTCCATGTAGGTCATGGACTGTCAGCTGGCGGCAAGATTCTCTGCTTCCCTCGGATGTGGGGCGGTCTGGGTCGGGCCACTGCCTCAGAACACTTGCTGGAAGGGTCCCCTTAGCGTGACACTGGCACACGCTGAATATGCGAAAGCTTCTCTCTCCTTCGAAAAAGACAAGGGAGCACAACAGGTCTTCACGGATCCATGTATTTGAATTCACTGGCATGACGCGTTTCGGCGATTGCCTTTTCCGATGCCTCTGATGTTGCAAAGTTCAATTTATTACGTTGCCCCTCCCCCTAAAGTAGCATGGGGAGCACCTGCACCAATCTCGTCAGAGAACACTCAGCTGTTTCTTTGGTGTGGACTGCAGATACCATCATGCAGTTTGTTCGCTGTTGCTGAGAGTATCTCTTAAAGCTGGAAGGTTCTTTCTTACGGTGAGTGGCTGAAGACTGGTCGGTTTGAAAGTGTAACATTGAGCTGGGCAATAGAGGATTCTTGAGTCCTGCGCTTCCAACCCCACAAGCACGCTGTTGGCAGAGCTTTGGAGACGGTGGTAAAGCAACTCTGTCTCTCCATGTAGGTCATGGACTGTCAGCTGGCAGCAAGATTCTCTGCTTCCCTTGGATGTGGGGCGGTCTCGGTTGGGCCACTGCCTCAGGACACTTGCTGGAAGGGCCCCCTTAGCGTGACACTGGCACACGCTGAATATGCGAAAGCGTCTCTCTCCTTCGAAAAAGACAAGGGGGCACAGCAGGTCTTCACGGATCCATGTATTCAAATTCACTGGCATGACGCGTTTCGGCGAATGCCTCTTCAGATGCCTCGGATGTTGCAAAGTTCAATTTATCAAGTTGCCCCTCCCCCTAAAGTAGCGTGGGGAACACCTGCATCAATCCCGTCAGAGAACACTCAGCTTTTACTTTGGTGTGGACTGCAGATCCCATCATGCAGTTTGTTCGCTGTTGCTGAGAGTATCTCTTACAGCCGGAAGGTTCTTTCTCACGGTGAGTGGCTGAAGACTGGTCAGTTTGAAAGTGTAACATTGTGCTGGGCAATAGAGGATTCTTGAGTCCTGCGCTTCCAACCCCACAATCATGCTGTTGGCAGAGCTTTGGAGACGGTGGTAAAGTAACTCCGTCTCTCCATGTAGGTCATGGACTGTCAGCTGGCAGCAAGGTTCTCTGCTTTCCTCGGATGTGGGGCGGTCTGGGTCGGGCCACTGCCCCAGAACACTTGCTGGTAGGGTCCCCTTAGCGTGACACTGGCACACGCTGAATATGCGAAAGCTTCTCTCTCCTTCGAAAAAGATAAGGGGGCACAGCAGGTCTTCACAGATCCATGTATTCGAATTCACTGGCATGACGCCTTTCGGCGATTGCCTCTTCAGGTGCCTCTGATGTTGCAAAGTTCAATTTATTATGTTGCCCCTCCCCCTAAAGTAGCGTGGGGAACACCTGCACCAATCTCAGAGAACACTCAGCTGTTTCTTTGGTGTGGACTGCAGATCCCTTCATGCAGTTTGTTCGCTGTTGCTGAGAGTATCTCTTACAGCCGGAAGGTTCCTTCTCACGGTGAGTGGCTGAAGACTGGTCGGTTTTAAAGTGTAACATTGGGCTGGGCAATAGTGGATTCTTAAGTCCTGCGCTTCCAACCCCACAATCACGCTGTTGGCAGAGCTTTGGAGACAGTGGTAAAGTAACTCCGTCTCTCCATGTAGGTCATGGACTGTCAGGTGGCAGCAAGATTCTCTGCTTCCCTCGGATGTGGGGCGGTCTGGGTCGGGCCACTGCCTCAGAACACTTGCTGGCGAAAGCTTCTCTCTCCTTCAAAAAAGACAAGGGGGCACAGCAGGTCTTCACGGATCCATGTATTCGAATTCACTGGCATGACGCGTTACGGCGATTGCCTCTTCAGATGCCTCTGATGTTGCAAAGTTCAATTTATTACGTTGCCCCTCCCCCTAAAGTAGCGTGGGGAACACCTGCACCAATCTCGTCAGAGAACACTCAGCTGTTTCTTTGGTGTGGATGTAAAAACATATTATGTACTTATTCAAAATACATTGAACCCATAGATGGGTATTTCCAATATTTGATTTACAATTATAATACCAATAGTTCTGCAAATTACATCGTTTGTGGCGTTAATAAGTAAATAATAAGTTTTTACATCGTAAACATGTTTAAATATTGCGCCCATGTATTTATAAGTGCAGTCCTCTTTCTATACATGTGGTTTGTCGGAAATGAAATGACATAAATATGGCCGTTTCGGGCACGCCAATTTACCATTGATAAAGGCTTTGGATTTCAGCCCCCCTCGTTCCACTGCATGTCGTGTTCCTGCTGTATGCCTTGCAGCAAGATTCTCTTGCGGTAGTGCGTGAAGTTAAAATAAAAGCTACCTTGGTTACACCAGCTTCACACACTCGAGAACGGGTGCTTTAACGGGTGGTGTCTCCCGCTTAAATGGTTGCTCCAAACTTGCCTCATAACGAAGAAAGAGAAAGGACTCTCAGGGGAAAGTTAAAGTTTTTTATTTAAGAACTCACAGTGTCCAGACGCGTTTCGGCAGTCGCCTTTATCGATGGTAAATTGGCGCGCCAAATATGTATATATGTATATGTGTATATATATATATATATATATATTCAATGAAAAAACCATAGGTTATAGGCCATATATAGTTAGGAATTAGCATTTACAAAACCTTATTTTACTCGCATAAAACCATTGAAATTCCATATATAGTTAGCTAACTATAAGCGCTAACTATATATCGCGCACCCGCAATCCACTGCTGATGATGTCACATATTACATCATTCATGACATGGTCAGTGACATCACTGATGACATCACTGATCACAACATCCAATGATTGTATGTGTCTGTAAAGTTTAAATATGTTTCACATATTGAAGAATGAGTGGATGTATAAGTGTCTGGATGAAGAATTTAGTAGGTGCATGACTGACTGTATGAGTGAGTGATTAAATGTGTCTCACTGAGTACATGGGTTAGTGACTAAACTGTCTTAATTCGTGCATCAGTATGTTTGATGTTGTGTAAGCTGCTGCATGTGTTGATCAGTAGCTATAAGAGTGGCCATATGGGTTATTGATTGGTTGCCCAAATATTTGAATGGGAGGCTGAGTGTGTGTGTGGGTGGCTGGGAGGTGCGTGACTCTGTGCATAGATGTGTAAGCAGTTGATTCACTAGGAGTATGAGTTCAAGAGTGCATGTGGAAACAGCTATATGGGCGGTTGACTGTGCATGGGTGTGTTGGTGAGTGAATGGATTTCTCATTGCTACATGTGCAAGTAAGTACGTATGTAAAACACAATACATGTGAGAGTTGAGATATATAAATAACTGAACATAAGAGCCAGTGAATGTGTGAGTGGCTGTATCGATCACTGTGAGCTTGTATCAGGGATTATATAAGAGAGTAAATATGTGTTATTATATGTTTGAATAAGTAAGATGTGTATAACTGTATAGTTGAGGAAATGGAGGTGTGATTGATTCTTTGCATGACTGACTAGGTGTGTGAGTAACTCCATGGATGAGTGACAGTCTGTGAGTGTCTGTTTATACTGAGTGTATGTAAGGTTATATTAGAGTCTGAAGAGGTTCATTGTATTATCACATGAGTGATGTGATCAGTGATGACAAATGAGATGTCATCAGTGATGTCATTTGAGTTGTCATCAGTGATGTCATTTGAGATGTCATCATTGATATCATTTGAGTTGTCATCAGTGATGTCATTTGAGATGTCATCAGTGATGTCATCAGTGATGTCACTGACCATGTCATGAATGATGTAATATGTGACATCATCAGCAGTGGATTGCGGGTGCGCGATATATAGTTAGCGCTTATAGTTAGCTAACTATATATGGAATTTCAATGGTTTTATGCGAGTAAAATAAGGTTTTGTAAATGCTAATTCCTAACTATATATGGCCTATAACCTATGGTTTTTTCATTGAATTTTCAAGGTTTTGTAAATGCAAATTCCTAACTATATATCCACTATAACCTATGGTTTTTTCTGTGAATTTCATTGGTTTTTTAATAGCAAATATGAAAAGCTTTAAAATGTCAAGTACGTGATAGATAAAAACATTTTCGTATTTATGCACGCTGATGTGCTTTGAACGCTGCCCCCCCCCTCCCCTCCGTTGTAATCCGTCGTACCTCCTTGTCTCTCCATTTGATTGATTGTTGTCCAAGCATTTACTGTTTTAGAATTGGTTCTCTTTGGATCATTCTCTATTTACAAACAAGCACAAAGTCGCAATACTCTGTTTAGTCTTTGCAGATAGTGAAAAATCGTGTAAAAAAAATAAAAGTAATCGAGCAAAATCAGTAGGCCACTAATTGGATCTCTTTTTGACCTCGCTAAAATAGAAATATTAGGAACAACCCTTCTTGAGAAATACGAAAATAGTGACATGAACTGAGCTCCACACCATGAGGGCTGCAAGACAGCTCGGCTCCATCACCCATCCCGCACAAAATAATGACAAACCCTATGCAAATATTAAAAATATAGACAACACACCAGCAAAGAAACAGGGTAAAACATTTTATTAAAAAACTATTTACATAACGTTGATTTATAAGATGATGTCAGTAGTGGACCGATGTGTGAATAGATCGAAAACAGCACAAGGCTCCAAGATCCGGATAGCAAGCTCCTGGATGTTGGGTGCCATAGTTTAGAGTTCTGAATTTCAGCCTTTTTCAATGCCTGTGCTTTGTTGAATCAAAATGGCGGCTTGACACAAAGCTGACTCAAGCGTTGCTACTGATGCTATGCAGACCAAAACTGGTTTTCAGTTTGTACATTTTTCTAGATTTTTCAATCCAAGTTTGGTTGACTTTGTAGAACGATGGCTTCAGATTTTCAACATACGGTGTGGTGGCGCTGACTGGGAGGGGGCGCTTCGCTCCTGCCCCCTCCCCAAGTAAGATTTTCATACGTGAAAGTACGTTAATGGTTTTGGTCCCTGAGATGCTTCGATGTCACTACCATTCTCAAATAGCATAAGTTCTAGATGTTGGGTGCCATAGTTAAGAGTTCTGAGCAGCGCTTGTAACACTGTCTGAAGCTTATTTCCACCTACTGCAGCTTCACTATTCTCAAAGTAAGTGAGTGTCGTTTGTGGACCTGACTGCATTAGAAAACAATGTGATATGTTACCTTCCTAAACAGCTTGACGGAGGCCCCTGAGGGACGCTGTGATGGCCATGGACTCGGAGAAGACGCTTGGCTCCGACACCCTCCCCAAGTCTTATAGCACTGGTGTAGCCTGAGATCGCCCCCGACATAGGCGGCCGGCTCCCGGCGGTACTTTTTGCCTTTTGATGACTCTTCAATTCTGGACCTTGTCCCACAATCCGTTTGACCTGAAGACAAGCTGTAGTGGGGCGCCCCTTTATCGTTTTAGTTGCCATTCCGCCCGCTTTTGCTACACTGTGCCTCTTCCGCCATTCAGCTGTTTTCCGCCCGCTCTTGCGACTACAGCGTCTCGCTCACCATGTAGTTGAGATGCGCCCGCTCTTGCGGTGCAGCGATAGGCGGCTGCCACAGGACTCTCAAAATGGCGGCCGGCTCTTCGGTTTTGGGCCTGGTCCACTAAAATGGCCCTGGGACACCTTGGAACTCGGACGCTTGTCTGCTAGGGCTTGGGTCCCATTCTCGAAAAGCGTCCCCTCAGCCGTGAAGATTCTACAAAAGTCTTGGGGGCCTCCGACTCCCGCAGGCTTCTGGTGGGGAGCGGCTGCCATGATTGCTCGTGGAATGGCCACGACGGAGCTACGAGATGGTAGTGGTCTCATGCTGACGCCAGCTTTAGTGTGAAACATCCAGAAACACTGTAGACTACCAATTCGATCAGTTCCGGTAGCGCCCCAACATGACCCGGAAGAGAAGAACTTGCCCTCCCCTCTTTGACTGATGGTTCTTGTTGCCTGTCCCCTCTGTTGTCATTTAACAGAACTTTTTGGACTGCTGAAAGGGGTTGTGTTCTGAACGCTGGTTGGTGGAGACATTTAGACTATATTCTTGACCTACGTTGTCGCGTAATGCGTTTTATGACACGCCGCGTTAGCGCACCCGGAAGTGATCCGAGGCGCGGCGCGCAGCGCGTAACGTAAGCATAACAGGTCATGTGACTTGTTAATAAAACTTTTCATTGGTTCATTTTACTTTTGTTAATTTAATGATGAAAAGCTTGGTCTTATGACCTAAAAATTACGCTTTTTATTATTTTCGAACAATATTTTTTTTTCAAACATATGTTATAATATTCCAGGCTAATGTACTTTCCCGGAAAATTTACAACTGTCTTGCAAGTAAAATATATTCCTTTTTCGAGAAAAAGGGCGTTTCTTCCTTCCATGACGGAGCCGTTGAGTAAAAGAGATTCGGCCTGCTGTCTTAGTCGCCGATACGCCTGATTATCAGATTCTTATCGATCACTTTATGTTGCAGACATGAAAAACACAACTGCCCTTGACCATTTATCTTTACTGCGTTCCTACATATTATACCTTTTATCCGTCATGTAATTGGACTGCTTTATTTCACTTGCCTTTTACTGATTCGAAAACAGTCACTAAAAGTAAAAACTTTACAAATGAAAATACTACTACCGTGTTTTGTTTTAAAAACCTTTATTGTGAAAATGTCAGTATACAAATACGGGCCTATAACCACGTGGGCCGGCCACGGAGCAAACTCAAATCGTATATGATGAGGAGACATTTACACTGTAGAAGAACGTAACGAGCGGGCCATTAGGTGACAAGAACAAAGGTGTCTAACAGTTGCGGAATCGGTGGACGTACATTTTGTAATTAAAATACGACAGGGCCACTTACAATAACATTTTCTAGATATACATTTGCGGGCAAAGAGTTACGAGTCCCATTTATACCGGCGCCATTTTGGGCGAGGCCGGGCAGGTCCAAGATATAGTCAAAATGTCTCCACCAACCATCGGCCAGACCAGAACCCCTTTCGGCCCTTTATGTTACAAGATGGTGTCTTCTATTCAGAAAATATTGGTGGCAGCATTTTGAAAGGAAACAGAAACAGCCGTTCTCCTAGTGAGTTTCACATTGTTACATTTAGGAAGAATGTTGAAGAGTAGTATGTGGAAAATCTGAAGCCATTTTTCTACAAACTCTCAATCAGACTTAGATGGAAAAAAAAACCTGAAGAATGTACAAACTGAAAACCAATTTTTGTCTGTATAGCACCAACAGTAACGCTTGAGTCAGCTTTGTGTCAAGCCGCCATTTTCATTCAATCAATAGCGTCCCCCTGCACACATTCAGGGACCTGGTCGTGTCTTTAGATGAAACGCATTGTAGGAAAAGAAGCAGAAAGGAAAAGGAAAAAATTTCCGCCGGACCTAGTGAAGCTGCAGCAGGTGCAAATAAGCTTCAGACAGTCTTACAAGCACTGCTCAGAACTCTCAACTGAGGCACTCAACATCCAGGACTTGCCATTCGGATCTTAGCGCCTTGTATTTTTGTTTTGTTCTTGATGGAGGGGAAACAACAAAAAACAGGCATTGAAAACGGCTCAACTGGAGCAAAAAAAAAATTACTTCTTGGGTGCATTAGGGCATTTATGATTTTCGAATGCCGTATTCATCAGGTTGATGCTCATGTTGCCATAGGACAGCATAGCACCACAGTGTATACAAGTTAACTTCATATGTTCAGATGAGGCAGGTGGCATATTTAGCATTCACCTTCTTTGATCCAGGAGGGATGGAGAAAAACTGCCAGATGAAACTTGAAACTTGGCCATCCAGATCTCGGCGCGTTCGACTCACTGTACCGCAACAGTGACCGCAACTCTGCTGGACACGCCGTCTTTCGGCGCAGCATTGTAGGATGGCCACACCAGTGCGGCAATTTGCTAGACACCACCTCGGTGCCATCCGGATCTCGGCGCGTTCGAGTCACTGTACCGCAACAGTGACCGCAATTCAGCTGGACACGCCGTCTTTCGGCGCAGCATTGTAGGATGGCCACACCAGTGCGGCAATTTGCTGGACACCACCTCGGTGCCATCCAGATCTCGGCGCGTTCATTCATTCAATAGCGTCCCCCTGCACACATTCAGGGACCTGGTCGTGTCTTCAGAAGAAACGCATTGTAGGAAAAGAAGCACAAAGGAAAAGGCAACAAGTTCCGCCGGACCTAGTGAAGCTGCAGCAGGTGCAAATAAGCTTCAGACAGTTCTACAAGCACTTCTCAGAAATCTCAACTGAGGCACTCAACATCCAGGACTTGCCATTCGGATCTTGGCGCCTTGTGCTGGTTCCGACCTATTGACACATCAGTCCACTACTGACATCACCTCATAAGCCAACGGGGCACCCCACGCCGACTTCCGGCGCAGCATTGTAGGATGGCCACACCAGTGCAGCCACTTGCTGGACACCACCTCGGTGCCATCCGGATCTCAGCGCGTTCGAGTCACTGTGCCGGAAGAGTAACCGGAACTCAGCTGAACACGCCGTCTTTCGGCGCAGCATTGTAGGATGGCCACACCAGTACGGCAATTTGCTGGACACCACCTCGGCGCCATCCGGATCTCGGCGCGTTCGAGTCACTGTACCGCAACAGTGACCGCAATTCAGCTGGACACGCCGTCTTTCGGCGCAGCATTGTAGGATGGCCACACCAGTGCGGCAATTTGCTGGACACCACCTCGGTGCCATCCGGATCTCGGCGCGTTGTGCTGCCTTCGGCCTATTCGCACATCGGTCCGCTACTGACGCCGCCTCACGTGCCAACGGATTTTCTACGCTTTTTGTAGCCCTATGTCGCATAACAGGTCATGTGACTTGTTTATAAAACTTTTCATTGGTTCATTTTACTTTTGGTTTCCTAAAGATGGAAGGCTTGGTCATATGACCTAAAAATAACACTTTTCATTGGTTTAGAACATTTTTTTTTCCCAAACGATGAAAGCCCCACCTTGTTTCTGGATCATTCAGACTGAAGCTGGCGTCAGCATGAGAGCACCACCATCTCGTGGCTCCGTCGTGGTCATTCCGCGAGCAATCATGGCAGCCGCTCCCCACCGGAAGCCTGCGGGAGTCGGGGGCCCCCAAGACTTTTATACAATCTTCACGGCTGAGGGGACGCTTTTCGAGAATGGAGCCCAAGCCCTAGCAGGCAAGCGTCCGACTTCCAAGGTGTCCCAGGGCCATTTCAGTGGACCAGGCCCAAAACCGAAGAGCCGTCCGCCATTTTGACAGCCATGTGGCAGCCGCCTATCGCTGCACTGCAAGAGTGGGAGCAACTCCACAACATGGTGAGCGAGACGCTGTGGCCGCAAGAGCGAGCGCAACTCAGCTAGATGGCCGCCACCTGGGGAGACCCGTTCACGCCGCCTCCCCCCCCCCCCCCCCGGGCCGCCGCACGCCAATTTTCGGAGCAGCATTGTAGGATACCAAAACCAGTGCGGCAGTTTACTGGACATCACCTGGGTGCCTGTCGTACATGTTGTGTCAGCCATGTGACACTGGACACAGACCGCTACTGACGAGGCCTCCCCCCGCACCACCCGGGACGCCCCACGCTGTTTTTCTGTGCTGCATTGTAGGATCCCTAAACCAGTGCGGCACCCAGGCGACATCACCTGGGTGCCGTCCAGAACTCTGCACGTTGTGCTGCCTTGGGACTATTCGCACAACAGACCGCTACTGACGAGGCCTCCCCCCGCCCCACCCGGGACGCCCCACGCCAATTTTCGGAGCAGCATTGTAGGATCCCTAAACCAGTGCGGCACCCAGGCGACATCACCTGGGTGCCGTCCAGAACTCTGCACGTTGTGCTGCCTTGGGACTATTCGCACAAAAGACAGCTTCTAACCATTGTTGCTTTTTGTGTTAATAAATGTTTAAATGTTTTTAGTTTTTGTTCTGTTCATTATCGTTAAAAGTTAATAAAGTTTTATAACCTTAATTTGTTGGAGTGTTATCTATTTTTTGAAAAACGGGTGAATGGGGCCTTGAATCGGGTTATTGTCATGTGTGGGCTTTGGAAGTGTGCTGCTGCAGGATCGGACATTTCAAACTCAAATGCACGTTCTTTTTCTTACCTTTCCGAAGCATGGAGCGCAATAGCAAGCAGAGAAAGGGTGATGCACGTGTTGAACACTACCTGACCTGGCAAGTTGCTGGCAGTGCCCCCCCGCCCGCTCCTGAAAGAGGGCACACACACACCGCCGCCCCGAGTACTTCAGAAATCTTTAAAAGACCATGCGCTTGTTCATGAGGCTTAAATGGTTTATCACCTCTTCTAGAACCCCTACATCGACCCTCTGACGTTTCATGGAAAAATTACCATGTAACACAATACCAAGCCCTATCAGCTGAAACCCCCAAGGAATCGTGGGGCATATTAGCAAGGGGGTTTATCTCCCCTTTTTTGGCTTTAAAAACCATGAAAGCGGAGATAAAATTATTTCCCTATTATCAAGCTGTCGCTAACACCAGTTAGTGACACCTAAAAGGAGATAGCGACCATCTTGGGCCCGGCTTTGCATGTCAGTGATACTTATCACTAATGACATGCAAAGTGGCGTGCCAAGATGTTAGCGACTGGAAACAGTCCCTAACATCGCTACCTTCTATTACCAACTTTTGGAGATATTCGCACTAAGCGCGAATATCTCCAAAAGCTAACACCTGCCCTGAGCAGGTTTTAGCCATGTTATCCAATGGGAGGTGGATAACATGGCTAAGAGCATTAGGTCGATAATACATGAATATCGCTGACTTTTCTGCGATAATAGCAAGGTTTATCTGCGATAAAAATCGCCGATGTGCGGCGATAATTTTTGTCTCTAAACAAGTTATAGACAAAAATTATCGCTAGTTGTTAGTAATATGCCCCCGGGTTTTTGCTTGCAGAAATCGGGAGGCGGGAGACTAGCACTGAAATCAGTACTCACACGCCTGAATCAGGAGGATTGGCATGTCTGAATTCTCTACAGCTGGGGCCATAAACTACATCCGCAGGGGTAGGTGATAGCCTGGGACCAGCCTGGCATCTAAAATGGCTGCCGTGCACGACAAAATTGTGGCATTCGAAAAAAGGCAAGATGGCGCAGCCGCTGGAAGAGATGTATCAACATATATCAGCCTCCTCAGCCACCCTCAGGAAACATAGGGGATTAGGATACGTCTCCCGCACCCCCTTATACCTAGTAATTTAATTTACGAAGCACAAAATGGCGAATTCCCGTTTCGCTACCAGTTTGCGGCCCAGTTCGCGGCCCGTGAAGCGCTTCTACCGTGAAAAATCATTTTTTTTTTATTTTCCCCACGGGACCCTTTAATAACCCCAACAACATTCCTAGGGGGTCAAGAGGGGGATACCTTGCCCCCTTTCATTAAATTCCCCCTTAGTTTTTCACCTTTTCTTCTCTCTCGATCCTACCGAGAGACAAGATGGCGGCCGCTCCGGACTGTCACGCAGCAAAAAAAAAAAAAAAGCTCACGCACAGCCGCTGGAAGAGATGTATCAACATATATCAGCCTCCTCACCCACCCTCAGGAAACATAGGGGATTAGGATACGTCTCCCGTACCCACTTATAACTAGTAATTTAATTTACGAAGCACAAAATGGCGAATTCCCGTTTCGCTACCAGTTTGCGGCCCAGTTCGCGGCCCGTGAAGCGCTTCTACCGTGAAAAATCATTTTTTTTTTCTTTTCCCCACGGGTCCCTTTAATAACCCCAACAACATTCCTAGGGGGTCAAGAGGGGGATACCTTGCCCCCTTTCATTAAATTCACCCTTCGTTTTTCACCTCTTCTTCTCTCTCGATCCTACCGAGAGACAAGATGGCGGCCGCTCCGGACTGTCACGCAGCAAAAAAAAAAAAAAAGCTCACGCACAGCCGCTGGAAGAGATGTATCAACATATATCAGCCTCCTCACCCACCCTCAGGAAACATAGGGGATTAGGATACGTCTCCCGTACCCACTTATAACTAGTAATTTAATTTACGAAGCACAAAATGGCGAATTCCCGTTTCGCTACCAGTTTGCGGCCCAGTTCGCGGCCCGTGAAGCGCTTCTACCGTGAAAAATCATTTTTTTTATCTTTTCCCCACGGGTCCCTTTAATAACCCCAACAGCATTCCTAGGGGGTCAAAAGGGGGATACCTTGCCCCCTTTCATTAAATTCACCCTTCGTTTTTCACCTCTTCTTCTCTCTCGATCCTACCGAGAGACAAGATGGCGGCCGCTCCGGACTGTTTAGAATGTTGACAGACACCGGAGAGCCAATCAGCTTTCTGCGCGCAAAGTTCCGATAAGCGAAAAGTAAGCGGACCGGATCGCTGCCCAGAGCGCTGTTACAGATATATATCTTGATTTAAACGTTAATTTCTCAAAAACTACTGGAGCACATATATTGAGACCTAGCAAAGGCACATCGGGCTAACAGTCCCTACAATTTTGCCAAGTTTCGTGCAAATCCATTCAGCCGTTCGAGCTAAAAGTGAGTCCAACCGCCCTATGGAAATTAACATGGGAAAAACGCGTTTTGGGACCCCCCTTTTTTCTCAGCCCCCCCTTGACGAAACCCCACCAAATTTTCAGGAGCTGCTCAGAAACAAAATGTGCCATTTTCCTGAAAATTTCAGCCGATTCCATCCACAAACGCCAAAGTTATTAGACATAGAATTTTCAAAAGTCCCATAGGGAATTAATCCTAACTATATATACCTACTGGCGATAGCCAGTAGGTAATATATATATATATATATATATATATGAAGAAGAATTCCCAACCCGTCAGTGGATATATATATTACCTACTGGCGGTTACCAGTAGGTATATATAGTTAGGATTATTTGTATAGGGATTTCTGAAAATTCTATGTTGAATAACTTTGGCGTTGATGGACGGAATTGGCTGAAATTTTCAGGAAAATTGCACATTTTGCTTCTGAGCGTTCCCTGAAAGTTTGGAGGGGGTTTCGTCAAGCTGGGGCCGAGAAAAAAGGGGGGTCCCAAAACGTGTTTTCAACATTGAGTTTTCTATAGGGCGGTTGGACTCACTTTTAGCCCGAACGGCTGAATGGATTTCCACCAAACTTGGCAAAATTGTAGGGACTGGTACCCCGATGTGCCTTTGCTATATCTCAAGATATATGCTCCAGTGATTTTTCCGAAAATTAACTTTGAAAAATATATATTGGGCTACATTGGGCTATATATATGTTAGAGCCCAATGTAGCCCAATGTAGCCCAAAGATGGCCACCAGAGACAAAAAAAATGAATGAAGCCCAAATATCAACCAGATGTAGCCCAACTATAGCCCAATGACAGAATGTCCCAGAGTGTCCTAAAGAACAACTAGAGCGCTAACAGTCTTACTTATGACAAAAGTATGGCACACCTGAAGTCATCTTGATTGGAATAAAGTGTTAACACTTAAAACATTTAATTTGCAAAGGAACAAAATGAGGGGGTTCATTTTGCCATAGAAATTATGATTATTGCTGAAGAATGAAAAATTAGGGCACATTTTGAGTGACTTCTCAAATCCTCTTATATTTCATTAAAAAAATTCTGATATGCAGTCTGCCAAGATGGCCACCAGAGACAAAAGAGCCCAAATGTAGCCCAAATATCAGCCAGATGTAGCCCAACTATAGCCCAATTATGGGATCAGTAATGTCAAATGAGATGTCATCAGTGATGTCATCAGTGATGTCATTTGAGATGTCATCAGTGATGTCATCAGTGATGTCATTTAAGATGTCATCAGTGATGTCATCAGTGATGTCATCATTGATGTCATTTGAGATGTCATCAGTGATGTCACTGACCATGTCATGAATGATGTAATATGTGACATCATCAGCATATGCGAATTTCAATGGTTTTGTGTGAGTAAAATAAGGTTTTGTAAATGCTAATACCTAACTATATATGGTCTATAACCTATGGTTTTTTCAGTGAATTATCAAGGTTTTGTAAATGCTAATTCCTAACTATATATGGTCTATAACCTATGGTTTTTTTCAGTGAATATATATATATATATATATATATATATATATATATATATATATATCACTACGAAGAATTTCCCAGTTCACAGGAAATGCACGACGACACACAAGGTTGCTGTGCTTCAAAGATTTATTTCAGGCAGCAAAAACAAACAACGCGTTTCACCTTACGGCTTATATATATATTTATATTTTACGCTCCACTCCTTCACTGTATTCAAGGTATTCAAGGTTCTTGAAAGAAATACCGCACTCCCGGGGCAAGTTCAGCACATTTATCGACGTGACGTGACCTCACAGCAACAGACGCGTTTCGGCGAATGTGCTTTTGTCAATGTTACCGGCACAAATGAAACGCCATGTTTTTAACCACACTACATCTGATGCAATTGTTTGGGTGGAGAAACACTAAGCCATTGAGAAAAGATACTCCTAAAACTGAAATTGAATGTATAATCTGGAGTAGGAACTATCAATCAATTCATACTAGTGATTTCTTCCCCTTTTTAATTGGAATTATTTTCCGAATGTGTTGTCCCATGTTTTGTATAGTGAACTTTTGATGTACCACAATTTTCTGTTTTTAAATTTTGTTTTTAAATTTACCAAAATAAAATGTACATTTTTGTATGACTGTTTCCTGTTGATCATTAGCTGCTCCTAGTCTATATGAGTGTATGTACTTTATGTATGCTTAGTGTTAAACTGTGGTTTACTTATAAATTCACCCAAAGGGGAAAACTTTATTGACAGTTTAACCACACTACAAACAATAAACTCAAGGGACGGCCTAACACTCACTTGATAATGTGAGCGCCATTTTGTAACGGATACATATCACATATTTATAACTTCCAACGCTTTAAAACACAATAATCCATTTACCAATTGTACTTAAATAAATCAATGTACTTATGACGTGTTGACTCATTAAGTCAATGATTCATTATAAACAAATCAAACACAGTGCACATGACAAATGACCACTACAGCGGTCATTCAGGGTAGATGTGAGTTCAATAAAGACGTGGATCGGCTATTATCCTTCACTGAGACATCATTAATCAGAAATTCTAATTCAAAATGTCATCAAAAACACTCTTTTCACCCATTTAGTGTGTAAACCAATCATTTGAGCATGTCATAAGTTCATTTAAATTCATTACATTCAAATTACTTTTCATATTACAGCTATCTATCATCAGGATGCCATTGCATTGCCATTATGAATAAATAAACACATCACACAAAGTGGATAATTATACCAATGTACGTTATAAATAAAGATGCAGATACCATTTAGCAATAGATCAACAATATTGACATATTCTCTTAATCAATTTTGACCTATATGTACCGATAGTTCTTCTCCACAGTTAAGACCTAGTGGGTGTTAGGTAAGCAGATCTATTATGTAGCGCGATTCGAGTCTTCACAGCTTTTTCATCTGTCACCTCCCCGCACACTCAGTGGTACATGATCCAGACCATAAAATTGTAGCTGATTATGATCTCTCCCATGTTTGTCGGCGAAGTGACGCGCAACTGGGTATGCGTAATAAATCTTTTCAATTGCCCGATCTTTAGGGGATGAACAGTGCTCCCTATATAGTGGAGCCTGCATGGGCAAAAAAGGAGTACTACATGTGACTTCTTGATTTTTTTGGTTATCTCTATGTCTGGAATCTTATACGTTAAAATCCTACTGCTAATAACGCAGGCCTTGCATTTACTGAAAGGATAAAAACCCATCATTTATTTTAGCGTGCTCACCCTTTCTGGTGGTTTCTCTAAGTGACTCTTTACTGAAATGTCCGTAAGGGATCGCACTTTTTTGAAAGTCACCAATGGTTGTGGAGGGATATCTTCACTAATAATAGTGTCAGTTAGGAGGATAGGCCAATTTTTTTTAGCATTTTCTTGAGGTGGTTGGCCTCAGCTGAATAGGGAGTTACCATCCAGAGCTTCCCCTTGTCAGTTTTGATCTTATCTTTATTAGCTAACAGCTGAGTTCTTTGTATGCCTCTCACCTTCTGTAACGTGGCTTCAAGAGCTACTGAATCATAGCCCGTTACTCTGAATCTAGCTATGCTCTCTGCAGCAGCCATTTCAAACTTGCCTTCCTTGGAGCAATTCCTCTTTAACCTATGCAATTCCACGTAGGGAATGCTTTGGACAAGTTTAGGCGAATGGCTACTATTGGTGAAAAGTATTGAGTTTCCCGCAGTAGGCTTGCGGTATAGAGCGGTCTGTATAGTATAGACCCTCAGGTCCAGGTAGTCCACTGCCACTGGACTCACTGTACCCGAAAATCTAAGATTTAGCTCATTTCTGTTAAGGAGATCAATATACCGATGTACCGAATCCAAAGTTTCCTGCCAAACGAAGAACAGGTCATCAATATATATCGATACCACTCTATGACCTGGCCTGTAACAGCCTCACACCGGTAGGCTCTGGGCACTCGCTCCTCCCACCAGCCAACGAACAAGTTTGCATAGCTGGCGGCAAAGCAGGCACCCATTGCCGTACTAGTGAGCTGTTTGCAGTGTTGGTCCCCAAATAGAAAAATGTTCTGGGTCAGGCAAAACTCAATAAATTCTGTTAGCATTACATTATGTTCAGAGTACTGCCATTGGCGTTTCTCCAAGTAAGATCTCACTGCTTTACCTCCATCCTCATGTTTTATGCAGGTATAGAGACTAGTGATATCAAGGACCATTAGTTGATAACTAGAATCCCACTTTATGCTCATGATTTGATTCAGAAAGTCCTTAGTGTCTCTAATATAGGAGTCCAATTGCACCGCCCAAGGAAACAGAAAGTAATTAACATACATTGATAAGCGTTCTGTCAGTTCATTAAGAGACAAAACAATAGGCCTGCCCGGGGGGTGTACATTGTCCTTGTGCAATTTAGGAATGTGGTACAAAGTTGGAATAACAGGGTTGAAACTGCGTAAGAACAGATGTTTGTCAGGTCCCAGCATCTTCCTGTTGTACCATTTGGCAATTAGATCGTCATATGCCTTAATGCTGTTCTGGTACACATTAGCTGTGGCTTTCTGATAACAATTCATATTCAGTTGTTGTAGCGCTTCCTTGCAATATGCCACCCTAGTTTGCAGTACCACATTTCCCCCCCTTATCTGAGGGTTTTATTACATTTTTTTGATCCTGCACAAGTTCCTGCAACGCCCGTTTTTCCACATTTGACAAATTATTTGGGCATGCTCTTTGTTTCGACTTGACTCTAAATTTTAGAAGGTCATTAGTCATAGGTTCCGAGAATACATCTATGGTGTCCCATGGCATTTGAGGGTTAAACAAGAGTTTTGGTTTAAATGGGCTTTCTTCCCGGT
The DNA here is from genome assembly GCF_964263255.1 of Lissotriton vulgaris. Lineage (NCBI taxonomy): Eukaryota > Metazoa > Chordata > Amphibia > Caudata > Salamandridae > Lissotriton > Lissotriton vulgaris. Next base: position 532,896,099 of record NC_141698.1, read on the forward strand.
CCTGTTCAATGCCCACATTGACTGCTCTTTCCGCCATATCACTGTTAGGTTTCTGTGTGTTGTTATCAATCCCTAGCCTTAGATCCTCAAGAAGCTCTATCGTTGGCATGTCTCTTCCGGTTAAGGCTTCAGTTGCAGTCAACCTCAAAGTTGTTCCCCTATTGTCTTTCAAATTAGATCTAGTTTTGAAATCTTTGTGGAGTTTTAGTTTCCGCACAAAGTTGAATAAATCTATGCGTGCTTGCGTGTACTCTAACTGATTACTTGGACAAAACATCAGTCCTAAAGTGAGTACTTTAAGTTCCACATCTGTAAGGGTTCTGTCTGTGAGGTTGACCACCGTTAAATTTGACGTTTTTACTGCCTGTTTGTATTCCTCTTGCGATTCACCCAGCCTGGAACCTTGCCCCTTCCCCTTCCTGCCATCACTGCCTCTACGGGTTTTCCTGCACCACAGTCCGGGGGTTTGTTTTTTCCTCTCCGTAGCCACGATTGGCAGATGATTTTGAATTCATTGTGAAAAGGAGTAAGAACATTCCTCCTTTCCACTGATGCGTCTGATACCTCATCACTCGATTCATTTTCAGTTACCTCTGACTCCAATGTTTCCACTCTTCGAGTGACCTGTTTAGATCGTTGATTCAGTTCTTTTCTTGGCCATTAATCTTATTGGCAAAGGTAAGTACCCTTCCCTGTAGGTAATCCTTCTCATCTCAAGTGAATTTCTCCTGTTTACGAAGTTTGATCTTTTGCTCGTACTTGAGTAATCGCGCTTTCATTTGACCCATCAAATCTTCCAGCTGTTTTTTATCCGCATCTTCCTTTGCTAAATCTCCTTCCAATTCTTTGATTTCCATAAAGGCTTTGTCCCGGTCACTCCAAGCATACTTCACAAGTATGCTGATTGTTCCTTGGCAGTATTACGCCGTTTGCTCAGCCCAGTCTGTCAGCAATTGTGGGTCAGGGTTCCCATAGGAAGGCACAGTATACACCCGTAATCCTCTTGGAACTCGTTGTTCATCAATATAGTTTTGCAGACACGTGGCCTCCCACCATTAACGAGTCTCACGTTTGTACAAACGCTCTAATTTAGACATGATTTCACTTAATCTGTTTCTTGGTTGCCTCTGGCCACCGGCATCTGTGTGGACTTGCCTGGCATCCTGACCTCTAAACATATCTTTAGGTACCTACCGACGCTCTTGCTCACTGAACATAGCTTGTGCCATGGCAATTGTGTTTGCTGCAAATAGGTCACAGTTTGTACGTCTTTTTAACGTCTTTTTAATGAGCTATTAGCCCCCTAGCCTTGCTGCTAATGCTGCAGATTTCGTAAATAGCAAACATAGAAGCCGCTGGATGGGACTCACCAATGGCGGCGTCTCGGAACCTCTGTGCGCATACTTCAAAGTGCTTGGCGTTCCTCCTCCTCCTGTCGGCGAATCGTCACCACAATATCCAGCAGCGTAATCACAGATGCGGCAGTGCCTTGAAGTAAAACCAGCTCCAAGTCCATATTTATATTTTTATTGCCTTTTGTCTAAAAAATAACATGTCCCAAAAGCAGGTGAGAAACATCTTATACAAAACAGTTGAATCACCCACTCCTGCACTACCCATAAGAAAGGCCTCATATAAAGCAATGCTTGTGCAATAACAACATCTCCATACTACCCACAGTCTGTTCATGTTGCAGCTATAAGACTCTAGCACCAGTTGTTCCATTTATGTAATCTGATATCAACAATAAATGTGCATTTAGAGGGCCCCATATATCTTTAGGTCTCAAAGTTCTTTTTAGTTCCTCTGTGTATAGTTCCATTTGGGACTGACAGTAAGCCATATCTGCAACCAAGCCGTCTTAGTAGATTGAACTCTACTCACCCAATGAAGTACGATCCTTCTCTTTGCCTATAGAAGGCTCACTGACACATATCTTTGGTTACGAAATTGGAGGTATTTAATCAATCCCAATGGACACACCACTGGGTCACAACTAACACTCTCTGCCACAATATTAGTTAATGTCTGCATGACCTGACTCCAGTACTGCATCACAGAGGGTCAGGTCCAGGCCAGATGCCTTCCCAGTTGCACATCTCACACAGTTCACATCATCTTTTAACCCATATTTGTAGACTTTCATAGGAGTGTAGTACATTCGATATAGGAATTTAAAGTGTATTATTCTCAAATTACAATTAGAGATGCATGTGTGTAATTGTGTACAGCAACATTTCCAATCCACATCTGCTACATGTTGTTGAAGCACAGCATTTCAAACCTCTAGTTATTTTTAATCTACATGCTATCTATCTGGCTGCACAGCATTATAGAGGTGTCAGTGATGAGGGGTTATTCTGTTGTGCCAGTGAGCAGAACCTGTAGTGCTTGTGAGTGTAGGTGGCTCTTATGGGAATTGATTGTAAATCAAGTGCATAGCCACATGGAGGTGGTAATATATGAACTCCAGTAATGCGAAGTTTGCAGAATTTTCTGCACTCCACTCCCCCGAGGAGTGCAGAAAACTCCGCTTCGCGATGTGCAGCAGAGTTTTTTTCTCCGCTCGCGACAGTTAGCGATGCCGCTGGGGTAGAATTTCTACCCGATTGGCAAAAATACCAGCACCAACTGTAGTTCGCACTGCACTCGCTACTCGCAGATCTTCGCAGAGTTTTTTTGTAACTTTCCGGAGTTCTGCGTAGCAAAACTGTGCAATCTACGCCCAGGGCAGGTAGGTAAAGCCTTAATCTTGCCATTTGTGTATGCATCCACATTGATTTAAGGCTACCTTGATTAGTAGCTGAAGTGCCTTTTCTTCTTGAGATACCAATATTTTAGGGTAGTACTTTAGAAATAATGTGGTAGCATACATTGGGAGTTTCCCTGCCCGCCATGCTTGCCCTCCCCAGTCCGCATTGGTGGATTGCAGTATGTTTATTTCAGAGTGTGGGATCCCACCTGTTTGTTTTCCAGAATAGCCAAAAATGGGATTCGAAAGGCATCATCATGTTCCACTACAAAATGCGGAGTTAAGGCATGTGCTGCATACCAATATTGGGCAAAATGTGCCTATGCTCAAAGGTAGTACACGTGAAAGTCTGGCATGTTGAAACCCCACTGGCAAAAGACATTGTGAGTATGTCCCAGCTAAACCTTCATTGCTTTCCCACCCATGTCAGTGTGATCAGCCACACACAGTTTTTTAAAGATGTATGCTGATAGGATGATGGGGATTTTCATAAATAAATATAACAATTTTGGTAGGATCATCATCTTAATGACTGCTATTCTATCCGCTAATGATAACAGTAGTGTCGACAATCAGGCAACTTGGTCTTGCATTTTAGAGAAGGTCTTCCTGTATTTTGCTCCCAGCATTGTGTCAGACTCCCTGTGTATCTAAATGCCCAGATACTTGCCCAAGTCTGTATCCCAGACCAATGGAAATTTATGCTTGCACTGCTGAATGGAAGGATGAGTGGGAAAATGACACATTTCTACCAATTAATACAGAGGCCCGAATAGTATTCTAATTTGGCACATGCAGCATGTCATTTGGGGACAAGAACTGCGATTCCTGTTTTGCAAGATCAGTGAATTCCAAATACACCTCTTTATTACGCTTGTCGTCACCCCTATGTTGTTACAGCAAGGTCATTTCAACAACTGCTTTGTAACAACGCATACCATTACCATGCAAGTCGTAATAACGACTTGCGGAGGGGGGCGCTAGATATTGGAATAGTATGATTTACTAAGCCAACTCCAATCTGTGCAGACAGTAGGGAAGGTGTTGGATTTTAATTAAATCCAACACCTTCTCACCTTCTCCCCATCCGCAAGTCATTGTTACACCTTGCAGGATAATGGTATGCATTGTTACAGCATCCCGGCCTGAGTTCTGATACAGAGCCACCGAACTGTGACCTTAAAGGCCTCCAAAAGAGTGTCCTTCCCCACCACGGTGTCAGTATTGTTCTCAAGAAATTCAGTGATGGACCTGCAAACTCCATCTCTAAACACCATATCCAACAGTGCTGTTCCACAGAACCTCCATGTGAAAGGGGAGGTGGTATATTAGGCAGTGTTAACCACAGCAAGACTAGAGCATGGTTGGACAGTGTTTTCGGCATGAGTTTTATATTGTTTACCCATGGTACGTTTCTGTGGATATAAGCCAATAGCCAATTTGGACCATGTTTCATGCACAGACAACACAAATGTGCCCTCTCTCAAGGACAGGTATTGGAAACACCATTCATCCACCAGGTCATATTCCTTCATTTCATGCCCGACAACCTTTGACAACTGCTTCCCATGCCAGTCCGCTAAAAGTGGACTTATCCACGATAAAGTATAGCTATGTATTCAAAAGTTGTCCTCAAAAAATGTCGGCTGGTGAAAGGAAATATATATGTTGCCAGGTTGATTAGAAGAAGTCACGAGTGTCTGCATTTAGAGCATATGTATTGACCAGCTGAGAGGAGTGCCATATAGCGGCTTCTGGGCAATGGCCACGTGACCATGCTCGTTGGCCAGGGAATTCGTCAGTACAAAAGGGACCACACATTTTGCCTGTATTAATACACCTCTGGCATATGTGAAGACAGATAATGCCAGGCAGTGTACAGCCCAATTGGAACCTATGGATCTGTCAGATGAGTTTCCTGCAGTGCAATTTGAATATTGTGGCAATCCAAATATTGCAGTACCAGTCTGGTTTTGCGGGGGTCATTGAGTGCAAGTATATTCCATGTAAGTAGGTTTATTTTACCACTCGTTCTAGCCATCCAGGGTATTTTTAAAAAAAGTAGGTGTATGGGTGTACAGGTTATGCCTCGTAGAGTGCCCTATGCCAAGCAATGCGAGCATTGAGCAGGTGACATGGAAACAAACATCCCTTAAGCAGCATACAGAACGCGCCAAAGACATTCCCATGTACTGAAAAAAAACAGGAAAACACCATGAAAACATTTTGAAATAAGCAAAGTAGGTCAGTTGTACTTACCCAACTCATCTTGGGTACTCCCTCGAGGGGTCTCCGGGATCCCTGTATCCCTTCAAGAGCACGGAGGTGGCTCATTGGGAAGTACACAATTTTGCCCTTTTTTTGTACGTCGAGTCAGTATCCTTAGGCTACCATCTTTATGATAGGGAAGACTGCCCTAAGCCATCATACATCATGAGTTGGCACTGAATCTTGTTTGATTGCAGATGTATTTTGTGTTGGAAATCTCACATAGGATTCCTTGGCCTCAGATTCATCCATACGTCGATCTCCTGTGCATGTGGAAAGTGACTTGATAAAGTCTTTAGAAGCGTTGGGTGTTACAAAGATTCTCTGCTTCCCCTTGTAGTCAACCAACAGTCAAGCCTAGTAGAGCATGGCATATGGGTTGTTGGAATTTTGTAGCTATAAGTTCACCTGTAGGAATTCTCTTCGGGACTCCTGGACAGCCACCATAAAGTTTGGATAGAACACAATCTGATTCCTTGATACTCAATTTTTCCTTTGTCTCATTTCATTCAAAAGACCAGATCCCCGTCTCGATAAACTGAAGATTTGACTATAATTAGGTGCGACCAGGTGGGGGCTATGGCATGAGGGGTGTATGTGCCCTTTTGACTAGCAGGAGCTGGGATAAGCTATTGGCACCAAATACTGCGACCAACATAGTCTCTATGTATGTTCCCATTTCCCTGTGCTCGTTGATTCAGGGACCCCAGGAAAGCACAGAATGTTTTGGCTCAATCGTGTATCTAGGACCTCGTTTTTGGCTTGGATGACCACCAAGATGCACTCCATGTTTAAATATTTCATGGTAACAGCTTGATGGTCATCTTCCATTTGAGAAAATCGCTGTTCAGCTTCTGTGAGATGAGAGGATTGTTTGTGTAGCTGTACAGCCATGTGGTCCATTATTATATTTACATTGTCTATCTTTCCATGAATAGACTGGAGACTACTCTGCATCACAAGTATTGTAGCTTCCACTGAGGTCACGTACTTATAGTCTGAGGCCTGCTCCTGAGATGGCACTACATCCAAGGAAGGTTTTACTGAGTTCTGACTCCCAAAACTGAAGCACGTTTGATTTCTATTCGTATTCCACGTGTTAGCGTGCTACTGAACCTCTGAAGATTGTGCAGCAACTTCCCTAGTGGGGAGAGCCTAATGCTGCTATATTTTTTCTTTTTTTCTTTTACATGTTGCAGCACAGGGGTGATTCGCCGATGTCCCGAATTTCACATTATTATCCTTCACCCCTTGGCACTCAACAGCTGTGGCTGGAGAATGTCAGTGGCTGGACATTAGTCGGCCTCCTCTACCATTAGGTTCAACAGCTGTGGCTGCAGAATGTCAGTGGCTGGACAGTAGTCGGCCTCCTCTACCATTAGGTGACGGTATGCTTTGCGAGGAACACACATTGGTTGCATCAGGTAGATGAAGGGCGCTCGAGTCCTGCTTATCTTACACAGCCAATAGCATGCATTCATTAACATCCTGTGCTAGCTAGAGCCGCAGCTCAGGTCACATGTGTGTTCTCTGTAGTGTGTAGGTGGCTGGACTGTTCAACTTTGGTCTAACCCCACTGTGGTTCACTCATGCTCTGCTTTAAAAGGAAATGGCAATCCACCACCAAGTCACAAGTCCCAGTCCTTTACCGCTGGGGCGGCAGGGGATACCGCTAGGCAAAATGGTGGCATTAGTTATTTCTTGGTAGTCGCCAATACATAGTGTGGCAGACGTGTCTCATCAGCGCTGGTTACAGTGACCTTCCCATGCTGATCAGGGAGTATGAGCCCTCTGAGCACCTCACCTTCATTTGTGGTCAGTAATTTTCTTGCTTCCTGACATGCCTCCTCAGTGCTAATTGCAGCAAGTAAAGTGGCATAGAGTGAATTGGCATAGAGTGTGTGGACCAATTTCACACACAAATTTTGCCTTTATGTACACAGTTTGGATTCAAAATTGTATCTCCTATGCTATCCCTTTGGGTGGTGCTGGGAGGCGGGGAGCACAAGCCTTTCCTCTTCATTTAACAGAGAGGTGGGTCAGTACCTTTTAACAATTTTAAAATTAACAGCCTGGCTGCTTAGCAGCACTTAGGAAGAAAGGCCACAGTCCCCGCCCCCACATAGTTACATTCCCTTTAACTGCACTTGATAATTAACGAAGGCAAATATCTCCAGAAAGCTGCATAAATAGGAGAGGGGAAGACGGAAGGTTCTGTGGGTGGGCTGGTTATGGGCAAAGCGGGCTCATGTTTTTGAAAGGGCACTTGCCACTTTCTGGCCCAAAGTAGCATTTCAGAATCCCCATCAAGTGGTTCTCACAAGGCTGCAGTGATAAAGTGTATGAGTGATGCTGTCCACCCTCCAGCAGTCACCACCAGGCCGCAGAGGGGTAGGGGTGTCTTGGACCTGGCAGTACTTGACTCGTTTCTTGAGATGGCATGGTGGCTGCTACCTATGTCAAACCACTCCATCATCTGGCATCAACAAACGAGGTGCCGTAACAAGCCTTTGTATTTGTTAGTGATGCACCTTTCATATGCTGCTACACTTTTTATCTGTTGGCACAGTGCTTATATCTGTTAATGCTGTACCCTGCATCTATATCTCAGCTCATTCACACTCCTGGCAATCATGGTCGGATCTTTGTCAACCCTCTTCCTTGACCAGCCTCTATCTGGGCCCATTCCTGGAATAAACAGCCACTCTGTTGGCAACAGAAAAGCCGGAAGACTAGATGTTTGAACAAGATAGCTGGTGCCTCACTTGTGGGCCTGTGCATAGAGAGGGTGTTTTTATGCTGACTGCACTCCTGACTCTGCTCTATGAGGAACAGTATTTTAAGTCAGGTGTACTAGATTGTAATTGTACCAACACAGTCATGGAGAGATCATATAATGTCGCTCTGCACTGTACTTTAACACTTGGCGTACCCTCAGGCCCTACATTGGCGAAGTGGTCTCCAGCTGGAATGTGTCCAAAAAGCAGACAGACTAAGGATCCAACCAGGCCTTGTGTGGTGTAGCTACTCTGTCAGCACCATCAGGCATACAGTGCTGATTGGTGTTTTTGTTTGCTGCGCTCCCGGAGCTGCCCAGGACAGGTATTTAGAGTCAGGTAGTACTAAGCTGTGATCTTACCGGTCTGGCAGCAGCTCTACAAAGTTGATGCAGTCACAAAGTGAGCACAAAATGCCAATTTCCACTGTACATTAAGAGGCATATGCTGATATTGCTCTTACAAATTAAGCATGTCACTGCAATCATGGTGCCATAGCGCTCTCCTACCTCTTGTAGATGCCCCAAGGTGCTTTCTGGTTGGTTGAGTAAGTAGCTACTCTATTGTGTATGACTGCAGGTTTGCTAGAGGTGCATGCTGTAGACAGACCCTACTGAGGCCCTAAACTACAGTTGGGCATTAACTTTGGGGGATAGGGCACCCAGCAGTAATAATGTTACTGCTATCAAGAGGTGAATTGAGAATTTGAGAGCAAATACATTTGGTAAAACATGTGCAACAGTTGTCTCTAGAGTAAGGCAGCCGTGTGGTGCTCTCTGAGGGCCTCTCCTTCCCTCTGCGGTGGATGAACCCTTCCCAAGTGCCGTGGTCTGAGCAATGATCTGGCCACAGCCTGGTTTGATGGTTTGGAGCACAGGCTCCTTCCTGTGAAACAATTGTGCATCCGTCAATGTTGAGAGGGCCTTTTCACAGATACAAGTTTACATGGGAAGGAAAGAGAGAGTGTGCATGACCAAAAACTCACTGAAAAAGTAAAAAGTATTTTATGGTGTAGTACAATATGTTTGATTTGTAAAAATTTATTTGGACCTCATATACACTGTAGTACACTTTCTATATGTCATTCATTATCATGCAGAAAACTAACCCTGGGCGTAGTTCGCGGAGTCGGACTCCGCGGAGCTACGCGAAGACGTAGTTGCACTCCGCGAACTACGCGTAGCTCCGCAAGCATGCGGAGTTGCTTGCTGGGCCCGTTCGCGCGCCGTTTTTCGTCTTCGGGAGCGCGGTGCGCGTGTTCGGGGCGTTGCCTGCATGCTCGGGATGGCTAGCGCGCTAAATTACCACAGAGGTTTGTCCCGCCTGCTTGCGTTCCCTTATTTCCTGTTCTGGGTCACAATTAACGTGGTCGCGTTGTGCAAGACATGTTCGGGAACTCATCTTCTCGTTCGCACTACAAAAGTGCGTGATCGCGCTAAATATCGCGCGAACCTACCCATGCGGTCGCGATGGGCGCAGCCATCTTGTGGATCACACACTCTGGCTATGGTTTTGGGCCTACTTTTGCATCCTGTTAAAATCTCTTTAATCCTTGTCTTTTTACCCACTTTTTCTAACTTTCTTTAGTTATTACCTATTTCTCTCTGTGCCTAGGTTTATATTTTTCATTTTATTTCTACTTTTACAACTTTTCTATTGCTTTTTACTTCCTTCTTGTTCTTTTACCTTGCTTCTTCTTTCCCCTACCTTTTTGTCTTGAACTTTTAGTTTTCTTCTACCCTCCACCCAGAACCATGGTCAAGGGCGCCAGCAGCAGCGGCGGCTCAAAGGGCAAGGCGCCAGTGCCCCAAAAAACTAGGCTGCCTTGCGGCAGAATGCGCCCCCAAGGGGTGAGGCCCCGCAAACTTTTTGGGGAGGAGGAGGTGGCTGCCCTTGTTTTTTTTATCCAGCGCTACCTCCCCTTGATGTTGGCAGCAGGTGGCAGGCCCGGCTCCGGCTACCAGCATATTGAGGAGCGTCTCCGGCGGTGGGTGAAGGTGCGCCGGGCAGTCTTCCGCTGCTCCGGTATCCGGCGTACCCACCACCAGCTGACCCACCGTTGGGCAGACATTTTGGACCGGGAGCAGGACCTGTTGGACCTGCTTGGCGTCGAGGTCGTGGGTCTTGGTGAGTGGCTACCCAAAAAAAAAAGTGTGTATAATATATATCTATAGTAGTATAAGTATTGTTGTTGTATCTTTGTAAATCTTGGCTGAATAAGTAACGCAATGACTGGTGCTCCTAGTTACATTTCCGATGTATTCCGTTATTATATCTACTGTAATTGTATGACACTGGTCTATGCTGCGCTTCTTCATCTTCACTGACTCTTGCGTGTTCAATTTGGCGCTAGCTTTTGCTGTTTATTGGTGTGAGATTTTCTTTATTGTAGAGAACTGAAGTTAGTTAATGCTATTAATAGAGTCTTGTCCTTCCTTTGTCCGTCAGTGAAATAGCCGTTGATGGATAATTGTACGTGTTTGCAATGCATATTGTATCTTTTTTTCACGGCCTTCTCTTCTGCATGAATAATACTCCTCTGGCAATGAATGCAAAAGTTACTTTGTTCTTCTTACCTCAGCCAGGGCCGGATTTAGGCATGTTCAAGCTGTGCAACTGCACAGGGCCACCAAACGCCAGGGGCCACCCCACCAATATATATCCTGAATTTAATAATCCTCAGAGGATGGATACATATTTGCGTGGCGGCCCCTGGCAGGGATTTGGTGCCTCCGGCTCTGTTCCACTTCCAAACACCCTGACTCCCCCCTCTTCACTGGCCTCCGTGCTCCGCCCCGACCTCCTCTTCCGGGCCCCCCACCTACGCTCCCTGGCCAGGAGTCCAGGACCACCATGAGCCTATAGCCGCCCCTGCCTCAGCCCTCCATAGAACTGATGTAGTTTGTTTATTGAGTGGGTAGGGCAGCAGTAGCATTCAGTCAGTAGCAAAACAAAATATGATGCCATGAACGTACAATTTCGTGTTAGTTAGTATGCACAAAGTTAAGCTTGTCTCCTCCTTGCGATCTATGTATTTTGCTGGCAAAAAATGAAAAAGAAATGGCTACTTACATTCTTGAATCTGTGGTGTTGTTCAGGTCTTACTGCCTCTGTGTTACTTAGTAATCTGCAATCAGAATGTTTATGGAACATTTGATTTGTTTTCACCAAGTACACTAGTCAGTGAATCATGCAAGGCAGTAGTCATTTGGTAGACCAATGTTTGTTTCTTTTAATGTTGTAGCAGTGGTTTTTGAAATGCTTGCTGTCTATGTTTCACAGCACTCAATGTTTTCTCTTTCTTTATTATTTCTTACATGAACCACAGAACCCAGGGGCAAGCAGAAGGCTGGGACCGAGTCGGCGGGTGAACGTGATTGTGAACCACAGGCACAGAGCTCCTCTACTGAGGATCCTGCTGCTGTCCCTAGTAAGTCCATGTCGTGGAGTGAGTGTAGCGGGCCGGAAAAGCAGGCGAGGAGGCCGTATGTAGTGGGCAATATTTGGTCTTTATTCTAGATTTACAGTATAGATAGTCCCAACGGGTCGAGGGTGTGGCACCAGGCGATGAACACAGAGGCGTCGCTTCTTCCTCTTCGTGATGTCCGCAGATGGTCCGGGTAGATTTCGATGACGGGGAGACTCCCAGGAGGACCGGAAGAGAGGAAAGAAACAAAGGACCGTTAGTCTGATCGTGTCGACAGAGAGACTCAACTGTACACCTTCACCCAGGTAGTGCAAGAGCGGGGTCGGAAACGGACAGTGGGGAAAGGAAGGTACCGGGAATAAGGAACACAGGTTTGGGTAATAGAGAGGGTGCAGGGGTGGGGTGTGCGAGTAACGGAAGGGCTTTATACAGTGAGGTGCTATATACTTATAATACAGTGCAAGGGTAGTGAGACTATGCAGAGAGGGTTTCTATACAGGGACTTTAACACGAACTCCTAGTGAGTAGGGATAAAGGAGGCAAAAGGCACTCACGCGGTCCGCCGTAACTCTCCAGTGAGTTACGGCCGCTCTCCAGCCACCTCCAAGGGACTCCACCACTCCTCTGTCCACACTTCTTCCTCGCTCGTCTGGTCACCTTCTCCGTCTCCAGCCAGAGGGTCCTGCCACGAAACTCCGACACCTTGTTGTGCTGAATCCGGGCTTTTATCCTGTGCTGACTCTGCCAGGGGGGCGGGACTTCCGGGGTCAGCTGGATATGGTTCCTCCCTTCCTGTTGCTCGGGTTGGCTCCTGTGGGAGAGAGAAGGGCGGGGTTTCGTTGGTGATGGAGGTTGCTCGGCGTCCTGTCTCGGTGCTGGCGTTTCGGTGAGGTAAACTCAGTCCCGGGGGTGTCGGACAAGGCATGATAGGGGGGATTGGGTCCTCAGACAGGGTTTTACGGGCCGTTCCATCACATCCCCTTCCCCTAGCTGTCCTTCTTGTAATGGGAGGAGAATGCGGATACCGGGACAGAAAATCCGCATTACCTTGATCGGAACCCTTTCTATGTTTGGTTTGAAAATGGAAGGGTTGGAGAGACAAAAACCACCGCAGGACCCGGTCATTCTGCCCTTTGTTTCTAGCCATCCACTCCAAAGGGGCGTGATCTGTATAAAGTATGAAGTCTCTACCCTCAAGGTAATACCGAAGGCTTTCCACCGCCCACTTGATGGCTAAAGCTTCTTTTTCAACCACCGCATATTGTTTTTCCCGGGGGAAGAGTTTGCGGCTCACAAACAGAATGGGTCGTTCGTTTCCTAGGGCATCCTTCTGGGACAATACGGCTCCCAAGCCGTAGTCTGATGCATCTGTCTGTAGGATGAAAGGGACTGAGTAATTGGGGGGAACCAACACAGGACCCGAGGTCAAGGCTTCTTTGAGGTCTGTAAAGGCATGCCAGGCTTCCGAGGAGGGATTCCTGAGTTGTTCATCTGAGCGGTTTGTTTTTTTCAACAGGTCCGTGAGGGCTGCCGCTCTTTGAGAAAAGTTGGGCACAAAGCGCCGATAATACCCCAGGAGTCCTAGGAAGGCTCGGAGGTCTTTCTTTGTATGTGGAAACGGGAGGGATCGGATGGCTGCCGTTTTGCTCTCTTGGGGTCTGATCAGGCCGTCCCCCAGAAGAAACCCCAAGTATTTCACTGTTTTCGCGGCCAACGTGGTTTTGGCCGGGTTGATGGCAAATCCGTATGAGCCTAAGGAGCTGATAACACTGGAAAGGTGCTGCAGATGTTGGGGCCAGCTGTCGCTAAAGATGACGATGTCATCCAAATACGCGCCTGCGTAAGCTGTATGGGGTCTCAGGACTTGGTTCATGGCCCTTTGAAAGGTGGCGGGGGCGCCATGAAGTCCAAAGGGCATGACCAGGAATTGATATAACCCATCCGGGGTGGAAAAGGCAGTCTTTCTTCTATCCTGTTCCCGGAGGGGTATCTGCCAGTACCCCTTGCAGAGATCGAGTGTGGAAATGAATTTTGCTTGCCCTATTCTTTCGATCATTTCGTCCACCCTGGGTAAGGGGTAGGTGTCGAACTTGGAGACCTTGTTGACCTCCCGGAAGTCGATGCAGAAACGGACCGAGCCGTCAGGTTTCGGTACCAATACGATAGGGGAGTTCCACTCGCTGACTGAGGGTTCAATTATTCCCATTTGTTGCATGACTTCCACTTCCTGACGGATGACATCTCTACGGGCCTCTGGCACTCGATACGGCCTCAGGCGGACCACTTTCCCTGGTTCGGTTTCAATCCTATGTTCGGTGACCGTGGTTCGACCAGGGGAAGTCGAGAAGACGCTTTTCAGGGGCTCCAAGGTGTGGCGAAGTTCCTGAATTTGTACTGGGTTAAGGTCGGAATCTAGACAAGGGTCGAAAGGGAAGATGAGGTTCTTCTTGGTTCCCGACAGCACCGGACGGGGTCCTTCCCATTTTTTTAGCAGGTTAACATGAAAGATTTGAGTGGTGCCTCGGGTAGGGTCCAGTTCTATCTCGTACGTGACGGGTGTTATCTGCCGAAGGATGGGGTAGGGTCCTTGCCATTGTCCCAATAATTTTTGGTCGGACGAGGGCATCATAAGGAGTACTAGGTCGTTGACAGCAAAGACCCGACTGCGAGTGCCCTTGTCATATTGTCTCTTTTGGTTGTCCTGAGCGGTCACCAAGTTTTGTCTGACAATATCGCGAATCATAGACAGATGTGTCTTGAGGTTTTGCATATATTCTGGGAGTGGACGAGTCCGGTCCGGTTCAGCTTCCCATGCTTCCTGGGCCATATCTAGGAGGGTACGGGGGGCTCGTCCGTACAGCAATTCATATGGGGAGTACCCCGTGCTGCTCTGAGGTTTGCAACGAATCGCAAACAAGGCCAACGGAAGCATGTCTTCCCATCTCTTCGCTTCGAGGCCCAAGAGTTTTTTTAATGTTTGTTTCAACGTGGCGTTGTATCGTTCTACGAGCCCGTCTGTTTGCGGGTGATACGCAGAGGTCCGGATTTGCTTGATTCCTAACTCCGCACATACACGTTTCATAAGGGCTGAAACGAATGGGGTGCCCTGGTCGGTGAGGATTTCCCGCGGGAAGCCAACCCGCGAAAACAAGGAGATCAGGGCTTTCGCTATTGCCTGTGTGGTAGGTTGGCGGAGGGGTATGGCCTCCGGGAAGCGGGTGGCATAGTCTACTATGACCAAGGCATAGCGACACCCGCTACGGGAGGGCAAGAGGGGACCGATTATGTCCATCCCAATGCGACTGAAGGGAACATCTATGACAGGGAGGGGTTGTAACGGGACACGGGGTGGTCTGTGTCGACTGTTCTTTTGGCATATGATGCATTCGCGGCAGTAAGTCTTGATCCTTTGATACACCCCCGGCCAATAGAACTTCTCCAAGATGGCTTGGCTGGTTTTCTCGTCCCCGAAATGACCCCCCAAAAGGTGACTATGTGCCAGAAAAAGGACTTTGTCTTGAAAGGGGCCGGGAACAAGCAACTGAGCATTCTGTTGGGGCCCCCCTTTTCGATATAACAACCCGTTTTTCTTAATGAAGTAAGGACCTACTTGTAAGGGGTCCTCGTGATCAAGTGCTTTTCCCCACGCCTCCTGTAGCAGAGGATCTTCTCGTTGGGCGGCCCTGAACTCTTGGTCAGTCTGCCAGGGGTGTTCGTCAATAATGGCAGGATAAGCGCTGAGGTGTTCTTTCTTTTCTCTTCTCTTTTGACTCCTCGGTTTGTGGGGTTTGGGTTCGGGTACTTGATCGGGACACTCGGGATAGGGCGCCTCTTTCCACCACTGAGTTAGGGAGTCGGAAGTCTTTTGTAATAGCATTGGAAGTCCCGGATAATCACTCCCTAAAATAGCTTGTTCCGGTAATGCGGGCACAAGGCCCACGGTGAGAGAGGTCCCGGGATCTTGGGAATGTTGGACTCGTACCTGAGTGGTGGGATATTGTTTAGTGTCTCCATGCACACATTGTATGGCTACCACCCCAGTAGGTTTGCTTAGAGTCTGGACAAGGTCTTGGGGTCGTAGAACACTCTGTCGACATCCAGTATCGGCGAGAGCCCTCAGTGGCTGACCATTTATGGACACTGGACAATAGAACGGCGGTGGCGTGTAACCTGGAGGGTTACACAGGTAGTTCCTGACGAAACCGACCTCCATCGGCTCCTCCTTCTGGGGACACATCCGTGCAATGTGTCCGAACCCATCACAGGAATAACACTGGGGTCCGGGAGTCGGGGTTCGGAACACTACGGGGGAGGGAAACAGCGGTGGTGGTTCAGGTCGACGGCCTTGGGGAGGCCGGGTTGGGCGAGTGGACGTAGCAGGCAGGGGCCTGTGGGGGTGGTCGTCTTTGCCCCGCTGAAGTTCTTGTGCCCTGCTATATGCAGACGCTATCTCTATAGCGGTCTCAAGGGTGAGTCGGGAGTGCTGCCTCACCCAGCGTTGGGTAGCCGGGTGCAAGGAATTAAGGAACTGTTCCAGATAGATCTTCTCCAGAATATTCTCCTTGGTAGAGGTTTCGGGTCTCAACCATCGGTTGGCGAGATCGCGGATCCGAAAGGAGAGTGCTCTCGGATTCTCTTGGGGCTTTTCCCTGGCCTGACGAAGTTTCACCCTGTAAGTATCATCATCAATGCCAAGGCGTTCTAGGATGCACCTTTTAATGTCAGCATAGGGAGTGTTGCCCTGGATATTGGCCTGTTGGTAGGCCGCTTGGAGGTCACCGGTGAGGAGTGGACCCAAATACTGTCCCCACCGATCAGCAGGCCAGTTGGCGGCTTGAGCTATCCTCTCAAAGTTTGTGAAAAAATAGTCCGGATCTTCTCCAGGGACATATTTCTGAAGAACGACAGAGGGAAGAGAGGTCATCGGTCTTTGTTGGCCCAGGGCGTCTGCTAGCTTTGTCATGGTAACTTCATGGGTCGCCCCCTGGCCTTTCAGAACATCGTGGAGCTGACCTCTGTCGTCTTCTGCAGTCTTCATGAACTGCTCCATAAGTTTCCCGAATTGTTCTTGGGACTCTGCCATCTTCTTTATTACGGCCTCCATACCTCCAGCAGATCCCACTTCTGACACCAAATGTCGTGGAGTGAGTGTAGCGGGCCGGAAAAGCAGGCGAGGAGGCCGTATGTAGTGGGCAATATTTGGTCTTTATTCTAGATTTACAGTATAGATAGTCCCAACGGGTCGAGGGTGTGGCACCAGGCGATGAACACAGAGGCGTCGCTTCTTCCTCTTCGTGATGTCCGCAGATGGTCCGGGTAGATTTCGATGACGGGGAGACTCCCAGGAGGACCGGAAGAGAGGAAAGAAACAAAGGACCGTTAGTCTGATCGTGTCGACAGAGAGACTCAACTGTACACCTTCACCCAGGTAGTGCAAGAGCGGGGTCGGAAACGGACAGTGGGGAAAGGAAGGTACCGGGAATAAGGAACACAGGTTTGGGTAATAGAGAGGGTGCAGGGGTGGGGTGTGCGAGTAACGGAAGGGCTTTATACAGTGAGGTGCTATATACTTATAATACAGTGCAAGGGTAGTGAGACTATGCAGAGAGGGTTTCTATACAGGGACTTTAACACGAACTCCTAGTGAGTAGGGATAAAGGAGGCAAAAGGCACTCACGCGGTCCGCCGTAACTCTCCAGTGAGTTACGGCCGCTCTCCAGCCACCTCCAAGGGACTCCACCCCTCCTCTGTCCACACTTCTTCCTCGCTCGTCTGGTCACCTTCTCCGTCTCCAGCCAGAGGGTCCTGCCACGAAACTCCGACACCTTGTTGTGCTGAATCCGGGCTTTTATCCTGTGCTGACTCTGCCAGGGGGGCGGGACTTCCGGGGTCAGCTGGATATGGTTCCTCCCTTCCTGTTGCTCGGGTTGGCTCCTGTGGGAGAGAGAAGGGCGGGGTTTCGTTGGTGATGGAGGTTGCTCGGCGTCCTGTCTCGGTGCTGGCGTTTCGGTGAGGTAAACTCAGTCCCGGGGGTGTCGGACAAGGCATGATAGGGGGGATTGGGTCCTCAGACAGGGTTTTACGGGCCGTTCCATCACAGTCCAACAGTGTTTTCTTTTGGAACAATGATATTTCCCTAACTTTCTAACGGAGCTTTTTTTCCAACCGATTAATGACATTTCACCTAACTGTTTAGTTAAGGTATCAATCTTTTCAAAAAATCTGTGATCGAATAGCGGAAGGCACAGGGTCCACTCCTGTCTTATGCTTTTTCCTCTGTAATGTCTCTTCTTTGGCAATTGACACCAACCAAGTATGCATGCAGATGTTGGTCTACTATTTTGTAAGCGTTAGTAATGAATACCACTACTACTCTTGCGGGTATTCTTCTATGCAGTGACATACATAACTATGTATGCACCCCAAAATTGGATGTTGTTGTTGATAGGCAGGTTGGACCTTACTTACTTACAGTCTTACACCTCAGTCACAGAACTCAGAGGAACCCACAATTCAATGAACGACAACCTATATGGGCTCAGTCATTGGTCAATTATTCAATTACCCCTTTCCTGAACCCCAATATGAAGATGCCAAATGCTTTTTTTATTACACAATCCATAACCTAAGTAACCCCCTTTTTCTCACTCTCTCGTGTAAGTCTACAAGACAACAGACACTGAAAATATACTTCCGAGTCAATGTGGTACTTCAAAACCTTTATTTTGTTAGAAGTAACTAAGTAAGTAACATCAATGTTTTTAAGTTGTTCTGTCAAATACGTCAAGGGCAGGGCCACCAGAAGAAATCCAGAGTTAAAAAAGGCTCAATAAAAAGTATCCTACATTTGTACAGCTACCAGTGCACGATAGGGAAATGTGGGAAATGTCCGAGACCCCTCACCATTGAACGTATACTGGTTGCATATGCCTCTTGTTGGTAAGCTCTGCAAATCTTTGCTTCGTAGAAGTAAATCTTCTCATCTGCCGAAAGATAATGACAAAAGTGGTGCACGTTAGACAGTATGAAAACATTACATACATTTATTCAACTTTTTAGCTGTCATGCAAAAAAGAAGGTGTAACCTGAGGCTGTAAGGAAACTGGACTCCACAATCCACATTCAAAAAGTAAATAAGGGCCTCTATTTTCCAAACTCTTCAGGTGTATGCTTTGAACTATCATGTGGCCTCAAAGGCGTCTCCTCGTACTGCGCAACAAGCTGTGAGGTAGCATGCGCAAAACTGTAGACATGTCATTGATGTACAAAGTAAACTGGTTAGGTTACATGGTTCAGTCTAACTTTCCAAGGACTAGAGTACCAGTATAGATGAGATGAGCTTGGGTACCATACCATACCAAATAAATGCTGATATGTGTAGTGTGTTACTTACTCTGCTGTACTAGGCAATGTGGACTACTAGTGATTACGTTGTACTTAACTGTTTTGCAGAACTCCGTTCTTGGTGAACAAGTACAATGGGGGCTGTGCATCCATCTAAAAAGGTGTACTTAATTACTTATTTTTATTTTTGCAGAACCGGTACCATCCACCAGTGCCGACGGGGGCAGCGGCGCTGCAACGCCGTCAGCAGAGGCGATCCCGGAGGGGAATGGAGGACCACCAGAGGCACCTACAGCAGCACCGGCAGCAGCGGGGGAGGAGACAACAACGGTGGGCGATGGTAAGTTACATTCAATAGTGATCCGCATTACTTGGTGGGTGGGGAAAACTTCCTCACTGTACTCTGATATTTATAGTGAACTTGAAGTTCTACTGGACAATATATGACGCCACTGTTCTCATTACCAAGCTTAGCAAAAGCATTACCACCGGCCAGAATTGATAAAATTAGTTATACATGCCTCTTCTATGTGACTACAACTCAGCTGTGAAAGGTTGGTGGCAGACTAAAAAAGTCTTATCCACAACATTACATGACCGCGATGGATTAACATGAGATTGATTTTAAGTATGATGAAAGGTGCAAGGAAAAAGCTCTAATCATATAATATAGAAGGATACTTTGGAATCAGCAATGCAGGTGTTTGAGAGCAGTTGGATGCGTGGGTTGTTGTGGAAGCATAGAAAGTGGAAAACACAGCTGCCTGCGTGGGTGGGAGACACATCCAATATTGGTGGTTAGTGGATAGTGGATACTAGTGTTGGCAGCGGTGTTTTGGTTAAACACAAAGGCAAGGGAAGGAGGGGACGACTGGATGCATTCCGGGTCGTTGCTGGCGAAACACAAACCACCTAACGTTTGTTGGCGATATAAAGAATGATAGTCTCTAGAGTAGACATTTATTAGTACTAGCTGGCCACTGTTAATTTAATGTTAGTTTGAGACTGTCACTTTTCCCGGAAGCACAGAGTATATGATATAAAAGAACGAGATATGAAAAAGACAGGTGTTCGTATGTGACCGTTCAAGTACACCCATACTATGTTACTAGGGCAGGCATAATGCCGTGCCAAAAAGGCAGACAAATGAAGTATATAAGGCGTAGAATGTTCAAGATAGATAAAACAACATTTTAGGTACTCAACTTGCTTGCTATTGCTACTGTACTGTGCCGCCCACTATGTGTTGGATCCATTTTGCGTTCTTTATTTGCTGGGATTTTTGATTACAACAATTCTGTCTCTTTCTTTATAGTTACTCCTTCTAAACCAACGAGGAAGGAGCTGGCAGTCCGGGCCCGTCAGCGGAAACTGCAGGCCATCGTTGAGGCCTACCGCCGGCTGGTGGCTCAGGCCGAGGAGGAGGAGGAGGAGGCGGCGGCAGCAGCTGCTGCCTCTTCCAATGCCCCGGCCCCCAAGCCTGCAGGAGTACGTCGGTGTGCTCAGGCAGCCGCCCGCCGCCAGATTTTCCCCGCATCGTCCACCCCCCAACAACATGGCTGCCAATGTAGGTGCCGCCAGTTCCAGCGAAAAATTCTCCTCCGGGTAGCCAGGCTGGAGGCTCAAAGCAGTCAGACTAAAAAACAGATAGAGGAGCGTGTAAAGATCCTGGTGGATCAACACTTAAAAGCCCGCCGGCTATGAGATGGACCCTGTTTGCCCCTTTTTCAATCCTTTTGTTGGTGGGTGGGAATTGGGTGTTGGGTTTTTACTTTTTTTTTACATGACATTGAGCGTGGGAATTTGGTTGGGGTTAGGGGAGGCGGGTAGGGGGACAGCTTGGTGTAGGATTTATATATATTTTATTTTTGTATCATCTTTAGTTATATATTACATTATGTTAAAATAAACGAGACACAAAGTTATGTTAAAAAGAAAACATTTGAAGTTCATTTGCGTTTCTTGTGGGGTTGGAGGGGGGAGTGTTTCACCAAATAATGTACGTTGTGCAACCTCGCAAGGTTTAATTTGGCCATGCAGGTCGGCGGACAGTGCTTTTTAATAATTAAATATATTGCCCACATCTTTCTTTAACATGCAAACAGATAGATGCAGTAAACCCTCACCGAGTTATATTTGTAGTATTAGAAGAACGACCAGTCTGTCTTGCGTTATACCTCACTGCAAACTTATCTTACCTGTGATTGCTGATGAGATGATGATGATTTATCATGAAGTGTGGCACTGCAAGGGCTGCATTTGATTTCCAAGACAATGGCGAAGAATCTGTGGTTCAGAATCAGAACTTCTGTGATAGTAGTAGACAGACCCTGCCAGTAGCGACAAAAAGAAAGAGACAGTCATTTGCGTGACAGACAATGTGGGGGTAGTATAAGTAAGTACAGTACATTGCATGGGTGACCCAATATTGCAACTGCTAAACTGAAACAAAACAATGGTTTTGGGGACTGGAAACAAAGTGCAAGAGAAGATAAGAAGTTCAACTTTACTTGTAGTACTCACGGCAACGTCAAACTTTTCTAAATCATAATGCTTTACACTTTAAACCCAAAAAATTACGCCAATTCATTAGATGCATTCGTTGTTTGATGTTAATGGTAAATTATTTGGCGTTATACACAGAGCTTGAGTTGGGAAGCCGCAGAAGATCCTGGCCATGCCTTGTTGACATTTCACTATTGTTGCTTTGACCACATCTGCCCCAGCAAGCGCGTGATCAAATTGTTGGTGTATATTTAATGTAAGAAACATCACACCTCAATGTAACCACGCAGCCCGGGGGAAGAGGGTTAGGGATTGTTTAATGGATGGGTACGGGGGTTTTGGGAAAGGTTTGAGAAAGAAAAACAGTATGCATGGAGATTGGAGACAACAAAAGCAAAACAATGAAGACGATGATTTATGATGTTGATCAGCTAGCTAATGATTGTAAGCAATGGACGTAAGAAAAGGACACGCTGAATATGATTCTTGGTTTCCCGCAATCCAATTGCTTGATGATGAGGATCTGTGGTAAGGATGAGAGTTGATGCTCATACTATAAAGCAGTGGGTGAACCGTGAAAGATGTCCAGCCTGAAAAAGAAAAGGCAAATACAAAAGAATGTGAATGACCTAAACAAATTGTAATACAGTGAAGATAAAAAAACAATACAAAACAAGAGGAGTAGTCGTATGAGAGGACTTTCAGACTGAGGCGGCTTGGATACAATTTGTATAAGTCTACTAGTTGCATATCATTTTTAATGTAGAAGTACAAAAAAAGACAGGAGCAAGCACACAACAACAGGCCCACGACGACACAGGTTTGGCCGTTATACAAACTGCATTTCCCTAAAAATTTCAGACCCACAGAAAGGTGAATGAAATTGAAAAAGCAACCTAGCATTTACAAAATTAATCAACAAAATCAATGCGTCATTCTCAGTCATCAATCATACCACTATTGTACTCTACCACAGCACTGTGCACAAACATGTAGTAGCCTGGGTCTACTGTGCTGTGACTCTTATTTGTATTTATTTATTACCTTGTATTCCACTCCAAGAAACATCGTGCATCAATCAGCTCAGATCCAACCGCCGGACAGCAAAGATAAATTAAGTCCTGACTGCATCTGTAGTAGTAGGAACACAAGTGCGTAAATAATTTCTATTATTAGTAAATAACATGGAAGAATTGGCTATCACGTGAGTCTGAACTGAAGTTACTAGTATACTTCAACTCCATGCACATTAGCTCAGAGTCAGCCAAAAAATACATCCAATGCAATGCATGGCATCATTCATTTTTATACCTGTTTTGCTCTTCTTCTCTTTCACTGTCAGAAGATTGATCACAGATGCTGCCGAGCCTTTGTAATGCGAGTCATCACAACAAGTTGACTTCAGTTGTGGATGCCTGCTCAAGTTTCTTTTGACACAGAAGAGTCGTCTCTGAATGCCTGCAGACAGAGGTGGTAGCCTTAACAGTAAGACTCAGCAAGGCAGTTATTATGAGTTGCAGATTTCAAATGAAATAGAGGATGGCTGTAGTCATGTACGGTTCACTTATTATGGAGGGACTGTTAGAGGCTACATTATTGTTATTGTACTATACTCCATCTACAACATCAAATGTATGGCTGCCAAGATGGAATTGTATTGACTTGAGTGGGAGTCAAGAAGATGCAGCAAGACTCTGAGGAGTGCAGTCAACATGGAACATAAATGCACAGGCGTGCAACTCCAGGAGGTAACTAAAAAAGATACAGCGAAAATAAAATGCACAGGTGTGCAACTCCAGTAGGTACATTAAAAGAATGAGTGGTGGGGATGGATTTGGTTGAGCTTTTTATTTTAAGATTAGCAGTTATGCACCAGAAAGTCATTTTTAATAAGAAAATAAATAACACAAATAAAAGAAGGGAAAAAGTCACAATTTAACAGCCTATTGGTCAGGGAAGAGGTGCTCGTCCTCAAACTCTGCGGGTCCGGACAGCAGTAGGTCATGTAACCCAGCAGTGATAAATTCTTCGGGCTCGCTTTCTTCATCCTGCTCTGATTCACGTACAGTATAGTCTGGTGGTATGAAGTGTTGATTCATTTTTATCATTGTCAGCCTCTCGACGCTTTTGGGGGAGAGACTGGTCCTTTTCGATGTCACAATGGCACCAGCAGCACTGAAAACCCGCTCAGAGGCGACACTGGCTACAGGACAAGCCAAATACTTTATCGCCAGCCTGCTCAGCACTGGCCACTGTCTCCTTCTTTCATACCAATAGACCAATGGGCTTTGCTCCATGAACACCTCTGTTGTGTCATCCAGATAGGCCTGAACCATCCGCTCAGTGTTCAATGGTGCTCGGCTTTGCTGCTCCTCTTTCCCCTTTGCAACAGCAACGGACTTACCCATTCCCTTCTGTAGAAAAAAAGCAGTTATGCTTTTGGTTGTGTCTGCTGAATCAGATCGTGTAGGTGCTGCTTTTGGTACTGTTGGTGCCTGCTGGGAAGCGGACGCACCGCTCTCATGCTGTGATGAACTTGCCAGAGTTGCCTCAGGAGGATGGCCTGGAGTACTTTGACTGTCCTGGGCTGGCACTGTCAGGCCTTTAAGTAACAGCCGTTCAGTTTCGAAATCATTAGCTTCCACAGCTATGGAACTTTTGTAATTGGCAACATCCCCATCTGAAAAAGGAATGACTGCGCTACTGCTGACAAACAATTTGTACCGTGGATCCAAGATTGTTGCAGTTATGTAATTTGGATCTGACACAATCATTTTAAGCCTTGCATTTACAGATAAGCGGTTGCGTAAGGCCTTGGCCAAGGTACATGCATCAACTTTTTCTTCGTCACCTTCGTATGTTTCACAGACCTCCTTCAGCTGTTGCTCGAGCATGTACAACAATGGGATGGCTTGGCCCATAGTACAGTCCTCCCTGCTAACTGCACGTGTGAACACCTCAAAAGGTTGTAGCATCTCTGTCAAGCATTTAATGATGTCCCACTGCCACATCTCAACGGTCAGGCTTTTAAGATTAACAGTAGGATCCACAAATCTTCTTGACATTACATAAGCATTCAGTGGTATGTACTGCTCAAAGAGACGCTCAAGCATGAAATAAGTCGAGTTCCAACATGTTGGGACCTCCTGGATCAGTGCTTTGACTGGCAAATTATGCTCCCGCTGAATGACGCGTAGCAGCTTCCGCGCTTTGAAAGAATGGTTAAAATGCGTGCATATTCTTCTGCAGATGGTCAGTATGGTGCTGACTTTGAGTTCATGTTTCAGAAAGTCTTGCACGACTAAGTTAATGCAGTGTGCCAAACAGGGTACCCTGAAATACTGTCCATCTTTCATTGCCCTCACTACATTACTGCCATTGTCGGTGGCAACAAAACCAATCTTAAGGCCTCTTGGTTTCAGCCATTCAAAGACCTTGCTGTTAAAGTCAGACAAAATGTTGTCAGCAGTATGATTTTTCTCCATACCAAACATGGCTACAGTTGCATGTTTGCGAGTGTCATTGAAAATCCCAGCAACATCAAGAAGGCCTGATGTTAACTTGTCTTTCACACCTGCAAAAGAGATCCAGTGTGCGGTGATGCACATGTAATCTGCTGTGGCTTCGCGACTGCTCCACATGTCGGTTGTCAGGTGGATACAATGGACAACACTCTGTTGTAAGGCTTTCCCAATCAATCCCAGCACGTCGTGGTGTAGTGCTGGAATAGCAACTCTTGCAAAATAGTAGCGACTGGGAACGTCCCATTTTGGGGCGAGTGTTGCCACTAATTGCCGAAATCCCACTGCCTCAACAAATGAAAATGGGAGAAGGTCCAGTGCCAACATTTTTGCAAGTTTCGCATTGTACAAACGTGCTGTTGGGTGGTTCCGCTCGTACTTTCCCTCCTGCCTAAACATGCCAGTAATGGTAAGCTGCTTGGTAATTCTGTCTGTTCTGCTAGACGGACCACCTTTCAACGCAGACTTTTCACTCCTTGCCCTTGGTGTCTCCGGCTGACTCTGGTGCCACTGAGAAGTTGCTGATGCTGAGGATTTGGACTGCACCACTCCAGTGCTGGCGACAGGGCTCATTGGTGTACCACTCCCAGATAGAAGGTCATCGTCTCCCTCTTCTTCCATGAGTGGACCTTGTAGTACTGTATCCTCCCCACCAACACCAGTGCTTACATCTTTTTGTAAGCTTGCAAGGTGGTTCTCCCATACAATTGTGTGTGTTTTTTTCATATGGGTCGTTGGGCCTCCAGTACCATAGTTTGTACCAATCTTACCACGACTAACATTGGTGTGACAAATGGAGCATATAGCAATGTTCTCCTGATGTGGGTGAACCGTAAAAAAATCCCAGACTGGGGAGCTAAACTTTTGTCTCCTGCCATAGGAAGAGGAGGACCCACTTCCAATCCCGGATGAACTGGAGCCTTTTTGTTGCATTTCCCTATGTGACAGTTCAGTACTAGTACTGCCACTACCTCCTTCTGTTGAGGTGGCGCTTGCGCTGGATGTCGCACGCTGCCGGGCCTTCGCTGATGCAAAAATGGGAGCTGGTGTTACTTTGGGCGCTGAGTGTGTAGGAGTTACACGTGCTAACTGCTCATCACTAATCGCAGCCCTTCTAGATAGGGTGAAAATGCTGGTCTCTACATCCTCTGCACCAGGAATAACGCTTGTGATGATGACATTGTCAGTGTCAGACCCGTCTTTATCACCATCAGTATCCTGTTCACCTACATCGAACTCCGGAAGTTCAAGCCTTGACGGATCCTTCCTTTTTCCCAGCCTGGTCTTTTGATGCCTCTCCTTTGAATGCTCAGTTCTTCGTCGTGGATGCCATTCCTTATCAAGGTCATCTGAAGGGATGCTATGCGAAGAACTCGATGCACTGCCACTAACCCTCCTTTCCTTTCGTAAATTTAAAGACAGTAGATCACCTCCAGAAGTGGCTTCCTCTTCTTCTTGCTCGGAATGAGGCTCTACTTCCTGAACTGCCCCGACATCGGGAGGAACAACTTCCACTATTGCGTGCGGAGACGGTGGTTGTTGTTCTTGAGGAAGTACTATAGCGTGCTGTGGTTCTTCAACAACTACTACTGTGGGATTTGGTTGTTGTTGTTGAACAACTATTGCGGGCGGTGGTTGTGGTTTTTCAACAACTATTGCGGGAAGTGGTTGTGGTTGTTGAACATCTACTGCTGGCGGCGGTTGTTCAGCACTTTCAGCTTGCGTGGATTGTGTGCTACTTTGAGACAGCGATAAGTTAAGTTCAGGCTCAGTATCACTGCTTTGTAACACTAGGTCGGCTACCTCTTCGACCCTCATGTGCTTGGCCCTGGGTTGGTGGCCTGCCCCCGCTAATGCGGATGTGCTGGCTCCAGCTTGCACCATGGACACCGCTGCTGCAGGCGTACGTTTTGGGGGCCCAAAAAAGGTTTGGGGGTCCATACCAGCCTTAAGTGACACTTCCTTTTTCTGTACCTTCTTCTCAGCAACTTTCTTGGTGGTGGAGGACCTGGTAACTGCTCTCTTAGGACCCATCTTCTTCTGATGTCAGCAGCACACAGCAGCACTCAGTAGCACAAATTGCAGAGATGTGTGGTCAGATGAGTCACACCCCACACGTGGCGTACAATTGAAGGACGTCCGTCTGGCAGTTGAACGGGCGATGGATGAAAACAGCCAGCACCTCCTCAGTCTTTTTCTGTGCACCTACAAGCAAAGAAGACAGAAAACGTCAGTCAAACAAGCAGTAAGCCAACAACACATGAACAATTGAAAGACACACAGGGCAATGTATAAAACACAAAAAAGAAGACTAATAGTACGAGCACCACAGCTCCCAGCTAGAAATAACCAATAATAAAGTCAAGCAGGCCTATCATATACCAATATGGACAGAAAAAGGAGGTTGCCTGCTACACATGAGTCATGACAGGTTAATGCAAGGAAAATCAAAATACACCATGGCTAAGAGTTTGTAAAACTTCACGGCAAAAACACATACAAGTCATAAAATTATTACACACACAAAAAAGTTACCTACCCCCATGCCCAGACAACCAACTTGGAAATGCAATGGCATACACACATGCCGTAATGATGGTAATTAAATAGACCAAATAGAAACAGCTACATAAAGCAGCCCCGCTAACTAGTAACTAACTACCACCTCTGGGAGTCTGTCCTACTATCAGATCAGACCAAAAGCAGGGAGGCCAATGATAAATGCACAAAGGAAGTACCTACAAAATGGCCGCCACCACATGGCCTGTCCAGGAAGACAAAACTACAACCAAAGAAGTAAATAACACAAAAAATGAGGACTTTTTGGTAGCACAGGGGACACATTAAACATTTTCGAGGAACTTTTATGCAACTCGGGACATATTGTTCGCGAGAATGCAAAATCGGCGTGTTCGGCAACGCGAATCGAGTAAAAAGTCGTTATCGCGTTCCCGAGCCAGTACATTGAGCGCGCGAAAAAGACAAAAAAGGTAAGGTCGCGTTCTCACACGGCGCGACGTTACCAAAACTACCCGAGCTGTATTCCTAGGGTTACCTAATGGCAGGGAGTGCCATAATAGCTACACACAAGCAACCAAAAAACTAAAAGTACCACCATTACAAAAAAATGTGAAGCAATCCAAAGCCATACACGGTGTAATTAAAGTTACACCACAAAAATAGTTGATTAACTTGAATGCACCTATGGCTTTGAGTGGTAGTACCTACAAAAGCCTTGGATGGCTATGGCAAAAGAAGAGGACCAGGGAAGGACACAGAAAATGGCCGCCTCCATAGGGCCAGGAGGACAGGGACACCCAAAGACAACATGGAAAGGGGATGCACCCAAAATGGCCTCCACCACATGGCAAAATCAGTCACAAAGGAAGCATACACAAAATGGCCGCCACCACATAGCCTGCCCACCAACAACAACATAGCAGAATCATCACAAAGGAAGTAAGTACACACAAAATGGCCCTCACCACTACATGAAAAGAAAGAGAGGACAGACAATAAATGCCTATGCCAAAGGGACAATGCTTTGCTTCACAAAATGAACACATCAGACACCACCCCCCAAATTGGTCACCCCAACCATAAACAAGAAATCATTACATAGAGGACAGAAAGGAACTGGGAGTGGCCCATGCTCCAGGAAGACAAAACTACAACCAAAGAAGTAAATAACACAAAAAATGAGGACTTTTTGGTAGCACAGGGGACACATTAAACATTTTCGAGGAACTTTTATGCAACTCGGGACATATTGTTCGCGAGAATGCAAAATCGGCGTGTTCGGCAACGCGAATCGAGTAAAAAGTCGTTATCGCGTTCCCGAGCCAGTACATTGAGCGCGCGAAAAAGACAAAAAAGGTAAGGTCGCGTTCTCACACGGCGCGACGTTACCAAAACTACCCGAGCTGTATTCCTAGGGTTACCTAATGGCAGGGAGTGCCATAATAGCTACACACAAGCAACCAAAAAACTAAAAGTACCACCATTACAAAAAAATGTGAAGCAATCCAAAGCCATACACGGTGTAATTAAAGTTACACCACAAAAATAGTTGATTAACTTGAATGCACCTATGGCTTTGAGTGGTAGTACCTACAAAAGCCTTGGATGGCTATGGCAAAAGAAGAGGACCAGGGAAGGACACAGAAAATGGCCGCCTCCATAGGGCCAGGAGGACAGGGACACCCAAAGACAACATGGAAAGGGGATGCACCCAAAATGGCCTCCACCACATGGCAAAATCAGTCACAAAGGAAGCATACACAAAATGGCCGCCACCACATAGCCTGCCCACCAACAACAACATAGCAGAATCATCACAAAGGAAGTAAGTACACACAAAATGGCCCTCACCACTACATGAAAAGAAAGAGAGGACAGACAATAAATGCCTATGCCAAAGGGACAATGCTTTGCTTCACAAAATGAACACACCAGACACCACCCCCCAAATTGGTCACCCCAACCATAAACAAGAAATCATTACATAGAGGACAGAAAGGAACTGGGAGTGGCCCATGCTCCAGGAAGACAAAACTACAACCAAATAAGTAAATAACACAAAAAATGAGGACTTTTTGGTAGCACAGGGGACACATTAAACATTTTCGAGGAACTTTTATGCAACTCGGGACATATTGTTCGCGAGAATGCAAAATCGGCGTGTTCGGCAACGCGAATCGAGTAAAAAGTCGTTATCGCGTTCCCGAGCCAGTACATTGAGCGCGCGAAAAAGACAAAAAAGGTAAGGTCGCGTTCTCACACGGCGCGACGTTACCAAAACTACCCGAGCTGTATTCCTAGGGTTACCTAATGGCAGAAATTGACAGACACCCGAAACCTGACATACCCCACACATAAACATAAGATTTTCTAAATCAATCCAGTCCATCCATGATTTCCTAATTAGAGGTACACCAGAAAAACAGTTGATTACCTTTCATGACCCTATGACTAGTACCTCTGGCCTACTGGAAGAGTAGGCCACAAGTTTGGAGGCCTATGGCAAGACCAAAGTGGCTGGGAAACATAAAATGGCCGCCAACAACACATGGCCAGGCCAACCACAGAAAGTTATTACAATGAACTCAAACATGCCTACACACTAACTACATGGAGTACTAGGGTCAGCTATTGGCTTAAAAAAATAAAAAAACTTTCTCATTACACAAACAGAAATTCCACAGCAGACATTGCTATTGCATAATGATGACCATAATCCAATGCCAGCCATGATGTTTGTTTACAAACTTGAATAAAAATTTAAACACAGAATTATGATTTTACCCATGGGTACCTCTCTATGTAGCCTGGATGAAATTTAAAAAGAAATACAAGTTGGGACCTCATAAAAGTAGGCACCCATCAATAATTTAAATCAAGGAATGAATAATGTAGTTAAAACATTTTAAATCAAACAAACACAAGTCTACAACATCATACTCACTCATACATTACTGAACTTACTTGAAAAAGAGAATTCAAAATCCAAAAGTCCTCAGTAAGATTCAAAAAAAGCAGTAATGCAGCCAACACACACAGAAAGTGATCCTGCCAGCTCAAAATCCAAATGAAAGTGACCACCTCATGGACAAAGCACTGGGAGGAGCCTGGTGGACAGGAACAGGAAGTTGTAAACTCCAGAGCCCTTCCTCCTTAATATTCAAAAATACAGTAGAAACAGAAAGAGGACTCCTTCCCCCCAAAAAATACATCCAAAGGTACAACTTTGAGGGGTTTCTCACTTGTTTGCTAACCAAAATGGTAATTTATTATTATGGTTTAACTTTTAACATGCTCGCGAGTTATTCTGTGCAAGATTGCAGGTTCTGCGTGTTCGGCAACTCGATCTTACCAACAAACATACTCGCGCGTCCTTATGGCTTTATCGCGCTTCCAATGACGTTATCGCGTTCGCACAGCTGCACGGAAGGGTTTACAAACATGGTGGCCGACGCGACCGGGAAAAAGCGAACGCAGAACCAAGGTAAGCCATTGCCGCGCACGCGATAATGTTAATTAGCGCGCGACAATGTTATTTAGCGCGCGACAACTACGCTCCGCACCGGATAGCGGAGTTATCGGCAGCTACGCGAACTCCGCGGAACGCGGAGTTGCCAAAACTCCGCAAACTCCGCAAACGGAGCGTAGTTCTTCGCCCAGGGTTACAGAAAACAAGCAATAATAACAGCAAAGGGTTCCATAAACACCGAAAAAACACTGTTTCCGTTGTTTTTAATGGCGCGAAAATGGGCAACCACTGATAACTATTGTTTTTTTAAGGTATTGAAATCACTTGTAAACACTGGAAAAACACCACCAGAAATTACCAAAAAAGAAACTGAAAACAGGAAAGCCTATGTATAATGGAGTGGCGTAGATTGGAGTCATGTACAGTGGATTGGCTTAGAGTGAAGTGGCATATAGTGGAGTGGAATAGAGTAAGGTGCAATGTTGTAGCATGGAGTGGCGCACAGCAGTAAAGCATATAGTGATGTGGCGAACAGTGCAGTGCCATAGACTGTGGTGTGGTAGAGTGTAGTAGCATACAGTGGAGTAGTATAGTGTGCTGTGGCCTAGAGTGGAGCAGAGCAAGCGGAGAGTGATATAATGTAGTGGTTTAACGTACAATACATCGATTTGAGTGTTGTAGAGTGGAGTGTCAGATGGAAATAGTGTATTCCTTGGGTGTTGTACAGTGGAGCGTCATAGAATGTAATGGCATAGGTTGGAATAGCCTATAGCGGAGTGGTGTACAGTGGAGTTGCATACATTGGAATAACGTAGACTGTAGTGATGAGATTGGAGTTGAGTGCAGTGGAACAGCATAGACTGGAGTAGCATAGAGGGGATTAGTGTAGGGTGCAGTGGCATGGAATGGCACAGAGTGGAGTGGCAAAGAGTGGAGTGGAACAGAGTGGAGTGGAACAGAGTGGGGTACAGTGGGGTAGAGAAGAGTGGCATACAGTGCAGTGGTGTACAGTGGAGTGGTGTACAGTGGAATACCATATATCAGAGTGGTTGTTGCTAACTAGAGACACATTTCTGCCCTCCTGCTGCTGCTGAGCCAGGCTTGGGCAGAGAAAAGCAGGACGATATGCATCTTATCACAGGGAGGTGTGACCACCTCCCAGATATGGTTTAGTGTATTAGGGATGAGTGGGTGGGCTTGCCAGCGACTGAAAGCCTTTTTGAGGGGCACATTTGGTATCCCACTCTAGAGCAAAACTGGACACAGGACATAGGAGTAACCTCCCGCTGTCCAGACCATCCGCTGTGAGGGCCCCCTGAATCTTTCCAACCCTCTCCTCTGGATTATTAAGGGTTTACCCGGCTGTTGGACCTTAGATTTGCGTGGACAAGATTCAGAACTGAAACCACTGCACTTCGACCATCTGGGCACTCTTGACTTCTTTTGGGCCTGACTTCATCTCCCTCCTAGTCTGCTGCCTCATCTGTGCACCATACAGGATCCATGTAGGGCTTGTGGGGCATCCAAGACCCCTGAAGATCATCTCAGTTGGAGTGAAGGAGTCACTCCCTGCATTCGCAGGCACTTTAACACTGCTGACTGGTCTGCTGATCCCAAGCTCCTATGAACTCTGAATGGTTCAGAAACACAGGAGGTGGGGTCCTACATCCCTTGAGGCTCAAGCTGCCCTCCCACTCAGTTTGAGGTCTGAATCCCATGTGGGAACTACAATACCTGAACCCCTGTGCTCCACATACTTTTTCCAAGTGCAAGTGCTTGTTGGCAATCCTGCAACAAGTGCATTGGGCTCTGAGTAACCCAACCTCTGGCAACTTCTTCTGCAAAGATCTTCGCCCATATTGTACCAAGTGCTCCGTGTCCTGTTGTTCTGTGAAGCTGCTTGAGGTCTTCTCACAACTCCTGTGCCTCTGGCCTGTGGGTCCAATTATTGAGACTCAACCTTGTTTTCCTTGGGCTCCCCTGATTGCTCGGGCCTGCCCAGATTTCCCTGTGTGTGGTGAGTTTCCTGGACCTTGCTGGTCGGAACCGTACACTTCCCTGCCCTCCTGCCTGGGTTGGCATTGCCAAGGCTCATTGGTTCACTCGCCGGACACCAACCCCTCAGTACTTGACATCCATCATGGAACAGCTTGTACCCGGCTCCTGAACATTTTCAACATTGACTGATCCCTGCACCTGCAGAGTCAAGGTCACTGTCAGCTATCTTGAAGCACCCGACATGGGTGGTCATTCGTCTACCGAGTCCCTGGTCTCTCTCAAGTGACCCAGACTCTGTCCCATCTGCTTTCTAGTACTCCTCAACAAGAATCCACATTTTGATTTCAACTGACACTTTCTGCCCTTCCAGCAGCGACTCTTTCTCGAAGTCCTCCATTGGGTTCGACTGCGGTTTCTGACACCACTTCACACATATGCACCCGCCTTCCCTGGGATATGTAACTTGGGTACTTCGGTATCCATGGGTGGGGTGGCTCTCCAACCTTCTGTCTTCCACTGGGTTTCTTTAAAGTAGACTGGGAAGGGTCCTTAAACTTTTAAAATTCCAACCGTGACTTACACATAGACTTGTATGGAGCACGCAGTCAGGTTCCAACACTGCACTCTCACTCTGTGGGGTCCCTATATACTCACCTTGGGTGGTTCCTTCAGGTCCCAGCAATTCTATGTGCTCTCAAAATAGTCCTGACTCAAGTCTTGGTTCTTATACCACTTTCCTAGTATATAGTTGGTCCTCCCCTGGGGCCTGCTGTGTATTAGTGCTATTTAGTGTCAAATTCTATGCTTAAGTATTGTGTGCTTTGTGTCTATTTTCATGTAGGAGATACTGTAATGTACAACAAAACGTTATATATTATAAATCTATTTTTATACCTACTGGGTGGTTCTCTTTTTCATTTAATCTATACTTAGATTGCATTCTGGTAAAAAAAAAAGCTGATTTACATTTCTTTCAGAGTAAGCCTGAAGGCTGCTCTCAACAGCTACCACTCGGATAGCTTTCTAAGGTTGTCTGAGACCTATTAAATCACCATAAGGGTTGTCTGCACTGGTACAAGGTGCCTACTTTAATAAGTGGACATCATATACCAGGCCAGCTTTTCACAGGCATACAGTGGAATAACATAGAGTGCAGTGCTGTACAGTTATGTTTCATATAGTGGAATAGTAAAAAGTAGATTGGCATGCTGTTTAGTGGCATGAGGTGAAGTAGTGTAGGCTAGAGTGTCATAGAGATGAGCAGCATATACTGGAGTAGCAAAAAGGATAGTGATGTAGGGTGCAGTGGTGTAGAGTGGAGTAAGTAAGTAAGTAAGTAAGTTTTTATTTATGTTTTGGAACTCGTGAGAGGTCCACATAAAGTTTACATACACAATAACAATCCGATAGTACACAAGAAAGAAAACAACACATATTAATACAGATCTAAGAAGCATTTAAAAAAGTAAAAAATTCTGGAACAAAACATTTCATTGGGGGGCTTAAGAATAGCTTCAGAAAAGGCACTAGCAGATAAAATTCAAAGTTTTAAACAAATTGGTCTCACCCATTTACGACGAGATTTTGTCAAAGCTGGACATATGAATAAGATGTGAGTGAGATCTTGGATCGAGATATTACACAAGGTGCATTTATTAGAGGAGCCATTCCACTTGGCTAAAAGGTTATTCAGTGGTAGCATATCGTGCCTTAATAAAAACCAAAAACGACGGATGCCATGGGGGAGATTCCAAGTAGCGTAGAGTTGCATAGTTTTAAGATTATAGGAATTAAACACCGGCAAATCACCTTTCTTCGTCCTTATCTGGTCCCTATCCAACGAGAAACTTAGCTTCCACGTTGCTAATTTTAGGGAAGCTTTTAACTGGTAAAGGGATAAAGAAAAAAGGATAGATTCCTCCAATTGCAATAACGTAACCGCCTTTCTGAAGTTTTTTACAATTGGTGAAAACTCCTTTAAGGGACCTAATAATTCCTTTTGGATAAGGTGTATTAATGTGGCTGGTTCACATTTAGCTAGGTGAAAAATCCATCTTACTATCCCAGCTAAGCCCTGAACCCAACTACTTCTCATGCCATACTCAAGCCTAAGAGAGGCTACAGAGCAGGCAGAATTAACAGAGGTTAGTTGTCGCAGGAGTCTACCTTCAATAGTGTGGAGAAATCCCCAGCTACTCACATCAATAAGTTCAGTGCCATAGAGCAAGGAAGCTGGGATTTTTGCGCGGAAAGCTTCAAGCAAATAGGGAAAATGCTGTTTTCCTGTGGCTTTATAAAGTGCATTTAGGCCCTTACCCTGCATCAGAGCCTTGCGCGTGTTATTCTCAATGTGGGCCTTATTGCTCATATTACCACATATTATTTTCCCTAAAAATGTATAGGATTTCACAATTTCTAACTTTTGGCCGCCTATTGACCATGTGAAATTCCCATGGGAATATCTTTTCTTTCCGGACAAACACATAACCTTGCTTTTAGAGATGTTTATCTGTAAAAAATGCAACTCTGCGAAGACATGTAATGCATGCAGACGATTGTTCAAGCCTTTCGGTGTCAGATCAAATAACAGTATGTCGTCTCCATACATTAAACAAGCAATAGCTTTATCTCCCAATACATGGGCAATACGACTACTCAGAGACAAAGTTTGAGGGAGATCATAAACATAAAGGGAGAATAATAAGGGGGCCAGTAAACATCCTTGTTTGAGACCATTGGCAGAGGGGATGGAGTGTGACAGACCTCTTTTCCCACCCATCATTATTCGGCACCAGGTATCTGTATGGAGGTCCTGTATTAAATCCAACAGTAGAGGTGACATGCCAAAGGCCGCTAGTTTCCTCCACAGCAAAGGTCGGTCAACTTTATCGAAAGCTGTGGAGAAATCTATGAAGGCTGCATATATTTTTCCACCTCGGACCGTGATATATTTATCCATTATCACTTGTAAAGCTGTTAGATTATCCAGGGTGCCGTGGCCTTTACGGAAACCCGTTTGCTCAAAAGGAAGAATGTTATACCGATCCACCCACTCAGTCAATAATTTCAACAGGCATTTAGCAAAAACTTTGCCAATGGCATCCAGGAGAGCAATCTGGCGGTAGTTTTGAGGAGAAAGTCGATCCCCCTTCTTGAAAAGGGGAACCAAAATACTCCCTTTCCATGAAGGAAGGACCGACCTACTTGAAAAGCAGTAAGCAAAAACGGGAAAGAGTATTTTACTCCATTTTAAACTACTCTGCTTTAAGGCAGAGATAGGCAGCTCATCTGGACCCATAGCGCCAGATGAACGCATTTCCATTATTGCCTGTTCTATAGACTTTTCAGACGGAGATTCCTCTATGGCCCAAGGAACCACCTTGAAACTTCCAGCGGGAAGAGAAACGCCATTACTTGCATAAAGGTTTATTATATAGTCAACCCAGATACGTTCCTCAATAGGAATGGGTGTGGGAATCGTACTTGCACCACAACCCCTACCTATTAAAGACCAGAACGTTCTTGCTTGGCCATGAAAAGTTGCCTCCCTCAGTTGTATCCAAAGTTGGTCCTCCCTATCTTTACGTAATCTGAATTTCAACCTTTTCCTTCTTCTTTTTAATAGGGCTATACATCGAGATCTGTCGGGGAGAATATTCAAATATTGGTCCCTTACCAATTTGTTTATTTCTTTATTCAACAAACGAAGGGAACTAGGTGGTGGGTTCGGGAGCCTATCTCTTTTGGGTTGTCTGGCTAAAGAGGTCACTTTCACCAATAGATCTGAAAAACGTACAATTTCAGCACCATCCCAGTTGACCAAATCAGAGATAGCTTCATCAAGAATGCTCTCCAGCCCACTAAGGGCCTTTATATCCCAATGACATCTCCCTGATGAGCTACCAAAACTGACCAAGTCCCTATTTAGCGACCAACGGTCAGACATGGGAGGTAGAATGTTTAAAGAGATGGCCAAGGTAGAATGGTCGCTGAGACACGTTTTAGAAATCACCAGATCATTCAATAAAACAAAAGTAGAATTATCTGCTATAACATAATCCAATATTGATTCTCCCTGGTATGATTCATGTGTGAAATTTGCCGGGGAATCAGAAGGAAGTCTTCCATTAACCACGATCCCATCCAACTCGAATACCTCTTCCAAAAGAATTTTACCTCTTTTATTAGTTTTAATGTTCCCCGGTAAAACAGCTTGGGGAATGTGCAGAGATTCTTCTCTATATTTATTTCTAAATAAAGACAAACTTGAGTTAGAAATTTCACAATTAAAATCTCCAACCAAGATTATATAGGCAGATGGAGTATTCTGACGTACTTTCTTAGCATAGGAAAAATCTTTCTTCAAAATTGGTTTATAATACTCATCGGGAGGAATATACACATTAATCAAAACCAGCGGAGAAGGAATTTCCACATTATCAAAACAGAATAATGTTACGGCCTGAAACAGGTTACTGGAATCCAAAAAATGTGAAAAATTCCTTTTTATCCGATTTGCTAAACAACAGGCAATACCCCCTTTTGCATGGCCTCTTAAAGAAGCAGAGGCTTTACCCTCCAAAATGATGTAATCACTTCTCACAATAAGATTTTCAGTGCGCCAAGTCTCTTGGAGACAAATCACACTGGCCCCAATAGATTGAAGGAACTTAATTTTTTCAGAGTTATTCTTTACGCCAGCTGCATTCCAGGACAGGATTTGTAAATTGCTGCTAAAGATCAGATCGTATTTCCTGACTCATTGTGGGTTTCTTCGCAAGAACACCCGGCAGCCAATTCCAACGGGAGCTCTCCTCCTCATTTCTGTTACGCACAGAAAGAAGAGGAGGATTGATTTCAGATACGCAGCAAATATTTTTAGAAAACAAGATTTTTAAATCATTGTAAGCGTCAAAACGTTCTTTCCTACCCAGAGCAGTAGGGAAAAGAGGGGTAGTAGAACATGTTCCCCTTGGGGATTTAGATAATCTATCCTTCAAAACACTCCCCCAGAAGGGCGTGACATCAATCCCCCTACTCTGAAAGCTCTCAGAACACTGAAGAATCACATTTACAATGAGCTTAAAATGGAATTTAGCCCTTGTTAGAAATCTGCCATCAGTTTTACAGATAAAAATCAGATCTATATCCGAAGATTGGATTAATTCTAATTTTTCGGACTCATGAAAACATTTAAGAAGGGCAGCTCTATTCAAAATACAATCAGCCTTGAACAGAGGAGAGAAATCTAGGATAAATGTTTTTATGTTTTCCTCTTTCCTGAAGTCAGTGGTTCTGCTTGTATCCTCTGCACCTACCGTCAAGCCGGAAAATGACCTAGCCAATGGGTTAAGAACTGACAAACCTGTATCCAAAGGATTATTAGTAGTCACCCCTAGATGACCAGGCCTAAGTAACTCCCTCTTAACAACATGGCATCCACCCTTTACAACATTAGAGACAGTAGAGATAGGATTAAAAGCAAATCTGGGAGGGTATGACATTTTTTTGTTAGAAATAGTAATTAGTTCTAAGGGAAGAGGTTGGGAAAGGTCTTGAATTACTTTTTTTAGACCCCCACCATATCTTTAACCCCACTTGGAAGCCCCTCAACAGCATCTTCTTTGATGGAGGATTCCTGCTGGACTTCAAAGAAAATGTTCCTCCGCCTATTTTTTTCAATCCTACGAATTAACTTCCTTTTATTTCTTCCCTTCTTATTTAATTTCCCAATTTTTTCTTTTTTCCCACTAGCAGCCGCTCCCGAAACGACCCTATTTTCCTTGTCATTCTGTTGATTAAAAATCGCAAAACATTCCTTTTCCTGCTTCACGCTCAAGGCGGCTGGAGCTACAACTATAGAGCTATCATGCTCCACCACACAATTAGATGCAAGTATATGTATAGAGGAGACCAATTTTTTTACCAACTATAGGCACTTGGGAAACATCGGAGGGGACAGGTACATTTTCTGGTAAAATATTATTCAACCCATTGTCCACCGGAGACCTGACACCAATGTTAGAAAGAGGAACCCTCTCCTGATGATTATTTAATAGCACTTTTAGAATTTGCGTTACCGTTTCCAAAACGCAATCTGAGCCCCCTACAAATTTCTCCAATAAAGATAATATGGAGGAAAGCAAACATCCCAATGAAATCAGAGACTAGGAGATAGGTTTATCAGAACTAACAGGATTAGAATCGTCAAGGCCTGTTATGTTAAGGACGGGACTCATTGAAGTGCTGTTAGCGAGAGATTTATTAGAAGGAGTACTACTGTATAGTTGGAGGCCAGATAGAACAAATGTTGCCGGAGTCTTTGCAAGAATGGAGATCTTGCAAGGTTCATCGGCAACATAGCGTTTGTAATGCTCCAGGTCCGTTTCAGAGGATACGGATTTATTACTCTCATCTTCTCTCTGAATTAACAAGCTAGAGGAAGATTTTTGAATAGACCCGCTGGGGTGATGTTTAGGAAGGTGTACGATGGAATGGGGGGGGGGGTATGAACTAAGACCTTCACACTTTCACTTTTGGGATTATTCACGGGGGTACAGTAAAGATTAGAGGGCAATGAGGCAATTTCAGCTACATCATTTGTATAAGTTTTGACCTCTTCTTTTTTGTTTGACCCTGATGATCTCTCAGAAACGCAGAAGTCCTTTACAGGAAGTGGATCTATCATATCCTTACAGATTTCAGCCTTATCGTCCAAATTGGCTTTTGCCATTGCCGCTTTATTCGAACCCCGTTCCCATAAAGTAAATAGCTGGAAGTTTCCCTTTAAGAGAGTGGTAAGACCACCCTTATTTCTAAGTGGGTTAGATTTAGTTTTAGAAGATACTCTGCCCTGCAGGATTCTCCCGGACCTTAGTTTCTTAGCGGTCATCCTTAGGCGTGGACCTGGAGACTCTTAAATACAATACCAGCTAATAGAGCTTTCAACAGCACTTATATAATGTGACAAACCACACAATTATTTAACGAGATCAAAAAGTTAGGGGGGAAGCCCAGATCCAGCCTTCCTCGGCCTCTGAGGGCCTCAGAGGGCCAGCCCTTTGCCCGGGCTTCGCCCCGAGCTTCGTCCTGCGCGCGTCCCGCTGCGCGAGGCGATAAGACTGATTATATCCTCCCGGGCGGGTGGGCGTGGCCGCTGCGGGAAGAGGCTGCAAGTGTTGGAAGTGCCTCGCAGTCCCGCAGCGGTGTGGGCGGTGAGGGCGGGTCCTTGGTCCAACGATGGCAGCTCACTGACAAGAGCCCTTCCAGGGGAAAGGAGTTCAAATCCAAAAATGTGCCTTTACAAGTAGCCGAGGAAGGAACAGCGCCCAGTCAGGTCAGCCCAATACTCTAACACTGAGTAGCACCCGCGCAGCGGGTGCTGCGAAAGTTATACAAACACCGGGTGGGTGGGCGTGGCCGCTGCGGGAAGAGGCTGCAGCTGTTGAAAGTGCCTCGCAGTCCCGCAGCGGTGTGGGCGGTGAGGGCGGGTCCTTGGTCCAACGATGGCAGCTCACTGGCAAGAGTGGAGTATATTTGAGTGAAGTGGCTTATAGTGGAATATGCTAGAGAGGAGTGTCATATAGTGGAGTGGCATAGACTGGAGGGGTGCACTGCGGACCATTCTATATTAGACTTGCATAGAGTGGAGTGAGGTACAGTGTAGTGGTGTACAGTGGAAACGTTTACAGTGGAGTGGATTACAGTGCACACTAGAAAGTGGTAGAGTAGAGTTGAGTGGTGTAGAGTGGAATAGCGTAGAGTGTAGTGGTGTACAGTGGAGTGGTGAACAGTGAAGTAGCGCACAGTGCAATGGATTGAGACATTGTTTAGTGGCGTACACTGGAATAGCGTAAAGTGGAGTGGGTTAGAGTAGAGAGCTTATACTAAAGTGGCATTCAGTGGAATAGCATACACTGGAGTAGCATAGAGTGGCCTAGCATACGGTGCAGTTTTCACAGAGTGGAGTGGCAAAGAGTGGGGAGGAGTGGAGTAGAGAAGATGGGCATACAGTGCAGTGGTGTACAGTGGAATGGTTTGCAGTTAAAGTTAGGACCAAAGTTTCCATACGGAAAGCAATTTTTGTTCTACTAACAACTTTGATGCTGTTGACTAATCTTCACAAAAGTTTTCAAAAATCGTCCCCAGTTTTAGTTCAGCTACTGTGTTGACAGTTTTAGGGTGATCCATCAGGTGGGAGTGAGAAAAAAGGGGTGTCCCAAAGCGTGTTTTCCCCAACTTATGCCTATGGGGATTTTCCATTTTATGAACGTGGCTACTACCTGAACTGCGGAACAGTATCACACCACATTTGGCAGAAAGCTAGATGTTGGTTCTCAAAGTGTGCTTTTTGTGATTTGGTGTAAATCCTATCAGTAGCTTCAGAGATATTAAAGTTTTAAAAATCTAGATATCTGGGGACGCGAGTCCTTGCAGTGGACTCGCGGGTCCTACCAAAATTTGATTCGCTGTCAACACTTCAACCAGGAAGTGTTAGCAGCCATCTTGGGACTCGGTTGAAGCATAAAAAAAGAATAAAATAGGGGCAGGGTAGGATAACTATGACCCATCAGATATGGGCAGGGGGTTCCTACATGGATACTGCTGGGGTTAAAAAGCATTAAAAAATAAATAACCACAAATTCACTGGTAGAACTGCAAATCCATAGAAAATTAAAAAAAAATGACACGCGGGCATGCAGCTTAATATAATAAAGGAGGGGACTCATGGGGACCGTCTTAGGCTTTTGCAAAGCCCTAGGGGCCGCCATCTCCCCAGGGCACTAAACAATTCAAGTCAAGTCAAGTAAAAAAAAATTATTTCGGTTAAAACATAACCCATAAAAGATATACATACAATTTTGAAAACAGAACCAATTTTCCATTCCGGCCCTTTTTCCCACAATTCATTTGGACCAATTGAAGATCATTCTGAAGGACTTGCGATTATAAAACAATAAATACATTTCTGAGTCTAAAACCATAGTTCATTCATCAAAGATGTTTGCAATCGCAGGGTTACAATTAATATTTCATTGGAACATACTTTGCATGAGTATTATTACTCCTTTTTCCTAGTAAGGATAAAAAGAGTCAAAATATTTAAAAAGAGAAATAATTACAGGCATTGTTGACACAGACTGGTGATTCCCCGTCCAACGTATATTATTGCATTAATAAAACTAGTCAAGTGGCACTACAGCTAAAAACCCCGTCTCCTTCATACTATCACCACAGAAAAGAGATATCTGCTTACCCTAAAGACAGTGGATTGCGTTGTTTGAGTTCTAAAAATTCTTTCCGCCTCACAGAAACGTCTAAATACCAAGAGACGGCAGATAGGTTTTATCCACTTTTTCCTAAAGTGTGTGTATGCAGAGCAGAAAAATAATAGATGTGCTTCTTCCTCTTTGGCGTCAGTACTACACAATTCACATCTAGCCAAGTCGTCCTTTCCTACATTACCCTCATCACATGCCCATCTCGCGTTATTAGCTTTGATTTGTAATATGCCATAACGAAACTTTAGGTACAGTGATTTTGCCAAGGTTGGTAGAATCTCATCCATAAAGGGTTCAAATCTACTCTCTGTCTTCATACCTAGGTACTTGAGAGTTAAAGCCCCAAAGTTTGGGTTGTGTAATTCTGAATTCGAGACAAATGCCCGGTATCTTTCTTTTAGCAATTTTTTACAGCTCAAAGTAAGGCCCTCAGGATCAGCCCAGTAATGACTCAGCCCCAACTTAACCAACCAGTCCTCGATATGGCTCAACCATACCAACTTCGTGGTATTTTTTATTTTCAACATTTCTTTTAGGGCTTCTCTGTAATCTACTAGTTTGTCTGTTGACCACATGCGAACCCAGTACAACAAGGGTCGTAGAACCGCGTGGTTATCAGTATGATGAATGTTCAGATCCATTATGAGTGGAAGTAGGCGTGTACACCGTGGAATCGCTAGTATTTTCCTAAAAAAGATGTTCTCTCGTACCATAAAGGTGTGTTTGGCAGCCCCATAAAGTGAGGCCGATTGTGCTTTATATTTGTACAACTCCAATGCTGGGGAAACAGCTTTGGGAGTGACTACTCTTGTGACGCCTTGTTATTGGTATTAAATTCTGTGAGAGGATCGTTTTACTTTTATCTATTTGGGTTTTCCAATTTAGTTTAGTGTCTATTGTAATGCCTAGGTAGTTAATATTGTGCACATATTCAATCGATTCAGTGTTAACAGTCAATGTTTTTTGAAAGTTCAATGGGGATTAACCGCCATATACTTAGTTTTAGACGAGTTAATCTCCAGTCCTTTATTATCACAGTAAGACCAAAAGGAATCTAATAGATTTTGTAATCATTTTGGTGTCTGTGAAATTAAAATAGTGTCATCTGCGAATAGCAGCACAGGCACATGATCACCACCCAACTTGAATCATGTTCGCAGCTCAAGAGGGTATCTGGTATATCATTAACGTACAAGGAGAACAGTGTTGGTGCCAGCACACATCCTTGCCTGACACCTCTGTTTATATTAATACAATCGGTCAGTTCTCCCTTTGGGCCCCATCTCACCCTAGCGTAATTTGCCTCATGCAACCTGACAATCTGTTCCAAAATTTCCCCAGGATCAACCTGGTCCGTCAGTCTTGACGACAGTAAATTTCTAGGGACCAGGTCAAATGCTGCCTTGAGGTCAACAAAGGCCACGGACAAATGTGCCCTCTTTATTTTAATGTACTTCCAGATGATACATAAAAATCTAAACACCTGGTCGATTGTGCTGATCTTTTTTCTAAAACCTGCCTGGTACTTGGTTAGGGTACTAGTCTCCTCAATCCAAGAACTCAGCTTGCTTAAAACCTGACTCACAAATACCTTCTGTAGGACATCAATTAGACTAATAGGTCTATAATGGGCCGGGTTCATATGATCCCCCTTTTTAAAAATAGTTACAATCTCGGCACCCCGCCATGTGTCAGGAATAGGGGCACCCTTGGCAATATCATTACAGAGACAGTTAATATATGGGGCCATATCATATTTTCATGCTTCCATAGGTCCCCAGGAATCCTGTCCGGTCCCTGGTTTTATTGCTTTAATGGCTTTGATGGTTTCTGCCAAACTAAACGACAGGGGTATAACACTCAAATTAGGTCCTAGATCATCATTGATAAAAACAGGCTAATTATTAGGGATATATCATTTGGAAAAATGCGAGACCCAAGTATTAGCTTAAAAAAACCTATCCCTGCTGGGGTTCCACCTCTGGAGCCCTTAGCAATCAGACCCCAGAAGAAGGCCTGGTCATTTACCTTACAAGCTTCCAGCAATTCAGACCAGATTTTTTCATCCCAGCATTTCTTTGCCTTAGCTATTGGGCTCTTGTACCTCCTCCTTTTCTCCCTTAGTACTTGTGCACTATTACTTTTTGCAGCCACTATAAGTTCCTTTTTAGCGTTGCGGCAGCCTTTATCATACCATATATCACCCGTAGCTGAATTTTTCCTGTCCCCTTTTTATTGACTTATTGTTTTTGGTCATCAGTTCACCCAGTCCCAGAGACATATTTCCATGAATTCGCATGATGGGAATTTCCTGTACTGGGGAATTATTATGCGGGGAAAACAAATCTACATACAGGCTCGTAGATTTTTTTAACAATAATTTATTTTCCGAATACTACTGGCCACTTCATTGTTCTGTGATTATTTGAGATCAATGGGTCAATATCAGTATGTTGGAGGCAATCTCTCCCCCTGAGCGGCAGATTAAACAGTGACACACTGAGCTTCAAGCTAAGTTGGTAGTGGTCACTCTTAATACAATTCTCCACTACAAGGTCATTTACCATCGCCCAGAGTGAAATTGAAACCATTACATAGTCTATGTGGCTATTACAGCTACCCCATTTAAAGGTT
Source organism: Lissotriton vulgaris (assembly GCF_964263255.1). NCBI lineage: Eukaryota > Metazoa > Chordata > Amphibia > Caudata > Salamandridae > Lissotriton > Lissotriton vulgaris. Next base: position 532,940,595 of record NC_141698.1, read on the forward strand.
GGCTGACTTGGGCTATCTGATGGCAAACGCCCATTTCAAGCACGTAAGCCATGCGCAGCAGGCCATTCGCAGCGGTCAGACGCAGTAACTGTGCTGCCGCCGTTGAGCATGGCACCGCTGGGCTGGTCTCAATTCCAGGAATATTATTAGCATTATCCTCTTGCTCAAAGATATTTTACAGGCCTATTATCAGCTCAAATTTACGATTAAAATCCCCCCAATAATTATCAACGTTCCCTAATCGAGCATGGAAATAATATTATCTAATTGCTGGATAACTTTTGCTTCTTTGTTGGCCACCAGAGGCCTACTGTAAACATTTAAAAAACAAACTTCTCTTTTGTTTGGCCCTGTTAACCTAGCTCCCAGAATATCCAGGCTGTTAGAATCAATTTGCTTAAAATTGATTCCCAACGTGATTTTTGTCCATATTGCCAGACCTCCCAAAGGTCTTCCTTTAGTTGCGGCAATTGCAGGTACACTAAATGATCTATAATCAACTTTAAAATGGCTTTCAACAGCCCAAGTTTCTTGAAATATAATTTCAGAATCATCGATGTAATCCTGCTATGTGGGATCGCTTACATTTTTTTTAATACCTGCTATATTCCAGGACCTCATAAAGCTAAGTTCTGTCCCTATGTCTGATGTATTGCTATCGAATCTTATGTTATTACCTTCTGCTAGTTGTACACCCTCAGTACTAGCATGTTGGACACTACTATTTGGGAAATCACCTTCGATTGTGTCACTTGGTTTATTGCGCAGGGAAAGGGTTCAAGTCCACTTACATGGGATATTATATGCATATGACTACTCCCACAGTCTTTTCCATTAGACATTTTGGTGATCATAACCTCATTGTTTGCAACGGTACCCAGATCTGAGCCCTCAACCATACTATATAGAGGCAGTGTAATGTCTGGATTGTTACAAAATGGCCTTACTTGCTTCTTCGGGTATTTTTCAAGGATCATTTTATTACAAATACTCACTGGTCTGTCATCCTCTGTATCCAGAGCTTCTAGTCTACTTGGACCTTCACCTCTCAGTCAGTCTACACCTTCAAGGCCATATAACTCCTCAAATCGATTCATGGTAGGAATAGTATAATAATTCCTAGGCCCACCCATAGTCCCTACTCGCATCCCAAAGGGGTTGTTATTAGATAATGCCATGGGGGCTGGACGGTAAAAATAGGTCAGATCTTGAGTATGTATGCCACTCCCATCACTTGGATAAAATCGATCACAAATATAACCAGCTACCCGTCTGTCCCTGAAATTGACAATAACAGAATCCCCAGCTATATCCGTAGTTCTTTCCCCGACCCAGCTTACTCTCCGGGCATACAAAATTTCTCCATCAATGTTGCTTCGGAGGGGTCTATTCTTATTTAACCAAAAGGATAACTTATTTTTCAATTCTGGGTAAGTTTCTGTTTTATCATTCTTTAACTCAGGTACCCCAGTAAGTACAACCACATATGAGAAGGAATCCGGTAGCAGATCAATGCAATTTGGATCTGTTTTTTTCTTTGTAATATTAGTAGGTTCCCGATCTCCCAATAATTTATCCTTGATCTGCCTCCTGGTTCCATACTCATTTATCTGCCTCTCCTCCCTCACCTCTTGGCAGCTTCCCGCTGGATCCCTTTTCCTGCTTTCCGGTATAGGGGCTTGGTTATTACTACTGGGTTCCGCAGGAGTTGTCTTAGTTACAGTCGGGATAGGTAACAAAGTTGTTCCAACTACGGATGCATTTGGTGTATTTACTTCACACGTTTTGTCTCTCGTTGAGCACTCAAGCAGCTTTTTTAACATACTAAAGTGCTACTTACTAAAGTGCTCATTAGTATTCAGCTCGAGTCTCTCCAACCTTTCGCTGATTACTTTTGTCCTCTGTAAGAGAGGTAAAATTAGGGACTTCATCATTTGGTCCACTTGGGCCATAAAGCCTTCAGGTGGTTGAAGCGAAGGGAGAGTTGAGTCAACCACCTTGCAGTCGAGAGCGTTGAAAGAGGGGTAGATGACAATGCCTGGGATGGCAATACAGTGTCTTGAAAGGTCACAGCCTCTTCTGTAGTGTTATTAATGTTGATAGACACTTTTGAGGTTTTTAACAACTTTGGGCATCTCCCCTTCTGGGTCCCCCCTCCCTGCTTCCTCGTAATAGTAGATGGTTCTGTAGGTTCCTTTGTCTTATGCGTTTTTGTACTATTTTTCACACAGGCCCTTGTTGAGGAATGTGGTACAGCATTATTAGGTTCATCCTCCAGGACCAGGGTGTTCGATAAACCAAGTGGGATAGTCTAATTTAACACTGGTATAGCGGGTAAACTCCCTGCCTCATGTTCAGTGTTGTCTCCCTCATTAGTATGTATGTTGATATTGGCTTGCCCTTTTGAGTGATTTGGGGAAATGGCCGACATTATAGCCCCGAAAGATGATCGCCTTTCATACATTGGTTCGAGGGAAAGGCAATGTTCTGTCAGGGCTATTTCATGCTCAAGAACCGATTGTGCCTGGTAATAAACTGATTGAGTGTTCCACTTATAGTTCCCCCCACCGCAGCCCTCCTCCCTTTCCCTGCACGTGCCGCCATTGCTATGCAAAGTACAGGTCGGCACGCCTAATCCACTCCCCGCAATAGATTAGACAGTCAATCTAAATACAGCACTCTACAAATAAAGATGATAATCTCCTTACAGTTCTCGAAATGTTCGTGGGGGTGGCCCAGCCCAGCCTCCTCTGGGCTACGACTGACCTGTCTGAAATGACGTCAGTGATGTGCGCAGCCCAGGGGGTTCTGAATAAGAAGTCTGTGGTGTCTGTAGCAGCCATCGCCCTCGGAGAAAATGCAGTAGAATAACCGGGCGAAATAAGCAGCCTCTGAGGTCCTGAGGTCCCGCAGAGTTCAGCTCCCCGTCCACAGGTCAGCCAACAGCAATTAGGAGTTGTGTCCCACAATTGAAATGTGTGGGTGCCACTTGGCCCCCCGCAGCCCCAGTCACCACCACCTCCCTGGGGCAGTAAATGTGGATTTTCTGTGGGGGAGCCGTGATGCTATCTCGCTGCCCCAGGGACCACCACCTCCATAGGGCAGTAACGTATAGAAATATGGGGGCGACTTGTCTATCTCTGGGGACCACCAACTCCTGGGGCAATAAATGGAAAATCCTGCGGTGGACCACTACCTCCCCTGGGAACTATAGTATAGACACCTGGATGCTGAGGGTGCTTGGGGTACAGGAACCTCTCCATTTACCTCCAGTAAGTTCCATAAAAGCTGCATTGCTGAGAGGAGCTGGCGGCCACACACCGTTTCTCCATCACTCTGCAAACACTGCTACTGGTGCGCTGCTAGTTAGGGAATCAATTCCGCTTTACCGCTGAGTGGCTCGGGACTAAAGTGTTCTTCTTCCTCTAACCAGTAGTGCACCAGAAGGTATGTTTGCAGATTGGTGGTGAAAGGGGGCATGGCCTCTGACAACCTCTTAGCAATCCAGCTGTGTGGGACTTATTGGAGGTAACAGGAGGGGTAGTTTGCCCCCAAGGACCCTCAAGAGCCAAGGGACTACATCCCCCAACTAGTCGTGCACCAGGAGGCAAGTTTGCAGAGTGGAGGAGAAAGGGGACATGGTCACCCAAAACCTCACAGCAATACCACTGTGTGGGACTTACTGGAGGTAACTGGAGGGGTAGGTGGCCCCCAAGGAACCTCAAGAGCCAAGGGGACTTCATCCCCCAAGTAGCGGTGCACCAGGAGGTGTGTTTGTACAGTGGTGGAGAAAGGGGGCCTGGCCTCCGACAACCTCTCAGCAATTCTGCTATGTGGGACTTACTGAAAATAGCAGGAGTAGTTGGCCCGAAGGACTTCCTTGGGGGTGTGAGTGGGTGCATCAGAGAATCTCTTCATGATGTCATCAATGAAGTCACTGACCATGTCAAGTACGGTCACAAGCAGTACATTTCGGGGCCAAAGCTATAGTTAGCTCACTAACTATAATGGCTGAATTTCACTGGTTTTGTATGAGTGAAAGCTGAGCATACAAACAAAGTAAAAAATAATAAAAAGGGGGCAGTATTAGAATGGCCTTACCCCACAGATATGGTGGGCGGTCCCTCAGGGACCCTGTTGGGTTTAAAAAGCATTTCTTTTCAAATTGCCACAGACTCAGAGGTGGATCTGTGAATTTGCAGCAAAATTAAAAAATAAGAGTAAGCCAGCATGTCATTATTTTACAGCCCTGGGTGGGCCAAATCCTGGGGGCATAAAGGAGGGAGGCTCATGGGGCCCTCTCCTAGGCTTATGCAAAGCCTGAGGACTGCCACATTCCTGGGGCCCTGAACAATAAAAATACAGTGGTCCAGCTCAGCCCCTCGCAGCCCAGGTGGGCCCCACCTCCCAGGGTAAATGAACACTCCAAATGCGGGGGGTCCATTCGGCCCCCATTCCCCGGGCACCACTACCTCCTCGGGGCACACTGTTTTGTTAAAGAAATGTGGGGCAATCCCTTACAGTGGGATTGCTAAGAGGTCTTCCTCCAGTAAATGCAGCTCTTGATACACTACTGGTTTGAGTATGAAGTCCACTTTACTCCTGAGAAACCTGGGGGGCCAAGATGCTCTCCTGGTACCTCCTGTAAGTCCTACACAGCAGGATTCCTGAGAGCTGGTCAGAGGCCCCACCCCTTTCTCCACCACTAGGCAAATGCAACGACTACTTAAAAAAACATGGAAGTTCACTGAAATAACCAAAGGTTACATGGATTTTGTGGTTAGGAATTAGCATTAAAAAGAAATTTCAAGAAAAAAACAAAAGTTACAAGGACATTATAGTTAAGCTCAGATTTCACTCCTACAAAAACAGTGAAATTCAGCATTTATAGTTAGCTGAGCTAGCTCTAACTCATGTACCCACAATGTACTGCTTATGACTTCACCTATCATAACACTCATAAAATGATAAGTGACATCAAGGATGACATTTCAAATGACATCACTGATAACATCATCCAGTGAAAGTTTTTTTTTTAAACTATATTCAATTCATGGCACGCAAATCAATCTTGATCAATTACATAAATGTTTTCATATCCACTAACAAAATAATAAAAATACCATAGCAAATTTACATTATAGGGGCTATATCTTACACAATAAACACTTACCGATTTGACATCAGAAAAGGAAAACTAAACAGTTTTTAATTTGGATACAACTCTCAATCCATATGTTCTATCATTGGCCCCCATATCGGAGCCCCCAATTTTTTTCTCTTCCATGATTTCAAACAATAAAGACTATATTCCAAATTGAAAATATTATAAAATTTGAACTGCCACATCTCAAACGATGGGGCGTCCTGCTGCAACAAGACTGAAGCAACACAGAATCATGCTACTACCACTGCTATAAATATAATATATCTAAATGGATAGCATAGTTGGCCCTGTTTGATAGCCTCATTAACTCCTGTTAGCATTACATCCTTTGAAATATGAACATCAACGCCCGTAATTTCGGACAAACACAGCTCTATATGTCTCTTAAATTTTACAAGACATGTACAATCATAGAAAACGTGCACTGTATCAGCCCTCTCCATAGCACATCTAAAACACTTCCCATCGTTTGAGCCACCCCATTTCATCATTCTTGCTAGTGTGTGATACAGGTTAAAAGGTGTCTTATAATGTTGAGGTCTCAAATTAGCTGTCAACAAAATTTTACCTGCAATGTCAATTGATTTCTGTGTATGCACACCTTCCTGTCCTATTCGGACACGCCATTTGCTATCTTGAATTTCCAAATCATCCTGCTCTGTGTCCATTAACATACCATATAACATGCCTATCTTTGTCCTTCTTTTGATTGCCTCCACTAAACGGCTGGGTGCTATCCCGGCATGCTTATCATGTTTAAATAGAAAATCACAAATTTGTAAATATTTAAAGAAATCATCTTTTTGCAGATTGTATTGATCCACTGAATCTAAAAATGAAGCAAGTACTCCCCACTCCACCTCTCCATCCTTAAATCCCCAAAATGGCAGGGAATATAAACGTAGAATTTATAGGAGTAGAGTAACATATCCCTGTCATAGCTAGCATCTTACGAACTGTTTCAATAATTGTGTTCTCGTCAACTCTAATGGAACTGCCCTGAAATAGTACATGGCTTTGGGGAGGATACACATTTTGAGTACGTTACACCTTCCCACCAATGAGAGATGCAAGCATTCCATCCTATCCAATTGTTGTTGAACCCCAGACACTATAACTCCCCAATTAACCTCTATTAAGTGCTGCAATGACAGTCAAATTTTGATACCCAGATACATGGCTTCATCAGTAACCCCAACATCTCTGTGCAAGCTGCTTCAGTACAAACAATCGGAGTTTTTGATGAATTCAATTTCTATACTGACACCTACCCAAATGCGTAGGCCAGACATCCTATCTCTGCAACTGCTTGCTCAGGATCTGTGGTCGCCACCGCGAAATCATCCTATTAGGCTAACACACGCTCCTAATATTGCCCACATGTCATAGAAATAATCCTATTGTTCTTTTCCAACATTACCAGGAATGGGTTGATGTATTTAGCAAATAGCAATGGGGAACAGGGACATCCCAGTCTTGTCCCCCTGCTAATATACACGGGAGCTGATTCTCTACCCATTACACAGATCTTAGCTCGAGGAGATTCATGCATAATTTGTGTAGCCCTGATATAGAATACACCAAACCCTATCTTGCGCATGACGGCCCATAAGAATAGTATAGAAAACGGTGGTCCCAGTACAAGTACATTTAAAGAAGGAATAACGAAAATCCAGGAAATTGAATCATGCTCTAGTGTTATTTCATCACACTAAGCACATATATTGATTGAAGAAACAATTTACAGACAACATGACAACATTAGTATAAATATAAAAAGCATTGTTGTGCCCAACTGGGTGGAGGGAGGGGGAGGGTGACTTGAGTGAGGTAGTGAGGCAAGTGATATACAACATTCAAGAAAGAATCACAATCAAATTGTTGGGCGTGTTACTCAATGCCACATATTCATAATAAAGTTCATAACAAATCAGTTCACAATCATTTACATAGCCATGTACAATAGAAAGTCCCAGTGCAAAAATGCACCGTTGATGATACTGGCATCTATAATGTGTCGACGTTTCGATTTCAGAAACCATGTAGGTTGGTTCTAGTTCTTACTGACGGGATCTTCCTCACGACAATAGTGAAGGTGAGTGCAGAGGGGCACCTAGGGGTAAAAGGAGGAATTTATCAAGTCCGATAAATACATTCAAGGACGAGAGCATGTAATGAGGCAAAACAATGTCAGATGAGAGAAAAGTCTAGTAGGTACATAATTTGGTCAAAGACAGTGGGGCTCCGATGGGCGTGGGTGAGAGTGATGAACACCTGTAGAGATAAGGTGTCTGTCAGAAAAGGACCGGAAAGGAATCCATGGTAATTAGAATCAACAGAAATCAAAGCAAACTTACTCAGTAAGGAGAAGGAGAAAGAATTCCAAGTAAATCCTTTAATGCAGTATTAGTCGCTGCTTGGAAGACCGTGGAAAAACTACCAGTCATTCATTGAACTCAATCAAAATTAATTAACTCCAAAGAATCTGGAAGTAACAGAGATGGTGGAGGCCATCAATTATAGGATCAAAGTCGTGTTTCTACAGTGGTTGGACTATAAAAACAATGCCGGAATAGCAACTCTACAAATACGCCTGATTAAAACAAGGGGGACTCATTCTCAGGAGAGAAAGGTCCCGAACTACCGTCAAAGAGGAGCGCGGGCGGTGAAAGAACATCTAAACATCGATAGTGCGCTTAAGTCAAAGGTAGTGTGTATGACGAAAGGCTGAAGCGTGACGCGCGCAGTGTTGAGCCCATAAGTGCTTGTAAACCGGGCCTGGCATACCAACATCGGAGCAAGGCTTGAGTTATGAAGCGTGAGTCAAAAACCGTGTCAGATGGTGTGCAGTATTTAACACCCCGAAACGGATACATGCTTAGTGGCCTTCAAATGAGCCTGCTTGCGTGAGGCGTGAAACTGATTTAACAAGTTGGCGAGAATTGCTGTGAGGCTGGAACCGCTCCTGTATACACCGAGACAGCTCACCACTTAAAAGGACGTGACAAGTCTAAATATTAGACGCTTTGCATGCATTGTGTGGCCGGGAATCAAACCAGTCTACTGTAGATAGCCCCGTGGTCCGTGCTATCAAGGCCTGGTTGATCAAAAAACGTTATCTAATAAAGCATTAATTTATCAGGCCTTACAGGGTATAACTCGGATCTTCGGCCGTACCTGCTGCCACATTTACCGGGAAAAAGTAGTCACTAGAAAGGGCTGGCTGAGAATAATTAAAACACGCTTAACATGCATGCTGTGACCGAGAGTGAAAACCATGTCTATTACATAAGACCCGGTGGTCCATGCTGTCAAAGACGTGTCATCACAAATGCCATAGTAAAGGAATTATCGATTGAGCCTCAGCCAAAAGCATAAGCGGGGCTGCACAATTATTGTGGTAAAAGCACGAGTGCGCACAGCACTTACCCATGTAGGTCAAGCGATTCTTCTAGAAGGTGAGAGCAAGCTGCTTGTTCTGGAGCCCTATTTGAAGGGGTAAGCGTCAGCTGCCGCGTGACGTCTCGAGCGTGGCAGCAGCTAAATGCCTGTCATAACTAAAATCCAATCGCAAGTTAGAAGAAAGACTCGGGGAGAAACTGATCGATTGTGTTGGACTAATGGACATTAATCTGTGGATATATATTGAATTGTTCCTAAGCTGGGAAAGCTGTGCTTAATAAAGTGACATCTATTAACTGTACAGCAACATTAAACACAATAGCAGATGTACTCATGTATATAAACAACAAATGAAACAAGACAGCATAGTTTGATCCACTTAATGAGATTATTTGCGTGGAATACATCAAAACTGGTAGAGACATACTATTGGACACTGTAATGGTGGTGTGTACAAGGACTTACATATAATGTGTACATCATGAAAGGTCCAGCATTACTGTTTGAATATCTCTACCATTTTAATGTGTACACCATTAAAGGACTTGCATTACTGGTTGAATGTCTCTACCAGTTTTGATGTATTACATGCAAATAACCTCATTAAGTGGATCAAACTGAGCTGTTCCTATTTTATTTGTTATTTATATACACAAGTAAATCTGCTATTGTGTTTAATGTTACTAGATGTCAATTTATTAAGCACAGCATTCAACCAATTTAGGAACAATTCAATATATATTCACAGAGTAATGTTCATTAGTCCATCATAATCGATCAGTTTCTCCCCGAGTCTTTCTTCTAACTCGCAATTGGATTTTAGTTATGACAGGCATTTAGCTGCTGCCACACTCGAGACGTCCCGCGGCGGCTGACGCTTACCCGTTTAAGTAGGGCTCCTTTACAAGAAGATTGTTCTCCCTTTCTTGGAGGATCGCTTGACCTACTAGGGTAAGTGCTGTGCGCACTCGTGATTTTACCGCAATAATTATGCAGTCCCGCTTAGGCTTTTGACTGAGGCTCAATCGAGAATTGCTTCACTATGACATTTGTGATGACACGTCTTTGACAGCATGGACCACTGGGTCCTATGTAATAGACTTATGGTTTTCACTCCAGGTCACACCATGCATGTTAAGTGTGTTTTAATTATTCTTAGCACACCCTTTAGTTGTTCCTGATAAATGCGGAAGCAGTTACAGCAGCTGATCCATGTTATAAGCTGTACATAATGCTGATTGAAAGAAAAATGACAGAAGGACCTCATTGTTTCAGTTACCTTTCAGACCCATAAATATTCGTAATATATAACAGATGGTAGAGGAGGTGGGATGGTGGTAATAGCCAGGACGAAACAAGAGAGCATTTGCATTAACTATGTCACTTCCTGCATTGAAATAAAACTCTTGAAGGAAAATGGACATGAGGTAAATTATTTTCAGAATTCTCATTGATTTTATTGAGAGCAAACAGCAGTGCCATCCCTGTTTATTGAACAAAAGTTGTATTCTGATATAGATAATGTGATATGAAATCAATTCAGAGGATTTACATTTTTTAAGTCATGCTAAAATACTCAATTACAATTTTGGAATATGCAAATCTAATAGATCCCTACTAAAGAAGCAAATAGCTCATTTAACTTGGCTCCCATTGGTTAACATTAAGTTACCTCATTGCATTTAATACATGATGACTTTTTATAAGGAGTAGTTTGAAAATTAGTGGTTGGTGTCTGGGGTTTTATGATTTTAAACCATTCTAAAAATACTGCTCATCGAAAGTTGGCATTTTCTTGTACTAACCATTTGGTGCCTGAAGCCTGTTTCTGGCACATGGCAAGGTGTAGCTGGCAGTTGGTCTTTGTGTATTCCTCAAACACAGCATCACAATAGAAGGTCTGGGTGTTGGCAGGATGGACCATCTCTGGTAGGATGAGAGGTAGCTTATTCTGTCACCTACCACACTTGCACATCAAAGGTACTGGCTCAGGTCTCATCAGAGGACTTCATACTAGCATGTTGTGTACCCAGACAGACTGGGACCAGGGCAGGGAGTCAGGAAAATCCAGACACCTCTGTAGAGAGAAACTCCAGAAGCTTTTCCCACTGCAAAATGCGCACCACAATAGAAGGGGGACTTTCAGCTCCACTCTTCAGTACACTATTGTATTTTTGGATACTACAGATTGATGCCCTGCTGCCCTGCTTCTTGAGGCCACCCAGGTTGCTGAGATGGAAAACTGGGATTGCACCCTTCTTCTCAGTTTGAAGTGACTCTAAGGGTCAGCCTAAGAACTCCGTTATGTGCTATAGGGGCACACAAAGATCCAGAGACCTCTATGCAGACTGCCCAGCTGACCTGCTGCAACTGGACCCACCTGGATCTGCAATTAGACTTGCCTGAGCCCTGCTGGCCACTGATGGAGTGAGTTCCTGATTAAAACACAGTTCATTGCTAATCACAATTTAAACAGTGTAAACAAATTGGCAAATTATCGACATAAATCAGGGGAGAAAAGTAAGGAAGACACCAAACTAGTAATTAAAAAAGTGTAAAGTTTCATTTAATTAATCCACAAAAATTCATGTTTAAAAACAATTAATAAAATACATAAATTATACACAATGAATTTGTTACAAAAACAACCAAATAATACAGTATTCAATATATCCCATAAAAGATTCCTATAACATAACATATATTTTGTGGCAAACAGGTGGTATTGTTTGACGCGCGTTTCGGCGTTGTTAAGAACGCCTTCTTCAGGAACCACAATATTATCTGAAAAACATATTAATGCAAGGGAAAAACAGGGATCAGATTATTTTACATAGAAATGTACATGTTTTTTCCATATACAAACAAAATTATCTAAATTAATTACGGTGTCAAGTTCACTATAACTCCCTACTCATACAGCAGAATATTACTGTACAAGGAACAAACTACAAATGTATTTTTTGAGCAGCAAAAAATCCCAAAGGGAAAGGAAAAGAAAACAGGGGAGGATAGAAATATGTGGAGGCATGGTATCTCTCAAAAATGTCTTCAGAGTACAGGTACATAGGCTTTGCTAATGTATATATCAGATAACCCATAAAGGATAGGGATGTATTAAGGTGTTTAGACTATCCTAAACACTCCATAGGTAGAATTTCCTCATATCAATCTTATAGTTCACCTACCAACAAAATAGGAAGTAGTAAATGAAGTGGATGTTGCCCTTATCGATCAGAGTCTTGAAGAAACAGTATAAGTTTCTATTAAGAACATGTAATAATAAAAGAATGTCAGAATTAAATAACTAATATAAGTGCAAACAAAGAACAATGGAGCGAATATAGTCACAATATCGGTCAAAACGTGTTAACTGATATGTAAAAGTACAGGTTAATACTCAGTATTATTAGGACTAAGGGCATGGTTATTAATCTAAAGCACACCAACGATATATAAATTGGGCGAACATGACTGCCTGTGCTTCACAGTTTTGTGATCTAGGGGGACAGATGTAATAAAACGCCACCTAATGGTTCATATGACTACCCATGCTTCATAGTTCCATGATCTGAAGATGCAAAGTCAGTAAAACACCACAATAAGGTTCATGTAACTATTAATGCCTATTCCTCTTTTGTTTATAATGTATCTACACTGGTATGGATGGAAGATAGAATCAAGAGCTTACCAAGGACGGTCAGAAATGACTTTTATAATGGGGATGGCTTCTTTTGCGTATAGCTCAGATAGAGGATGTGTCTATCTGGCCTGTAATACCTCCATTCTCTGTTTCTAGAAATAGAGGAACATTACTGCTTTACTATTATTGATGAGAAATATTTCAGTATTTAATTATGGAAACCTAAACAGGTAGATGGTTACATATAAAAACACCTTATAGTCGTTCCCTAGTGACGTAGTAGTTTTTATTAAACAAGGCACAAGGTTAAAGAACAGGATATTCCAATTTCTAGGATATTACCCTATGTTACCCAGATAGGACATACTCAAAATTGTTTATTTTATCGTGTTCTATAATCTACCATGTAGCATGGATCATGATATGAGAGCAAGGCTTACCGGAGAAGTCTAGTAACTGTGATCTCGTAGCGTGAGCGATATGGCAGGGAAATTAGGTATTCAAAGATAAAATGTTGTATCCGCCAGGCTGAGAAACAAACACATATAGGAAAGACGCCTTAATTATATTAATGTTTTCTAATAGAAATCCAGCCAATTCTGAATATGTGGCAGTTAATGCGTTTTCTTACCGAAATTAAAAAACGCGGAGTTCCTTCAAAGCGAATCGTGATTTTTTCAATGATGAAAGGGTGCCGCTTTCAGTCTTAAAAGGTGCCGCTTACAGTCGGATTAAGGAGAATGAATCCGGTTGTATCTGTATGTAACGGGAAAACGAGTAAAGAAACATTCTAGCAATGTAACCTCGGCAATAAAAGTCCGCCAAACAAGTAAAGATGCGAGCTTCTTACCTTAACGGTACCGGTATGTCCGTTAACAGCAACCTGCGGGACCCACGCTGATGCAGACTGCTGGCGTCCCGCAGCCGTTGTACGAAATGAGTAGCTCGATGTCTGCGTAAGCAGGTATATTTGAATAGACCTGTGTGAATGGTTAGATGACGTATGTGAGAAAAAGTGACGCCCCATTAAAGGTGTATTTTTCAATATAGGAAAGGAAGATCGCTTATACCACGTGAATGTCGAGTTAGCCGTCCAAGTGGGCAACAATGTACAAGTATTGCAACAACAAAGTGTGGAGACATGTTCGAAAAAACCAAAGGTGCTAAGGAGCGTACTAGGCAGACTCGAAAGGGCGGCAGATAGTAAAAAGCCGACCGTGCCGGGTTACGCTGGAATGACCACGCGGGGTGGTCAATATCACCGCACAGTCACGTGGGCAAAGTAAATAGCCGATACAGCATGCAAGGCAGGCCGCCAAAAGCAGGCAAGCTGTTACGAGGTCCAGACCAATGTGTAACGAATAATTACTAGACAATCTCGATGAGGCAGCAGATGTAAAAGAAGTTCCTTGTCAGATCTCGTAGATGTGAATGTGTGGGATAGATAATATCGCCGTATAGTCACAAGGACCAAGAGTTTGATAAATGTAACATGTAAAGCATGACATTGTGAAGGTGCAGGATATTGTCTAATCTAAACCGGTATAAAGCGAAGAAATTAATATCGCTATTGTAGGCAACATCAATAATGGTACATATAGAGGTGGAAAAACCTAACATATGATGTAACTAGGTGACTATTGATCTATGGTAATCTATTAAATATTAATTTTACGTAGACCTAACATATTATGTCTATAGGTCTCAAGGTGAACAGATCCCTACTTTTTAAAGCAACAAATTATTGTGGCTTGGGATGTAAGGTACAGAAATTGAACGACCGGCATATTAGAGTTATAAAGGAAAAGGGGAGTTATTGCAGAGCGTTTTCCCAGGGTACTTCACTATTAAGTCCTCTTTTGTAAGTATCCAGAACAAAAATCCAGAAAACTTCTCTTTTTTTACGGATGACACAGCCTCCATTGCTGTCTGCAATTTAAAACCAGTGTTATTTGATGCAAAATAAAGCTAAGCAAATATATGAATGTAGATCTCACTCTAATCACCCACATCAACCCTAGTAACGTCCCAATTGCACAGGTGTAAGTTGAGTTTGGGTCTGACCTCAGTATCCTTAGTGTAGACCAACTGCTGCGGGCCCTAAAAGCCTACATAGAGGTTGGAGCTATTTCTGATGAGGTGCAATATATCCTGGGCAAGCAAAGAACATATGGCCAATGGTTTCTTTAAAGTTCTTACAGATAGGGGACCGTAGATCCCCATTTGGGGTCAATTGGCAGGTAAATGTTTTTAGAGGGAAGGTACTGACACCTGAATTGGAAATATAGCTTTCTGTCAAAAGGAACAAAGTTACAACAATCCATACCACTGCAAATCAGAAGACATACAATTGTATGTGGCCCTACTCAGCATCCAATATATCATTTCAGATATGCATTATATAGTAAACATTTAGAAAATAATGTCTACGAAAACTAGAAATGAAAACTTTCTCTCTTCTCTTTGCAGCCCTGTCCCTAACATTTTTGTTTACAATTGTGTAGGTAGTTACCTTGCAATTTGATGCTACTATTTAATATAGTGGGTGTGTGATCTGTTCAGTCTGTCACAATCACTCTTCAGTTATGACCTAGTAAGACAGACAGAAAAATAAATTGTTATGATTATTGGCCGCCATCTTCACAGGTAAGGCTTTCCTCTCTTGGCCTGTTAATTATTGTTAATATGCCTCCAGTGGCAGAGAGTGGTGTGCCAACCCTATTTGGTTTTGAAATGCATATTTAAAACAGGCATTGGTAAATATGTTAGGTTTCGCCTGTGTGTAAGTACCTTCCCTCTAGACACAAGTAAATGGTTACAATAACAACTTCTTATTGTCTATTATGCTGCTATAGTGATTACTGTAGCTGTAACCAAAACCGCCAAAAGTCAGCCACTGCTGGAAGGGAAACCAATTTTCCAAACAACCCCTTCTCTCTTTCACAAAAATGCTTTTCTTTTTCTTACTTTTCTTTTCACCCAGTCACATTCCTTTCTTCGTAGCATGACATGTGGTCAGATTTTGACACTCCTATCGATTGTTACTGTACAGCAGTAGAAACCAATCACTTTCCTCCAAAGTAAATAATCTCAGGGCATCACAAATGACTCGTATCCCTCTCTTAATTTTAGATCCCCTACCTTACCTCCGCTGCATTCTAATACAAAAGAGCAAGTGGTCCTGAAGAAGGTGTACTGAATCAGTTATCCACCGAAACATTCGTTGGCCTCATTTTTTTCACCAGGCTGTAAAACCATGGACATTAAGAAGATTTACTCACCATGAGTTTCTAATTGCAAGGCAATCTTTAGCTGGAAAACGATAAATGTATTGTGATGTGTGCATGAGTTTGGTTGGAATGTTTTGACTGCATGTGAGATTGTGCGTA
This sequence comes from Lissotriton vulgaris, assembly GCF_964263255.1. Classification (NCBI taxonomy): domain Eukaryota; kingdom Metazoa; phylum Chordata; class Amphibia; order Caudata; family Salamandridae; genus Lissotriton; species Lissotriton vulgaris. The sequence goes on from NC_141698.1 coordinate 532,956,196, forward strand.
TGTGATATTGGTATGGGAACATTTTTATGTTTGTGGATTTGTAAATATTTATTGTATTAACTATCTCAGATCTGTGTATCTAACAGAGGTATAACAATGTCTTTTTGAACTATTGTATACATAGACAAAAAAAGAAATAACAATGTTGGTGTCATTTTTTAAGAAATGTTATTGAGAAAATATTTTAAAAAAGAGATAAGGAAAAAATAATACATTTTAAAAAAGGAACTGTATACATTTTTTTGTAAGACTATTTCCTGCATATTGTATAACTGAGGGATAGCCCAACGGAGCCAATTGTGGCCAAAATTGAATTAGTGTTGTTCGAGTGGGAGGTGCTTATATTTGTATATGTCTTGTCTAGTAGGATATAATAATAATAATAATCTGGGTTTAGTGGAGTCTCTAGAGCTTTTGGCCCCAGTGCCACTGCATCTGCTGCACCATTAAAATCAAGTCTCTTTTAACAGCAAGGTAACTGAAATTCGCAGTGCCTGTTTTGTAGTCAAATATGGCAATATTATGTGTTTAGATGAGTTCTGACAACTATTAGGCTCAATGCTTCTGCACCTGCTATACCATACAAATCATGCCCCTAGTGCCTAAAAGGTAAGTGCACTTTTAGATGCCTGTTTAGTTGTAAATTATAGCAATAGTCAGTGTTTAGAGGGGTGCCTGGAGCTCTTGGGCCCGGTGCCACTGCACCTGCTGCGCCATTCAAATAATGACCCTGTTGCCTGCAAGATAACTGCACCTGTGACTGCCTGTTAAGTAGTAAAATAAAGCAATATATTGGGTGTTTAGTGGAGTTATGACAACTTTTGGCCCGGTTCCACTGCACCCTCTGTACCATTTAAATCAAGACCCTTTTAACTGCAATGTAACTGCAATTGTGACTGCCTACATAGTATAAAAATATTGCAATGTTAGGTTTTTAGGGGAGTTTTGAAAACTTTTGGGCCCAGTGCCACCGCTCCTGCTGCACCATTCAAATCATGACTCTATTGTCTGCAAGGTAACTGCACTTGTGACTGCCTGTTTAGTTTTCTATTAAAGCAATAATCTGGGTTTAATGGGGTCCCTGGAGTTTTTGGCCCTGGTGCCTCTGACCTGCTGCACCATTCAAATCAAGTCCCTTTTAACTGAAAGGTACCTGCAATTGTGACTGCCAGGTAGTAGTAAAATCTAGCAATATCATTTGTTTAGAGGAGTTCTGTCTAATTTTGGGGCCTGTGTCACTGCACCTGCTGCACCATTCAAATCATAACCCTGTTGTCTGCAAGGTAACTGCACTTAAGGCTTCCTGTTGAGTAGTAAAATATAGTAATATTTGGTGCTTAGTGGCATTATGACAACTTTTGGCCCGGTGCCACTGCACCTGCTGTACCATTTAAATCAAGACCCTTTTAACGTCAATGTAACTGCAATTGCGACTGTCTATATAGTATACAAATATTGCAATATTAGGTGTTTAGAGGAGTTTTGAAAACTTTTGGGCCCAGTGCTTCCGCTCCTGCTGCACTATTCAAATCATGACTGTATTGTCTGCAAGGTAACTGCACTTGTGACTGCCTGTTTAGTTTTCTATTAAAGCAATAATCTGAGTTTAATGGGGTCCCTGTAGTTTTTGGCCCCGGTGCCTCTGACCTGCTGCACCATTCAAATCAAGTCCCTTTTAACTGAAGGTTACTGCAAATGTGACTGCCAGGTAGTAGTAAAATCTAGCAATAACATTTGTTTAGAGGAGATATGTCAAATTTTGGGGCCAGTGTCACTGCACCTGCTGCACCATTCAAATCATAACCCTGTTGTCTGCAAGGTAACTGCATTTGTGGCTGCCTGTTTAGTAGTAAAATATAACATAGCTCTTGTATATTAACTTTGTTTTTAACTTGCAATATTTATTAAAACATTAACAATTTGATCATAATGACCAAATCAGTTAGGTTGAAAAAATCAATCTGATAACACCTACAAAGTGCAAAAAACGGTACTGAGGCATGAACAGGCAATGCCACAAATGTTCTAAGGCTACAGCATCTGCTTTACACAACCAAGTAAAAAAATCAAGCATTCCATCGCACTGTTCAAATCTGTCTGCCTTTTCCATGGGAAAAGATCTTATCTTGACAGTGAATGGGGCTTAAACAGTGTGAACAGCTTTAGTCGATGGATGGTAAATTAGTGCAGAGAGAGGAAGTTTACAAAAAATTAGGTTCCACACAAAAGCGAATGAACACAGTAATTGGGTTTTGGCGAACAGATAAGAGCCCCCTTTGAAGATATATTAAATACAAGAGATTTCACAAGCACATCACAAGCACTCTGCAGATGAAGCCTATATATGGGGTCCAACTACATTATTTTAAACCTGCTGATGTACTTCATCGAGTCCATACACCAGCACAATCAGTGGATTGTGAGGCTCCTGTATATAATTAATTTTCATATTTTGATATAAACAAATTCAGACAATCTTAAGCAATTGGTTGTGTGATGATAAAATGCTCAATCGCTGATGTAAATCTAAAGGAACATTTTTAAGCAAAGAGCATTTTAATGTAACTAGACTGTGGTAGTTTAATTAGTTTTGAACCTTCTCTTGCATTTTTCTTTTCAAGTACTATGAAGATGTCTTGTTGAAGGTCATGGATGAGATGAGCCTCAGCCCTCAAATGAAACAAAATGTGGAGAAATATCTGAAGATTTAAAGTGATGCCCGGATCAAGGCATAAGAATAAATCATCAATGAAGTTCCTTTTCAAAGCCTGCATAATCTAAAGAAAAGGCGATGATGTTGTGCCTATCCATCTATAAATAGTAAATGATGTTTGCATATATGATTTGCTTGCAGCAGAAATCATTGCTCCTTTTTTTTTTTTTAATTTTTTTATTAAAGATTTTTTACTTTTACGTGCAGGGCACGGCAACCTGTTACAACAAAGCTAGATATAATGTGTTTTTTACTTTTTCTTCTCTGTCAAAAGATAAACCATAATACAATCAAAATGGAAAGCAAATAACATATTTCAAGTCTTTCAAATACATAGAGTCTCTTCACTTTAACATCTAATACCAGGATTAAATAATAATTACCAAGCAATATTGTAAGAGAAAGAAAAATTAAAGAAAAAATTAAAATAAAGCAAAAAGTAACAAAGTGGGGTTTAAGGCAAACATCAGCACTTACATATATAAACAATACACCACACAATAAACACATATATTTCTAAGTGTTCAATCCATGCTCCCTTCTTTCCAACGAGTAATGGGACCCCAAATTTGTTTACCGAGCTTCCTTCCCTTTTTCCCCTTCCTTGCATATATCTCCGTCTCCAGGTTATATACTACCAGTAGTTTGGCCAACCAGTGATGAAATGAAGGTGGTAGAGGGTCTAACCATGCAGATGCTATGCTGAGTCTCATAACTGACAAAGCTACAAACAAAAATTCCCCTCCTCCCTGCATTTGCCCCTCATCCTCCTTCACTCCCAGAAGAATTATCGAAGGGGTTAAGAGAATTTCAGTTCCTAATACCTTGTTTATAAAACCCTCAATACCTTTTTTGAGCAGTTGTAGGTGAGGGCATGTTGCAAACACATGTATCAAATCTGCATCCAAGCTTCCGCACCTAAAACAGCTAATTCCTGTTGTGCCTCCCCACTGAGCTATCTTTGCAGGCGTATAATACAAATGGTATATAGTTTTATAGTGTTGTGCCTGGAGAGGCGCTGAGCACAGCAGGGCATATCCCTTTTCTAGGGACATGTAGAAGCTTTCCTCACTAATATCCAAGCTATTTTTCCATTTGTTTGCCCATTTTTCAATATCATCCTGCGTTGAAGTTATCAATTCAGCGTAAAACTTCTTTATTGTACAATCCTCCCCTACTTGGATCAGTTCCATAATAGGGTTTTTGCTGAAGCCCGCCGGTCCTCCCTTCTTATTATACAAAAAGCTCCTTATTTGTAGATATTTATAAAATTGTCTATTATCTAAAGCAAACTTTGTCTGTAGTTCTGAAAACTGGTAGACCCCTTGTTTTCCCAAAACATCCCCTACCCTTCTGACTCCCTTCCTTTCCCATTCTGTGAATATAGGGCCAGTAAAGACCTCCTCTGGTAGATTTGGATTCTCTTTCAATCTAGTGTAAAAATTATACTTCCCCAGCCCAAACCTTTTAGCGAAAGCTTTCCAAACAGTGTAAGCTGCGATAAGCGTCTTAAACCGCGTCCTTTTAAAATAGCTAGCCTCCGTATATTTTAAAAGTACATTCTCAGCTTCTGGTCCCAGAACTAGTCCATATATCGCCAATGAGCCAAACTCGTTCTAGCCTTCAGACTCTCCCCCCCACCAAGCCTGCCATATATTGTAAGGATGCTGCCCAATAATATAACTTTAGGTCTGGCAGTGCTCACCCTCCCCTTTCCCGTGGAAGTGCCATAAACCTGAGTGCCCTCCTGGTTTTCCCCTTTGCCCAAATAAATCTATTGATCACATGTTCGATGTTCTTAAATAGCTTGGCCTCAAATAATAACAGTATTGCTCTAAAAAAATATAAAAATTTGGGTAAAACCAACATCTTTACTACATTCGTCCGCCCCACAATAGAGAGATGTAAATTATCCAACCTATCCAAGTCCTTCCGCACTTTATTAATTAGAGGTGTTAAATTCTTTTCTACTAAGCTATCTAGATCAGCCGAGATAGTCACCCCTAGATATGTTCCTGCCTGGACCACTCGGCTATCTGAGCAAATAGTAAAACAATTTTTAATTATCTGTGTCTTGGCCGTATTTAGTTTATAGCCCGAAATCTGCCCAAACGTCAGGGCCTCAATTTTGACTTGAACAATAGCCTCCATAGGGGTCGGTGTGATCACTGCGACGTCATCGGCGTATGCTAGTATCTTACAATGGCCGATACGTGTAGACAATGTCGTTACTAGCTTACACATCTCTATTCTACGGATCAATGGATCCATGTACATGGCGAATAAAAGCGGTGAGCAGGGGCATCCCTGTCTCGTACCTCTTCTTATCCGAAATTGTCCTGTGGAGCCCGCATTCACTTGCACAGAGGCCACTGGATCTACATATAATGCCTGGATTGCATTAACAAATCGCTTTTTAACACCTGATCTGTCCAATATATGCCAGAGGTAGTCCCAGGAGACCCGATCGAAAGCTTTCTCTGCATCTAACAGCATAACCGCCATCGGGTCCCCTGAGACTGCTGTGGCATCAAATAAAGTTATCACCTTACGTGTGTGGTGGGTAGTGCCCCTTCCGGGTATGAAACCATGCTGATTCTTACTCACCACCTTATCTATTATCTTAGCGTATCTTGTTGCTAGAGCTTTAGAGAATACCTTAGTATCAGTATACATAAGCGTGATGGGTCTGTATGATCCAGGTTCTTCCGGAGGCTTCCCTTTCTTCAGAATTATCACAATTTCCGTGCCTCCCCATGATCCAGGAATAGATTCACCTATCTGTGCATGCTGCATTGTCCTAATTATATCCCCTTCTAAGGTGTCCCAGAACACTTTATAAAACTCTATCGGGATTTGATCAGGGCCCACTGCTTTCCCTGAGGGGAGGTTCAAGATAGCATGTTTAATTTCTTCTACCTGCAAAACCTCTTCCAGCCCTTCTGCATTCTCCTCCATGAACTTAACTACCCGAATCTCCTGTAAGTAATCTCTGAATCCTCGGATATCTCCTCTCACTGGTTCGTCATACAGTTTCTCATAGAAGGTTCTGAAGACCTCCCTTATTTCCTCTGAATCTGTATGAGTCCTGCCTGCGGTATCCTTGATCTCCCTCACAGTGCCCAACGCTTCCTGCTGCCTTGTTCGTATAGCTAAAGTTCTCCCTACTGTCTCACTGAATTACATCTCTCTCTTTTTGTCATGTATATTTTCGCAGCTTTTCTGACAATATCTCCCTCTGCCTCCCCTTTAGCTTTCAGGAGTTCTATCATAACAGTGTCTAGTGGCATTCCAGTCATGACACACTTCTCCAACTCCTCCTCAGCCTTAAGTACTGCCCCAGCTAATTCTATATTCCGCTGTTGCTCCTGCTTTCGTTTAAAAGAATTAAAGCTCAGCGTCTCTCCCCGGACTCTCGCCTTAAAAGCATCCCAGACCACCCCTGTAGCAGCGCTACCCCTGTTAATCTCGAATAAATCCCTAATCCATTTTTTCATATGTTCCACATATTTATCTTCTTGTAAAAGCCCCCTTTCAAAAGTCCATAGTCTTTGCTGTCTAGTATTTGTTGGTTTAATTATTGTAAGCACGAGGGGATTATGATCGCTGAGGATCCGGGGGAGTCTTTCTATCCTTGAGTCCGAAAGGACAGTACTTGAAACAAAAAAGTAGTCCAGTCTAACACAGATTTGGTGTGGAGCGGAATAGTATGTAAAGCCCTTTTTATCTGCCCATTTTTTTCCCCAGACGTCTGATAAAGCGTTGTTTGCTACTAAGCTCTGTAGTGCCTGGCTTACTCTCCTCTTCCTACCTTGATATTTACCAAATGAACCCAGCCCCATGCCATCAGCACCGTTGATGTTAAAATCCCCTGCCAAGATAATTCTAGGCGCCCAGGTAGCTAGTTCCAAATCCAAAAACTGGAGAATCTCGGTTTCTTCCTCAGTTGATCCATATATTGTTACTAACGTAGTCTAGTCCCCATCTATCATACACTCAATCATTGCCCATCTCCCCCATTGATCCTGTGCCTTTTTTCTTGTTAACAGATTTTTATTTCTAGATAATATAGCTACCCCCCTTTTTTTGACGCCTTGCCGCGAATTTACTAATACATGAAAACCCAACTGTTTCAAAAAATATTCTTGCGAGGCCATAACATGTGTTTCCTGTAAAAAAATAAAGTCAACATTCATTTGTCTTAATACAACTGAAACCTTTAGCCTTTTCTGGGCATCATTTAGACTGCAGACATTCCATGTTACATATCTAGTCCCCATAAATAAATTCTTAGGCTATTACCATGTGTCCTCGTACATTTATTAATCTTTATATTTCCATTGTTTTTTGATTCTTTTACTTTGTGCCTACCACCAAATAGTGCCTTCCTTTCTTCAAATCCCGAACACCTAGTCCTATCCCCCTTCTTTGCCTCCTCTTCTTCTGTGAAAGATTCCAACTTTTGTTGCCGTACCTTCCCCTCCCCCCCAGACCCCTACCCGCCCCCCCCTTACTGGCAAATAGGTCAATGCTGACCTATATCTGACAGCCGAGTCCCCCTAGGAAGCTTCTCCCACCCACTTTCCCACTATTCCTATCTTTGTCCTGCTAATCCCTTCCCTTCTCTTCCTTCCTTTTTACTATGTCAAATGGGCTGTTTGCCTTATAGCTGCAACCCGGTCACTTTGCGCCTTTCCTTCTCTTTGCGCCTTCCCTTCTCTTAGATAAGTCAAGTACTCCTGTGCCACTATTTCAGAGTAAAATACCCTGAACTGGCCATTAAGTCCAACTTTGAGGCGACAGGGAAACATCAAAAATACATCACAGCCTACATTTTGGAAGGGTGCTATTAGCTGCCTCATGCGCCATCTTCTCTCCACCGTAGTGTGGCAAAAGTCCGGTCAAGCAATAAAAGTTATATCTTTATATGATCATTTAGCCACTGGTTTTGCCTTACTGATTACCTCCTCCCTTAGCAGAAAATTTCCCACATACACCAATATGGCCCTTGATTTGGAGCCTGCATTGTTCTTTCTCTGAATCAGAGGGAAGCGATGCACACGCTGCACCTCCTTATCCCAGTCCCACTTGTCCATCTCTGGGAAAGCCCCTTTCAACAAGTGAACAACAAAGGCATGCATGTCACCCCCCTCCTTCCCTTCCTCGATTCCAAGCAGCCTTATATTATTGCGCCTCTGTCTATTCTCAAAATCCTCGAGTTTCCAGAGGACGTCCGATGAAGTCTTTTCTTGCTCGTGTCTATACTTCTGTAGTTTCACTACTTCATCCTCCACTTTACCTGTCCTCTCTTCCACTTCCACCAGCCTGCCAGACACTTCCGCGTACATTTTATCAACTTTGTGCAGAGACCCTTGAATTTTCTTGTTTGCGTGCTTAGCTCTCCGACTCTCACGACGAGCCTCCCCCTGGATTTCCTTCAGGGTTGAGAACAGAAGATCAAAGCTAGCTGCATACCCTCTCGCCTGGTCCTGTGTCTGAGCCTGATTTGAATGGTGGGACCCCCCACCTGCACCCTCTTGGTACATCTGCGAAGTAGCTGCATAGTCCCAATCCAGTTTCTTAGCTACCCCCTTTTGCGTTGTGCTCCCATATTTCTTAGGTCTTCTGCTGGACCTTCCTTTGGCTCTACTCAACTTACGTGCTGTGTTTTGCTTCAATGCAGTGTTATGCTCTGGCTCTGATTCTAGCTCTGAAGTATCTACCTCTGACTCCTCCGAGCAACTCTCTGTAGATAATGATGATAGAACATCTGACTTAGTTGACAGGTCATCACTTAGAACTGAGTTTTCGCCCTCCTCCTCTTCGTTATCCTCGTTATCCTCTTTATCTTCGTCATTCCCAGTATAGAAACAGTCATCACTAGGTGAGCCAGTGGCTGTGGGAGGTAAATAATGTTTCTTGCTAACAGCTCCCCCATTAGCCTTCCCCCCAACAACCGCTTGAGCTTTATCACTGTGTCTACATGCGGCTCCCTCACAAGTGTCCTCCATATTGCCGCCTTTAGCTTTACTCGGTTTACTCGTTTTATCTGTTGTCTCCTTACTTGAAAGGGCACCCTCCAGCGCTTCCTTATCACCCAGTAATTGCTGTACCTCCTCCACTATCAAAGTACCATCACTCGATTGATTAGCCCCCTCTTGCACCTCACCCGACTGAACTTGCTGCATGCTCTGCACAGATGTTAATTTTGAGGATAAAGACACAGTCTCTAAAAAAGCTGCTGTATCATTCTCCTGTGAGTCTGTTTCCTCCCCCACACTCCCAGGCACGAAACTTATCTGCTTTGAGCCAGTTGATTGCTCCCAGACTGCTGTACTGGGCTGTTCTTTACTATTGCGAGTATTCTCCAGATCCGAGGTGATTATGTTTCCGCTCTCTCCCCCCTGGATTGACTGTACTGGAGCTGCTGCCTCGCCTGCTATCTCGTTCCGTGGGCCACTGCCATCTTTCTCGGTATCCAGAGACTCATCTCCGCGACTCACAACAGCTGCCGCCCCGCTCCTCAGGCCATTGACATGACCCTCTGGCTCAACCACTTGACGCACGGCCTCGCTTACATCAGTCAATAGGATTGGATGCTCTGTAATCCCGGCAGACTTGTCAAACCCAGTAACATCAGCAGTAACATCCCGCACGGCCTCGCTTACATCAGTCAATGGGAACGGGTGCTCTGTAATCCCGGCAGACTCGTCAGGCCCAGTAACATCAGCAGTAACATCAGCGGGTACATTCTCCATTCTGAGCGCCGGGAATGATTCAAACAACGTAGGCTGCTGCAGGTTGACTTCCCTCGAGGTATCGGTGCCAGCTTCCATGTTCTTGAATAATCCTTTTCCAGGAAGCTCCTTTTTCCTTCTCTCGGCTTCTCTGTCTTGCTTTCTTCTATCGGTTGCAGACAGCCTCTCCTCTTCGCGCAGCCTGGCAGCCTCTCTCTGTGCTTGCGCTCTATGACTGGCTTTTGCTCTTAGATTTGCAGCCGGGATATATCGCTTGCAAGTAAATCCTCATCTTCTCTCCCAGTTATGTCCTTAATCGCCCTCTGTACTTTCGGGGCCATAACTCGCCTCACAATGTCCCAGCCTGTTTGGAAACATCGGATTGTCCCCACAATCGTCACTCCGACTCTCTGCCAGATAGTACTCTGATCTTCCTTAGAGCAGGTATGCCCGCGTTTTGTAGGCCACTCTAGTTGAGTAAACCAGTTGGTGTAGTCCTCGAGCATCCCTCTGCAGGATTCAGCTATTACTCTTCAGCACACGAAATGCAGCATATTCTTACGTTTGCTTCTCAGATTGCTTAAGACCGAGGTTCCCAGCACACCACCATGGGAGAGTAGGTTGGGAGCTGCCACCTCCTACGGTCTGTCAGCGGCCATCTTGCCTCTCTAGAAATCATTGCTCCTAATGAAAAATGGAATTTGGTGTATTGTCTGTATGACTGGTTGTCATTCCTGTTGGAAATTTGAAATACCACAGCTAAAGCTGTGGGGAAAATAAAGTTTTAATTGGAGAGACAGAGAGGATTTATCTGTTTGCTGGCAAATAATTAGCACATTTCTGCACTGAGCAAATGTTGTGATCATCATTGGAGATTGTATGGTTCACAAAATGACTTGCAAGGATATGGGGACCATTGGAGGTTATCGAAGGAAAAATATATTTTCTAAATTCTGAGATCTAACTGAGTTGGTGGGGGCTGGACCTTTGTTTAGCCTCCTTTAGAAATTCAAATAAAAATTCCAAAAGCTCCAGTTGGAGGAGTGAAGTTGCATGAGAACCGGTGAGTTGAACCTACAAGATTTTCCAGAAAAAAATAATTTCCCAATAATTTTAAATTAGGGATTCCTTTATTTTTACTTGATTGAACCCTAGAAGGTAGAAATAAAACAATCATATACAACAAGATCAAGTCATTCAAAAAGCACATTATATGTACTGTAAAATGCAGTTTGTTCCATAAATAAAATTATTTAGTACACATAGTTGTCAGAAAGGCATAATCTATGAAAGGTTTATGTGAAAATGAATGCTCAGTTCCTTGTCAGATAGCTTACTAATGAGGCTAGGTAAACAAATCAATATTCGCTTATCAAATCATACAAGCTATCATTAAGAAAAATACTCATATCTAAAAATGCTACTCACATGTAAAAGTATGATTCTATAAAACCTGCTTATTTCAGTGCTTTCATCCTGATATATCACATTGTGGACAAATAGTGTGAAATTGAATGGACGATACAGTCATTTGTATTTGTTTTACATACTCTTGGAGCTGTATGGCGATTAAAGAAGACAATAAAATCAATAAAGGGGAATAATCCACTGTGAACATTGCCTTACGAAGACTTTACAGAAAAATAAGACATGTTCATCCTTCTCAATTGATGGACACCTCATTGGACTTGTGTTGGATATAATTTATTTTTATTCCAGAAACAAGTAAAGCAAGCTAAGGGTAGCAGCCCCAGACGGAATTTTATATACAGTGCTCGTACAATAGGGTAAATTATGAATAAGGAAATGACTCAAATTCAGGTACAAATTTAAGCATCATATATGAATTTACCAGACTGCCTGAATCAACAGTGTTTGGCTTCACTTCCGACACAATATTCCAATACCTCCTTCCCAATTTTGTGACCACTACAAGTCAATGGAGTGGGATGTGACCAATAATCATTCAAATCTAGCTTAATAAACCATGTTTGTATGTATAGTTGCGAAGGGATGTTATTCACTGATTGGCCCTCGAGCAATACCCTGACACAATCCCAATATGTATTCAGATTCTCATTTGTCCACAGCCTCATCCAATATAAAATTGGTCTCAAGGCAACTATATCCGAGATAGACTGAAGATTTATATGAAATCTTATTGGGAGCATAGAGACACTGGTACAAAGTCTCAATAGAGACTTCTCAAAAGCGTTTTCAGCTTTTTTAAGAGAAACAAGCTTACAGTGGCCTCACAGATCTGCCCCGTACAGGGCTTCCCCACAGGCTTGACTATTGAATATCTTTATAGGAGGTGAAACAGAAAAAGTGGACACCCTTTTAGCAAACATTAAGATTTACCTTTGCTTTAAGGGCAGTATACTTTTTTTTCTATATCTCGGTCTGCCATCTATGAGAATCCCTTATTCTAGCACCTAGATAGTCAAATTCATTAGCCCTGCCCAATGTCTCATCCGACCTCAAGCACTACCTTTTGCTTAGTTTTTCTGAGTGCATTAAACACCATATATTTAGTTTTGTTACTATCAATCTCTAGACCCTGCTCCTTACAAAAAGGTTTAAATTTACCAGGAGAGTAGATAGTCCCTTTACACAATTTTTGGAAAGAAGCAAGGTATCATCTGCGAGAAGAAGGCCCGATATTTTGTGAGCACCCCATTTTGGGTGAATCATTTTCGCAGTCAAAAAAATCCATATATATATAGAAGAGGGAAGGTGCCAAAATTCACCATTGTCTGACACCTCTTCGAATGGGAATATCCTCTGTCCTTCTCCTGTCCGTCCTCTACTAAGTCTTGCAAATTCTCTGTGTACAGGGTTTGTTTAAGAGACAGTAGACCCAGGGGAACTCTTGCAGGACCTCCAAAAGCGCCTGCTACCTTCCAAAACTTTCCCTTCGAGACAAAGTCAAATGCAGCGTGAAGGTCCACAAAGGCAACAAATATGACTCAAGATCAATGTCTACATTCTTCCACTTAATGGATAAAAAACATGATATGGTTGATTGTACTAATATTTTGTTGAAATCCTGCCTGAAGATGGGATAACACTTGACTCGAGGATATTCATTCCTATAGCCTTATCATAATCTGCCTACAATAGACTTCTTTTTTATAGTATCAATTAGGCTCATACGCCTATAATTTCGTGGGACCATCCCATCTTTTTGAATATGGGGATTATTACAGCTCCTTATGAAGTGCTCAGTACAGGGACCCCCGTCAATAGAGCATTTGGGAGGGACACAATACTGTCCCCAAATCTCTGGCTTAGAGCAAAGAAAATCAGCCGGAACTCTGTCCAGGCCAGCACCTTCCCTGGTTTCTGTGCCCGGATCTCAGCATTACTTTCCTCTATTGTAAAAGGCGTTTTCTCATCATCAAATGTATCATTAGGAGCAACATAAGGAATGTCTGTTATGTCATCATCTAATTTGTGTGTGCATAAAAGGCTGTAAAGGGTTTAGCCCTCTCTTACGTAACTATATGAGAGTCGGTGTGAGTGAAAACTCTGCAACCATTATGTGCGACCAGGTGCCAAAAGCGCTTGATATGCCTTTATATAGCAGCAACCAACAATTCATCCCATATGCTGGCGTCCCACTAGACTTTACTGTTTTTGAGATTCTTACCATATTCCTGTTTCTTTTCTATAATCTCTCTTCTATGGTTACTCCTCTGAGCAATTACTAGATCATTCTGAGCAATTTTACATGAGTCATCAAACCATTCATTCACTCTCATTTTACCATAGTCCCTGGCTGTATTTACAGTCTTTCATAAATATATCCCCTTAGCTTGTTAAAAAGGCTTTTATGGACTATCATCATCTGTAAGCGATTCAGGGTCTGATGCTCAAAAACTTTCAATTCACTACCGACAATGATATAAAGCTCATGTATGGCTATCTCAGATTTAGAGACGCCCTCCCATCCAACATTCTGCTTGTTATTGATTAAAGCAATGTGGCAAGATAACTAAATTGGGTCCAAGCAATCCATGTCCTGTATCCATGCCCATTCCTAGTGTAGGGTGATCGGAAGAAGGTTGCTCTTTTGATGGTCAATAACTTCATTGTCTGTTATTTCATGCCACATCCTCACATCCATGAGAATATAATTGATGTGGCTTTTTTCAGTTGGCCCACACAAATGTTGGCTTAACATCTATATCTGATGTGAATCAACCAGTATGCGGTCTCGGGTCAAGTGAGACCACAATACCGACAATCTGAAGAACAGCTAGATTTATTCCAGGGGATTTTCTGTGGTCAGGGTAGGAGGGAATCCCCCAACATTTGTCTTCATCACTAAATAAATCCTTAAGCGGGTCTAGGGTTCAAAACATACATTAAAATCACCTGCACTGATCACATTATCATTTACACTAAGGCCCTCTAGGAAGGTATTTAAGATACTTCTGAAAATTGTTGTTAACAAAGGTCGACCTGTTGTAGATGGTATTTAATAAGTACGCGGAACCTAACTGTGGTGATCTCTTGACTACTAAAAGGTATGGGGAAGCAATACTGATTCTCTTAAAGGTACAACATAAAGATATTTTCAGCCAAAGAATGAACCCTCCCAAAGGTCTACCTGCTGCTGATGGAATAACCTTAACACTATAAGCTGTAAGGACCTGCTTATGAATTTCCATAAGGGCCCATGTCTCTTGGGAAATTCACATGTGAAATGTATCTATAAAAGAGCCCCAATCTTTTTTTTTTTTTTATTTGTCAAAAACCTTAATTGAACCAAATTGCATTGCAAAGTTACATGATTGCACCGTATCAAAGCATCGTATATAGACATGCGATGTATTTCAGCAATGGACACCTCAAGTACCATATGAGTCAAAACAATACTGAGAGGCAATATCAATAGGAGCACCAATGCAATGGGGTGGAAAATAAAAAAGCACCTTAGGTGAGGGAGAGAGGGTTGTTGAACAATGGGGAGGGAAAGCAGGAAGCAAGTAATTTATTGACCATCACCGACGGCCACCGCGGGCAGGTCACTGGCGGGGAGCGGGGGAGAGGTCGCTGAGCGCTGGGAATCGTGACTAAGGAGGTAGGATGTGAGTGGGCCCCATCTGTCAATTGGGCCGGATCTAGCAGGCATGAGGTCCTAGAATTCAGACAAGAGAGTCTGCAAGTGTGAGGCATCCTCGAGTCAAAGGACGCCATTAGGTGGGGACTTTCAGCCCCAGCACATGGAAACCCTGCACGTGCAAGGACAAGTAGCATGGAGGTCAAGTGGCGGAAGGCATCAGGGTAGTATTTGACAAAGCCTAGAAGGCAAAGTGGGGGATCGGCTGGACTTGTGACGAGGTGATCTCAGAAATGGCGTTGAAGACCTCACGCCAATACACAGAGACCTGGGGGCACAGCCAGGCAAGGTCTGAAAAGGCAGCGGCAGGAGCAGAGCAACACAAGCATCTGTCATTAGGAATGAGTCCCATCATGTGTAGTTGAGCAAGAGTCCGGTAGAGCCTATTTAAGTATTTAAAATGAATGAGGCACAGATGAAAATTCTGGGACAGGTGTTTAATCTGGTTACAGCAGTAGAGCCAGTCAGTTTGAGAGATTTTGATACCCAAATCCTCACCCCACACCACACGTGCTCGGTCAGAGGAAATGAAGGACGCTGCCAGCGTGAGGGCATAGATTTTAGTGACTAGTTTACGAGGGGAAGAGGATGTATAGAGGAAGTAAAGAGAGGCCATCGAGGGAGGGGACAGAGGGAAAGAGGGGTGAAGTTCCCTGCAGAGGGCTCTGAGTTGGTAGAAGAGTAGAGTGTCCATGGGGCCAGAGTCAGCAGCAAGAGAGAAAAAAGTACTCCCAGGGTAGAGATCCGACACTGTAGAGAGCCCTAAGCGATTGGTATGCTTAACCATCCCAGAAGATTGAAGAGGGGGGAAATACGGATAATGAGCGAGTGACACCTTATGCGCTGAGAGCACATCGTAGCCTGAAAAATTGCGGAATTCCTCCCAGGCCAGGCACAGGGTCTCAACTGTATCCATCTCAGTGTGTGGGAGTTTTGCAGGGGTGAACAAGGCGGTCGAGAGCGGCCATGGGGCAGCAAGGTCGACCTCCACCGCCACGTGTGGCTGAAAGGGAGTAGGATGAAGCTAAAAATGAAGAAAACTGGCTTGGGCACTAAGGGCATAGAGTTTAAAATCAGAGGCTCCAAGGCCGCCACGCGACATCGGGAGGGTAAGGATGTTATATGTGATCCTAGGCTGTCGGCCAGTCCAAACCAAGGTGATGAGCAACAAGTGGATTTTGCAGAAAAAGTGGGCAGTGAAAGGGATGGAGTTGTTCAAGAACAGATACAAAAACTTAGGGAGCACCACAATCTTAGCGATGGCTATGTGACCGGCCAAGGATAGAGATAGTCGGTTCCAGAGAGGAATCCTGGACTCAAACCAGTCCACGGCACAGCCAAAGTTAGCTCTTCAAAGTTCATTCACGTCCCTGCTCAGCCAGATGGCTAAATACCAAGTGGGGCCAGATGCCAACACATAAAGGGGTAGTCTGAAGTGAAGGGTGCCGTGGCATCAGTGAGGGGAAACAGCACAGATTTTTTCCAGTTCACCTACATTCCAGAGTAGCCCCTAAACTGTATCACCTCACAGACCAGAGGGCTGAGAGTTTCCGATGCCTCGTTGGGTGTGGTATTGTCAACGTTTGGCCCAAGGAGATAGGCTCATATATTTGACCGTTAATCCCGAGACAAGCAGTGGGGAGGGTGTAAAGAAGTAATATTTTGTGGATGAAGACCGGGCTGAATCACAAACGATGGAGGAGATAAAAAAGGAAGGGTCACTCCAAGGCGTCGAAAGCTTAGGTGGCATCAAGCAGAGCGGCAACTTCAAGAAGCGCAGGGTTAATTTAATGAAGGACAGAAAAAATGGTCTGGGGATTTTGGGAGGTTGCGCGTCCAGGAATCAAACCTGACTGGTCTGGATGGGCAATAAGCAGCATGAGAGGGTGAAGGTGGAATGCTAGGACTTTGGCAAAAATGTTTTTGTCTGTATTAATCAGTGACAAGGGACGATAGGAGTCTCTTAGTTTAGCAGGTTTGTCCGGTTTTTGGAGTAAAGTGAGGAGAGCCAAGCCAAGTGCGGAACCAGGCTGTGAGCAAAGTATTTATAAAAGGAGACTGGCAGGCCGTCTGAACCAGTGGCCTTATCACCAGGCATACCATTAATTGCGGCGAAAATCTCTTACTAAAAAGAGCCCCAATCTTCATAATCTAATTTGGACAAATTCCAAGCAATATTTCATGAAGCTAAGTGCAGAGAAGACACATTTTTTTGTGCATGCGATTTATATTTGGAGGAATCAACATTGGGTGCAAACTATTATTTATCGAGTGAGCTACCTTAACCCCTTCCATGCTGATGACGGCCCCCATCCGTCATGCATTACAGTGCTCGTGTGCTGATGACGGCTGGGGGCCGTCATAAAGCCATTGATTCTTTAAAAGCCTAGCACACGAGGAAAATCGGCCCAGCATGGAAGGGGTTAATGCCCTTCTTCATATCTTCATTTAGAGCCAATTCTCCAAAGCTGGGTTCTAAATACTCTTCTATCACTGTTCAAGAAGGTGATTGAGGTGTTGGAACAGGAAAAACAACATGAAAATCCAGAAGTCAATCGACCACTGTCAATGTACTCTCTTGAGAAATACCAAACTTAATCCCACATTTCTTGCCTGTTCCATTCTCTCCTTGGTAGAAACAACACATCCACCCCAATGATAAGCACAAGCATATCCAAAATTGGAGAACTTGATTTGAAAGAAATTCTGAGACATTTGAAGGGGAAAGTCAGTTGGTCTAATGAGATCAAGCCCTCGACCAACTCAAAGGAAGTTAAATTTAATTGAATTGAATCTTTTACT
The DNA here is from genome assembly GCF_964263255.1 of Lissotriton vulgaris. Taxonomy (NCBI): domain Eukaryota; kingdom Metazoa; phylum Chordata; class Amphibia; order Caudata; family Salamandridae; genus Lissotriton; species Lissotriton vulgaris. Next base: position 532,973,576 of record NC_141698.1, read on the forward strand.
ACACCAGGCTTTACAAGGCATTTTGCATAATTAATGTAAGAAAGTAGGATCTGCTTCTTATAGTTACACCTACTTTTTGCACCCACTGTTTTGACTAGTCTTGCTGGGATCCTGCTCTTCAGGACCCCAGTCTATCTGTTTTCTCCTCTAAATTGACATACATTCACTTTGGTACATTCCAGATTGGATACTGAGGTACCCTTATAAGTCCCTAGTATATGGTACACACAAGTACCAAGGGCATAGGTACCCCACAGGCCTCCCAGCGGCAGAAGCATGTATTATGCCACCTGTGAGAGACCAAGCAAAATGGAGCCTCAGGTCTGCTACTGTAGCCTGTTTAAGATGGTGCTTGCACCACGTACATTAGATATAGGTTCACTGTATCTATATATATCACTACACTTAAAACCTTACAATTCTCACCCCTATGGCAGGCCATGAGCAGGGCCCCTCTGCAGCCTATGGAACCATTCTCCCAGGTTGTACATTATACTACCAGACAAGAATACAAAAATGAGAGAGGCAAATTTGTGACTGCAAACAGTCGTAGGGTTTGAGTCCCAAATTGGTTTATCCAATGTTTCAAAACTTTGGATGTGACAGGATTTCCCTGGATATTTGCACAATTAGGCTAGCGATTGAGTGTGCAACACTTCAAATATTCTGGGTTCTGACTGAGAAAGTGACCACGGATCTTTATACGAAAAGATATCCTGTTTCAGACCTTCTGATTGCGAAATATACTTCTGAAAGTGCCAACCAATTTGGGACTATCTGGACCATTCACGTGCCCTGAAGAAGCCCACAAAGGTGAAACACGTTAGCTGTTATTTAAAAAAAACTTGAGTAAAAAGGATCTACAACATCTTCTAGTGAAATAATCATTATTACTGTCATCGCTGTCATCACTGTCTTCTATTCTCCATGGGATTAGAACCCTATGATTGTTTGCTATTACAAACTTGTCTCTTTCATTTCTTGTGTTCTTGTGCTGTATTAGAAACCATAGTGGGTGGTTGGTTTCGAGAGGTGAACATTGTTTGTTAACAACTGTATGGAGTGTTTTTTAACTCTTTATGACATATTGAAAGAAACATTGGTAGTTGGTGCAGGACCTTATACCCTGCCACCGACCCTGTATGTAATAATACTACCAGACATATAGGTAGAGGTACATTATACCCTCGTGGTAAATGCTATCTCAATAATGACTGCAACGAAGTATGTCGTGTTTGATGTCTAGCAACTTGGTATCATACCTCCACACCAGTAACTGGAATGGGAGGTACAATTCCTACCCTAAGAACCGAGGGTTTGGGGTACCTAAGTCTACCGGTACCAGCTTCCTCGACACTTACAGCACAAAATGGATGCTGCCAGCCACAGACACAAGTCAGTGCCTCCTGCTGCTGAGCCAAGCTCGAGCAGGAGAAGGCTGCACAATAGGCATCTTGTCGCAGGGAAGTGTTACTACCTACAGGACACAATTTAGTTTATTGGGGGTGGGTGGGTGTGTAGAGGTCGGCCTCAGCCAAGCCTACCAGTGATAGGGGTCCGCCCTTCTCTGCACACAAGTCCTTAGACAGTAAATAGAAGTTGGCATGGAAACTGAAATGTCAAAAGAGATATTTGTTAAACCTCATGAGGTGAAACTACACTCACCCAACACCCTTTGGTGGAGTATGAAGTAGCACAAGGAGTAGAAGAACCATGGGTCTTTTATACCCACACAGGAGCTCAAAAGAAGGCGGTACTAGCACACATAGGAGAGTTGCATACATAAATGGTCATACAGAAATGCAGTCAACAAAGAAGAAGGAGCCAACAGTCGCTGACTTTGGTAGAAACATCCTGACAGTAACAGACCTAAACAGGTGCATGGGCAACTACAAACTTTTCTGCGCATGTGCAGAGTAGCAGGGGCTAAGTATAGCCATTTCTTTAAGCAAGTCACAAGGGCAAATTACAGAGAAGAAGGAAAGAGCACCAGGCAAGCACATGGCAGACAAAATGGCTGCCGGAAACAAGATGGCTTCAGCTAAATGCTAACATCGATCTCTGCCAAATTTCCACAGACAACCCTTTTAGCATTCCTAAAGACATTCACCTGCAAGAGGAGTCTAAATATATGTCATGTACATCGATTTGCATCAATTGATCAATTTCTCTGTCTTTTTATGTTCTGGGCATTCATTGTGCAACATTACATTTAGCAGGTGTACAGGCAGTAATACACATGGAGCAAAGCATTGAACCACATTCCATAGATAGGCAGCATGTCAGAAGAATTGCAAACAATATACACAGGACTGTCAACAGTTTCCAGCCCCAGGAAACAAACAGTGTCCAAAACCAATTGGCGAAAGTCCATGTGCCAGTATCGGGTGGATTTCAGCAGAAATTTTGTGGAGTTTGGAGATCGCATCAAAAACTGAAGGGGCATGACCCGGTATGTACACACAGCAGCTACTTCCGATGATGTGACATGCACCACCTCGATCAGCCGAGACTACATCTAGGACCATACTCATTTGGAGTGCCACAATCCTTGCAATTTGCACTTCCTCTGGGATGTTTTCAAGTGCCATAGCTTTCTGGCTGGTCACAGCTTCTATGACACGAGTCAACTGTCTTATTTTCCTACTATTCAAAGCAGCGCCAACAAAGAAGAATAGTCCCAAATTTAAATCAACGTATTGCTGTAGTGCAGTGTCAGTCTGGTCCACCTCATCATTACTTATTGTTCTTTTGTATCTGTTTTTAGAAATGTCATCAAACAATCGATAGTCCTTGTGATATGATGCAGGTACCAGAAACACAGGAGGTAGTAAAAAGAAAACATAACAGACTCTAGACCATACAACAGGTAGATGGTAGTATCCCTTGTTCCCACAGATGAAATATGTATTGTGAGAAGACGTAAAACTACTTTTGTTACTACACTCAATGATCAAAACCTGAATACCTTTGCTTCTTCCTACTGGAATTTTCCCGACACTGCTCACACACTAATCTGCTTGGGCTCTAGTGACAGCTATTACAAATGGCCCATCACCCTTGGTAGTTTGTATATTTGGGTAAACATAATGTGTAGAAGCATTTCCTCACCGATACTCCTCCATCTCTCACTTAGTCCCTTTAGCTTGTGGATCACCTTCTTCATCAGGGTACCACTCTTTATTGAGACGTTTATTCTCCTCACACCCATATCAGTGATATTAACCACTTGAGAAGCCAATAGAAGTGCAAACCAAGCTTGACAAGAGCCATTATGGAAAAAGTGAAGAGGAATGAAAGGTGTTCCTCCCTTTTTCTGATGAGCTGGCATCATTTCACACACACAACAGTCAGTAATGTTCGTAGCATTGTGCGTGTTGTGCAACATCTGGATGAACGTGTTATTCAGATAAGATTTCTAGGTTTCTGCTCATAATAAGGAAAGTAAAATAGTGATGTTCAATGGGTGCCGGAGTAGGGACAGTCAGAACTTGTCAAGCAGGAACCACTTCCTCAACAACCCAAGTTATCACTGCCATAATGACCACTGTGACAATAAACCCAGTAATGCTCATTATCTTCTTATCACAGATTCTTACAGCAGTTGATTTTTCCTCCACAGGCATATTCATCTCATTGTTGAAGTAACAAAAATTGTTGGAGCTTGAAAGACCTGGACAGCTGTTTATTTTCTACACTGAAGGTCAATACGGGTGTCACTACACAAAACGATCCCCCCCCTCATCAGCTCAGGTTCTAACTAATCCAGGACGGTTGCTAAACCAGTCTTTTTCAACAATGACATTTCTTTCCGGGGTCGCAGTTGGTATCGGGATACACTAGGGATCGTGTGGTCCGGAAAGACTTCCGCAGGTTCTTCAGGTGATATGACTTGGCCTTTCTCCGTATCCAGGATGTCTCGATGGTCGATCAGGTCAGCAGATTCCACCCAGGTAGACGGCACTCTTTTGCAATTGGTGGAATAAACTCAGTTCCTCCTGTTTATCACTCAAACCACAGTTCTCGTTGTAAGGAGTACTTGCTCTGAGCCGTGCCACCTAGGCTCCAAGCTGCTCGACCTCTGGAAGGATCGGACCATTACATGGTCCCCGACCCGGAGTCTATGGCTGTCACCTGCAGACCTGTCAGGAAGCGCTTCTCGAACCTGTTGATGAATAGAAATCAAACTGTCAGTCAACTGTGATAGGTAGTCACTCATCAAAACATATGGTACATCATATATGGGGCGTGGCTTAGGAATTCCCCAAATATTCCTTGGCCTTGCAAATACCACCTCATATGGTGTAAGATCAGATTGTGAATGTGGCACTGATCTAATGGACAACAAGGCCAACGGTAGTGCATGAGGCCATTTTAAGGATGTGGAAGCCTGGATTTTAGCTAGTTCAGCTTGAGAGTAGCATTGTATCTCTCCACTAGCCCTGCTGATTGTGGATGGAAAGCAGCAAGCATGAAACTTCTGCTTAATCCCTAATCCTTTCAGGACATATTCAACAATTTGCCCAATAAAATGGGTTCCGTTATCACTCCATAAAAGTTTGCAAATACCAAATCTGGGTAAAAATTCTTTCAGAAGCACCTTTGCTGTAGTAAGAGCTGTATTATCCTTCGTAGGGTATGCCTTTATCTACTTACTGAAGGCACATAGCACTACTAAGAAATATTTCAGATTGTTACAGTGCTCAAGCTGGATGTAATCCATTTGCAAAACTTCAAAAGGTGCAGTTGGTGTAGCAAATCCTCCTGTAAGAGTTTGTGCCCCTTTACCAGGATTGTACTGGAGACAAATCAAGCAGGGCTGTACTGTCTTTTTAGCTGTGCCGGCAATTTCTGGATGCTTCCAAACTTGTGTGAGCAATTACGTTATCGAAGAAGCTCTAACATGTGCCTGCCCATGTGCCATATAAATCATAGGTTGTAAATAGGCTGTGGGCAGCTTCCACCTAGTCATGTCTTTATTTCGCCAACAGTCCTCATCATCCAATGTTCCTTCTTTAGACCATTGCTCAAGTTCTTCAGCAGAAGCAGGTCGCTGCATGTCTACCACTTCCTGCCTAACATCATGCCAACATTCATTCTGAGACTTCACTACGTACATGGACGCAGTGCTTCACTGCATTGCAGTTTCACGGGCTGTGTTATCTGTGAAGGCATTGCCTTGTCCTACTTTATCCGTCACTTTTTTGTGTGCACTACATTTAACAACTTCTATTTTCTTCGGGTATGTCAAGACAGTCAGAAGATTATGCACCAATTCTCCATGCATTATTTGCATCCTGTGGGATGTAAGAAAGCCTTTTTCCTTCCATAGTAATCCAAATTCATGAGCCTTTCTGAAAGCATAGCGTCTATCTGTATAAATGTTCACTGACAAGTCAGTAATAAGTTCACACGCTCGTGTCAAAGCTATTTGCTCAGCTGCCTGAGCTGACTTCTGTGGGATGCGAGCTGTCTTAACTACCGTCTGAAGTATTGTAATTGCATAGGCAGCTGATGTTGTGCCATCTGGCAATTTCAGACAAGACCTATCAACCTACAGTTCCCCATCAACATTTGAGAGGGGTCTATCTTGATAATCAACACAACCCTTTGTATGTTTCTCAGTAAGGAATATACAATCATGAGGCTCCTGTGACTGAGTCGCTGGGTATGACAACAAAGTAGCTGGATTCAGGGTTGAACATCTTTTCAAAGTGATATGAGGGGCCAAAAGTGTCAATTCGTATCCTGTCAACTTAGCACTAGTTAAATGCTGTGTTTAAGTTTGGTTCAAAAGGGCATCAACTGCATGGGGTACTAACACCAATAGTCTGTGTGACAAGACTATCACTTCACTCTGACGTATAGATACAGCTGCCACTGTAACAGAAGGGAAACACCCAGGCAATGCACGAGCAACTGGATCGAGAACAGCTGAAAAATATGCACAAGGACGTTGCTTGTCACCGTGTGTCTGTACTAAAACTGAAAGTGCACACCCATCTCTCTCGTGTACATAGAGTGTAAAAGTCTTACTATAATCTGCATTGCCTAACACTGGTGCAGAACAAAGAGCTTGACACAACTGATGGAAAGCATTTTGACATTCATTCATCCATGGAAGGGGCATTGGAGTGTCTTTAGTCATAAGAGCTGATGGTTGGTGACATCTAGCGTAGATGCCAACTCTTTGAGCACAACCTTAATGAAACAAACGAGGTTTCTATGATAGATGTTCCAAATGTTTCCAAAAAATTAAACAAAATTTGTGTCCATGTTTCTCATGTTTTATTCACATGAATTTCATCAATATCAACGATGATCCATTTGATTTATTCAACCACATTCATTGTGTAAATAATCATGTCCCAATGCATTTCGGACTCTAGGTCCTTCGTCAGGGGAATCCTAGGAAAAATGATAATGGTGCAATCTAAGTATAATACACCGAGTAGCAAGTCTAAATTTACAGCTGTTTTTTTTGCTCATGCATGCGTTTTTTAGAAAAAGTGATAAAACTAGCGTGAAAAGAAGCATCCAACTGCGTGTTGATCACAGTTTCCACAATTCGTGAATAGTAAAAAAAAAAGAAGAGGAAGTTGCTATTAATCAATAAGATTGTGCGAGTTCGAGATGAAATAGGTACTACCAGAAAACCGGAGATTATTTAATAGTCACCGTGAATAAGAAAGGATAGACCCCCGTAAAAGTCTACAGGTTGTGAACCAAGTGAAAACGTTTAACCCGGTGTTCCAGTACTCACGGAGAATTAAATGCAAGATCACGCGTCCTGCCGATACGCCCTTCGCTAAGGTGTGTGAAACAATCGTCCCGTAAATACGGAAGTGGATGAAGCAGAGCAATGTGTATAGAGAAAGGACTCTAGATCTAGCGGCCATCTTAGAGTGGTGTCAGAAAGCGAAAGAGCCTAAACAGAGTAGACGTCATGTTGGCATCTACGCTAGATGTCACCAACCATCAGTTTGATTCCCACACCTTCTTTGTCAGGGGGTGATATCTTTGAAGCACGCCACAACCTGTTTACGCTTTCACACTGAGGAGTGCGTGACCCACACCCCAACTTTAGTCAGAAGAGCCAACAAATGTTTAACAATGTGTGAGAAGCCTAAAATCCATTGCCTACAGAAAGAAGTAAGACAAATGAATGCACAGACATCTTTCTGAGTACTGGGCACTGAAGTGTCTAAAATAGCTTGAATGCAATCTGGTGTAAGGGCTCGTCCCTCCTTAGACAGGAGGTGACCTAAATAGGTAACCTTCTGTCTACAATATTGCAATTTCTTCCATGAAACCTTCTGATGGTGTGATGCAAGGAAGGTAAGCAATGACAGCGTTCCATCTTCAAACTGTTCAGGCGTATCATCTGCCAAAAAGATGTCATGAACATATTGTATGAGAGCCACTCCAGTCGGCACTGGGAAATAATCAAGTTGTCTTTTTAATGCTTGGCTGTAAATACTAGGACTCTCTGTATACCCTTGGGGAACTCTACAGAATCTAAATGATCGGTTATTCAAAGTGAAGCCTAACAAATGTCGGCTATCAGGATAAATAGGTATTGAAAAGAAAGCATTCTTCAAATCAATCATGGTAAAGGTAGTAGCAGTCAAAGGAACCAAAGTAAGACGTGTTGTGATATCAGAGACTACCAGATATTGTGGCACTATAATCTAGTTAGCCTCTCGTAGATCAATGATAAACCTGTAGATTTTAGTATCAGTATCTTTCTTCAAAATAGGAAGGATAGGTCTATTGCAAATATTGTAAGGGACTTCTTCCACAACCCTCACTTCAATCACAACATGAACAATGTGAGCAAGTGCCTCTTCACCTTTTCGAGAAATTTTGTATTGAGGCAATCGTGGCAATGAAGCTTCCTCCTTGACATGAATGTGCACTGGTGGAATAACCATTTGCCCCACATCAGTGTCTGAAATAGCCCAAAAAGTACTAGGGAGTGAAGCCAATGCAATATTCTCCCTAATGAGACAGGACTTCTCACCCACCAGATAGTTATCATTCAAAATAACATGCACACCCTCTGGGGAACAGCGTATTGTAGCCCTAAAATACTTGAGCATATGAAGACCCAGTAGGGTTCAGTAGAACCCAAACATGTGCTTGGACATAGGGACAAAGCATGGGCGAATTTTGCGAATTTGCGGTCCGCGAATTTGCGGATTTGCGAATTCCCGATCCGCAAATTAAGCGAATTTGTGCGAATTTGAGGATTTTTGTTTTTTTGCGTGTTCGCGGGTTTTTTGCGTGTTCGCGGGCCGCTTGCATAGCAAAGTTACCCATGCAGTCGTTTATGGGAGAGGGAGAGAGAGATAGATAGATAGATAGATAGATAGATAGATAGATAGATAGATAGATAGATAGATAGATAGAGAAAGAGAGGAAGCAATTAGCAGCAGGTGTTCAAGTTGAAGATAATTTGTTTGTAACCCTTTTGTAAAAGGTTACAAAGAAATTAGGTTCAACTTTTGCACCTGCTGCTGTAACCCTTGCTTGGCTTAAAATTCGTCCCCGCTGATTCGCGGATTTTACCGCAATTTCGCGAGATTCGCAGATCGCGAAATCGCGGAAAATCCTCAAATTCGCCCGCGAAACGGATTTTACACCCACCCTTAATAGGGACCCTTCTCCTCTACTGGGACTTGAACTGATACCTTACCCCATCCGAGGGATTCCTATGTTTAAGCAGAGTCCTTCAAATCCGATTCCACGTAATCAGATATTTGATACTGATTGCGCCTGTCAAATGTATTTGAAGAATTCGGAGGATGCCCAACAGTCTCAAATCTAGTACAATCATCCATACCTCCCCTATGTCCTGGATTCCCCGGGCATCCTCTCATTTGTCCCCAACCAATCTGATACTGCTGAGTGCGCGAACGAGGACATTCAAAAACCCAATGTCCAATCTCCCTGCAGTAAGCTCACTGATCAGCAGACAAAATAGCTTGGGAAAAAGAGGGTGTATCAAGGCGATACATTGCACGTCCGCCATGACCACTATTTCCATAAGATGGACGATAAACCTGAGCAATCATAACCTTTGTTTTCAGCTCCTTATTCTTTTTATCCTCTATTCCCTTAGCATCTTATTCCTGACATTCATAATACTGGGCCATGGTCAAAATAGAGACTGGGAAAGACGTAGTCCATGAACTTTTGCTGGATTTTAGGCGACTAGCTATTCCAGGCAATATGTTTGCGACAAATTTATCGACAAACATATGCCTGCCTGTGTCATCTGTCAATGACTGGCCACTAAAGTTGTGGAATGCCCCCTCAAAACGTGTGAAGAAGTCAATAACCGATTCTTCTTCCTTTTGCTTGCAGGATGCTAACACAGTCCAATCTATCTTTTTAGGAGGAATGAGAGTTTTTAATTTAACTAGTATAGCTTTAGGAAGTTCTAGAAATCACTTGCTGTGGTTTCTGTTTGGGCTCCCTTTCTGCATCAATCCTTTCCAGTTCTTTCCAAACATCCCCAAAAGATGCATGATCATCGACTTTACGATTAGATCTCCACATATCAGGGGGTAAAATAAGCCCAAAAAACATGTCAATATCATGGTTCAAGAAGTAATGGCTGCTTCAACTTCTTCATAAAATGCGGTCAATTTTTTCCGATGGTCAGGCAAAGCAGCTTTAAGAGCCATGACATCTGCTCTACTCCAAGGAGTGTAAACCCAGTTATAAATAAAATAACCCTTCGCATCCACTGAACTTTTATTATCATCTATTCCCATACCCCTAGGAGGGACATACAAAGGTGCGGCTTCCCGCATGAGTTTCCAATGCAATACAACAGTCTTATCTGTCTCTGAAGCATCATCCTGCAGCATGGTGGTCTGAAGTGTTTGTGCAGCTGCCTTTTTCTCCTCTCGCAAATGGAATACATCAGCTCATAGTTTAATCACATGTCTAATTAAGACATCCACCTGAGGGAAGAGAAATAGACCATAACCCAATTGCTTCTAATCCTTTGCTATATCAGCAGGCTCTAACTCTGTGGAATGCTTCCTAAACCATTCAATTACTTCTATGGCAAACATTTCTGCAAAATATAAATGCTCCCTCTCCTTCCATTGTTGTACGCCAGCTAAAAAATCAGAAGCGGAAATATTATCACAAGCATCTTTAACGCCTTCACCGTGGCAGTTTTTCCGCTGCGGTGCAGGTGTTCTATTGAGTGGGCAGGGCTCCGTTGGCCAACAGCACACCTGCGAGGTAGTGCTCCCATCGGCCGTGCATAGAAGGGGATAAGAGTAGCAGATCTAAGGGTAGCCGTACGATCAGCGGTCAGCAAAGAGCGAGTCTCTCGCAGAGGATCTGATCCTGACCTATCCTGATCCGAAGGAGAAATATCATCATCAGAATCAAGGACAGGAGTGGAGGGAAACGTATATGGAGGCAGGGAACGATCTAGCAAAATTGAATTATCCTCAGGTTTATTAATGAAAGGGTAGAGGGGGCGCCAGATAGGGTATTGGCAATTTACCTGTAAACAACGCTCCCTATGCTCTCTCTCTTTTATCTCATTCATTTCTTTATTTTTCAATTCCAGCGCTTTGGCATAGATATTTCTGTGTTGTTCTTTATCTATCAAAGCGTGTTCTCTTCTTACTCGTTCACGCGCTTCTTTCCCCCACGTTCGTACGCAGTCAAACATATCTTGTCTACTTTTGTGCTTAAACATACATTGTTCCACATAGTGAATGTTTATAAGATCAAATGACCCATGTATAGGCCACCGCAATTCAGGATCCTTGCTAGTATATTTATTCCATAACGTGCTGTACATTATAGAAGAAATAACATTTTTAATATACATGTCCCTATTAGGTGTCCCCTCGGGGGGAGCCAACTGACCTCGCTCAATACTCACATTGGTACCTCCAAAGAAGCAACACATTCTACGAAGTGTGCTTGAAACAGGCATGCCAAAAAAAATGTAGCATATACAATACTATACAGCAGTGGCACTTAACCCTATGTGTGCCATTACATATTATTCAAAAGTTGGAGAAAAGTCCCCTCATTATCTGCCTATATAAATTGCAATTCATATATATAAAATCAATTCTATATATTGGCCAATTTCAATATACAAAGTGTTGCATCAAACGACCTTACCAAACAAAAGTCTCCAGATTCCAACTGTCAAGTTCTGAATGGACCAAATGGTCTCTGCACGGCGAACACCAGAAGAGATCTCAGTTGAGGGCCGACACCACATGGAGGGTCAGATCAGAAAGAGAGGAAAAACGGCATGGGTGCCAAGACGTGGGTCTCTTTGGGCAGTGATTGTCCGCGGCAAGATTCCAATCCTTTGTTTCGACCACTCCTTCGGGCATCCGAGTCGCCGATGATCCCCATTTGGTTGGGCACCAATCTGTAGAGGTGGGCCTCAGCACAGGCCTACCAGTGACAGGGGTTTGCCCGTCTCTGCACACAAGTCCTCAAAACAATAAACAGAAGTTGGCATGGAAACTGAAATGTCAAAAGAAATATTTATTAAACCTCATGAGGTGGAACTACACTCACACAACACCCTTCAGTAGAGTATGAAGTAGCACAAGGAGTAGAAAAACCATGGGTCTTTTATACCCACACATGGGCTCGAAAGAAGGCGGTACTAGCACACATAGGAGCGTTACATACATACATGGTCATACAGAAATGCAGTCAACAAAGAAGGAGGAGCCAACAGTTGCTGACTTTAGTAGAAACTTCCTGACAGTAATAGACCTAAACAGGTGCATCGGCAGCTGCAAACTTTTCTGCACATGCGCAGAGTAGGAGGGGCTATGTATAGTCAGTTCATTGAGCAAGGCACAAGGGCAAACAACAGAGAAGAAGGAAAGAGCACATGGCAGACAAATTGGCTGCCGGAAACAAGATGGCTTCAGCTAAATGCTAACATCGATCTCTGCCAAGTTTCCATAGGTTCACTGCCTCAGTGCCAGAAAGTCTGCACGTAGGCCACATTTGGTGTCTTTGAGCACAGTCCAGTTCAAACTAGTCTTGGGAGCCATTTGCTCCTGCTCTTGCATGAAACTGGACAAAGGGCATGGGAATAGCCTCCTTCCTGTCCTGAACCTCCCCTAGGAGGAACCATGGAATCTGTCCAACCCTCTCTCAACCCTCTCCCTATAGGACATTAAATGTTATGTGGCCAAGATTCTACAAAGAAGAAACCACAACACTGACCGTGTGAACACCGCTGGATCTCACTGGACCTCTTTTGGCCTTGACTTTGTCTTCCCTTGCCGATTCTCACTACTCCAGTGTCCAAGATTCATACAGGCTCCATGCAGGACCCTTTGAAACTTCAAAGACTGATCAAGTATCTCCCTTGGAGTGAAGGAGTCACTCCCCTGCAAATGCAGGCACTGCAACACAACTGCCTAGTCTGCTGCCCCAGAGTTCCTACGGATTCGGAGGACTTCAGCAACATAGGAGGTAAGTTCCTGAAGGTCTCTGAGGTTGATCTGCTGTCTTACCAAGTTTGAGGGCAGTATCCCTCGTGGAGACCTCTTAACCCATTCCCCTGTGCACTGTGTTCTTTTGCAGCAGCACATGCTTGTTTTTGGGTGTAACAAATACATGCATTGGACTATAGTTAGCCCTGACTCCAGTGCACCTTTCCCACAAAGGACTCAGGCCTCTTTGCACTCTGTGCCATACCAGCTGGTATCCTGTGAAGCTGCCTGAGGTCCCCTCACAACTCCTATGCCTCCAGCCTGTGGGTCCACTTGAGGGTCACCTCTGCTTTTCACGGGATACCCTGGTTGCTTCAGGCCTTCCCTGACTCTCCTTGGTGTGGTGAGTCTCCTGTTCCTTGCTGCACTGAAACAACACCCATCTTGACCTTCCTTGATGTTTGCCGCTACGAAGGCTTGTTGGTGCTCCAGCCGGACACCGACCACTCAGCACTTGATATGCTTCATGGGACAGCGTGCCTCCAGCTCTTGGTCATCTAAGACATCTCCTGGTGCTTGCAGCAGAAAAGTCAAGGTCACCGTCATCACTCCTGAAGCACCAGACATAGGTGGGCGTTTGTCTACCGAGCCCCTGATCACTCCAAAGTGACCCAGATTCTGTCTTCTGTAGTTTTAGGTTCCTCACATCTAGAATCCATGTTTGGATTCCAACAGACACTCTTCTTACTTCCTGCAGCAGCATTTATTTGCAGACCTTCACTAAGAATTACTAGGGTTGAGAACCTATGCACCCGGCTCCTCTTGGATAGGTAACTCTGGTACAAAGGTATCGAAGGGTGGGATGGCTCTCCAACCTCTTAATTCCAAGGGTGGTCTTCATAATCTGTTGGGAAGGGTCCCTCTTCTTTAATTTTCCAACTGCGACTTCCCCATTGAATTGTACAGAGCACACAGTCGTGTTCAAGCTCTGCACCCATCCTCCGTTGGGTCCCTATCTACTCACCTTGGGTGGATCCTTGGGGTCCCAGCAATTCTACACCTTCCAGACTAGGTCTGGACCTGAGTCGTGGTTCTTACACTACTTACTAAGTATATGGTTTGTTCTCCCGTTGGAGACCACTGTGTATTGTGCTACTTTTGTTTGATTCTATGCAACAGTGCTATTTGAATTGTTTTCTACCCTCATGTAGGGGATACTAGAGAGTGTTATATATAATAAATACATATTTTTATAACTACTGTGTGGTTTCCCTTTCATTTAACCAATACTGTAAGGTTACATTCTGGTAAAACAAGCTGCTTAACATTCCTTCAAGACTTAGCCTGAAGGCTGCTCTCTATAGCTACCACTAGGATAGCGTTCTACAAAGGTTATCTTTAACCTATTTACCATAAGGGTTGTTTGGACTGGCACAGGGTGCCCACTTTAATTAGTGGACAGCATTTACCAGGCCAACTACTCACATTGGTGGGCAGCGGTTGGGATTCAAGGCTGCATTGTTTTACCAGATAAATCTTTGTATTGATTAACTGAAAAACCACTAGTATCTAGGAACACATAATAATACTAGGTTAGGTAGTAAGTTCTACTGAACTTGGGGTTGGATAAGTTAAGGGTCTAGCACACCCTTTCTCCAACCTAGGAGAGTTTAGCTCCCACAAGGTTAGGTAGGTGCACACACCACACCGCATTTTGTATGTCTGCTACAGAAAATGTCGCTGGTGGCATTCTGCCTACTAAATATGATTGCTTTTAGTTCACTGAACTTAAATCTATTTGTGTATCTAGGAAGCTGAAGATAGGGAGAAATGCAAACACCCAGAAACTCAGTTGCGTTTCAAAAACTTTATTCGATACATAAAATGAATCATAAAAGTATTGAACATACAATTCATCTTGCCTCATGATATCAAAAGGAATATCAGTTTAGAAACACACTTTTGCCCAAAATTTGTAAAAAAGACCTGATGATAACAATAAAAAGATATACAGAACATGATTTTAAAAATGTCTATACATGTGGTACTACCCATAGTTCTTCCTAATCTTTAGTGAGATTCTAATGAAATTTAACATAGAACAGCAGATTTCTACAGAGGATAGCGATGACAAAAATTCGTACCCTTCCTTATAAGTACAAGGTTGTCTCCCCTTCAAGATTGGTTTGATAAACCGGAGTCTTGGCTCCTTATAAAAGGAGCAAAAAAGAACCAGATGTAAGGTAGTTTGCGTATCCCTATTATTACAAGGACAAGGGGGCAGCCTCTCACACCAGCCCCCTTGTTTCGGAAATGCCAGTAAAAAATGGCGAATCTCCAGTCTAAACCTTGTTAAAAGGAATCGCCATTGCACGTTAAGGGTAAATTTTAGATAGAACTGTGGTTGGGGTTTACAGACATAGGCAATACCATTATCAATAACATTATCCATAGACGGCTGGTTCAGTGACTTCAAATACTTTGCCTTTATGTCCACCTTATAGTTTCCCTCAATTTTTTCCGGGTTGTAAAAATAAGAACTAAGTCCAATTTTATTAAACATGTTACAAACATAAGACAACCAGGGAATCTGTTTAGAGTTTTCTAAAGCCATGCAATCGATGATGATATCCTTGGTAAATTGCAGGTCTTCAGATTGCCAAATTTTACCCCATAACAGTAAAGGGGACAAGCGGATTATGTCAGAAACATTGACCATACCGATTTCATTGTGGCAGAAGGTGTTTGAAGAACGTTTTGGTACTGATAGGACCCTTTTTATGAAATTATTTTCCACCACCTGTATTACAGATGGCGTTTCGGTCCCCCACACCCCTGCCCCATAGGTGGCTACGGATAAGCATTTTGAGGTATAAAGGGTTCTGAGATGCATGATGTGCTTTTGCCCCAGTTTGCTACAAAAGCGAAAGATACCCTCTATCGCCCTTGTCATATTCTGGGCTCGAACCTTCATAACCGGTGTCCAACAGAAACTCATTAATGTGCTGTTGCTTGATTATATTAGGAAGAATCCAGGGTCAGATGAGAAGGACAGAGTGGGTGGGGCAGGAGAAGAGGACAGGGCAGGAGGGGAAACCTTCTATGACCTGGACTCTAAACCTGCACAGGAGGATCAAAAGTATCCACCCCTTGATGGTTCAAATCTCCAGCAGGAAGAGGGAGAAGGTCTTGAGGACAACCTCTTTAATCCTCCATGGAAAGTGCAGAGTTTACCCAGGAGATTTAGGTCTCCCTCTGCAGAATCAAACAATTCTAGACATCCTGTAGGAACCTCTGTTTCTAGCAAGAAGGTAAACTCTTATTAAAGGGAGTGCCAATTCTTTGAGCTTGAGAGAGTTAAGCTGAGACTCAGGCAAGAACAATTAGTCCCGGATAAAGAGTCCCTGGAAGTCCAGAAGGCTAGAAAGAAATTGGAACGAGAGTCCCATGGTGGCAGCAATAGTGTCCCTAGGGTTAGGGAACATACATTTGATCATAGGAATCTAAGCAAGATTGTCCCTCCCTTCCATGTAGGGAGTGACATCCAGAAATGGATAACTGCTTTGGAGAGGGCCTGTAAAGTGCAGAGGGTCCCTCAATAGCAGTGAGCAGCTATCTTGTGGCTCTCCTTTGCTGACAAAGCTCACAATAAGCTCCTCACGGTTAGAGAAGAGGATGCTGACAACTATACAGTCCTCAAGAGTGCTCTCTTTTAATGGTTTGGCTTAACCACTGAACAGTACAGGATTAAGTTCAGAGACCCAGAAGACACAGACTCAGGACTGGGTTGACTTTGGCGATTATGCCATTAAGGCTCTGGAAGGCTGGTTGCTTGGTAACAAGGTCAATGACTTTAAAGGGTTGTACAACGTGATTATGAGGGAGCAAATGCTTAATAAATGCCAAAACCAGGTGTTGCATCAAAACCTGGTTGACTCTGATCTGACTTCTCCCCAAAAATTGGTAAAGAAGGCAGATAATGGGTCAGAACCGGGGTGGAGCAGAAAACTCAGACCAATGGTGGTGAGCAGAAGAAAGCAGATTCCAAAACCTCAGATAAGAGTGGGTACACAAATAAAGATCAGAAGTCTTCATCAGGGCCCCAAAAGTCTGCCTCGGGGGGGGGGTGTTACATCAATCTAACTAGGCAGAAGGCAAAAAGAAACCTTGGTGTTACATATATAAGGAAAACAACATTGGACAAGAGATGCCAATTGTTCAAGGGCCAATGATTCTACTACTACCACTACTGCCCCTAAGGCAACTGCTCCCCCTAGCACAGTTTCAAGTGGCGGTACACAGAGCAAGGGACTAGTGGGGTAAACCTTGGGATCTGAGATGGGTTTTGGCCTAGTCAGAACTCCAGCTCAGGGTGTTTTAGTCTGTGATGGAGGCATGGATATTATCTCCTTATTTGTCAGTCACAGTAACGTGGGCAAATACAGACAACAGCCTTTAATCAAACGTAAGGAGGCCATGGCATACAGGGACACAGTTGCAAGTGTCACAACGGTGACAAAAGATCTTGTGGACCCTGACCAGATCATACTTGGTGAGATGTATCAAGTGACTAATGCAAGCAATGTCAGCACAGACCATTCCTTGGCAGTTGTGAATTTCACCTGGGGAGGGGTAACTGACCCTAAGAAGGTTGTGGTAAGCTCAGACCTCCCTGTTGAATGTTTATTGGGCAATGATTTGGAGACTTCAGCTAGGCCTGAAGTGGAACTTATGACTCGTGCAGCAATGCTGGGCAACACTGAAGATGTCTTTGCTATGACTAGGTCAACCCACAGGCCAAACAGAAAGTCACTGAACAGGCTTTGGATCCTGAAAAGATGGACCAGGTGCCTTCCAAGAAGAGGAGCTGGATGGGTAAGGCTGTGTCGCTCCCCAGGCTCAGAGAGTGGGCCAGTATTTCGAGGAAGATGATCCCAGCTCTGTTGAAGGAACTGTCCCAGATGGAATTGAACCTGACCAGGTTGAGTTCTTTGGGACAGGGGGACCTTCCAGGGCAGATCTGAGCCAGGAGAAGGAAACCAACCCCTCTATTGAACCCCTAAGACAGCAAGCTGCTGCTGAGGCTGCAGGGAATGTCAGTGGATCTCACAAGATCTATTGGGATGATGGACTCCTTTACTCAGAGAGTAGAGACCTGAAGCCTGGTGCCACCTGGAGGTTGGTCATACCTCTGAAGTTTAGGGGCTTCTTACTCACACTAGCACATGACATTACCCTAGCAGGTCAATTATGGCGGAGTAAGACTTGGGAACAGGCTTGTCGCTCATTTCATTGGCCCCACATGGCAGAAGACACAAATGAGTTTTGTCGCTCTTGTATCACTTACAAAGATTATAAGGAGGTATTTGCACAGCTGAAGTTGATCAAAGGTACACCAGGTGACGGTGTGTGGCGTGCTGCCAGGGATGCCGCTGTCTGTGCCGGTCAGCGTGCAGACTCAAAGACTAATACAAGGCTCCCCCCGTTGAGAGGAAGACTCCCAGCGCACAGAACAATATTGACTCAAGGGTCTAAAGTTTTATGACATTGTTCATTCAAAAGTTCAATCCACAAAATTCAGTCGTTTTTGATCTTTAATCCATATACATTATACTTTATGTATAGATCATCATTTTCAAGATGTTTGTAATATATATCATCCACAAAATTGAAATCCAATATTCAATAATCCCAATGCATTTCGGGCTAAAACGTAGCCCTTCCTCAGGGGTTAGCTCTACAAACAAAGGAAACAACGTAATGAGGCCAAATTCATACATGTACCAAGATTGCAAAACAATCAATGTAAACAAACTGCCCAAAGTGAACAAAAAGTCTGAACAAAGATGCTGTGCAACGCAAAGACCAAACTTCCTAATATAAATGCCAAAGGTAGGAAAACAACGTAAAAGTGAAAATCCCAGTAAACAAGTGCTCAAGTTAAACAATACTGTCAATGGTAATATATCGTGGACTCAGACCGCTGGCACCCAAGGCTTCTGACACTCAAAGCACACGAATATGTGTAGAAAGGTAGAAACAATTATTACGTGTGCTTCAGAAAGGTACAACAGTAACAACAGTAAGCAACGTGCGGCCCATGACCGACCATTAGTATACTCGCAAATAAGTTAGAGGCTGTCCTCCGCGGAGGTACTTACAGAGAACGCTGTCCGCGCAGTAACATATTCGGCATTAGGTGGCAAAGATACAAACAAGCCGCGTGTGAGTGAAGTTAATAAGTGCTACTAGAAATAGATGAAGGACAGTAAAGCGTCCGTCTGTGGGCACCATCTTGAAACGGTGTGGTGTGAGTGAAAACACAGAATGCAACCCATAAATGAAACATATGAAGTCTAGCGAGCAGAGACATTAATAATAAAAGATTAATGAAAAGAAAACATGAAGAGGATAAATGAAACACATAAGTGAACAGCATGGTACAGGCAGATAAGCAGTAACTTAATAGTTCAGTGGTTAAAGATAACATGAAAATTCCATGCGATCATTGAGTCCGTGTGGCTGCAGGGTCGCCATATAGCGGATCCAAAAGTTCTCTCTCTTCAATAATGTTTTTTTGTTGTCATGTGTCACTGGTACTTGCTCCAATATTTGATATTTCAACTGGGCAATTGTGTGTTTTTGGTCCAAAAAATGTGCGGCAACCGTGGATTTCAGATTGCCAGTTCTTATATTGCTCTTGTGTTCCAACAAGCGTATTCTGACTTTCCTCTCAGTGTGGCCGATGTAACACTTGCCACAAGGGCATTTCAACAAGTAAATGACATTCGCAGAGTTGCAAGTGGCGTTTACACAGAGTTTAATGGGGTAACCCTTCATGGGATGGTTGACAATGTTACCCATAGTACAATTGTTGCAATTGCTACAGTTGTAGCACGGTCTGAGGCCCTTGAAGGTAGTGGGTTGGCATTCAGGTTTGGATCTGCATAACATCTCTTTCAAATTTCGTCCCCTTGTGTATGCGAACAACGGTTGTTGTGAGAAGGCTCCCTGAAAATCAGGCTCCAAACTCAATAGTGTCCAATGGTTAGAGATGATGTTTTTGAATTGTTTGCTCAATACAGTATATTTAGACACAACTACCATCCGGGTGTTCTCCGTTTTTGTACGAACCTGTAAAAGTTCATCACGAGTCATGTTCCCACACCGGGTGACGGCCTTTTGAAGTGTTTGTGGCGGATAGCCACGAGCCTTGAACCTCTCAACCATATTGTTCATCTCAAGTTGACAAGTCTCTTCAGAAGTGACGATGCGTTTAACACGCATCAACTGTGAAAGAGGTAAGTTCTGTTTCAATCCAAATCGATGAAAGCTTTGATAATGTAACATTGAGTTACGGTCAGTGGGTTTGCGAAAAATCGTGGTGGTTACTGTACCTGCGCATCTTTCAACCTTTACATCAAGAAAATGAATACTTGTTCTGTCAAAGTTCCAGGTAAACTGTATGCGATCATTGATTTGATTCCATTATTTCAAAAAATCCAAGAGCGCATGTTCTGTTCCTGCCCATAACATGAAAATGTCATCAATAAATCTTAAATAAAGCTTCCCACAATTGATCCAAGCTGTTTGATTCAGTATATAAGATTCTTCAAAAGATTTCATGAACGTGTTAGCGTACGACGGCGCTGTACAATTACCCATGGCCGTCCCGCAGAGCTGATGGAACCATTTATCAGATACTGTGAAGTAACTATGGTATAACGTGAATACCAATAGTTCCATCAACAATACCTGCATGTCCAAGTCAAGGTTAGAATTGGAAAGTTCATGTTCAACAGCCATTAATCCAAGGTCATGTGGTATCGAGGTGTATAGTGAACAGACGTCCACCGTACACATTATCAAATCTTGATCTTCTAATGCACCAACGGCTTGTTGCAACTTAATCAAAAAGTCAGTGGTGTCTCTAACATGTGATCTTGTGTTCAACACAAAGGGCTGGAGATATTTGTCCAAAAACTTTCCAGTGTTCTTGTGAATGCTCCCTCTGGTTGAGACAATGGGTCTCATAGGTGGTCTGGTGGGGTGCTTGTGCACTTTGGGCAGCATATATAACACAGGTGGTCTTGGGTTGATGGGTGTCAGGTAACGCCTTACTCTATCGTTGATGGTGCCATTATCAAATGTCTGACCAATGATTTTCACAAGGATAGAGGCAAATTCGTTAGTGGGATCAGTGGGTAAAAGTGCATACGTGTTCGGATCAGAGGTGTGTATCAAAATTTGTTCAGCATAGTAAGTAGCGTCCATGATCACCAGGGCGCCGCCCTTATCAGCCGTTTGACACACAATCGAGGAATTGTTGGCAATTTTCTGTATGATGTTTTTCTCTGATTTGGTTAAGTTCTCACGTTTGACCTTGGATTGAAATGGAAGTTTAGCAATGTCACATTTTACTAGATTTTCAAAAGTGTCAATGATTTTGTGACTCACTGGAGCCATAAAGGTACTATGGGGACGTAGTCCTCTTAACATGTCATCATCTCGTATAGGTGTGGTAACTATGTTTTGAAAATAGTGTCTCAAACGTACATTGGGTAGAAGTTTGAAAGTGCTGACTTCGAGTTCCAAGGTGTTGGTTCTGGTAGTGGGAACAAAGGATTGTCCTTTCTGTAGAACACGGGTTTCTTCATCATTCAACTGGGTGGATGAAATGTTGATTACCAGATTCTCATGATCCATCATTTCCGTCGGTTGCTCCTTTTGGCGTATTCTGACTTTCCTCTCAGTGTGGCCGATGTAACACTTGCCACAAGGGCATTTCAACAAGTAAATGACATTCGCAGAGTTGCAAGTGGCGTTTACACGGAGTTTAATGGGGTAACCCTTCATGGGATGGTTGACAATGTTACCCATAGTACAATTGTTGCAATTGCTACAGTTGTAGCACGGTCTGAGGCCCTTTAAGGTAGTGGGTTGGCATTCAGGTTTGGATCTGCATAACATCTCTTTCAAATTTCGTCCCCTTGTGTATGCGAACAACGGTTGTTGTGAATAGGCTCCCTGAAAATCAGGTTCCAAAATCAATAGTGTCCAATGGTTAGAGATGATGTTTTTGAATTGTTTGCTCAATACAGTGTATTTAGACACAACTACCATCCGGGTGTTCTCCGTTTTTGTACGAACCTGTAAAAGTTCATCACGAGTCATGTTCCCACACCGGGTGACGGCCTTTTATTTTTTTTGATCAGATATGTTTTATTGAGTTCCACAAAGCAACAACACAAGTGTTGTGAGTATAGGCTTGTCCCGGTAAAGTCCAGCCGGCGGAGAAACTGTTCAACCCTGTGAAATCATGCGGCAAAAACAAGCCCCTCTCCAAGTGCAAGAACTCTTTTCTACCCTCCCCCCCGAAACTGAGCCCACCCCCTCCCGGATCCCCAGCCAACTCCCCCCCAACGAAGCCCCCCCCTTGGTGTGTTACAAGTAAGCTTAGCGTAGGCCGAGTGAGAGCCGGATCAGACCTTATGTTCCGCTCTGGTCTTCTCCCCGCGGAATTCTTCCGCCAGTTTCAGGACCCTCAGGTATTTCGGGCAGGTGAGCTCTGTGAATTCTTGAGACCTGTGTACCATAACCTGTGTAGCCACCCCGTGTGTGTGGGTTTCCTCGGCATGCCCCAGAGCGACAGAATGTGGTATGGCGCCGCCCCCATAGCCAGCCCCATCTGTCGCCCCCGCAATGACTTGAGAGGGAACATGAGTTTATTGGGGAGCCCTAGGATCGCGTATGCTGGGAAGCGTGGGATGTCAGTGTCAAAATAAGTGTCAATGTCCTTTAGCACCCCCTCCCAGTACTCCTTAACTGCCTCGCAGTCCCACAATATGTGTAGCATGTTCCCAGTGTGTCCGCACCCCCTCCAGCAAGTGGGATCTCTGCTTGGGTTTCCCTGGTGCAGGCGCTCGGGGGTCAGGTGCCAGTAGTAGGCGATTTTCACCGCTGCCTCCCTGCTAGCCGTGTTGCGCGCAGTGTGGTGTGCCCTATGATAAATGTCCCGCCATTCTTTATCTGACAGCGAGCGCCCCAACTCCCGCTCCCACCGTTTCTGGCCTGCAGACCTTTCCCCAGGAGGGGGTGGGGAGAGCAAGAGGTACAGTTCGGTGATGGACCCAGAGTCAGACCTCTTGGTCACGAGCCACTTCTCGTACGGGGTCATTGGGCGGCCTACTAGCGGGGCCACCTCGGGGTGTGTCAGCCAGTGGCGGAGTTGGAAATACTGATAGCGGTGGGGCTTGTTGAGGGCGTAGTCCGCCACCACCTCGTCCCACGGGAGGAAGACATCCGTGTCAAACAAGTGGCCTGCCGAACGACACTCCGACGATCGCCATTGGGGAAACGAGCCTGGCAGCAACCCTGGGGGGAAGGCCGGGTTGTCCAGCAGAGGTGTCATGGGTGATGGGAAAGTCGTGAGGCCCTTCGGGACAGCGGTGGCGTTCCAGACCTGCATTAGGGTCCTTGTGATAGGGGATTTCCTCAAATATGCCGGCCTGTCCGGGCGTGCCAGGAAGGGGACCCTCCACAGGGACATGCCCGCCATGGCCCTGTCCTGGAACAACCAGTGCTTTTCGGAGGTGGGCCTAGACCACTCCAACAGATACCGAAGTTGTGCCGCTTGGAAATAGCGCCGCAGGTCCGGGACTCCCAGACCCCCCTCTGCTGTAACCCGCAGAGCTAGGTCGCGACGGAGTCGAGGTCGCTTGCCCGCCCACACATAGTGGTTCAGGGCGTCTTGGAGCCTCTTGATCATCCCCAGCGGGGGAGTGACCGGGAGAGTCTGGAAGAGGTAGAGGATCTTGGGGAGAAGTGTCATTTTAACGGCCGCGATGCGGCCCAGCCAGGACAGCGGTTTTTGCCTCCACCGAGCGATGTCCCCTTGCACCAGGGAGAGGAGTGTGGTGTAGTTAAGGTCGATCGTCTGTGTAGTTGCAGGAGTCAAGTCTATCCCCAAGTAAGGTACCGTGGTGCTGACGTCCAGCCCACCTATGCGAAGCGCGTGAATGTGAGCTGGCTTGGTGTTGCGCCCTAGTGGGAGGACCACTGATTTCTGTACATTCATTTTAAAGCCCGACACCGCGGCAAAGGCCTCCATTTCGGACAGGAAGGCGGACAGGGAGACCGTGGGGTTGTCCACCGCGACCAGGATGTCGTCCGCGTACAGGCTTATCGTCTGTTCCACTCCCCCGAACCTAACACCGGTGATTGCCCCATTGTCTCAGATACGTTGAGCGAAGGGCTCGACATAGAGGGCGAATAAAAGCGGCGAGAGCGGGCAGCCCTGCCGCGTGCCGCGACTGATATCAAACGGCTTTGAGCTGAGTCCATTCACCTTAATGGACGCTCTGGGTGTCGCGTAGCAGCCCGCTATCCAAGAGCGAAAACAAGGGCCGACCCCAAATTTCGCTAGAGTGTGGTCGAGAAATCGCCAGTCAACCCTATCAAACGCCTTCTCGGCGTCCACTGAAAGCAGTGCGGCGTCCGAGGCGTTGAAGTGGGCCTTGTCGATGACATGCAATATGCGTTTGGTGTTATCCGCGCATTGGCGGGAGGGGACAAAGCCTGCCTGATCGGGTTCAATAATGCCCGGGAGGCACGGGCCGAGGCGCGAAGCCAAAATGCTCGTGAAGAGTTTCAGGTCGACATTGAGCAGCGATATCGGCCTGTAGGCTGCGCACTTCTTGGGGTCCTTCCCTGGCTTCGGCAAGACCACTACGTCTGCCTCCAATAGCTCTGCCGGAATGGAACCCGGCCCCCCAAAGGAGTTATAAAGCCTCGTGAGAACCGGCGCCAGGAGGTGGCAAAAGGTTTTATAGAAACCCGCGGAAAAACCGTCAGGGCCGGGAGCCTTCAGGGGTTTAAGTTTGGCTATGGCCGACACCACCTCCTCCAGCCGGATAGGGCTATCCAAGGCGCTGGTGTTGGCCTCATTAAGGTAGGTGACCTCCACGGTCTCGAGGTAGGCCTGTCCGGCCGTATCATCGATGGTCGGGTCCGCGGCATAGAGTCGGGCATAAAAGGCGCGAAAAGCCTCGGCTATGCTGGCATCGTCCCGGAATTCCTCGCCGCCTTCCCCCTGTATAACTGGAACCCTAGAGCGGACTGTCTTGGCCTTAAGTGTGCTGGCCAGAAGACGACCCGTTTTATCGCCACCCACGTAGTACGTGTGGCGGAGGCGAAGCGCTGCATATTCCGCCCTGTCGAGGTCTAGGCTCGCCAGCTGGGCTCTAGCCGCCTTAAGTTGGCGCCAAATGCGAGGGGCTCCCGTGCGGCAGTGGGCCCTTTCCAGCGTTGTTACCTGCTCTTCCAGCACCCTCCGGCGGTCCCTGCGCTCCTTGTTGTCTGCGGCTGCAATCGCTATGATGTCGCCCCTGACCACCGCCTTGAATGCCCCCCATAGCGTCGCATGGGTTACCTCCCCAGTGTCATTCACCCCCAGATAGTCAGTAATGGTCTGGGAAAGCCTCTGTACCGTCCCCTGTCTGGATAGTAAGCTTTCCCTAAGCCGCCATCGTCCTTTGTGTGGGGGTGTGTGAGGAGCGCTCAACTGAAGGACCACCGCGTCGTGGTCTGACAATGCCGCCGGGGTAGTGTCAATGTCTGTAAGCGTGGGAAGGAGGTCAGCGGAGCATAGGAAGTGGTCTATTCTGGCGTAGGTGCGGTGGACTGCTGAATAGAAAGTGTACCCCGGGGCAGTGTGGTGAAATTCCTGCCAAGCATCGATCAACCCCCTGTCTGTGAGCCATTGCTTCCCCGCTGCTGAAAGTGCCCCCGAGTCCCCAAACCTCTTGCCTGATCTGTCCCTCTCATTGTCCATGACCAGGTTCTGGTCTCCCCCGATCAGGACATGCCTCAGGTCGCCCGACAGCGCCTCCGACAGGGCCCCCCGCAGGAAGGCCTTTTGGCGGGCATTAGGCGCGTAGATCGAGCCGAGTGTGAAAGAAAACGTGCCAATGTGAATAGTGTAAGCCAGGAGTCTGCCCTTGATTTCGGCCACCGTACTGCCCACCTGCCCCTTAAAATGCCTAGATACCAGGAGAGCCACCCGCGCTTTCTTCTCGGGAGTCGCCGAGAAAAACTGCTGCAGGAAGGCCCTAGCCTTCATGCGGTGCCAGTCCTTTGCCAACAGGTGCGTTTCTTGCAGCAAGCAGAGCTCAGCCCCGGAGTGTTCTAGAAAAGAAAGCACTGCCCTGCGCTTGATCGGGTTGTTAAGCCCCTTCACATTAAGAGATAGGACGCGGATACCCTCAACTGCCATGGGAAAGTGTGGAACTGAGTCGCAGTAGGACCGGCCCCCTCCCGCCCTCCCCGTACCCTGCAGCTGTTAGCACACCCCGAACACACCGAGTACCCCACCCCAGTCCCGAACATGTCCCCCCCAAACCCTGAACCCCAACCAACAATCCCCAACAAGAACACATTGTCCGGGGCCTATCCGGCAATAGTCCAGGCCCCTGGTGAAGTCTCTGGAAATGGGAGAACGTGGCAATGGCGGGCCCGGAGCCCCCCGTCCCGCCCCCCACACAGTGTGCTATGCATTAGTCTACCTTTGTGCGCAGGGCTCCTCAAGGCGCAGCCGCAGTGTCCGTGGAGACATTCTGAATCGCCGCTGCATGTTCTGTAGCGACCTCCTTAGGGTCCGGCTTGAATCCTTTCCTGGGGGAGCGGCGGTTCCGCACAGTCTGCCAGCCGTCCGCCTGGGGATGGGAAGATCGCGCCTGGGAAGGCTCGGGGTCCGCGTCGTCGCTCTGGCCCTCCTCCTCCGCATTGAGACCCAGCACTGCACAAGTGTCCCGCAGGGACCGTAGCTGGTGAAGTATGTCGTTCCACTTAAAGATCAGTCTAAAGGGGTGGCCCCATGAGTACGGGACACCTTTATCACGGAGAAAAGTAGTCGCCACCTTGAATGTCCGCCTCTTTTGTAGAGTGATCGCCGACAGATCTTGGAAAAGCTCGATGGCGTGGTCCCTGAAGTGGAGAGGCTGTTTTTGGCGTGCTGCTTTCAGGATGCGTTCTTTGAGGGGGTAGTCCAGGAGGAAGGCCAGGATGTCGGGTGGGGGGGCCGGCGCCCTGCATGCCAGGCCGACCCGGTGGGCCCTGTCTATGCGGATGTCAAAGTCATCTCCCTCTCCCAGGACCTCCCGGAACAAGTCCTGTAAGTAGGCGACAATATCGCCTCCCTCTGCTTTAAGCGGCACGTTCCTCACCCTGATGTTATTTCTCCGGGACCGGTTTTCCAGGTCCTCAGCGTGGGCCTGGAGCTGCGTCTGTTGGTCGTGGAGCCGGAGGATTTCTTGCTGCAAATGTTCCACTTCCGCGCTCCTAGCCCGGTCGGATGTCTCAACCGCTGCCACCCGTTCACCAATGTCGTCCACATCGCGGCGGAGTTCCCTGAATTCCCCCGCCATATCTTGCCGGAGGGTCAGAAAGTCCGCCTTAAGGGAGGAGAACAGTTCCTCCATGAAGGCCTTGGTGGCCGGAGCATCGCCCTCATCCCGCTCCTTGACTTTAGGTGGGGGGACCAACGTCGGCTTGTCTGGGCTCTTGTCCCCTTTGGAGGCCCCCTTCGCTAGCATATCGGGAATAGTTTGGCCCCGGCGGCGGCCGTTATTGGACATCCCGGGGGAGCCCGGGTCGCGCCGTCCACCAGGCCACGTGGAAAATGGCCGCCTAACGGCCGACGAGCAGCGTCCTCGGGCACGGCCCCAGGGCCCGGGCTGTGATGAGTGTGGGGCGGAGGGGGCTCGACTGGCCGCCCCCCGGTGCAGGGCTCACAGTTCCTCACCTCCTCTCCAAGTGATGGGGGGAAGGCCCAAGCCGGGGCCTCGCGCAGATTGTCAGGCCGCCGCCTCTTGCTCCTCCGCTGGGCCGCCCGCGGGGCCCTCCCGGGGCTATCGGCGTGGCCGCCGCTCCCTTTGCTGCTCCCTCGAGCGGGTCACCCCATCCAGCGCCGCTCCTTCGGTCAGGCCTCCACGCCCTCCGGCGCCCGGTGCCGCTCCTGCGGGCCCGGCCCCGCGGCTCCGCTCTCGGCCGCTCCGTCTGTACTGGCGCCAAGGGCCCGGGTCCGCCTCGCGGCAGCGGCGGATGGGTCCGCCCGGGGCGTCCGGGGCCGAGTCAACGGACAGACGGCCGCCCCCCGGGTTCAGCGAGCTTGGGGCGTCTTGGTCACCAAGATTGGGCTAGCTGCTGCAGCGTGGCTATGCAACGGGAGGATCGGGACGAGGAGCTCCGCGAAAACGCGTCCTCTCAGGACGCCATCTTAGCCACGCCCCCCGGGTGACGGCCTTTTGAAGTGTTTGTGGCGGATAGCCACAAGCCTTGAACCTCTCAACCATATTGTTCATCTCAAGTTGACAAGGCTCTTCAGAAGTGACGATGCGTTTAACAGGAACGGAAATTCCGGAAATACAAGAGGGATACCATTGATTATAAGCTCGGCGAGGTGTACACTTGGGCAGAAGTGTACACCCGCCGTCGGCCGAATCGCCCTTATAATCCTTACTCGGAGAACGAAACATCGTCATCGGATGGTGACACGACAACACGCAAAACTACTAAACCAGCCACTGAACAACAATCACAGCAACCTGGTACTTCGAGTTCTGCGGTTCATTTTTTAGAGTAGGATCAGGATCAAACCAGCGACCCAGGAGGGGCAAAACCCGCAGAGGTGGAAAAAGAACAGGCAAAAGCCAAAAGGAGCAACCGACGGAAATGATGGATCATGAGAATCTGGTAATCAACATTTCATCCACCCAGTTGAATGATGAAGAAACCCGTGTTCTACAGAAAGGACAATCCTTTGTTCCCACTACCAGACCCAACACCTTGGAACTCAGAGTCAGCACTTTCAAACTTCTACGCAATGTACGTTTGAGACACTATTTTCAAAACATAGTTACCACACCTATACGAGATGATGACATGTTAAGAGGACTACGTCCCCATAGTACCTTTATGGCTCCCGTGAGTCACAAAATCATTGACACTTTTGGAAATCTAGTAAAATGTGACATTGCTAAACTTCCATTTCAATCCAAGGTCAAACGTGAGAACTTAACCAAATCAGAGAAAAACATCATACAGAAAATTGCCAACAATTCCTCGATTGTGTGTCAAACGGCTGATAAGGGCGGCGCCCTGGTGATCATGGACGCTACTTACTATGCTGAACGAATTTTGATACACACCTCTGATCCGAACACGTATGCACTTTTACCCACTGTTCCTACTAACAAATTTGCCTCTATCCTTGTGAAAATCATTGGTCAGGCATTTGATAATGGCACCATCAACGATAGAGTAAGGCGTTACCTGACACCCATCAACCCAAGACCACCTGTGTTATATATGCTGCCCAAAGTGCACAAGCACCCCACCAGACCACCTATGAGACCCATTGTCTCAACCAGAGGGAGCATTCACGAGAACACTGGAAAGTTTTTGGACAAATATCTCCAGCCCTTTGTGTTGAACACAAGAGCACATGTTAGAGACACCACTGACTTTTTGATTAAGTTGCAACAAGCCGTTGGTGCATTAGAAGATCAAGATTTGATATTGTGTACGGTGGACGTCTGTTCACTATACACCTCGATACCACATGACCTTGGATTAATGGCTGTTGAACATGAACTTTCCAATTCTAACCTTGACTTGGACATGCAGGTACTGTTGATGGAACTATTGGTATTCACGTTATACCATAGTTACTTCACAGTATCTGATAAATGGTTCCATCAGCTCTGCGGGACGGCCATGGGTAATTGTACAGCGCCGTCGTACGCTAACACGTTCATGAAATCTTTTGAAGAATCTCATATACTGAATCAAACAGCTTGGATCAATTGTGGGAAGCTTTATTTAAGATTTATTGATGACATTTTCATGTTATGGGCAGGAACAGAACATGCGCTCTTGGATTTTTTGAAATCATGGAATCAAATCAATGATCGCATACAGTTTACCTGGAACTTTGACAGAACAAGTATTCATTTTCTTGATGTAAAGGTTGAAAGATGCGCAGGTACAGTGACCACCACCATTTTTCGCAAACCCACTGACCGTAACTCAATGTTACATTATCAAAGCTTTCATCGATTTGGATTGAAACAGAACTTACCTCTTTCACAGTTGATGCGTGTTAAACGCATCGTCACTTCTGAAGAGACTTGTCAACTTGAGATGAACAATATGGTTGAGAGGTTCAAGGCTCGTGGCTATCCGCCACAAACACTTCAAAAGGCCGTCACCCGGTGTGGGAACATGACTCGTGATGAACCTTTACAGGTTCGTACAAAAACGGAGAACACCCGGATGGTAGTTGTGTCTAAATACACTGTATTGAGCAAACAATTCAAAAACATCATCTCTAACCATTGGACACTATTGAGTTTGGAGCCTTATTTTCAGGTCGCCTTCTCACAACAACCGTTGTTCGCATACACAAGGGGACGAAATTTGAAAGAGATGTTATGCAGATCCAAACCTGAATGCCAACCCACTACCTTCAAGGGCCTCAGACCGTGCTACAACTGTAGCAATTGCAACAATTGTACTATGGGTAACATTGTTAACCATCCCATGAAGGGTTACCCCATTAAACTCTGTGTAAACGCCACTTGCAACTCTGCGAATGTCATTTACTTGTTGAAATGCCCTTGTGGCAAGTGTTACATCGGCCACACTGAGAGGAAAGTCAGAATACGCTTGTTGGAACACAAGAGCAATATAAGAACTGGCAATCTGAAATCCACGGTTGCCGCACATTTTTTGGACCAAAAACACACAATTGCCCAGTTGAAATATCAAATATTGGAGCAAGTACCAGTGACACATGACAACAAAAAAACATTATTGAAGAGAGAAAACTTTTGGATCCGCTATATGGCGACCATGCAGCCACACGGACTCAATGATCGCATGGAATTTTCATGTTATCTTTAACCACTGAACTATTAAGTTACTGCTTATCTGCCTGTACCATGCTGTTCACTTATGTGTTTCATTTATCCTCTTCATGTTTTCTTTTCATTAATCTTTTATTATTAATGTCTCTGCTCGCTAGACTTCATATGTTTCATTTATGGGTTGCATTCTGTGTTTTCACTCACACCACACAGTTTCAAGATGGCGCCCACAGACGGACGCTTTACTGTCCTTCATCTATTTCTAGTAGCACTTATTAACTTCACTCACACGCGGCTTGTTTGTATCTTCGCCACCTAATGCCGAATATGTTACTGCGCGGACAGCGTTCTCTGTAAGTACCTCCGCGGAGGACAGCCTCTAACTTGGTTGCGGGTATACTAATGGTCGGTCCCGGGCCGCACGTTGCTTACTGTTGTTACTGTTGTACCTTTCTGAAGCACACGTAATAATTGTTTCTACCTTTCTACACATATTCGGGTGCTTTGAGTGTCGGGAGCCTTGGGTGCTAGCGGTCTGAGTCCGCGATATATTACCATTGACAGTATTGAACTTTTGAATGAACGATGTCAGAAAACTTTAGACCCTTGAGTCAATATTGCGCTGTGCGCTGGGGAGTCTTCCTCTCAACGGGGGGAGCCTTGTATTAGCTCTTGTATCACTTGCCAAGCCAGTGGTAAGGCAGTTGGTACTACAAAGGCCCCCAGAAACCACTACCGGTGGTGGGGGTAAACTTTGAGAGGGTTGGGATTGATATAATTGGTCCCATGAACCCTCCAACAGCATCTGGACATTCTTACATCCTGGTGGTGGTGGACCATGCTACCAGGTATCCAGAAGCTGTTCCCCTTAGGACTACTATATCACCTGTGGTAACAAGGGACCTCCTGGGTATTTTCTCCAGGGTGGGTTTTCCTAAGGAGGTCTTAACAGGCAGAGGTACAAACTTTATGTATAGTTATATTACTGCAATGTGGAAAGAGTGTAGAGTTAACAACAAGTTTACCACCCCCTGTCATCCTCAATGCAATGCATTGGTTGAAAGGTTCAACAAAACCTTAAAGCTCATGATAATGGGACTCCCATAGAATCTTAGGTGGAAATGGGATGTTCTGTTGCTCTGCCTTCTCTTTGCCTACAGAGAGGTACCACAGAAGGGGGTTGGCTACAGCCCTTTTGAACTTTTGTTTGGTCACCCAGTAGGGGGTCCACTGTGTTTGGTGAAGGAGAGATGGGAGCTACCTCTCAAACTTCCCAAACAAGATATTGTGGACTATGTACTTGGGCTCCACTCCAGGATGGCTGAGTATATGAAGAAGGCATCCAAAAACCGTGAGGCTAGTCAGGAATTGCAAAAGGCCTGGCATGACCAAAAGGCTGTCCTGACTGTTTACCAGCTAAGACAGAAGGTGTGCTGTTGGAGCCTGTGGCTCCAGCAGCTCTCCAAGATAAATGGATTGGACCCCACACCATAAATTACCAGAAGGGAGAGGTCACCCACTTGATGGACGTTGGAACTTGCAGGAGCCTCCACAGGGAGCTCCATGTGAACAGGCTCAAGCCTTATGTGGACAGGGAAGACATGGGCTTACTCATGGCTAATGATGAGGGACAGGAAGAAGAGAGTAACCCACTGCCCAACCTCCTCTCACAGAACACTGATGATGGCTCAGTTGATGGTATGGCTTTGGCAAGCAGCCTCACTGAGCAGCAACAGTCTGATTGCAGGAAGGTCCTCAATCAGTTTAGGCAACTCTTCTCACTGAATCCAAGTCAGACCACTTGGTGTACCCATGAAATGGATACAAGTGAAAACCTATCTGTAAAGAACAACATTTACAGGCAACCTGACCATGTCAGAGATTGCATCAAGGCTGAGGTCCTAAGATTCTAGAGTTGGGAGTAATTGAGCCCTCAGTTAGTCCTTGGGCTAGTCCTGTGGTCTTAGTACCTAAACCTCACACCCAAGATAAGTAAGAGAGAGATGAGGTTTTTTATGTAGATTACAGAGGCCTCAATGCAGTCACTTGGACTGATGCTCACCCAATTCCAAGGGCAGATGAACTTATAGATACTTTGGCCTCAGCCACATACATTTTACCCTACAGTTGGCTACTGGCAAATCAGACAAGCTGAGGATGCCAAGCCAAAAACAGCATTTTAACCCCTGGTGGGCATTACTAATTTGTGGGAATGCCTTTTGGTTTGAAGACTGCACCTGCCACATTTCAAAGGTTGGTGAATAAAGTTCTCACAGGCCTGGAAGACTTTAGTGCAGCTTATCTTGATGATAGTGCTGTCTTTAGTTCCACCTTGGAGGATCACCTGGTCCACCTAAGAATTGTTTTGGATCCCCTGTAAAAGGCAGGCCTCACTATTAATCCCAATAGTGCCGGGTAGGTCAGGTTGTGTACCTGGGCCACCTTGTGGGTAGAGGCCAGGTTCAAGCAATGCAGAGCAAAATCCAGACCATGATGAACTGGGTTGCTCCCACTACCCAGACTGAGGTCAGAGCTTTCCTGGGCCTGACTGGGTATTACCGAAGATTTATGAAGGATTATGGGTCTATAGTGACTCCCTTGAACGATCTTACCACTAAGAAAAATCCCAAGAAAGTTCAGTGGACAGTTAGTTGTCAAAAGGCATTTGATGACCTCAAGCATGCCGCATGCACTGCTCCCATTTTGCAAAGTCCTGATCATTCCAAACAATTCATTGTTCAAACAGATGCATCTGACTTGGGGGTAGGGGCTGTGTTATCACAATTGAATGGTGAGGGTCGGGATCAGCCAGTGGCTTTTATTAGCAGGAGGCTGAACCCAGAGAGAAACTTTGGTCAGCTATTGAGAGGGAAGCTTTTGCTGTGGTTTGGGCTCTGAAGAATTTGAGGCCATACTTATTTGGAACTCACTTTATTGTTCAGACTGACCACAAGTCCCTCTTGTGGCTAAAACAAATGAAGGGTGAAAATTCCAAACTATTGCGGTGGTACATTTCCTTACAGGGGATGGACTATGCAGTAGAACATAAACCTGGGAGTAACCATGACTATGCATATATTTCCAATTAGAAAATGCAGACTCAACTGGGCAATGTTGGCCTCATCTCCTTTCATTTGTGGGGTTGTGTAGGAAAGTAGGATATGCTTCTTATGGTTACTGCCACTTGTTGCTTTTTGCATACTCTGTTTTGACTAGTCTGGCTGGGATCCTGCTATTCAGGACCCTAGCGTATCTGCTTTCTCCTCTATATTGACATACATGTACTTTACTACATTCCAGATAGGATACAGAGGTACCCTTATAAGTCCCTAGTATATGGTACAACATGAACCCAGGGCATAGGTACCCCAGAGGCCTCCCAGGGGCTGAAGCATGTATTATGCTACCATTGAGAGGCCATGCAAAATGGAGCCTCCGGTCTGCTACTGCAGTCTGTGTAAGGTGGTGCTTGCACTACTTACATTAGATATGGGTTCACTATATCTATATATATATCACTACAAGTAAAACATTATGTCACCCCATGGCAGGCTTTAACAATCCTGAAGGCAGGGTGCTGGGTTTTACATGAGAGGGTGCTCCTGTCCTGCATCATTAGGACCACTCTTCAGCCAACATAAACCATCCTCCCTAGTTGTATGTGATACTACCAGACAAATAGGTAGAGGTGCACTATAACCTCGCAGTAAATCTCGAAAACGACTGCAACAAAGTATGTTGTGTTTGGTGTCAAGCACCTTGGAATCATACCTCCACACCAGTAACTGGTGTGTGAGGTATGATTCCTCCCCTCAGAACCGAGGTTCTGGAGTACCTAAGTCTACCGGTGCCAGCTTTCTTGACCCTTATAGCACAAAGTAGATGTAGCCAGCCACAGACACGAGTCTGCCCTCCTGCTGCTTAGCCAATCTCGAGCAGGGGAAGGCAGCACAATAGGCATCCTGTTGCAGGGAGGTGTTACCACCTCCAGGACAGGATTTAGTTTATTGGGGGGTGGGTGGGTGCACTGCCTCAGTGCTAGAAAGTCTGGACATAGGCCACATTTGGTGTCCTTGTGCATAGTCCAGTACAAACCAGTCCTGGGAGCCACTTTTTCCCGCTTTGGTGCAAAACTGGACAAAGGACATGGGAGTAGCCCCCTGTCCTGACCCGTCCCTAGGGGGAACCCTGGAATCTGTCCAACCCTCTCCAGTGAGTATAAAACAGGATACTTGGCTACAGGACATTTGATTTTATGTGGAAAAGATTCTACAGAGAAGACACCACTATGCTGACCTTCTGGACACCGCTGAACATCGCTAAACCTCCCTTGGGCTCGACTTCATCTTCCCTTGCTGTTCCTCACTGCTCCAGTGTCCTAGATCCATACAGGCTCTGTGTAGGACCCTGTAAAATTTCAAAGACTGATCAAGCATCTCCCTTGGAGTGAAGGAGCCACTCCCCTGAAAACGCAGGCACTGCAATACAATTGACCAGTCTGCTGAACCAGAGCTCCTACAGACTCCAAAGATTTCAGCAACACAGGGGTGGGTTCCTGAAGGTCTCCAAGGTTGATCTGCCCTCTTACCAAGTTTGAGGACAGTATCCCTCGTGGAGACCGCATAACCTGTACTCCTGTGCACCGGGTTCTTTTGCGGTAGCACATGCGTGTTGTTGTGCAACACATCTGTGCAGTCGGCTAGTTGTAGCCCTAACCCCAGCGCACCATTTCCACAAAGGACTCTGCCATCTTCGCACTCTGTGCCCTGCCAGCTGGTATCCTGTGAAGCTGCCTGAGGTGCCCTCACGACTCCTGTGCCTCCAACCTGTAGGTCTTTTTGAGAGTCGTCTCTGCTTTTCCTGGGCACCTCTTGTTGCTCCAGGTCTGCCCTGACTGTGGTGATTCTCCTGGTCCTTGCTGGACAAAAACGAAACCGATCTTGACCTTCCTCACTGTATGCCTCTGCAAAGGCTTGTATAGGTGCTCCAGCCGGACACCGACCCCTCAGCACTCGCCATCTTTTGTGGGACAGCTCGCCTCCAACTCCTGGTCATCCAAGACAACTCCTGAACCTCGCAGCTGAAGAGTCAAGGTCACCTTCATCACTCCTGAAGCACTGGAAATCCGTGGGCATTTGTCTACCGAGCCCCTGGTCCGTCCAATGTGACTCAGACTCTGTCCCTCTGGTTTCAGGTTCCTCACATCCAGAATCCATGTTTGGATTCCAATGACACTCTTCTTACTTCCCACAGCAGCATTTCTTTGCAGACCTCCATTAAGAACGACTAGGGTTGAGAACCTAGGCACCTGGCTCCTCTGGGATAGGTAACTCTGGTACAAAGGTATCCAAGGGTGGGGTGGCTATCCAACCGCTTGATTCCAAGGGTGGTCTTCTTAATCTGCTTGGAAGAGTCCTTCTTTAATTTTCCAACTGCAACTTCCCTATTTATTTATTTATTTATTTATTTAAAACTTATAATGCGCAACAGCTACCCGCAGTGGGTTTCCCGGCGCAAGGGATAGACTAAAGAAGAAAAAAGTACATTACAACAGCATTATTAACAGCTAAATTGGCCGTAAATCTATTGGAAGAGTAAAGTTTTAAATTTTTTGCGGAAGCAGAACATGTTAGTCTCAGATTTCAGAGCAATGGGAAGCGCATTCCAAGATTTAGGGCCTAGATGGGAGAAAGGCCCATCTTCACACGTTTAAATCTTGGAATGACTTAGTCACAGTTAGCCGAGGATCTTAATGTGCGGCTAGGCCTGTACGGTTGAACAAGGCTCTGAAGATGCAGAGGGGCTGAGCCCTGCTTAATTTTAAAAAGGTAGCATAGGGCTTTAAATTTAATGCGGCTCGGGATCTTGAGCCAATGTAGATCGCAAAGAGCCTGAGTGGCTGAAGATCTCCTAGGGATGTTACATAAAAGTCGGGCCGATGAGTTCTGTACTACCTGCAGTTTATTTATGGTCGCAGCATCGGCACCAAGGTAGAGGACGTTACCATAGGTCAGACAAGATGTTACTAACGCCTGGACGACGGATCTCCTAGTGGCATATGGCAACATCCAGAGAATTTTCTGGAGCCATCTCAAGGTGGAAAAACAGATGGCAGCGACCTTGGTAGCCTGTTGCCTCATAGAGAGCTTGTCATCTATGAGGAATCCAAGATTGCGAACCACGGAGACCGTCTGGGGGAGGGGACCCATGGCATCAGGCCAGTGTTGCGGGCCCCAGAGATCTTTATGTTTCCCCAAGTTGACAATCTCGGTCTTGTCACCATTTAGCTTGAGGAAATGCCTCTGCATCCACTCAGCCACTTGTGACAATCCAGTTTTCAGACTAGACACGCAGTTTCCTTCAGTGCTGGAGAGTGAGAAAACAATTTGTGTGTCGTCGGTGTATGAAAAAATAGTTAGCCCAGCATCCTCTACGATGGAAGCTAGAGGTTTGATATAAATATTAAATAATAAAGGGCTGAGAATGGACCCCTGAGGGACGCCATACTAAGCATGGGCGGAAAATCCGTTACGCTCGCGGATTTTGCGGATTTTCGGGAAATTCGCAATCCCCGAGATTTGCGAATTTCTCGCAAAATCCGCAAATTCGCACGCAGCGGATTTTTTTTGCGGCGCGCGGCTTTGGTGATACAATTTTTGCGGCGCGCGCCGTTTATCATCGTTTGCCGGGTTGTTTTTCTCGATAGTTTGCGAGTGCTGCGCCATTTTGGATCTTGCTGTGTGATCCCGCGGGATTTGGCGAGCGCGATTACGTCATCGCGGCTTGCGAGCGAGAGTTTGTCAACGCGAGTACAGCGAGATCACGTCTCGCGGTACTTCACAATTGCGAGATTTGAGATGCGGCGAGCAGCAAGAATCTCGCACAAACGAAAATATAAAATTTGCAATTCTGCAAAAGAAATCCACCAGCAAGCAGCATAAACCTTCTTGAAATGATGATTTTTATCTGAATAACTCCTTAGGTTGACATTTGCCTGCACTTTTTTAGCGAGGAGTCCATTTTGGGGAGGGGGGAGGGGGGTGGGAGGAAGGAAGTGCCCCACAGTCTTCAACTTCCTGTTCCTGTCCAGCAGGCTCCTCCCAGTGCTTTGTCCATCTCCTGGTCACTTTTCATTTGGATCTGGAGCTGGAAGGAATACTTTTTGTGGATGCTGCTGGATATTTGGATTTGAGGCCTTTTTGACTTTCTTTGGATCATTGTTGGATTAGAAATTTTACAAGTAAATTTTGGAATTTTCGATTTTTGGGCTGTTTTGGGGCCTTTTGCCCAGGGGTACTCTGTGGTGGGTGGACTGAGTCTTTCTGAGGGGTCTCTTTAATGTGAACATCATGGAGGGCATGGATGGCATGGGATTGTGCTGATTTTAGTGTGTTTTTCGATTTTTTTGGCTGCTGTTGGGGCCTTTTGCCCTGGGGTAGTGAGTGGTGCATGGACTGAGTCTTTCTGTGGGGTCTCTTTAATGTAAAACATCATGGAGGGCATGGATGGCATTGGATTGTGGTGATTTTTTAGTGATTTTCGTTTTTTGGGGCTGTACTTGTGGCCTTTTCACCAGGGGTATTTGAGTCTAGCATGGGCCTAGTCTTTCTGTGGGCTGTCTTGAACTTAAACATCATGGAGGGCATGGATGGAATGGGATTGTGCTGATTTTGCAGTGTTTTTCGATTTTTGGGGGTGTTCATGGGGAGGGACAGGCCATGTGGCTGGTGGCCATTTTGAGTGCAGCTACAGGCACTGGCCATGTGCTGGGAGGCAAGTGGCCATTTTGAATGCAGGCTTTGTTGTTAGGCCTGCAACCATTTTGCCTACTTTTCAACCTTTATTTATGCCCAGGGGTAGTGAGTCTTGCATGGGCCCAGTCTTTCTGTGGGTTGTCTTGAACTTAAACATCATGGAGGGCATGGATGGATTGGAATTGTGCTGATTTTGCAGTGTTTTTCGATTTTTGGGGGTGTTCATGGGGAGGGACAGGCCATGTGGCTGGTGGCCATTTTGAGTGCAGCTACAGGCACTGGCCATGTGCTGGGAGGCAAGTGGCCATTTTGAATGCAGGCTTTGTTGTTAGGCCTCCAACCATTTTGCCTACTTTTCAACCTTTATTTATGCCCAGGGGTAGTGAGTCTTGCATGGGCCTAGTCTTTCTGTGGGTTGTCTTGAACTTAAACATCATGGAGGGCATGGATGGAATGGGATTGTGCTGA
Source organism: Lissotriton vulgaris (assembly GCF_964263255.1). Classification (NCBI taxonomy): domain Eukaryota; kingdom Metazoa; phylum Chordata; class Amphibia; order Caudata; family Salamandridae; genus Lissotriton; species Lissotriton vulgaris. The sequence goes on from NC_141698.1 coordinate 533,012,180, forward strand.
TTTTGCAGTGTTTTTCGATTTTTGGGGGTGTTCATGGGGAGGGACAGGCCATGTGGCTGGTGGCCATTTTGAGTGCAGCTACAGGCACTGGCCATGTGCTGGGAGGCAAGTGGCCATTTTGAATGCAGGCTTTGTTGTTAGGCCTCCAACCATTCTGCCTACTTTTCAGCCTTTATTTATGCCCAGGGGTAGTGAGTCTTGCATGGGCCTAGTCTTTCTGTGGGTTGTCTTGAACTTAAACATCATGGAGGGCATGGATGGAATGGGATTGTGCTGATTTTGCAGTGTTTTTCGATTTTTGGGGGTGTTCATGGGGAGGGACAGGCCATGTGGCTGGTGGCCATTTTGAGTGCAGCTACAGGCACTGGCCATGTGCTGGCAGGCAAGTGGCCATTTTGAATGCAGGCTTTGTTGTTAGGCCTCCAACCATTTTGCCTACTTTTCAACCTTTATTTATGCCCAGGGGTAGTGAGTCTTGCATGGGCCTAGTCTTTCTGTGGGTTGTCTTGAAATTAAACATCATGGAGGGCATGGATGGAATGGGATTGTGCTGATTTTGCAGTGTTTTTCGATTTTTGGGGGTGTTCATGGGGAGGGACAGGCCATGTGGCTGGTGGCCATTTTGAGTGCAGCTACAGGCACTGGCCATGTGCTGGCAGGCAAGTGGCCATTTTGAATGCAGGCTTTGTTGTTAGGCCTCCAACCATTTTGCCTACTTTTCAACCTTTATTTATGCCCAGGGGTAGTGAGTCTTGCATGGGCCTAGTCTTTCTGTGGGTTGTCTTGAACTTAAACATCATGGAGGGCATGGATGGAATGGGATTGTGCTGATTTTGCAGTGTTTTTCGATTTTTGGGGGTGTTCATGGGGAGGGACAGGCCATGTGGCTGGTGGCCATTTTGAGTGCAGCTACAGGCACTGGCCATGTGCTGGCAGGCAAGTGGCCATTTTGAATGCAGGCTTTGTTGTTAGGCCTGCAACCATTTTACCTACTTTTCAACCTTTATTTATGCCCAGGGGTAGTGAGTCTTGCATGGGCCTAGTCTTTCTGTGGGTTGTCTTGAATTTAAACATTATGGAGGGCATGGATGGATTGGGATTGTGCTGATTTTGCAGTGTTTTTCGATTTTTTTGTGCTGTATAACTGAACTGATGTTCCTCTGTCTTCCATTTTTTTAGGTGCACAAGACTCAAGAGAACCACCAGTGCCAGGAAGAAGTCCTGCAGCGGTGTGTGTGTGCAGCATAACGTCACGCGACGTCACGTCTGGCCTCAGACAACTCTACAATTTGTGCAACTGCGGCCTGCTGTCTGACCTGCTCTGAAGAAGATGGCCCCAAAAAAAGGTCTCCGTAGCTCCTCTAGCAAGAAAGTTGCTAGTAAGGAGCAGAAGAAGCAAGTTACCAAGGAGGCTGGTGTGCCACCCGCCACGTTTTTTGGGAGAAAAAAAAAAGTACGCCTGCAGCAGCAGGATCTGCTGGGGACCAAGCTGGGAGCAGCACCCCTGCTCCATTGGGTTCAGTGCCTCCACCACCATGCCAACTTAAGTCAAAGCCCTTGAGTGCTTCAGAGGCAGTCAGTGTACTTCTCCAATCACCATCGACCAGTGATGTTGGCTCATCGCAAGAAAGTAGCAGCAATGTCCCTGAATCAACACAGGTTGTTGTAACTCATCTGACAAGTGTTGAACAACCACAGCCGCAACAACAACACCATGTGCAAGTACACGCCCAAGTACATGTGGAAGGAGAGGCAGCAAAAGGAGATGCGCAAGCAAAGGTGCATGGAGGTTCACAAGTGCCCACAATAGTTGTTCCTCCCGAAGTAGGGGCACATCAGGAAATCGACAATGAAGCCGAGGTATCATTGGAAGCCACTCCTCCTGATGATCATTCATTGTCTTCCACATCCCTAGCAAGGAAAAGATCAAGGGGGGTGTCTACATCTTCTTCAAGCCCACCTCGTTCTGATGCAAGTGATCTGTCTTGGGAACCACAACTGCGGTCTGACAGTGAGGCACACCATGATCTGACACAGGTACCTAAGCGTAAAAGGAAGGTCGTCCAAAAACTCATACCTATGGAGTGTGATGAAGCTCAACAAGAAGTGACAGATACTGCTGGTGATGAAGCCTCTCACGATGACGACGAGCCAGTCATCACAAAGGTCACTGCAGCCCCACCGGGCATGCAGCAAAGAGACATTTTGACCCTATCCCGAGAAGCTGCTGAGCGTGATGATGATGTCGGCGAGGAGGCAATGGAAATGGAATCATTAGATTTGGAGTTAAGTAGTACACCAAAACCTACCGCTTCCATATTTCTTCCTCGCAAGAAGGTACCCACCTCGTCCTCGACCTCAATTCGTGGTGGTGAAAGTGCAAAACGTACTGAAGTTCGGCAATCCACATCCTCCACTTCATCTGGCATTAGCAGCAGGACCCTTTGCAGACAACAAGGGTTCCCTGAATAAAAGTTAGCAATCAACCCCTAGGTCAGGGAATAAATCAATGGAGAAAACTACCTAGGCAGTAATTCTGAATTTGAACACACAATACGAAAGGACCAACACTGAGAATGAACAGCTTCCAGTTAAAAACAAAAGTTTATTACAGTTACATACATAATCGCTAAAAAATACATTTCATAAAAAGTTGAATTTACATCAATCATAACATAAAAATTCTTGAATTAAGAAGGGTGAGTTGTATGTCGACGCGTTTCGGCGGCCAGCGCCTTTCTCAAGACAATATTACAACTATCACAGGTAAGGAAGAGCTTCAAAACTAGGAGATGATATTGATGTTAGAAAGGTGTCATCTGCTATTCTGAACTGGAACACAAGTGTTTCCAAACTAATTCTGTAATGATGATTACTATTTGGTCGACTTGTCAGTTCTTATGATTTGCTTCTAATAGATATTTCAGTCTGTGTTTGATAGATAAAATTTCTGCCCAATAGAGAGCTTTAAAACGAGTCGCCTCCACACTATGAATATATGTTAATTAGGTATCCGAGCCTATGATGCCAATGATATCTGATGACGGGCTAATTAACAAGTGGTGACCGTCACTGATAGGGGGTCAGAGGAAGATAATAACTTGCTATGTATATGATGGCCATACGTACAGATACCGTTGTAAGTAGCCTGAATACTTCTAACTTCTCTTCAATATGACCAGAAGAAGTTCGAGTGGGCCGATGTAGTTAAAGCAGCTTTAATTATTCCTGTCAATTCTGCAGAGGAAGTAGCGTGGAGGCGAGCGTCTACTTCGGGCGTAGTCCCGGGATGAAATGAAATTAGCAGCAGGACCACCACCACCAGTATCGCCGCCTCCTCCGGCCCCCAAAGACATTTCAAGTCTGCAGTTTGGGACTTCTTTAGTGTTTGCCCAAAAAATGAAACCGTAGCCATTTGTAGCATGTGTAAGCTTCGAGTTAGTCGTGGTAAGTTGGGTTCCAACTATGGTACCGGAGGCCAGAGAGGTCATCTTGAAAGAAAGCACGCTGTCAAATGGTTTGCTCACCTACAGGCGATCGAGGAAGCCGGAATTGCACGTAATGCTGTTTCATCTGATAATGACGAGGAGGAAGAAGACGATTCAAACACTTCACTTACACCCAGTACCCCTGTCAGCAGCACACCCCATGTGAGCCACACTAAGAGTGTGGGAGAGAGTGAGACATCAATGCGGAAAAGTTCATCAGCGAGCGTAACTGGGTCGAAGATATCATCATCATCCCGTAAATCCTTGGTCCAGGGCAACATTAAAAAGATGTTGTTTACAGAAGCGCAATATGAACGCAACCACCCAATGACGCGTCTGTATAACACTAAGCTGGCTAAAATGCTAGCTCTGGACCTTCTCCCTTTTTCTTTTGTAGAAGGGGTTGGTTTTCTAGAATTAGTGGCAGCGCTCTGCCCTAAATGGAAGGTTCCTAGCCGGTTCTATTTTGCCCGAGTTGCGGTTCCAGCACTACATGAAGATGTTCTGAAGGTGATTGGGGCAGCTTTGCAGAAGAGTGCTGTTCACACTATACATCTGACAACAGACATGTGGACCAATGGCGCAGGCGCTGATTACATGTGCATCACTGCACACTGGGTCTCTTTTTCAGGGGCTAAAGCAAAGCTAAACACAGGTGTTGACACGAACATTGTTTTTAAAGCTGCTCGGAAACATGCAACACTAGCCATGTTTGGTTTGGAGAAACGTCACACAGCAGAAAACATTTTGGATGTCTTTAACACAAAGGTCCTTAACTGGCTGTCCCCACTAAAACGCCGGGTTGGTTATGTTTCCACGGACAATGGCGCCAATATAGTTAAGGCCATGAGGGACGGTTACTATTTCAGAGTGCCGTATTTGGCGCACTGTATAAACCTGGTTGTCCAAAAATTCTTGGCTAATAAAGCCAGTGCAGCGTACAGTGTATTGGACACCTGCTGAAAAATGTGCAAGCATTTCAGCCATTCTTTTAAGGCCCGGAAGCAGCTGAGGAGCCTGCTATATCAACGTAAAATGCCAGTGAAAGCACTCATCCAGGAGGTGGTAACACGTTGGAACTCAACCTTCTACATGCTTGAGCGTCTGTATGAGCAGTATACGGAACTCGATCAATATTTCCTTACAGAGGGTACAGAGGAGCTGAGGTTGGGTGGGCCGCAATGGAACATAGTTCAAAGCCTGACACGCATGCTTCGTCCTTTTGAGTTCTTCACGCGTGCAGTCTGCAAGGAGGACTCTAATTTGGGAAAAGCTATCCCATTGTTGTACATGCTGGAGGACCAACTGAAGGAGGTGTGTTCTGTGTTTGAAAAAGATGACAAAAACCAAGACTCTTTGCTTCTGGCTGAGCAATTATTAGAGCTCCTACAAGGTGATGAACGTCTTAAAAAGATCCACTCAGAACAGCATTACATTTGTGCTACTATTCTGGATCCACGCTACAATAAGGCGCGGGCAGGCCAAGCATTCTTTCCTTTTGATGATGAACATGTTCCAAAGTACAAACGTTGGCTAGCCTTGTCAGCCAAGAGGTTTGAAACAGAACGGCTGGAAATTGAAGGAAATGGCAGTACATCAGCAGGCCATCCCCAGTCAAAACAATCCACTTCTGCACCTGTGGCTGTGGCACAAGTCACCTCTCAGCCGTTAAAGACACCGGCAACCGGATCATCTGCACGAAAAACAACAGAAACATTGGAGGCTGAAGAGGATTGGCTAGCTCTGCGTGGGTTTGGTTCTCAAAAGGTCAGAGGCACAGCAAGAGCTAAGCAAAGTGGAGGAACCTTGGATGAGGACCTTGAGTCGATGGTGAAGGACTATCTGAATGACTCAACAGAGGTCTATGTTAATTCTGACCCATTGGCGTATTGGCATGGGAAAAAAGAATTGTGGCCACAGCTCACCAACCTGGCTTTAAACTACTTGTCTTGCCCACTCGCAAGCGTGTCTTCTGAACGGGTTTTCAGTGCTGCTGGTGGCATTGTAACTCCCAAACGGAGCCGCCTCTCGCCCAAAAATGTGGAGAGGTTAACAATGATCAAGATGAATCAGCACCTCATACCACCAGATTTCAGAGTACGAGAGAGCGTGCCGGATGAAGAGGAGGTGGCCAGCAACATAGATGAGGGAATTTCTACTCTGTCAGGTGACACTGAGCTCACCCTGCCTGAATTCGCAGAGTATGATGACGAAGCCTTATTCTCATTCCTGGACCGTGATACCGAGCCCTGAAAATGAGACAACCAATCAATAACTTTCTTTTTCGTCCCTATTCACTTTTATTCCTGTGTGTCTGTCTTTCTTTGTTGTGCACAGTTAATATATTTCAAACTTTAATCAGATAATCACAAAATCAAGCCCATCAGCAGAACTGTCTTCGCTGGTTTGCTAATTGATTTGAAGTTGCCGCAGTCTGCATTCCTCAGGATCACAAGTTCAGAAGAACATGCTCCTCTATCCTCCTCCTCCAGACTCCTATTTCCATCAAACCAGAGGGCTGGTTTACGCCCAATGAAGAAAGACTCAGCACTTGTGGGGGTGTTGTTGTACCTCTTTGCAGGTGAGTTGACGGCTCTGGGACCATTGTTGGGAAGCTCTAATACCGGATAAAAGTGGTTTGGACCAAATCCCCGGAAGAATTTTTTTTGTGTTTTTGATGACTTGCTTGCCTTTTAGGTGCTCTTAGGGAAGGTTCCGTCTGTTTGTGGGTGAGTTTCGTGGTCTGGGAGCATTGCTGGGACACTCTAATCTTGATTGCATTTGCTTTTCAGGAAATCCGTCGTGGCAACCCCGACTTATGGCCTAGCTACGCAGCGCGTTTGGACCGAAGGCCGAGAAATATTGCAAGTATGAGATTTTGCTTTTGGCCTGTTTGGGGGTGTTATGCTTCTTGGCGGGTGGGTTGGCGGGTCTTGGGGCATTCCTGGGAAGGTCTAATACCGAGTAGAAGTGGTTGGGACAAAATCCAGGCCGATTTTTTTTTGGCTATTTCTGACATTTTGCTCAATGTAGCGTTTTCGGGGGCCTGTTTGGGGGGCTTCCTGGTGTTTGTGGGTGAGTTTCGTGGTCTGGGAGCACTGCTGGGACACTCTAATCTTGATTGCATTTGCTTTTCAGGAAATCCGTCGTGGCAACCCCGACTTATGGCCTAGCTACGCAGCGCGTTTGGACTGAAGGCCGAGAAATATTGCAAGTATGAGATTTTGCTTTTGGCCTGTTTGGGGGTGTTATGCTTCTTGGCGGGTGGGTTGGCGTGTCTTGGGGCATTCCTGGGAAGGTCTAATACCAGGTAGAAGTGGTTGGGACAAAATCCAGGCCGATTTTTTTTTTGGCTATTTCTGACATTTTGCTCAATGTAGAGTTTTCAGGGGCCTGTTTGGGGGGCTTCCTGGTGTTTGTGGGTGGGTTTCGGGGTCTGGGCGCACTGCTGGCTATATATACTTTACTTTGCAAGAGGTTTGAAGCAAATCCATGGTGGCAGAGGGGAGTTAGGGCCTAGCTGCAGAGCGCGCGCGGAGTGATTTGGGAAATTTGTGAAAAATTGACTACGTCCCCATTTTTGTACTTTTGCTCTTTGGCTGTTTGGGGGTCTTCTACTCGTTTTCTCCTGGGTTGACGGCTCTGGGGCCATTGCTGGGAAGCTCTAATACCGGATAAAAGTGTTTTGGACCAAATCCCAGGCGGAACATTTTTTGTGTTTTTGATGACTTGCTTGCCTTTGAGGTGCTCTTAGGGGGGGTTCCGTCTGTTTGTGGGTGAGTTTCGTGGTCTGGGAGCACTGCTGGGACACTCTAATCTTGATTGCATTTGCTTTTCAGGAAATCCGTCGTGGCAACCCCGACTTATGGCCTAGCTACGCAGCGCGTTTGGACCGAAGGCCGAGAAATATTGCAAGTATGAGATTTTGCTTTTGGCCTGTTTGGGGGTGTTATGCTTCTTGGCGGGTGGGTTGGCGTGTCTTGGGGCATTCCTGGGAAGGTCTAATACCGGGTAGAAGTGGTTGGGACAAAATCCAGGCCGATTTTCTTTTTGGCTATTTCTGACATTTTGCTCAATGTAGCGTTTTCGGGGGCCTGTTTGGGGGGCTTCCTGGTGTTTGTGGGTGAGTTTCGTGGTCTGGGAGCACTGCTGGGACACTCTAATCTTGATTGCATTTGCTTTTCAGGAAATCCGTGGTGGCAACCCCGACTTATGGCCTAGCTACGCAGCGCGTTTGGACCGAAGGCCGAGAAATATTGCAAGTATGAGATTATGCTTTTGGCCTGTTTGGGGGTGTTATGCTTCTTGGCGGGTGGGTTGGCGTGTCTTGGGGCATTCCTGGGAAGGTCTAATACCGGGTAGAAGTGGTTGGGACAAAATCCTCGCGGAAAAGCCTTTTGGCATTTTTTGTAACTTAGGGTTCGTTAGGGTTAGCCCTAGCAGCAGGATTGCATGTGTTTCGGGGTGTTCTAGATTTTTGCAACTGAGTTCTGGGGTCTTAGAGCACTCGTGAGAATGTGTAATTTTGGTTGCAAGTCATTTGAAGAAAATCCATGGTGGGAAAGGGGGGATTTGGCATAGTTAAAGAAAGCCTTTGCCACTATTCTTAACTTAGGGTTCGTTAGGGTTAGCAGTATTTCTATTGCATGTGTTTGAGTGGGGGGGATTTCGAGTCTTGGAGCGATGCTGGCTATGGCTACTTTTGCTTGGTTGCTTGCAAGTGGTTTGAATGCAACCCACGGTGGGTAAGGGGTAATTAGGAAGGGGGTACTTCGGCCTACTTTTACTTTCAAAGTAAGTTTTGTCACCAGTTTTCTGCTAGGCCTCGTTTTTTGAGATTTGATTGGGGGTCTTCTACATTTTTGCGACTGGCTTTAGTAAGGGTCTGGGTGGGAGCACTGCTAGGAAGATCTAATTTTGTTCTAAAACACAGTTTACAGTACACCTAGCTTGAGGGGCAAGATCCGCTACATTAATTTACCCATACTTATTTATCCTTCAAAAGGTGACTCAGAGTACGCACTTTCAAAAATATTGTACTGTCTACTAGGAAAATCAAATTGTGACTTTTTGCACTCCACAGCCTACATACCTTATATTTATTTATCAGTGGTGTTGTAATATTATATCACTTCCTGTTTTTCGTTGAATAATTACAGGCCGGGTTTCAGTCTCTGCAATGGGGAAAATAGGATGGAGTCAGGCTTCACAGTAGCGAGCCACAATTCAGCATCAGGCAGGCAGTGGACAGGGTGTCTTCTGGTGACCAACATCGATGGACGAAGCGTCGGCTGCAATGGAGGAGTGACGCTAATAGGAGGATTTTTTTTCTGCAGGCAACTTACTTACCACTTCCAACGAACCACTACAACCACATAGATACAGTATCCCTTGCCTTTTTCTCTGACTGTGACTGCATTTCTTGGATCTCTCTCTGCTTCTAAATTGATCCCTTAACACATCACTTAGTCCACTCCACTATCACATCTGCACCACACATAGTCATTTGTAAGTGCTCCTACGTAATTCGCAAGTCGCAGCACGCCCCAGGCCGTAGAGGACTGGGATGGCCCCAATGATGAAGCATGTCACCAAGGGGCAACCCTGGTGAGTGAGGGGACACCTAGAAAAAAAGCTATTTCTCCTTTTCTATCTACTATACCTTCCAGACCAACCCCACTGAGTGTTGTTGTGAATGGATTTATAGTGACCAGCAAGGCTCTCGGGTATCTGGCTAAGTACAGAGACCTTATGTTGAATATCGTTATCAATAATTCCACACAGGCCCTGTACTGTCGCATTCTTTCTTCCACAGTTGTCGAATGTACTACTTACTTTTCACTGACATGCATGCAGTAGTGCATGCACTTTCAAAGATTGATGGATAGGTTTGTACCCAAAGAATTGTTTATGTTCAATTGTTTGTCTATGCTGTGCTTTTTTTTACAGGGTGTCTTCTGGTGACCAACATCGATGGACGAAGCGTCGGCCGCAATGGAGGAGTGCCGCTAATAGGAGGATTTTTTTTCTGCAGGCAACTTACTTACCACTTCCAACAGGACCACTACAACCACATAGATACAGTATCCCTTGCCTTTTTCTCTGACTGTGACTGCAATTCTTGGATCTCTCTCTGCTTCTAAATTGATCCCTTAACACATCACTTAGTCCACTCCACTATCACATCTGCACCACACATAGTCATTTGTAAGTGCTCCTACGTAATTCGCAAGTCGCAGCACGCCCCAGGCCGTAGAGGACTGGGATGGCCCCAATGATGAAGCATGTCACCAAGGGGCAACCCTGGTGAGTGAGGGGACACCTAGAAAAAAAGCAATTTCTCCTTTTCTATCTACTATACCTTCCAGACCAACCCCACTGAGTGTCGTTGTGAATGGATTTATAGTGACCAGCAAGGCTCTCGGGTATCTGGCTAAGTACAGAGACCTTATGTTGAATATCGTTATCAATAATTCCACACAGGCCCTGTACTGTCGCATTCTTTCTTCCACAGTTGTCGAATGTACTACTTACTTTTCACTGACATGCATGCAGTAGTGCATGCACTTTCAAAGATTGATGGATAGGTTTGTACCCAAAGAATTGTTTATGTTCAATTGTTTGTCTATGCTGTGCTTTTTTTTACAGGGTGTCTTCTGGTGACCAACATCGATGGACGAAGCGTCGGCTGCAATGGAGGAGTGCCGCTAATAGGAGGATTTTTTTTCTGCAGGCAACTTACTTACCACTTCCAACAGGACCACTACAACCACATAGATACAGTATCCCTTGCCTTTTTCTCTGACTGTGACTGCATTTCTTGGATCTCTCTCTGCTTCTAAATTGATCCCTTAACACATCACTTAGTCCACTCCACTATCACATCTGCACCACACATAGTCATTTGTAAGTGCTCCTACGTAATTCGCAAGTCGCAGCACGCCCCAGGCCGTAGAGGACTGGGATGGCCCCAATGATGAAGCATGTCACCAAGGGGCAACCCTGGTGAGTGAGGGGACACCTAGAAAAAAAGCAATTTCTCCTTTTCTATCTACTATACCTTCCAGACCAACCCCATTGAGTGTTGTTGTGAATGGGTTTATAGTGACCAGCAAGGCTCTCGGGTATCTGGCTACAGAGACCTTATGTTGAATATCGTTATCAATAATTCCACACAGGCCCTGTACTGTCGCATTCTTTCTTCCACAGTTGTCGAATGTACTACTTACTTTTCACTGACATGTATGCAGTAGTGCATGCACTTTCAAAGATTGATGGATAGGTTTGTACCCAAAGATTTGTTTATGTTCACAATTGTTTGTCTATGCTGTGCTATTTTTTCTTGTCTCCCAAAACCTTTCCCAAAAACACCCGTACCCATCCATTTTTCAAACCCTAACCCTCTTCCCCCGGGCTGTGTGGTTTTGATTGATGTGTGACTAAATGACAGCAATAAATCCACACACTTGCTGGGGAGGATAAGGTGATAGCAACAGGCTGGTGAAGAAATCCGAGGATATATTCTCACTCTAATTGACAAAGAACCATTGCTAATGTGAAAGAACTTCAACCGAATTAGTAGTTATACTTTACCATTTGTTAGGCTACAATGTGGCACTGTTCTACTGTACTTCTGTCACCTGCTATATTCTCAGTTGTACCGTTGAATTGCTCAGGAGGACAAACCAGATTTCATTTTCTTTTTTTTCATAGGCATGCAACTGCCACTGTGTCACACCACTAGTACCACCGCTATGAGGAAATTTTATCCGACCAAGATTGCCAACCATATTCGCTGTTTCCCGTGGAGCCAGCCCTGGGTCTAGCCCTACTTTCAAACACAAATTACAGGTAAGATAAGCGTTTGGTGGTTTGGGGGTATAATGGAGTATTAGTACGAGAGACGAGAGACTGAAGGTAGTACTACTAAAGTCCTAGGACTCTTGGATTCACTTCACTTAGTCTGTGAGAGGCACTTAGTGTTGAAAACATTTGGGCATTTACACTTAAAGGAAGAAAATGGAACTAAACTTTCAGGAAAACAAAGTCAACGTTAAACCCCCACCCACCAGGCAAGCAGTAAGAAACGGGTATGCTCAGATAAAGTTTGAAAAAGTATATTTATATCCCTAACAAAATAATCTCCCGCAAGACCCTCCCTAACCCCAACGATTGTCCTTCAAAAGTCCCCAAAAACCCAACTCCCAATTCCCACCCCCCAAAAGTCTCTAAAAAAGGGGCAAGGGACACTATGGGTGGATGCTGTCAACTCTTTGGGCCAGGGCATCATGCTCCTGGCGGAGCAAGGCGTGCTCTACGCGGAGCCCCTCCAACTGGTTGGAAAAGTGGTGGAGCTCCTGCTGGAGGCGGGACACCATCAGGGTACTGCGGCACAGGCGTGCCTTCAATGCCTTGTAGGTGCAACGGCTGTGAGAGGAAGCTGTAGCTGTTGTCCTTGCTACTCGGCGGTGGCGTTTGGCTTTGGCAGCCCGGCTCAGTCTGGGTGGACCACTGTGCTGGGTGGCACTGGCAGCCCGTGGGGGAACGGAGGCCGATGCAGACGACGTAGTTGTTGTGGTCGACTGCACACTTTCTTCGTCCTCCAGGGCCACCAGCCGCCGATATTCGGCCACAGTGGCATCGATCCTCCGTTGCCGGGCCGCTCTAGCCAGCTCCTTCCTCCTTGTTCGTTTGGAAGGAGAACCTATATGAAGAAAGAAAGACATAGTCTGTAACCAATGCTCTTTAAGATTAACTCAATCATTCAGCAGAAATTTGTGTTGCACTACAACTAGCAACTTGCAAACGCATTACATAACTATTGAGGCCAGTATCAATCTAACCTCACACTTCTTCATCCTTGCTCTAACATTATTGGGAGTTTAAGGAACAAATTCTACGAGCACTATGGACTTCCATTGGAGTCAACTATGAAAGTACACCAGTCTTATTCTTCTTCTTGTCTCTTGTTTTGGAAAATTGGTACGTTATCTTCTGCAAGCCGGCATAATGCCAGCGCAGTAAACTTGCACCCGAGAAAAAGAGACGCACGCCATGAGGAGTGACCTAGACTTGCGTTGCGTTACTGTACCCGTCCAGTACATGCAGGTGGTGAAGCTCTTACTTTTCTATTACGGGTGGCACTGAGAATACTCTGTTACAACTCAAGGGCTACTGCTTAATTAATTTAACTTTCACCCTACAGTGGAAATGAGTACTAGAAATGGAAAATTGAAGAAGATAAATAATCTGATTATCTATCACTTCACATGGGATGTTTTTGCTTATATATGGGATGACTTTAGGTGCTTTGCTTTTTATTGAGTGACCAGTGATACATCCACACATGAATGACTGAGTACTACTAAACTTATTAAGAGAGGTAGGGAGTGGCCACCGTAATAACCGGATCTATGCAGTGCTTGCAATACAAACTACTGCTACTATTGATGGTAGTATTTGGACAAAATTAAAAGTTCTTTTCCTTGCCTTTCCTACACTGGAACGGACGTGCGGGTGCAGTGTTACATGCTCTTCAAAGTTACACTTAGTTCATCCACTGACCGTCTACTCTCTCTAGATCATGGGTACTCACAAACTTTCTCTCAGGGTCTACATTTACAGTGTAGTTTGGGGCCGAGGGCCGCACTGGTGGGGGCGGAGTCAGAGGGGGCGGGGCTAAAGCAAAACGATAACTTGTGACCATGAGGTTGCACACAGGTCCCTGCAGCAGATGCCCTCATCCACTGAGCCACCAGACCCAGCATTTACATACATCTCTCTTCCTCCTGCTCTCCCTCCTGCCCTCCCTCTCCATCTCTCTCTCCCTCCTGCCCTCCCTCTCCCTCCCCCTCTGTCATCTCACTGTGTGTGTGTCTATCTGTGTCAGCCTTCAGCCCGGGTTGAGACCGCTTCCTCAACGCGCACACACAGACAACAACACCAAAGTACTTAACAGGTCTTTAAAAGACCATTAACATATTATTGAGGCTTTGTTTGTTGTAGCGCCCCTGCTTCTCCACCCTGACAATCACTGCTTGCCCGGCCCCACAGAGCAGAGGCTTTGTTCTATTTCACCTCTTTGTGGCCTTGCATCTCCACTCTGCTCTGTGGGGGCCGGGGGAGCAGTGATTGTCAGAGTGGAGATGCAGGGGCGCTAACAGGTGAAATACAAAAAAGCCTCTGCTCTGTGGGGGCCGGGGGAGCAGTGATTGTCTGCAAGGTCTGCGCACCGCCAAGGAAGGCTTGCCGGGCCACCACCGGCCCGCGGGCTGTACTATGAGTACCCCTGCTCTAGATACACATATGCTATCTAAGAGTCAGATAGTAGCATGATCCAGGTATATGGACACATACAGTTTCTGTGTCACCCACCCAGGCTGTTGTCCTTCTACCCATCATTGCTTCATCATTCACCCAGCCATGCATCTCATATTCTTGCCTTCCCAGCTAGTCTTCAATCTCAATAAGTAAGGAATATATAGGAGCTTACCTCTGGCCGCCACCACCACCGTCTCAACTCTCACAGCCGCCGCCTCCTCCCCTGAAGAATCGCCCTCCGCCTCCGTGTCGAGCACCACCACCTCCACACTGGCCCCACCACCAGATGTTCCACCTACAAAGTACATTTAAGAATGTTAGAATAAAGCACTCACTAGTCTTTGGTCTAGGAATGAAGACATGTGAAAACAATGTAATTTGTGACTGTCTACGTTAAAGTTAAAAAAAATGTCCCTTTTTCCAGGGAAGGTTGTCTTGCTGCATTTTTTGGCACAACTGATGAAGGCTGTTTTTTTAACACGCACCATTTTTCTCCACACAGACAGAAGATGGACTTCTAACAACAAGATCAAGTTGAAACCAGGTGAGAGCTCGGCTCGACCACAAGAAATGTCTTCAATTAATCGTCAGCACTAACCACTTTTCCATTATCAGTTAAACGTTTAGTTTTATTATGACTTCATTTTAATAAATGTGTTTACTTTTAATAAAGCTTTTAAACTTAAATACAATCTGTGTATTTTGGTCCAGACTAGAGTGACTGAGCGAAAGGTTTTGCAATTTTTGCAAGCATGAGTCCAGATAGAACACTTCAAAAGACATTATGGACAATCCCAGAGGACTGCACTAAGTTGATAGAGCTATTGCTGACTAGAATCATGGGAGTTTCGCCAACCGTGCAATCTTAGTTAGCTACACAGACAGACTAATAAGAAAAATCTAGTAATACCACAGGGAGTCATAGTAGAGGCAGGATAAGAATTTAGATACAGTCTACAAGAAGAGCAAAGACAATTTTGAAAAAAGTCAAATGAGGAACGCTAGGAAAAATAGGTACTAGTCTAAAATGAAAACTTACTGGGGCCAGCAGAGGAGCCCCGCCTGCCCGATCCTGGCCCTGTTGAACAGCATCCGCCGCCTGCTGCTCCTGTGTCCTCCTCTCGCCCCTGGGGGGAGCTGACGTACAACATGAAAGAAAGAACAGAAAACATGGATGATTGTTGCTTGTCAATGTCAACCAAATCAAACATTTTAAAAGAACAATAATAAAATATTTCCGCGAAATTATATTGATTAGGGTTAGTTTTCATTTATTTGCGGACCTGTGACTTCGAAAGTCACGTAACTCACTAAACAAAGTACTGAAACGTTCACCTAGGACTGGCAGGCAGCAGTCCGCAGGCAAGACGCAAAGTGACAGACAAACTCCATTGTGATTTCGGTCAGATCAGTGACAACACTAACAGTTGCCTGCTACATTACCAGTCATTTAAATAGTCAAACTATCAATCCACCGCCACTATTTTTCTTATTGTCAGGGGTACAAAGGAAGGGGCAGATTTAAGCCCCTTGCGGCTCTTTTGCGCCGTTCTTGCGTGACTTTTGTGACGCAGCAGCTAAACAAAAAAGGGCGCCATGGTGCGGCGTATAATATTATAACAACCTGACGCATTTGGGAGATGCATCCCGTTATAAAGCCCTGCGCCATCAGGGGGCGTTCCGGCGCAAGGGAGGGCATTCCTGCGCTGGAACACATCCTAATAGTGGCTGAGGGAAATCTACAAAATTTCAATCAGTCACCTTTAGGACAATGATGTGTCACACAAACCCTGCACCTGCTTGAAGCAGACGTACGGCTTGACCCAGCATTGGGGAGATAGGGTACCCCAGAGCATTGCTGGAACTGCGCCATCGTTGCGACGCAACTCCAGCAGTAAAGCTTCGGTGACGTTTTGGGCCCATGGTGCGCCGCATTGCAAATACGGCGCACCATGTTTGGTGGTGGTAGCGGGCCGCACAATTAATGGCGCATCCCTGCTACTTTGCATGGATGCGACGGTAATTGCAATTCTGCCCCTTAGGGGCATACTTACTTACGCGTTCTGGCGCATCTCCAGAGATGCGCCAGATCAAATGCGTCACGCAAAACTACCCTTGCGACACGGCAGATGCGCCTCATTTACAATGCGGCGCGCCCTGGCGCAAGGGTAGGCACTTGCGTGACGCATCTCGTCACGTAAGAGCGGCGCATCGCTGGAGTCACGTCGCCAACGCAATGCAACTCCAGTAATGCTCAGGGCCACCCAATACTTAACATGCTGTGTCAGTCCTTTCGCCTGCTTCGAGCAGACATAAGGAATTGAATTGACGTAGCAGCGTCGCAGAAGTGCCTGCGTTAAATCTTGTAGATTTCACGCAGGCAATTTTGCGAGGCGCACAGCCGCCGGACCGCCCACCCTGCGTACTAGGAACACACCCATTGTGGTGCAGGCCCATGGCTTTATAACGTGACGCATCTCCCTAGATGCGTCATGTCATAAATGACTCGCAGGGATGCGGCACGTTTACGCCGCTGTTGCGTCACGCAAGGCAACGTAAACGTGGCGCAAGGGGCTTGTAAATGTAATCTGCCCCCTAGTGTCTAGCATTACGCAGTTCTGTAAAGTACACTCATACATAATAGTTACTCAGGCCAATGAGACCACGAAATAGAAAACAAATAAGCATAGTAGCAACGCCACTGAGAAGGAGAGCAGTGCACCTGAAATGCACAGAAGATTTTGAAATATAATTTAACTACAATGTAATCGTCATCAGCGGCATTATTGGCTTGCTCCATGTAAAAAACAAATATTTGCAATACAACAACACAGAGCAGGAGAAAACATCATAGTAGTGAGTGATTAAATGGCTACTACTACTCACCAAGCCCGGGGATCTCCAAGCCGAGCTGGTCCAGCAGGTCGCGCTCGCGGTCCAGGAGGTCCGTCCAGCGATGGGTGACCTGGCTGTAGGTGTGCTGGACCCCGTAGAGGTGGGATATGGCCCAGCACACCTTCTCCCACCGCTTCCGGCGCTCCCGCATGTTGTAGCCGCCGGCCGCGATCCTGCCGCCTCCCGCGATGGTCCTGGGCAGGCGGCGCTGGACGAAGTAGGCCAGCGCGCCCACTTCCTCCGGGCTGAATATCTCCCGTCGCATCACCTGCTCCCCCCTCAATCTCCCGCATGCTGTCCTGGCACTGGGTCCAGCACTACTCCCCGCCGCCGCTGCGGCCCTCAAGTGCCTGGGCAGCTTCACGGCGCCTGGCTTGACCATGGTCTGGGCAGGTGAGGTAGGAAGAAGTAGAAAATTAAGAAAGAATAGGATAGGGAAGAAGAAAAGAGTTTAAAAAAGTAGTTTAAAAGTAAAGAAAAATAGCAGAAAAGACAAAAATATACAGCTAGGAAAAGAGAGGGATAGATAAGAAGCAAAATCGTAAAAAAAAAACTGAAAACAAGCAAAGGATGGCAAAGATACCAAGAGGATTAAACACCATGCCCAGACACAGGAAATGAATGAAAAACAAGATGGCCGGCGCCCGTTCACGAGCGCGAAAGTAAGTTCGCGCGAGATTTTCCTCGCGATCTCGTGCGAACCTCTAGATTTCCCACGCGATCTCGTGCGAACCTCTACTCGCAATGCGCTTACTGCGCGAGATTATACATAGCGGGCGGAAACGGAAATACGTCACGCAAACAAAATGGCCGCGCCCGTACTCGACCTTGGGGTAAATTCGCATGTTGCGCTGCAAGCGGCTCGCGAATACTGCAAAAAAACTCGCGAAACAACAAGCCGCAAAAAAATAAAATGCTCATTCGCACGAATTGGCGGCTTCCGCGGTCGGTTTCGCACGACGCCGCGCCCCGCGAATAGCGCGAAAAAACCGAAAAACGATTTCAGCAAAAGCAAAAGCAATGAGCAGGTGCAAAAGGTCAACCTCATGATTTGTAACGATTCTCTGTAGTGCTTCCTGAGGGGGCCCTCCAGAATTCGGTTGCCTGCTTGCAACTATTGTGTGACCCTGCTCTGACCTTAACTGTATGCCACAAAGGTCCTGATTTACAGCTAAAGGAGCAGACAAGCAGGTGCCAGGCTGGAACTTGAAATTCTTTCAGTGACACATTAATTAGCCCCTAATTCATTATTGTCAGTTGGGGCAGGGCAGGTGTTGTTAATAAACTAACCCCAAATTAATTCATGTCAGTTCAAGCAGGGCAGGTGGGCTTGCTTCCCCCCCCCCATCTTATACAGTGATGATGAACCAGAGGGTGGCATTGATGTAACAGAGGGTGGCATGGGTCAAAGAGAGGGTGCCAGTGGTGAAACAGAGGGTGCTGGGAGGCTGTGATGATGAACCAGACGTAGAAACAACATAGTCGCGACCGTTGCGAGCCGACAAGTAAGTTCGCAATTGCGAACTAGTACCAAATCCTCGCGAACTGGTAGAAACACTTGCGAACACAAAAATAAAAAAATCCGCAAATTCGCGAGAATTCGCGGATTGTGCGGATTGCCAATTCGCAAATCCGCAAAATTCGCGAACGCGAGATTCGCAAAATTCGCCCATGCTTACGCCATAAGCCGAAGGACAAATACCAGATACGGCTTTCGTGGAGAAGACCTGGAAAGTGCGTTCACTTAAAAAAAAAGCAATCCAGGCCAATGCGGGACCATCTACTCCCAGGGACCGGAGAGAGTTCAAAAAGGTGGAATGAGACACGGTATCGAACGCCGCACTCAGATCCAAAAGGATGAGGGCAAAAGTTTCCCCACGATCGATACCGTGCCGTAACCTCTCCGTTACCCCGAGTAGCGCAGTCTCGGTGGAATAATGCGCACGAAAGCCGGACTGAGAAGGATGTAAAAAGTCCTGATTTTCCACAAGATGGGTAAGCTGAATGTTCACGTGCCTCTCCAACACTTTAGATAGAACGGGCAACAGGGATATCGGTCTGAAATTGGCGAGGTTAGACATATCAGCTCCGGCCTTTTTTAGGAGAGGGACCACCATTGCGTGCTTCCAATCCGGTAGCATGTGGTTGTGTTCTCACTCTACACCCGTCCTCCGTGCGGTGCCTATCTACTCACCTTGGGTGGTTCCTTTGGGTCCCAGCAATTTCACACCTTCCAGACTAGGTCTGGACCGAAGTTGTGGTTCTTATACCACTTACTTATTATATGGTTTGGTCTCCCCCTGGAGCCCACTGTTTTCGTGCTACTTACGTTTGATTCTATGCAACTGTGTTATTTGAATTGTGTACTATCCTCGTGTAGAGTAGGCCTACGTGGTAAATTCCGTTCCACTCACGGAATTTGGGTAATTTTGCGTTCGGCGAAGAACACAGAATTGCCACAAATTCCTCAATCCGCAGCTTACAGGAATTTTTTGCTTGTTCCCACTTTCAAAGTGCATGTTCATGAGATATTTTTCCCCGAGCACGCAAACAGCATTCGAAAACAGGAAAAAAGCAACGTGAACCCGCGGAACAAGAAATTCTGCGTTTTCGCTGAACTTTTGCGTGCTTGCGGAGATTTTTTCCTATTTCACAGAGCTTTGTGTACTCAAATTTCACCCACCCCTAGTGTAGAGGACACTATAGAGTGTTATATATTACACAAATACATATTAACTATTAAAACAAGCTTCCTTCAATACTTAGCCTGAAGGCTGTTCTCCATAGCTACCACTAGGATAGCTTTCTATAAAGGTTATCTTGAACCTAATCACCATAAGGGTTTTTTGGACTGGTACAAGGTGCCCATTATAATTAGTGGACAGCATATACCATGCCAACTTCTCACAATTAATATCTGAGTAAAGAATGGACTAACATTTTATAAGAAGCCTAATCCAATGTAACTCCTTATTCTTTAGGGAATCATTATTTTCATAGGAACCAGTTGGCAGCTTCGTTCCTCTCACCATAAATACTGAAAATCCCTCTTAGGTGTTAGTGCTCCCCTGTAGTCTCCCTGTGGGAACAGTGACAGAAGAAGGCATATGTTTGGAAATGTGCACCCCATAAACATAACCAGCTCCACTAGGCCTTGCAGATATTGGATAAATAGATAGCAGTTGGGCACTTGAAGGGCACAATAACACACTTATAGTCTAGCCACAGCCTGAACTATCATAATAATTGCCCCGTTGACTTTGAATAGTTAATCAGGACAAGAATGAGGATTCAATAGGAGTCGTAGATAAGCTTGTCATAGCGCCCTGACCTTGTTGGGATTGCAAAGTCTGGGCACTATGCTACCATTGTGATTAGAAATTTAAAGACCCTGCTTTAAGGGTTTTCACCACATCCAGGAGAATTTCCTTCAGGTTGGCAACCTCTTCTTTTAGTGCTAATATCAAGCCGATTGCTTCCCTAAGCGTTGAGAGTGCCTGTGGAGGTAAGTTTTCTTGGCTGGGTATAGACTGTATCTGTGAATGAGAAGCAGAGTCACATAATTTGTGAAGCACCAGAAACCTGTTAGAACATTCTACATTCATACATGTTTGAGAATCATCCTTGCAACTAGAGCTCAGGGAGGGCTCCTCATCTTGGACTAATGTAACAACAAGTGTCAAACTGCAGTCAGAATCAGCTGAAGGGATGATAGAGTTTTTTTGGGGCATTGGTTTCAATTTAAATAAATCTGAAACATCCCCCTCTCTGTTAACTTTAGTAGCTTTATCTTGAGTATTACCTTTGTTCCTGGGAATAGACTCCTCTTTTTCTATCCATGTATCAATCTTGTTTGTTACACAGTTCATTGTGGAAGAGCATGACTTCTTGGCAAGTTTGTAAGTTTAGATTACACAGTCTTATCAACCAGACTTTTCATTATCCCATTTCTTTATAACTGTGTGGGATAAAAACAATAACAGCAGCAGTACCTTCAGTTATCTGGAACATTAAAGTCTTTGGGGTTCAAATTCCAGATCTTGGGGGATGAGTGGCCCTGCCCTGCCCCTTCCTGGCGCCGACGGGTGAAGGATAGACTTGTGCTTGGCCCAGTATTGCCAAGACACATCCGACAGGGTGGTGAAACAGGGCTGCTTAAATGTGCCCAATGTCACTTCCCAGGTGTTCAGCCCCCACTAACTGGGCTCAGTTTTTTGCAGGTAATCCCAGCCCCATTTTTAACTCACTATCACGTCTACACTTTCTCTGGCCCCATACATGTGCTTCACCAAACGGCTGTTGGAAAAAAGATCTCCGATAATGTGCCCCTCTTTGAGGTGAGCCCTTTGGGTATTGTACCACCGACCCAATGAGACACAGCCCAGATGATGAAGCCTGACACCTGCAAGGGTGTGTGAAGGCATTCAATTCCAACAAATGGATTCCCCCTGTAAATTCTAGTGAGACACAGTGGGTCCCAAACCTCTTGTGACTTTCTTAACCCCTACCAGAGGAACAGCACCTCAATCCTTTTTTGACACCTTCAAGTAAGTGCCTTTGCAGAGTCTAATTTAAAGACTTTGTTACCCTCATCTGTGAAATGTGCACCATCTCTCCTGTAGATACCATCCATATTAAAATGCAGATTGTTGTTGTAAACTGACCCCATCCTATAATCTCTGAGATAAGCAGAAACAGCTTTATTGACATGTTTCCTAGCTTTCTCAATTTGTGGACAAAATTGATTGAACCAGTTCCATTCCTGTCTTTGGCATATGTTAGAGTAGACAAAGGCAGTTTGGGGGAAAAGTAACATCAATACTGCAAAGGTATCCTTCAATAGCATTTCCAGACCTACCCCAGTCAAAGGACCTAGGTCATTGCCACCACAGTGCACAATTATGAGGTAAGGGTGCTGGAGATGCAAAAAGGATTTAACCAATGGCATCAATTAGTGCCACTTTAAACCTCTCTGTCCAATCCATGTAATGTGTACATTTTGAAAAGCTAGGTCTTTGTCAATACCTCTGCTTTCAGCATACATATAGCTATGCCCCACAATCCACACTCTAAGCATCTTGAAGGGAAGTCTGGATGCACTCAGAAGATGTCTGTAGGTGAAGTTGGCAGTTTGTAAAATTAGATGTTTCTAATATGGGGGACAAAATGCAGTTTAAAAAAAAGAAGAGAAGCGATTGCCTGACTGAGAACATTATGCACTGAAAAAAGGGTACATGTTTCTGTGTTTAAAAAGCATGTTTTGTATTGGTAAGTAAAAACTGTTTAAAAGTTACATTAGATAAGATAAACTTGTACTTCGGAAATTCAAGCACACTTGCTGTTTGAATTTGTAACATTGTGTGCTGAACTTGTGACCTGTGGGTTCAGTTGAGAGTTCCATGAACTGTTACTATGGTAACAGGCATTAAGCAGAATGAGGGTAAGGTTGGAAATTATGTGTGGCATTAAAATGTGTATTTCCTATTAATATTACAGTAATATATAATTGCAGTGATATTTCCCAAGTCACTGGTATAGTTAAAAGTAGTGTGTTATGAAAAAAAATATTTGTCATACAGTTTTGAGGTCTCGTCTGATCCGCGGTTCCATCGCTTATGGTGCACGGACCAGGTGCAACTCTAGAAAATTCCAGAAGCAATTTTGGTTCAGTTAGAGGTCAGTTGGCAAGGGTTGATATGTGTAACCAATGTAAATGTGTGTTAGACTTTGAATTATTCTGGGAGCGATGTGATTTGATATTTACATGTATATGTGTTCAGAATGAGAGGGAAAGTTTGCCATTTTTTAGTTTTGCAAAGAGCAGTGCACTACAATATACCCAGTTCCTTGGGAATATTGGGTTGCCCTATTGAATTTTTACTACATTCTTTGTGTGCATAGGAAAATCTGCTGTGTGATATAGATACTTCATGATCTTCAAATCAATTTGAAAGGTGAGTTATTAATTTGTGTGGTGGTCTATGTGGTGGCTTTGTTTTTAATCATAAAATATAATTCTTAAAATGTGGAGATAGTTATATACTTTCTAATGAAGAAATATTTGTTACAGGTTTTTGTAATGTCTTTAAATTTTGTTTAATATACACTGTGTATATTATTATGTGTCTTTTGCAATAGGGATTGCTGATTATGACAGATTGTTTTAAGGTGTGCATATGTACATTGGTATTATAGTGCATAATTTTAGGTGTTGATTTGAAATTGGAAACGTATATGTTGAGTTAAGGTATTAGTGATGAGAGTAGTTATTATAAGTGTCTACAGAGGTATAGTTTAAATATGTGACACAATTTTCCAGGGAATAGTCTTGCCTGCCTGGAATTACACTGGGAGTCTGTGTCCACTGCTACGATCAGTCTGACAGAAGCATGTGCCTATTTATTCTCTTTATTGACATATAAGTGCTTATAAACTTATCCTGATGTAAAATACTAGCAGTATGAGAGCCCAGTCACTGCCTATGCACTTGGAGAATGAATCAGGCATTCAGACAAGCAGTGGTACAGTCAAATGTGTATAATGTATGTGGTCCCCTAACCCCTTCCAGACTACTGAGTCCCTCCTGCTAAAGTCCAGGGAATAGTCATGCCTGTCTGGAATCACACTGTGAGTCTGTGTCCACTTCTACAACCATTCTGACAGAAGCATGCGCCTATTTAATCTCTCTGCTGACACATAAGTGTGTATAAACTGATCCTACTGTCAACTACTAGCAGTATGAGAACCCAGTTGCTGTTTATGCACTTGGTGAATGAGTCAGGCATTTAGACAAGCAGTGGTGCAGTCAAATGTGTAGAATGTATGCGGTCACGTAACTCTTTCCAGACTACTGAGTCTCTACTGCTACAGTCCAGGGAATAGTCTTACCTGTCTGGAATCACACTGTGAGTCTGTGTCCACTCCTACAATCATCCTGACAGAAGCAGGTGCTTATTTAACCTCTCTGCAGACAAATAAGTGCTTATAAACTTATCCTGCTGTCAACTACTAGCAGTTTGAGAATCCAGTCACTGTTTATGCACTTGGAGAATAAATCAGGCATTCAGACAAGCAGTGTTACAGTCAAATGTGTAGAATGTATGTGGTCCCCTAACCCCTTCCAGACTACTGAGTCTCTACTGCTACAGTCCAGGGAATAGTCTTACCTGTCTGGAATCACACTGTGAGTCTGTGTCCACTCCTACAATCATCCTGACAGAAGCACATGCTTATTTAATCTCTCTGCAGAGAAATAAGTGCTTATAAACTTATCCTGCTGTCAACTACTAGCAGTTTAGAATCCAGTCACTGTTTATGCACTTGGAGAATAAATCAGGCATTCAGACAAGCAGTGTTACAGTCAAATGTGTAGAATGTATGCGGTCCATTAACCCCTTGCAGACTACTGAGTCTCTCCTGCCAAAGTCCAGGGAATAGTCTTGCCTGTCTGGAATCATACTGCGAGTCTGTGTCTACTCCTACAATCATCCTGACAGAAGCATGTGCTTATGTAATCTCTTTGCTGACATGTAAGTGCTTAGTAAATGTATCCTGCTGTCAACTACTAGCAGTATGAGAACCCAGTCACTGTTTATGCACTTGCAGAATAAGTCAGGCATTCAGACAAGCAGTGGTATAGTCAAATGTATAAAATGTGTGCGGTCCCCTAACCCCTTCCAGACTACTGAGTCTCTCCTGCTAAAGTCTAGGGAATAGTCATGGCTGTCTGGAATCACTCTGTTAGTCTGTGTTCACTCCTACAATCATCCCGACCGAAGCATGTGATTATTTAATCTATCAGCTGACACATAAGTGCTTATAAACATATTCTGCTGTCAATTACTAGCTTTATGAGAACCCAGTGACTGTTTATGCACTTGGAGAATGAGTCAGGCATTCAAACAAGCAGTGGTACAGTCAAATGTATAGAATGTATGTGGTCACCTAACCCTTTCCAGACTACTAAGTCTCTGCTGCTAAAGTCCAGGGAATAGTCATGCCTGTCTGGAATCAAACTGTCAGTCTGTGTCCACTTCTACAACAATTCTGATGGAAGCACGTGCCTATTTAATCTCTCTGAAGGCACATACTGCTTATAAACGTATCCTGCTGTCAACTACTAGCAGTATGAGAACCCAGTCACTGTTTATGCACTAGGAGAATGAGTCAGGGATTCAGACAAGCAGTGGTATAGTCAAATGTGTAGAATGTATGCAGTCCCTTAACCCCTTCCAGACTACTGAGTCTCTCCTGCTAGAGTCCAGGGAATAGTCTTGCCTGTCTGAAATCACGCTGTGAGTCTGCGTCCACTCCTATAATCACCCTGACAGAAGCATGTGCCTATTTAATCCCTCTGCAGACACATAAGTGCTTATTTACTGATCATGGTGTCAACTACTAGCAGTATGAGAACCCAGTCACTGTTTATGCACTAGGAGAATGAGTCAGGCATTCAGACAAGCAGTGGTATAGTCAAATGTGTTGAATGTATGCGATCCCCTAACCCCTTCCAGACTACTGAGTCTCTCCTACTAAAGTCTAGGGAATCGTCATGCTTGTCTGGAATCACACTGTGAGTCTGTGTCCACTCCTATAATCATCCTGACAGTAGCATGTGCCTATTTAATCTTTCTGCTGACACATAAGTGCTTATAAACATATCCTGCTGTCAACTACTAGCAGTCTGACTACCCAGTCACTGTTAAATGCACTTGGAGAATGAATCAGGCAATCAGACAAGTAGTGGTACAATCAAATGTGTAGATGTATGTGGTCACCTACCCCTTTCCAGACTACAGAGTCTCCTCTGCTGAAGTCCAGGGAAAAGTCTTGCCTGTCTGGAATCCCACTGTGAATCTGTGTCCACTCCTACAATCATCCTGACAGAAGCATGAGATAATTTAATCTCTCTGCTGACACATAAGTGCTTATAAACTTATCCTGCTGTCATCCACTAGCAGCCAGGGAACCCAGTCACTGTCCATGCACTTGGAGATGAGTCAGGCATTCACACAAGCAATGGTACACCTTGCTGTGAACTACTAGTAATCATGGTACTCATTTAACGTGGATGCATTTGTAAAAAACATATTCATTCTAACAATTATTCAATTATTACCCGTGGACAGTAAATGAATTGTGATTACAAAAGGAAGTGTTTAAATGGTGTTTATGCACAATATATTTGTTTAGTAATAGAATAGTATATGTTATAGATGTATTAAAATAATTGTATATATGTTTATTTTTTACAGATATTGTTTATCATCATTAAAATAAACTTGTCATGACTAAAACAACAGAAAATAGAAAACAACAGAAAAAGAAGTATTATTTGAAGAAAATTTAACAGCAAGTATTGGATTACCAACAACATGAGGGGAAGAGAACAAAAGAATGTATTAAAAAAACTTTCAAGGCCTGGAAGCAGTGTGCAGATTGTGAAAATTACAAAAAATGCAATAACCAGAAAAAAGAATACAAGGAAAAAAATATAAAAAATGGCAAATTACATTCAAAAGACACAATGTATGGTAAAATGGGGCAGAGTCAGTATAAAGAAATAAGAAAGAAGATGTTTTACAATAGAGTTGGTTTTAATTTGTTGAAAGATATGAAGAAATACAAAAGAAGAGCACCATTTTATAAAAAGAAGAAAGAAATTGAAATTATTGTTGAGAAGGCTTTTGAATTAGGAAGGAAATTATTCATTTTAGTTTTAAACAGAATTCGATCACTAGATAAACCAATCCATTTTATGAAGGCCAAAAGTGAGAAGAAAAGAGTAATTAACAGAACAAATGTTGTGCTATTTTTTGGGTGAATTTAAACACAGTTCAAGTTCAGAGGCTTTCTTTAATGAAGAGAGTTATTTTCAGACCAAAACTTTATTGCTTGCAGTTGATACAGGTGGTCGAGCTTATAAGATTAGAAATGGTTGTCCTATTGAGAAAGAGAATATAATTTCTAGAAATGTAGAAGAACTAATAGCTGATGTAGTTCTAGGGAGATGTCCTAAAGCCCCAGTGTATACTTGGGATTGCAGTATTATTTGTAGTATACGACAGGAATCTATTAATATTTCCTGCCATTTCTTACAACAATATAGTAAAAAAAGTGATAAACAAAAGATCAAGATGTGAGAAATATTACTGGTTTGCAAGGACATTCTCTGGATTGTCTTTATATGAAGGTATTTCAAAGTGTTTTTCATCATTTCATAGTCTTAGCAGTACATCATTCTCAAATGCGGAAGTTATTCAGAAGATTGTATCATGCAAAAAGTCCAGCAATAACGTTAAATGAGTTGAACAGTGCTCTTTTGTGTGAATCAGTATCAGATGTAAAGAAGGTTTGTGATGAAATCGAGCTTCGTTACTTTGGTCCTGAACAATGGAGTTCAGAAACTGACACAACACAATAATAGAAGAGGATGTTGAAGAGAATTTGGAATATACTACTACAAAAAATGTTGAAGAATACATTACAAAGTTTAAGGTGGTTTCATGTGAAAGGACAAATTATTCTTGTATTTGTTGCAGACAAACTCACTATAAAAATCAGACTAGGACTGTTGAGCTATATTTAAAAAGTGAAAGAGAAAATAATGATAAGTGGAAGG
Organism: Lissotriton vulgaris; assembly: GCF_964263255.1. Lineage (NCBI taxonomy): Eukaryota > Metazoa > Chordata > Amphibia > Caudata > Salamandridae > Lissotriton > Lissotriton vulgaris. Next base: position 533,039,504 of record NC_141698.1, read on the forward strand.
AATTTTCAACTTATTTGTTGGTAGAGAATTTCTTTGATTTGGAAATAATTTACACAGTAGTGGCTGGGTTACTCTTGCGCAGCACCAAACAATACAGTATTCTCAAAGTAAGTGGCTCAAGGGAACAAGAGAAAATGGCCACTCACGTCCCCAAAGCTTCTCTGCAAGCAGAGAATGTAATGAAAAGGTAAATTGTCCCCGAGCACAAACAAACAATTTTCAGTAGTTAACCCCTTCCATGCTGATGACGGAATCGCTCCGTCATCAGCTACAGTTGAGCTGTGCTGATGACGGAGCGGTTCCGTCATGGCCCGGCCGCCGCGCCTGCGCGGCGCTGATTTCGCGCCTGCGCGGGCGTTCTAAAGAGCGGGGCGGGTCATGACGGAACCGCTCCGTCACCAGCACAGCTCAACTGTAGCTGGTGACGGAGCGGTTCTGTCACCAGCATGCGGCGGCCGCGCGGCCGCCCCGCCCCTTTAGCGCTGCGGCGGAATAGCCGCCGCAGCGAAGGGGTTAAAAGAAAAGATAAATCAAATCAAATTCTTTCTTTTGTAAAGTTCATTAGATCAGATCTTTTTATTTTCTTTATCTTTTCTTTGTTCTTTATACATCAAATGTTCTACATCATATTCTCAATCTTACAAATCCAACAAGATGTAGCCAACAGAACAGAAACCAATGCCAACACGTGTTTCGTCACGGGCAACAGTAACCCAATGACTTCTTCAAGGCAAAGATATTTATCTGCAGATATACAATAGCCAATTTCAAGGAGCTAGTGTTTCTCACATGATAGTATAAACTCTATAAGTTTTCACAAATTAGAGTGGTCCAGGAAGAATAATAAAATCAATATTTCTGGGAGAGTACTCCCTTCACCATCTATCGGGTTCCAAATTGTAAACTCTGATTTGGATTCTGATCAGTGTAATTGTAAATATTATTATAACAAATTAGACCAGAATAAAATGCCTGCTAGAGCTGTCCATAATATTATAGAGCTGGTAACTATTCCTCCAGAACTTAACTATTCCTCCAAAACTGATACATTTAAATACATATGAGTCTATTTCGATTCAATTGTGCACCCATTTCAGGATATTGTTCGTATGGAGCCTAAAACAGGTATATTGCCTCCTACAGATTTACAAAGAGTGTTAAAAGGAAGAGTTGTATATTTACCTCTAGATTTAAAGAAAAGTATTGAAACTATTGGTGTATAAAATGTAGAAAGTGTACCACTTGTTATTCTAGGTAATGGTGTTCCTACTAAGAGTAAGAAAATCTGTCAAGAATTAGTGGATGTTAGGAAAGTGCAAAAGGCAACAATATATCTTATAAAAAACAATGATTACTAAAAAAATGTGTATGTGGAAGAAGAAGAAATACTTTTAGGAGATAATAGTGAAATGTTAAGTGGTCAAATTGAAAAAGTGGACATGTCCAAAAGTGAAGAAATCTGCGAGCATTATAGTGTACATCCACTTAATTCGAAAGAAGTGATGGGGAATACTATTGAATTATTTCAAATGAAGAAAGCAATGGGGACTCCCATGAGTGTATGGGAAAGAATTATGGAAGCTTGTTGTTTTCCGCTGCTGTTCCCAACTGGAAAATGTGGATGATATGACGAACGATCAGTGCAGATTCCGGCATCAGAATATCGGACAACAAGATTGTATGCAGAAGATCCAAGATTTCGACAATGTATCCTCTATATTTTTCATCTTTTGTTTGAGAGTGACTTGTCAAGACTTTCATATGCAGTTAACTACATTTTAAAAACAGGAGTAAATCTTCAAAATGGTTCTGCAAAGGAATTTAAGGATAAAGTACATCAGAGAGACGATCATTCATAATCTCAACTGATTAATTTGATGTTATGTAAGCGTGGTTCTAATGAGTATTGGAACCATCGTCATGGAGAACTTAAATGTATGCTAAGGAAATTAGGAACTCCTACATGGTTTGTTACCCTAAGCTGTGCTGAATACGCTTGGGATGATTTACTTGAATTTCTTCGAAAAGCAAATTCAAATATAAAAATATTGAATACAAGACACCTGGAGAATTGTGCTCTTTGTATCCTGTTAATGTTAAGCATGGGCAAAATTTGCAAATTCTCGTTCCGCGAATGTGCGGATTTCCCCACGAAATTGCAAAAAAATCTGCGAATTTGCGAGTTTTCCCTCGAAATTGCCGATTTTTTTGCGATTTGCCATAGAGTACTTTCTACTGGCTAATCTAGTAAGTGCTTCCTCATTGGGCAAATGTATAGTGCTTTTACTACACTGCAGCAGCGTAAAGGGCCAGAAGATGTGTCTCCAGTGACCACGTGTGCCTGTAACACAGGCACAGGCACAGATGGTCACTGGAGACACATCTTCTGGCCCTTTACGTAGCTACAGTGTAGTAAAAGCACTATGGGGCAGATTTACAAGCCGCTTGTGCCTCTTTTGCACCGCAGTTGCGTCACTTTTGTGATGCAGCGGCAGCACAAAAGATGCACCATGGTGCTCGGTATTAACAACGTGACGCATCTGAGAAATGCGTCACATTGTAAAGCCCTATGCCATCAGGAGGCGTTCCGGCACAGGGGAGGGCGTTCCTGCGCAGGAACGCCTCCTAAAAGTGGCTGAGTGAAATCTACAAGATTTCACTAAGTCACTTTTAGGCCAATGCTGCGTCAAAACCCTGTGCCTGCTTGAAGCAGGCGCCAGGCTTGACGCAGCATTGTGAAGACAGGGCCCCCCAGAGCATTGCTGGAGCTGCGTCGCGCTTGCGACGCAGCTCCAGCAATGCGCTGCTTTTACGGCACAGTTGCATGACGCATCTGTGCCGTTTTTGCCACATGGTGCGCCGCATTGAAAAATGCGGCGCACCATGGGCGGAGGAGCTGCAGCACACAATAACTGGTGCATCCCTGGGGATGCGCCAGTTATTGTAAATCTGCCCCTATACATTTAGCCAATGAGGGAGCACTACTGATTAGACCGTAGAAAGTACTCCAGTTGAGTAGAGGTATTGCACAAAAAGGTTGCATCTTTGGGGACAAACACGCAGGGCGGGATTCATTCTGCCCCCTGTTAGACTCGTTTTTTGTGCCCTTCTGCCCTCTGTTAGACTTGTTTCTCCCTTGTTTTTCTGCCCTTCTGCCCTCTGTTAGACTCGTTTTTCCCTTGTTTTTCTGCCCTTCTGCCCCCTGTTAGACTCGTTTTTTGTGCCCTTCTGCCCTCTGTTAGACTCATTTTTCCCTTGTTTTTCTGCCCTTCTGCCCTCTGTTATACTCGTTTTTTGTGCCCTTCTGCCCTCTGTTATTCCCTTGTTTTTGTGCCCTTCTGCCCTCTGTTAGACTTGTTTTTTGCCTTTCTGCCCCCTGTTAGACTCGTTTTTCCCTTGTTTTTCTGCCCTTCTGCCCTCTGTTAGACTCGTTTTTTGTGCCCTTCTGCCCTCTGTTATTCCCTTGTTTTGGTGCCCTTCAGCCCTCTGGTAGACACGTTTTTGTGCCATTCTGCCCTCTGTTAGACTCGTTTTTCCCTTTTTTCTCAGTCCTTCTGTCCCATGTTAGACTGGTTTTTTGTGTCCTTCTGCCCTCTGTTAGACTCATTTTTGCCTTGTTTTTCTGCCCTTCTGCCCTTTGTTAGACTGATTTTTGTGCCTTTCTGCCCTCTGCATCACCACATCATCACTCTGCGCTACCCCAGCATCACTCAGCACCACCTAATTATCACTCAGCACCATCACAGCACCACTCAGCACCACCACAGGATCACTCAGCACCACCACAGCATCACTCAGCACCACCACAGCATCACTCTGCACTACCACAGCACCACCCAGCACCACCACAACATCACTCAGTACCACCACAGCATCACTCAACACCACCACAGCACCACTCAGCACCACCACAGCATCACTCAGCATCGCGACAGCACCACTCAGCACCACCACAGCACCACTCAGCACCACCACAGCATCACTCAGCGTCACCACAGCATCACTCAGTGCCACCAAATTATTACTCAGCACCACCACAGCACCACTCAGCGCCACCCCAGCATCAATCTGCGCAACCATTCAACAACTGGTTCAAATATGTTCTCTCAATGTTTCAAGCTTTATTACAAATGTCACAAAAAAGATGTTAATATTTCACCTCAGTTCTTGGATTTTCGTCACAATAAAATACACTGAACATAATCTTCACAAAAGTTATTTGCAAAAGTTTAAGCTATTGCCATTATAAATTAAAATCACTTTTATTTAAGTATTAATTATTTAAAAAAATTAAAAGCCATTGTAATTTGTAATATCAATACATCTAAGTCACGTATGTACAAAACATGTTGCATTACAAATGCTATAGGTGTCAAATTTGCGAAAGTTATGACTATTGGCATTGTAAATACCAAAGCTATTAATTTAGCTATTTTCAAAACCAACACATAAATAAAAATAATTTTTGTTTACCAGACCAATAGCTCAAACTTTCCTAATGCGAGACCTATTGCATTGCAAATGCTTGTTTTTATATCTGTCAGTGCTTCCTGTTGAGGTTAAATTTTCGTGACTGGCGCCTCATTGCCTACTTGTAACTATTCTCTGACCCTGCTTCAAGGGTCAGAGCAGGGTCAGGGAATAGTTGCAAGTAGGCATCGAGGCGCCAGGAAGCGCTTACAGCTGCAGGTGCCCAAGTTGAAGTTAATTTCTTTGTAACCCTTTTGTAAAAGGTTACAAAAAATTTGCTTCAACTTTTGCACCTGCTGCTGTAACCCCGTAAGTGCTTGGCTGAAAATTCATCCCAGCTGATTAGCGGATTTTACCGCGATTTCGCGAGATTCGCGGATCGCGAAATCACGGAAAATCCGCAAATTTTGCGAGCGGAATGAATTTTCAGCCCATGCTTAGTTAATATATGCAGATATTTCAATCATAGGTTTGAAGCTCTGATGTCTTTTATCTGCAATAAATAGAATCCTCCTCTTGAAGAAGTTGTGGATTTTGTTTGGAGAAAGGAGCATCAAGCTAGAGGTGCTCCGCATATACAAATGCTGTTAAGGATCAAGGATGCACCCAAATTCGGAACTGATTCAGATGACACTGTTTTGTCTTTTATTGCTGAATTTGTCACATGTGCTATTCCAAAAAGAACAGAAGAATACACCTTAAGGCAACAAGTGCTATGATTCCAAAGTCATCGATGTGGCAAATACAGTCGCCGAAAGTAGAAGTCTAAGGAAAAGTTTTATACCAAATGTCGTTTTGGATTTTCATGTCGAGTAATATCCAAAGGAAGAGTAAACAGTTTCATGTCAGCTGTGAGACATACCATTACTATAAAATCTCCTAAAAATACATACAATTTGAGAAGAAGTGAAGAATTAAAGTATATCAATGATTATAATCCTGTTATTGTCTCAATGTGGAATGCTAATATGGATATTCAGTATGTTGTGGATAATTCCATTGCTGTTGCCCGGTATGTGACATCTTACATAACAAAATCAGAAAAGACAGACTTGAAAGAAATATGGGAAGACATTTCTCACAAGAAGATTCTTAGTAAGAAATATTGTACAGTTTCAGTTTGAAGATGTTATCCCAATCTAGAAACTGGAGCGTATGAATGCTTAGATTGGTTATCATCTGCAAGTTTATACTCAAAATCTAGAAGAATCATTTGGGTGAGTCTAGGTCTAGCTGCTATGCGAAATCGAATACATAAATCTATACAAGTTATCAAATATTTAGCAGAAGAAGAACCGATAAGTACAGATATTGTCAAAACAAACATGTTGGACACATATTATCCAAATAGAAGTCATTATCTTGAGAACATATGTCTCTAAGAAGTGCTGCAATATTACACATTTTCAAAATGAATACTACAGAAAACATAAATGAAGGAAAATATGCAGTGATTGGTTCCGAAGTATGTTTGGTGAAAGAAAGTAAAGGAAATTTTATTAATCACAGAAAACTGAGTTGTGTTACTCCTGATAAAAGGGAATTTTACTATTTAGCACTTTTGTGACTCTTCAAACCGTGGCATACAGAATTGGAAATACTTGAAGAGTTTCAGAGCTATGAAGATTCCTTCAATGCATATAAATATAGCATAGAATGTACAGTTTTTGCAAATTATCTCAAAATGTTGAATGATGAAATTGATCAAGAAGCTACTATTGCAGCTGAGATTGCTAGAGACAGTTCTCAAGACAGTCAAAGTTCTGCTCCACTGAGTCAAGATCCACTAGGACAACCAATTCTTGAAAATGAAGTGACAATCACCATGAACAAAGTGGAAACAGCAATGCATCAAGCTCAAGAAGATATTATGGACTTAGAAAACTTAGAACAACAAAATGTTGAACAGAAAGAAATATATCAGCAAGTGAGACAACAGATTGACCATGGATTTCTTCATGAAAAGAAAGAATGTACATGCACATCATTTCAACCTATCCAAATGTATGTTAGTGGTCAAGCTGCAACAGGAAAAAGTTTCTTAATTATAGTATTGACCAGTTATTCACAGAAAATAACTGATTCACATTTGTCTTGTGTTGTAATTGCTCCCACTGGGTTGACAGCACACAACATTAAAGGAATTACATTACATTGTTTACTTATGCTACCTGTAGAGAATGAAAATACATTGGAATATAACAAACTATCTGGAGAAGCTTGCTATCAAGTTTTAAGAGTGCTAAAGAAAACGAAACTTCTGATTATTGAGGTGAGCATGGTGTCAAACGTAATGCGTTCTTTTGTGCATTTAAGAATGCAGCAAATTCTTAATACAGAATATGATGTCTTATTTGGCGGAAAACATGTGACTGATTTTTGAGATCTACTGCAACTTACTACCGTAAAAGGACAACCAGTATTTAAAACACTTGTACATGAAGACACCAAAAAGTCTTTGTGAAGTGTTGGAAAAGTTAACATTTGGTCATATTTTGAATATAAAAAACTCATTAAAAATATGCGACAGGCAAATGATGCTGATTATGGAACTATTCTTCATGATATAAGAATTGGAGTATTGACAGAACATGGCAAACAAGTTTTGCAAAGTCGACTACTTACAAACTTGTTCCCAAATGAAAATATAGTTCCTGAAAAAATATATTAAAAAATTGCAGAAAAAAAATCTTTATTCTGCTTAATGCCAATACTGCGCTAGTGTTCTATAACAATGAAGAACTTTTAAAGCTGGAAAATGAACAAATAGTAAAAATGGAAGCCATTGGGCGTGGCTTGGCGGGCGAAGATGGCGGTCGCAGCCTTGTAGAGCTCCCGCCGGCCCGGTCATAATCTGCTTATTTATCCTGGCCCCCGAGCCCGCAGTTGGAACCACGTGAGTGGCATCGGTTCCAGGGAGTGTCCTGCCTTCTCCGGTGTCTTGATCCCGCGATTCCATCTCTTCTGGGAACCGGAGGCGCCGGCGGCGACATGCGGCCTAGTGACTGGCTGTGGACCGGGGACCTCAATTTTCAGGACGCCGGGTGGCGGTCGCAGGCACGCTGCTGGAGGTAGCATCGGTGATGCGGATTCCGGCCCGGCCTTGCAGCTTCAGTTGCCCACAGATCGCAGAGGTGCCCTGTACCCTCAGTGCTGTGCCTTGGGAGGACATTTGCAGGCGACACAACATGGTGGAGGCCTGCCCCGCCCTTGTGAAGCCGGGGCCTCGAGTTTCGTGACACGGGGACTACCCTGGCCTGGAAGCAACCCCTGTCACTCCTTCCTTTGAGGACACCGGTGCAGACGTCCCAGCCCGGGGCCTGAGGCTTCCTGCGCCCATCGCTGTGGGTTTGCTCCCGAGGGTCTACTGAGAATCGTCGCGGGAGGTGTCCGCCCTGCCCAAGGAGAGAACCCGCTGAGCCTGAGAGCGGCCATGACCAGGGGTGGTGGAGGAGGCCCGCCTAAGCAAGGCCCTATCAATAAATTTACGGGACCCAGTGGTAGCTCCGGGGCACCCGGCAGCTGCAGCGGGTCAGGGCCGGACAATGCAACGATCCTCGCTGCCATCACCCAATCCCGGGACATGCTCGATGCTAAAATCGGGGCAGTGGGAGCGGACGTTACACTGCTGCGCCAGGACCTCCGCAATGCAGTGGAGCGGATCACTGATACCGAATCCCGAATCTCGGTGACCGAAACGGACATTGGCGCACTGAAGAAAAGAATGGCAGAGGTGGAGTGTATCCAAAAGACTCTCGCTGCCCGAGTGGAGGATGCCGAAGGGCGCTCACGGAGGAACAACCTCCGCTTTATTGGTTTTCCGGAGCGGTGTGAGAAGGATGGCATGGAGCAGTTTTTGACCCGATGGCTGGAGAACTGCTCCCCGAAGGGGCACTGTCCGCATGCTTCGTGATCGAGCGAGCGCACAGGGCCTTGACTCAGCGGCCGCCGGAGGGTGAGCATCCTCGGCCTGTTATTGCTCGACTTTTGAATTACCACGACCGCGATGCCATACTGCGAGAGGCGAGAAACAAGGGTTCGCTCACCTATGAAAATCACAACATTATGATCTTCCCGGATTATACGAAAATAGTGCAGCAGCAGAGACAGTCTTTTGTGACCGCCAAAGCCAAGTTGCGGGGCCTGAAGCTCCAGTATTCTCTTCTATGCCCGGCCTCCCTGCGGGTGGTGTACCAGTCCCGGACGCATTTCTTTGATATGCCCGAGGAGGTCTTTCGTTGGACTGACAAAGCAGTGAGACTCAGGCCGCATGCCCAGCCGGGGCAGGACCCAGGCGGGTCCCGGGGATCGTCGCCGGAGCAGACAAACCGCCCAAACCAAAAAGGACGACATCGGAGGTCCAGATCACGTAAACGGTCAGCCTCCGCTAGTGCAACGCAGACCGGTGGCACGATGGACTCTGAACATTCCGATGCTGGCAGTTGAACTCTGGTGGGACCTGGTTCTGTCTGGTAATGTGTTGCCCTACTTTGTGATGGATCGGCTGGTGAGACTGTTGTATTGGGGCTTCGTTCATGCCAGACTATATACGCCTGAGACATTCTGAAGCTACTGGTGGGAATGCTGTGGGGCTCGGGAGGCGGCTTCTATGGGCCTTAGACCCTCACGAGTTGTGGGTGTTGTTGGGGGGGATGAGTGCGTGATGACCGGGGTGTTGGGATCCATTGGTATGGCGGGCCCTGGGTCCTCTGTTTTGGACCCGGGTCTCTCCATGCCGCGACAGATACTTCAATGTTCTATGAGGTATAGGGGTGGGGGGAGCGGGGCTGGGGGGGGGAGTTGATCTGTTGTTGCTATTTGGGGGGGTTTGGGCCTGGGGTGGAATGGGGGGTGTTGGGGCTGGGCGGGTGGGACCACACGTGTATATTGCTGTTGGATCGAGTGGATGGTGGGGTGCGCCGGGGTGGCGCGGAGGGCCTGATGGAGGGGACTGCCTTGATGATGGCTGATCGAACAACTGTGTCTCCTAATAAGGCCATTCGTGTTGTAACGTGGAATGTGAGGGGGATGCTCGATAAAATCAAACGTGGTGCTGTGTTGCGCTGGGGGAAGAGGGAGGCTGTGGACGTGCTGTTGCTCCAGGAGACTCATATGTTGGGCTCCAAGGTCCTTAGTCTCCAGAGATTCGGCTTCCAGCAAGTGTACCCTGCAGGCTTCGCGAGGGGCTCCCGGGGGGTGGCTATATTGGTTCATCGCAGGGTGGCGTATGTGCATGAAAAGCAGTGGATTGACCCTCAGGGCCGTTATGTTTTTATTAAGGGGCTGATGGGTGCCGAGCCGGTGGTCTTTGGTAGCGTCTATGCCCCCCCTCCCTTGCAGTGGGCCCTGTCTGAGAGACTGTTTACGTTATGGGATGAAATCCCGGATGTGTTGACTATGGTTGGGGGCGATTGGAATGAGGTTATGGATGTGGGCTCGGACCGCCAGAGACGGGTGCCTGTTGCTGTAGATCCCCCCCCTGCTGCCGCGCATACTAGACTACGTGCAACGGTGGATAGCTTGGGCTGGGTCGATGTGTGGCGCCATCTTCATCCTGCTGCGCGTGAATTCATGTATGTGTTGGCGGTGCATGGTTCCTTCTCGAGACTTGACTATATTTTTATGCCTGGTGCCTGTTTGAGCCGTGTGAGGGACGCTGCGATCCTACCCAGGGGTCTGTCTGACCACTCCCCAGTTGTGGCTACTGTAGACCTCTCCTCGAAGCGACAGCCGTTTCGGTGGCGGATGTCTTCATGGCATCTACAGCAGCCTGAGTATGTGCATCACTTGCGTGAAGCGGTTGATAATTATTGGCGAGATAACCTTGTGGGAGATGTGGATGCAATGGTGGTATGGGAGGCGCTGAAGCCCACGATACGGGGTGTTGATATCGCTTGGTGTGCAGCTGCACGGCGGACGCATCGGGAGGCCATTACGGCCGCCGCCGCTCGCGTGGAGGAGTTGGAACGGCGTGGCCGGGATGGGGGTGGCGAAGACGCGGTACGGCAGCTCTTGCAGGCGCAGCAGTCCTACGCCTCAGTCCTACATGACGAGGCCAGGCAGGCGTGGCTTGCCACGCGTAGCAGGATTTATCAATGGGGCGACAAGTCCTGTACGATGCTTCACAGGTTGTGTCAGGCGACCTTCCAGCCGGCGGAGGATGGTTCGGTAGTGACGGACCCGGCCGTTCTTGCAGCTAGCTTTGCCCATTATTATGAGACGCAGTACGCCTCCTGGGATTACCTAGAGACGGAGGAGATTTCCGCCTATCTCGATGACCTGCTGCCGCAGGCCGTCTCCGATGAAACTAGAACTGCGCTAGATGTCCCGCTCACGGCTGAGGAGCTCGGGGAGGCGCTGGGACAGCTGAATACAGGGAAGGCACCGGGCCCGAGCGGCTACCCGTGCAAATTCTACAAAAAGTTTCACCTCCAGCTGGGACCTCTGTACAAGCGCGGGCTTGAGGCGGCACGGGCCCAGGGGGAACTGCCGCCCGATTGGGGCCACGCTGAGATCGTAGTTTTCCTGAAACCGGGCAGGGCGCCGGACAGACACGACTCGTACCGGCCCATTTCTCTTTTAAATATCTAGGCCAAAATCCTGGCGAAGGCTTTGGCAAACCGACTGCTGCCCTTTATTACAGATCTGGTCCATCCTGACCAGGCCGGATTCATGCCCCGTAGAGCTACTCGCCATAATATCCGGCGGGCGCAGGCGGCGGTTGACACCATGGGCGCTCGGGATGAGCAGGCGGCGCTCCTACTGGCGGATATGGACAGGGCCTTCGACTCTGTGAGTTGGGCATACCTGTTTACACTCCTGGCCCGCCTTAACCTTGGCCCGGTGTTCCTGTCGTATCTGCGATTACTGCACACCAACGTCACGGCCTCAGTCCGAGTGGCCGGGGCCATGTCCGGGCGCTTTCGAATTGGTCGGGGCACCCGGCAGGGTTGCCCATTGTCCCCGTACCTGTTCGCCCTTGTGATGGAGCCCCTGGCGTCCCGGGTGCGGGCTGATGCCCAGATGTGTGGGTTTGTCTGGAATGGCGAACTGGTAGATAGGATCGCACTCTATGAGGACGATATCCTTTTCTTTCTCACCGACCTACAACGCTCGGGTTCCCGGGTTCTGGAGGTCATGCGCGTCTTTGGCGAGATCTCCGGCCTTCGACTCAACCTTCATAAATTGACCCTATGGGTGCTGGGCGGCGGAGTCGTGACTGACCCCTGGGCTGCGGGACTGCGGGTGGCGACGGATGGACTGAAGTACCTTGGCATATTTCTTTCGGAGTCGTGCGTCGTGGCTTGGGATCGTGGCGTCCTGCCAGTGTGGGAACGGGTCCAGGCCGATGTCAAGACTTGGTCCAGAATGCCCCTTACTATCTTTGGAAGATCGGCCATCTTCAAAATGGTGGCGCTTCCGCGTCTGTTATATCAACTTCAGAATTTCCCGTACCCTATCGGCCCGCAGTGGTTTCGCCAGGACAATTCGGTGCTGGGTCGATTCCTATGGGCTGGTGGTGCGGCCAGGGTGGCGTTGAAAACGTGCTTCTTGTCTACTTATTGTGGTGGCCTGGCCACCTCTGACCTCCTCTCCTACTACCAGGCTTCCCAACTGCTTATTCTTAATGAATGGTGGTACAGCGATAGGGGGGACCCGGCGTATGCCTTAGAACGGTCGCTTATGGGTGACAATACGCTCCACACCATTCTGTATTCAGCCCGCTTGCGTCGCGTACTGCCGTCGGTTACCAGAGTGGTCTTCGCTGTGTGGAGGCAGGCCCTATGCCGCATGGGCTGGTGGGGTAAGTTGACGGCCGAGACGCCGCTCTGGCACAATGGTCTGCTCCCGGAGCTGGCAGCCCTGGCCGGTTTTGAGGGCTGGGAAGCAATAGGTATCACGCTACTGGGCCAGGTCATGTCCGGCACTACCCTTAAATCGTTCGAGGAACTCCGCACAGAGTTCCAAATGCCTCAGTCCCAATTTTTCCACTATTTGCAGCTGCGCCATGCCCTCACCCGAGCATTGCCAGCCTAGACTCCCTACCGGAGTTCAGCCCGGTCGAGGCAAAGGTGTTTATGGGGGATCTGGGGGACAGAAAGGTTTCCCGGATATACCAGACGCTGGTCATTCATTGCTCCTCTACCCTACACTCTCTTCGGGCGGCATGGGAAGTGGACGTCGGCCCTCTCGATGAGGACGATTGGAGGGAGGCGCTAGAGTCCCCACGTGGAACCGCCATTGCTGTACAGCTCCGACTCATCCAATTTAAATACTTGCATCGGGCCTACTACACCCGTGAACGATTGTGGAGAGCTGGGTTGATTGCATCTTCGGAATGTTTGCGCTGTGGGACGGTGCCTGGGTCCCTGATACATACTGTGTGGTCGTGTGGTCGGCTGTCTGGTTTCTGGAGAGGTGTGTGGAGTTGTCTGTCCGAGGTCCTGGGCTGGGACCTTCCCCGCACTCATCGGCTGGGATTATTGCACGTCATGGAGGGCATCGGTGGGAACATATATAAGCGTCATCTGCTGCTTTTGGGGCTTGTTGTTGCCAAGCGGGACCTGGCCCGGGCGTGGAAGGCGGTGAGGGCCCCCCCCTGTCTGCGTGGAAAGCTGGGCTGGACTACTTCATGGGCCTGGAAAGGCCGATCTTTGAGGTGAGGGGCTGCCTGTGCAAACACTACAAAATTTGGAAGCGATGGGCCGATTACCGGGGTCTGTCGCTGGATCCCCCAGCGGAGCGAGAGGAGGACATTTGATGGCATGGACATTGTTGGCCCGAGTCTGCGACGCTCCTGTCGCGCTGCACCTACACTTTTTATTCTATTGTGTACACGTGTGGATGGGGGGTGGCGGGGAGTTTGGGTGTTGGGGGGGCCGGGGTTGGGGGGTAGGGTGGGTTGGGGGGTTCTTCATACTGAGCCTATTCTTAAAGCCTGCTTGGACATTTGCTACCTATGTGATTTATTGTACTGATATCGTTGTGGTGATCTCCGGCCTTGGGGGTGCCACGTTTTTATTGCTCACTTGCTCAATAAAATTGGTTGTGAAAAAAAAAATGGAAGCCATTGATAAAATAGAGCATGAAGGAATCTCTATTATTTTGATGGAAACATTAAAAACAAAATTGGATTCTCTAGAAAAATCTATATCTAATACTGCTGTATAGAAAATAATGTATATGTTTGTGTAAACTGTCAGGTAATTTTACAGGGTAATTTGGATGTGATAAAAGGTTTAGTAAATGGGGCAATGGATAAAGTTGTTGATTTTGTCAATTATCAAAATAGAGAAATAATTGAATTTTTAAAAATCCAATTTGATCAGATGGAAGAAGTAAAACAAATTGATCGTTGTTCAGTTCGTTTTTTTCTTGTTAAACATTTATATGTTCAAAGAAAACAGTTTCCTCTTTCTCTGACATATGCAGTGAATATTCATAAAACTCAAGGTTTAAGTGTAGATAATGCTGTGGTAAACATTGGAAATACCATGTTTAAACAGGGTATGGCATATGTTGCTTTGTCTTGAGTCAGAACTTTATCTGGATTGTATTTGATTGATTTTGATTAGGGAAAGTTTAGTGAAGATGCAAACTGTGTAAAAGAGTATAATCGGTTAAGAAGAATGTATGCTCTCAATTTAGGAGAATATCCTGTATATGAAAAGCATGTAGTAGGTCAAAAAAGAATATATGAGAATTTCTGCAGTGAAGTTATATAGAAGGAAACAAATCAAGTTAATGTTGATATTGCAACCAAAAAGAAAAAGTACACTATTGAAGAGATTGTCAGGTATCAGTTAGAAATTAGTTCAAGTATCAACTGCTATGCTAATGTAGTTGTCAATGTTGTTTTTTTTCTAGAACGTTTGGAGACTTGTGAAAAAGATTTTGTTCCATGTTGCATTGTATTATGAAAAATTGAGAACTGATAAAAGGAAAATACAAAGTGTTTTTGTGATATTTATAATCTTTTGGATATATGTTCTGGTTCTACACAATTTATGCAGAATATTCAACAAGATGCGCAGGATTTTCTAATGTATATGAATGCTGTATTGGAAAATAAAGGAATAGAAATTAAAAATCTTTTTGGCCTTCTTTATCAATGGGAACATGAATTTGAAAATTGTATGTTTACTTCTAGCACTAACATAGACACTGAAAGATTTATATATTTGACAGTACCAGACTGTAAAACAGTGTCTTTCAACAAACTAGTTAAAGCAGCAAATCAAAACATGGAGAGTAGGCAATGCAAATCACAATGGTTATCAACATTATTTATACAATATTTTGACAATTTATCATTTTAATGTTACAACGTACAACTGATGGAAGAAAATTGGAAACTTTAATTAAACATTTTGTAGCAAGTCAACTATCAATTTCAGGAAGAACTTTTGTAGCAGTAGCAATTATTTTCCATGATTGTCCTTCTACAACATCTGGACATTATACTGTATATTAAAATTGCAATAAAGGATGGACATATTGTAAGGATGACATTTGGTTTTTAAACATCGTTTGCCTTATGAATTACCAAATTCCTCCCTAATATTTTTAAGAACATAATTTAGCCTATTAGGAATATGTTAAAATGTATTAATACGATTAATATTGGACAATTTTAGTATAAAGGATTTCAGGAATACCATTTGGCCTAGAGGAAAGGTATTAGTATCAACTAAGCACTTTTTGTTGGACATTCTTACAGCATATATTTTTAAAGAACATAATTTAGAATATATGGAAATTATAATGAATTTTTGATTGAATTATTATTTCAGTTCTTTCATATTGAAGTAACAAAACTGTCTTAGAATGGATCATTTTATATATGTGTAATTTGTATTATATGGTATGTTATTGAGGATGTTGTTTTTGTGGAATGTTTAGAGATAGTTGACTATATTGAAAACATTTTTGACACAGATTTGCATTTTTTAAACAATCTTATTGATTGTATTTTTTTTCCCGCTGTTATGTGATGAGTAACAATGAAATCACTCTCTGTAGTAAAATTCAATATATCCTGGGAACAGCAAAAAAGGCAAACAAAATAATTATTCATATAATGTTAAAATTATGTTGTATTGTAAAAAATATAATATTCTATATTACAACTGCATTTTTTCTTCTCTTTCACAGATCCTAATTCTAAATTACAAAATTGTAGGAAATTTAAATTTTAAAAAACAACTAAAAAAATGTTAAGCATTTTTTGTTATGTACTACTGTCAAGGTAAGATTAAGTAATGCAAACACTATCAATGCACTTCAGCTGTGCACTATACATACATACACTTCTAACCAATTACTAAGTAAAGTAGTACCTATGCAATCAAGAAATCCTACTGTCTATCCCATGCACTTCTCCAGTCACCCATCCAGCACTATCTACATATTCTATCAATCCACCAATACCTAAGCACTTATAAATTCATCATGCACTCTGTTTGCAGCACTGTAATTATTCCAGTTACTAGTCATGTACTTATGGAATGGCCTAGCCAGTAATACTAGTACAGCTGCAATATTCTGTGCACTATCCATGCAGACCTCCAACCAGCTACGTACTTTTGATACACTCTTCTAAATACCCAGTTTGTACTTATGCAGTCAAGGAATCCTCCTGTCTGCCCCTTGCACTTCTCCAATCACCCATCCAGCACTATCTACTTATCCTATCACTCCGCCAATACATAAGCACTTATAAATTCACCATGCACTATGTTTGTATCCTATCACTTTGCCAATACCTAAGCATTTATACATTTAGCGTGCACTCTCTTTGCAGTACTGAAATTATTCTAGTTATTAGTCATATACTTAAGGATTGGCCTAATCACTAATCCTAGTACAGGTGTATTTGTTTATATACTATGCATGCAGACCTGCAACAAGCTACATACTATTAATACACTCTTCTAAATACCCAGTTAATATCTATGCACCGTTGGAATCCTTCTGTCTGTGCTATGTATTTTTTAAATCCCCCATCCAGCACTATCTACGTATCATATCACTTTACCAATACCTAAGCACTTCTACATTCAAAATATACTGTCTTTGCAGCACTGGAATGTTTCTAGTTACAAGACAAGTAAGGATAGACTGATCAGAATAACTAGTACATCTTTAATATTCTGTGCACTATGCATGTAGGCTTATACTCAGCTACATAGCATTGATATAGTCTTTTTATTCAGTTAGTACCTATACAGTCTAGGCATCCTTCTCTCTGTCCCACACATTTATTCATTCACCCATCCACCTATATCTACTTATTCTATTACTCCACCAATACCTAAGCACTTAAAAATTCACCATACACTCTCTTTGTGATACTGTTATTATTGTAGTTACTTTTCATGAACTTATGGAATGGCCTAGCTAGTAACACAAGTAAAGCTATAATATGTTGTGCACTCTCCAAGCAGATCTATAACTAGCTAGATATTATTGATACACTCTTCTAAATACCCAATTAGTACATATACAGTGTAGGGAGTGTCCAGTATTTCCCATGCACTTCTTTATTCACTCATCTACCAGTATCTACTTATCCTATCACTCCACCAATATGTAAGAACTTGTAAATGAAGTGTTCACTGTGTTTGCAACACTGTCGTCATTCCTGTTACTAGTGGTATTCTTAAAAAATTACTTAGGCAGCAACACAAGTACACATACAATATAATGTGCATAATCCCTTCAAATCTCTAAGTAGATACATACTATTGGTCCAC
Organism: Lissotriton vulgaris; assembly: GCF_964263255.1. Taxonomy (NCBI): domain Eukaryota; kingdom Metazoa; phylum Chordata; class Amphibia; order Caudata; family Salamandridae; genus Lissotriton; species Lissotriton vulgaris. The sequence continues at coordinate 533,056,729 of NC_141698.1, forward strand.
TCCATTAAATACTGAAGTAGTACACATACAGCAAAGGACACCTCCTGTCACTCTCATGCAATTCTTCAATCACCCAACCAGCACTATGTTCTTTTTGTATAAGGCTGCCAATACATAAGCACTTATGGGGCAGATTTACATTCACCCTGCACCACCAGTACGTCACTTTTTGCAATGTAGTGATGGCGCCAGACACTCTTTTAATATTTACAAGTAGAGGAAAAGCCACCTTGCGTGCCTTTTCTTCTCCTTGTAAATACGACCCCTTCATACATAGCACATTGCGTTGAATGGGCGTTGCATACGTGTTTTTGTGGATGTTCCCATGCAACACTCATAGAACAAGACACATCTCCAGATTAATGAGAAATCATAAATCTGGAGATGTGTGTGAATGCTGTGGCATCCTAGAGTTGGTGTAGCAATGCAAACTTCATTCCACAGCAAACATTGAGAGAGGAAATTGCCTTTACTGATTGTTTATTGAACAGGACAGTATCCCTTCCTGCATAAAAAACAATCTCTCCAAGACACAGACATCCTTGCACCATGGTGCAAGGATGCCTGTGTCACCACATGGCTGCACTTTGTGCAGCAGTGAAGAGGGAAGAATAGAGTTGCAACATATGTATGCACATATGTCACTACTCTGTGCTTCGGAAGTGCCACAGCTCAATGCAGCTAAAGAGCTTACACGTTAACGTTGCAGTACTTCCTCATAAATCTTCACCTATAAATTCACCATACACTACTAATACATTGTTTCAGTCAATCATGCTCTACACATATATTCAACTAACATTTCACACATTACCATGCAATTATAGTTCTTTCTTTAGCCAGATAAGCTATTTCTGACAAGAAAATGTTCTTTCTTCTTTTATATATACATATATTCACTGAAAAAACCATAGGTTATAGACCATATATAGTTAGGAATTAGCATTCACAAAACCTTGAAAATTCACTGAAAAAAACATGGGTTATAGACCATATATAGTTAGGAATTAGCATTTACAAAACCTTATTTTACTCACACAAAACCATTAAAATTTCATATATAGTTAGTTGCACTAACTATATATCGCGCACCCGCAATCCACTGCTGATGATGTCACATATTACATCATTCATGACATGGCCAGTGACATCACTGATGACATCACTGATGACATCTCAACTGACATCACTGATGACATCTCAAATGACATCTCATTTGACATCATTGATCACATCACTGATGACATCATTCATGTGCTAATACGATGAACCTCTTCAGACTCTAATATAACCTTAGATACACTCAGTGTATACAGACACTCACACACTGTCACTCATCCATGGAGTTACTCACACACCTAGTCAGTCATGCAAGGAATCAATCACACCTCCATTTTCTCAACTATACAGTTATACACACCTTACTTATTCAAACATATACTAACACATATTTACTGTCTTATACAATCCCTGATACATGTTCACAATGATCCATACAGCCACTCACACATTCACTGGCTCTTATGCACAGTTATTTATATATGTCAACTCTCACATGTACTGTGTTTTACATATGTACTTACTTTGACATGTAGCACTGAGATATCCATTCACTCACAATACACTCATGCAGACAGTCAACCGCCCATACAGCTGTTTCCACATGCACTTTTGAACCCATACATATAGTGAATCAACTACTCACACATCTATGCACAGAGTCACACACCTCCCAGCCACCCACACAAACACTCAGTCTCCCATACAAATACTTGGGCAACCAATCAATAACCCATATAGTTACTCATATAGCTACTGATCAACACATGCAGCAGTTTACAGAACAACAGACATAATGATGCACAAATTAAGACAGTTTAGTCACTAACCCATGCACTCAGTGAGACACATTAAATCACTCACTCATACAGTGAGTCATGCACTTACTAAATCCTTCATCCAGACACTTATACATCCACTCATTCTTCAATATGTAAGACATATTTTAACTTTACAGAAACATACAGTCACTGGGTGTTGTCATCAGTGATGTCATCAGTGATGTCACTGACCATGTCATGAATGATGTAATATGTGACATCATCAGCAGTGGATTGCGGGTGCGCGATATATAGTTAGTGCAACTAACTATATATGAAATTTTAATGGTTTTGTGTGAGTAAAATAAGGTTTTGTAAATGCTAATTCCTAACTATATATGGTCTATAACCCATGTTTTTTTCAGTGAATTTTCAAGGTTTTGTGAATGCTAATTCCTAACTATATATGGTCTATAACCTATGGTTTTTTCGGTGAATTTCGATGTTTTTTTAATAGCAAATATCAAAAGCTGTAAAATGTGAAGTACGTGGTAGGTAAAAACATTTTCGTGTTTATGCACGCTGATGTGCTTTGAACGCTGCCCCCCCCCCTCCTCTTTTGTTTTAGGAGTATTCTCTCTTTGCAGATAGTGAAGGGTAGGTAACGCAGGCCTTTGCCCCCGTTGTAATCCGTCGTGCCTGCTTCCCTCTCCATTTCATTGATTGTTATCCTAGCATTTATTGTTTTGGAATTGGTTCTCTTTGATTCATTCTCTATTTACAAACAAGCACAGAGTCGCAATACTCTGTTTAGTCTTTGCAGATAGTGAAAAATCGTTAAAAAAACAAAAGGAATCAAGCAAAATCAGTAGGCCACTAATGGGATCTCTTTTTGACCTCGCTAAAATAGAAACATTAGGAACAACCCCTCATGAGAAATACGAAACTAGTGAGAGGAACTAGTTCGAGTCTCCTGAGGCGGAAAGCCGGGAGAAGCTTTTTAAAACTGTGACTATTGTGATTTTAATTCTTACCTGCTGCTACTTGTATTTTGCACATAGAGTGCTCCGTGTAGCGGATCTATCGCTCACGTGACCCCCTCCTACTGGATGGCCACGCCCACCTTCAGGCCACGCCCCCTTCCCGCCCTTCTTAAGCGCCAGCTCACGAGCGCTCATTTGGTTCGAGTCTCCTGAGGCGGAAAGCCGGGAGAAGCTTTTTAAAACTGTGACTATTGTGATTTTAATTCTTACCTGCTGCTACTTGTATTTTGCACATAGAGGGCTCCGTGTAGCGGATCTATCGCTCATGTGACCCCCTCCTACCGTCTGGTCACGCCCACCTTCAGGCCACGCCCCCTTCCCGCCCTTCTTAAGCGCCAGCTCACAAGCGCTCATTTGGTTCGAGTCTCCTGAGGCGGAAAGCCGGGAGAAGCTTTTTAAAACTGTGACTATTGTGATTTAAATTCTTACCTGCTGCTACTTGTATTTTGCACATAGAGGGCTCCGTGTAGCGGATCTATCGCTCACGTGACCCCCTCCTACCGGCTGGCCACGCCCACTTTCAGGCCTCGCCCCCTTCCCGCCCTTCTTAAGCGCCAGCTCACGAGCGCTCATTTGGTTCGAGTCTCCTGAGGCGGAAAGCCGGGAGAAGCTTTTTAAAACTGTGACTATTGTGATTTTAATTCTTACCTGCTGCTACTTGTATTTTGCACATAGAGGGCTCCGTGTAGCGGATCTATCGCTCACGTGACCCCCTCCTACCGGCTGGCCACGCCCACCTTCAGGCCACGCCCCCTTCCCACCCTTGAGGCCACCTACATCAATGTGCAACTTCAGAACGCGCAGCGGACTGTCGTAATTTGACAATGGCCGAGTTAGCGTTTAACTGTAGCTACACGTTTCATTCTTATATTGGCCAAACTTGAAAAACGCCATTTTTTGTGTTACGGCGGCCATCTTAGATCATGAGCGGCTTCGTGGCCAGCATGGCCTTTAGTCCGTTGTCCGTACCACTGACCACTTGAGTTTGCCCAGCAACAGGCTATTTTTAGTAACGGTCAAGCCTGTACATGCGCAGTCCCCATTGACCAGTCACCCCTTAGGAATGTGTTGCAAACTGACCAGTGGGTTTGAAACCCTCCAATGAGCTGGCAGTGTTCCAAAACATGACCATATATGTCCATAATGCTCTGTAATTTTGTACCGCCTGTCCTTTTTATTACCTGTTAAACGTATAAAAGAGGGGGTCACACCGATGTTCGGTGTGATACTTCTTGCATTACCGAAGGGTGCTGTAGGAATGTACCACCACCCCATGGGGTCTTAATAAATTTGTTCTTTGCATTTTTCAGTTTCCGTGCCAACAGTTCTTTCGGTGTAAGTGGGTTATCTTCGGAACATGTAGGCCTTGGGAACCCAATACCACAAATTGGCGACTCTGGTGGGACTCATCGGCGACTCGGATGCCCGAAGGAGAGGTCGTGACGAAGGTCTGGATACTCGCCATGGACGCGCGCTGCCACTGAGTGACCCGAGTCTTGGCACCCACGGTGTTTTTTCCCTTCCTTCCGATCTGACCTTCCAGGTGGCGCCGGTCTCCGACTGAGTCCTCGATTGTCTGCGTTGCTGGATAAAGTGCCGTTTGGCTGATTCGATTACAAGACCTTGGCAGTTGGAAACTGGACCTTTGAGGCTTTGGGTAAGATTTGTGATCGGTAAGGTAGTCTGCGGACGCTTACTGAAGTTCTATGATTTGTGATCGGTAAGGTAGTCCTTGGACGCTTGCCGAAGTCCTATGATCTATGATTTTGATTTGAGTTAGCTAACATTTGTGAACTTGTGAATTTGTGATCTTTGAAAAAGTATATGTGTAGTGCACTTCACATAGGCAGGCATGTAGAGATGTTTCTCTAATTTTGTTTTTTTTTCCTTTGAGCGGCACATTTGTGGGAAGTACTGTAAGTGCCATTTTTCTACGGTATTGCGCTTTCTTGGTACCCTTTAAACATGCCTGTTTTAAGCACACTCAGAGGGATGTGCTGTCTTGGAAATGGTACCACAATTAGGTTAGCAGAAGCACAGCTGGCTCCCCCAGAGGGAACACCAAATAGGGACATGTATATAAAGCATGGCCTTCCCCCTATAATGTACAGCAAATTATGGCATAAGTACACTAAATCTGATCCCGAATTGCAATGGCCTCTACATGGGTCGTTCGATTTACGTAAAGTACAGTTTGTGGAACAATGTCTGTTTCAACGCAGGTCTAGACAAAACATGTTTGATTGTGTGCGAATGTGGGAGAAAGCGGTGCGTGAGCGAATGAAACGTGAAGTTGCCTTGGCGGACAAAGAGCAGCGCAAGGCTGCTCGGGATAAGGCTTTACAGCTTGAGGAAAAAGAGGAGCAGGAAAAGAAAGAAAGGGAGGAACGGGAACGTAAATTGCAAACGACGGGTCAATTCCCTATTCGTCGACCGCTTTATCCTGTCCTTAATAATGAAATTGATGATTTTTCTTTATTAGATCGATCACCGCCTCCGTATGTCTCGCCTACGGCTCCTCTTGCAGAATCGGACGATGAAGGACAGGATAAGTCGGGAAAGAAAGGGGTATCCGCTCTCAGGTTTATCCGCACATTTACGTAGTTGGGCTCGTAAAGTGAATACAAAGTTTGTTACTCAGTCTGAAATTATTGCTGAAAGGAGTACTTGGACATACCAAGAGTTAGTGTATTTTATGTCCGCTTTGGCAGATGAAGTTGTTAACTTATTTCGTAAATTTTCAGATACGTTAGAACCTAAAGATGTGTCAGTTCATCGTGAGAATTTAGAAACAGGTGTCTTTGTTCTTGCAGATGTCGATGCCTTTTACATGCAACTGATCAAGCTGCGAGATGAAACTATCAGATTGCGGGACGAGCAGAAAAAGATTAAGGAGTCCGGGCTGGAATCCGACGGGCAGTCTAAGGAGTGTTCTCTCCGGGGTTCAGATAAGAGTTCTGCACTGCATGTCATGCCTATGCATGAAGCTGCACCCTTGTACATTCCGCCGAAAGGGGAAGGTACAGATGATGATAGAAGGTCAAAAGATGCGAAGGGGTATTTTGTATATAATTGGGTGTATACGCCTTGGAATAGAGCGGATGTTATGGCATTGAAAAATTCCCTACCTGATCTTCGTAAGAATCCGGCAGCATTCTACGAGGGGGTGGAAGGGGCTATTTCATCTTGTGTGATGACTTTGGTTGATATAGATTTATTTTTTGGGTTGATACTTCCGCCTGATATGTGGAGACAAATTCGTAAGAATAATGATGAGACAATATTAGGGGGTACATGGAAGGAGATTAATCAAGCTGACCTAGAAAGGAAACCAGCATGCAAGCCTTGCCAGTTGATTTTAGACCTTCCAACGGCTATACTGGTTAAATTGAAAACGCTCGTACCTTCTAAAAAGATAGATTGGACCATGTTAGCTTCGTGCAAACAAAAGCCAGATGAAACGGTTTCAGACTTCTTTACACGCTTCGAAGAGGCATTTCATGATTACAGTGGTCAATCTTTAACAGACGATACAGGTCGACATTTGTTTGTAGATAAGTATGTGGCTAATCTCCTGCCGGAGATAGCAAAGCGATTGAAGTCGAGTGAAAGTTCCTGGGCTACGGCGACCCCTGCGTCTTTGTTAACTATGGCTCAGTATTACGAGCGGCAGGAGTTGGAGGCTAAAGAAAGTGTTGATAAGAAAGCAAAAGAATTGAAAACGAAGGTGATGTTGGCACAGGTTCGTGGAACACAGGGTAGAGGGAACGATAGGGGTAGACGTGGTGGAGGAAACTCGTCGTATGGTCGTACGGATATTGCGGAGGATCAATGTGCGTATTGTAAGGAGTTTGATCATTGGGCTGAGGATTGTCCGGTATTACGGGAACAACGTAGCCAGCGTGGTCGAGGAAGTGGTAGGTCGCAGGGTGGTTATACGGGAGTGAGAGGTGGCGGAGGTGATCGTGGAAAGGTTGAGCAAGGGGGCCGTGGCCAGGATGAACGAAATGCTTTTGATAGACGGAACCAATATCAGATTTCAGAGGGTGAGAACGTGGAGCATCAGGATTATGTGCATGCATAGGATTGCGTAGGATGGGGTGCGGAGCCAATTGAAGTGCCGGTAGATCAGGAAGGTCCATATGTAACAGCGGGCATTTTGGGTTCTACTGATGAATTCTTAGTCGACACTGGAGCTACTCGTAGCGCTCTGTCAAAGAAATTGGTTCCGAGGGTTACCCTGTCTGGCGAAATGATAACATGTGTAGGGTTCGATGGCACACCCTCCCCTAGCCCTTTGTCCAAGCCCCTTGCACTCTGTCTTGATAAATTTTTTAGTTTTGGCCAATTTTTGTTAACTCCCTTTACCCCAGATAATATCTTGGGCCTTGATTTTCTTAAATATTTTCGGGCAACGATCCGGTGCGCTCCTGAAGGAGTGCGGGTTATTCTGAATGACAACTACCCTGATCCGAATAGGTTCTATACTATATCAGACATTCCCGCTTTGGCCTCTCTCCCGCACACGTTATGGGCGATCTCAGACACGGATGTGGGGGAGATGCGTATTCCACCCATTCATATTACCGTTAAGGAGGGGGCCTCTCTGCCACGGGTGCCACAGTATAAGATTTCGAAGGAAGGAGAAATTGCCCTGATTCACATTGTCCAAGATCTGATTGCGGCTGGGGTGGTGGAAGAGGTTTCTTATAATGTTTGTAATGGCCCTATTCTCCCGATTCTTAAAAGAGATACTGATGACAAAATCTATCGTTTTATTATTGACTTGAGAGGGATCAACAAAATTGTTGTTCCCCAATACCCGGTGGTGTCCGATATTACGACCTTGCTTATGCTGGTACCACCAACGGCTATGACCTTTAGTGTAATTGATTTGAAAAATGCTTTCTTTTCTATCCCTGTCCATCCCGATAGCAGATATCTGTTTGGCTTCACGTTAAATAATAAATCGTATAGATTTTGTCGTGTTCCCCAAGGTTACACTGAGAGCCCAAGTATCTACAGCCAGGCTTTGAAACGACAGCTTGATTCCTTTGAGCTGCAATCGGGGGTTGTTCTGATCCAATATGTGGACGACCTCCTGCTTGCCGCAGATTCTTATACGCAATGTGAGGAGAGTACGATTGCGTTGCTTTCTTTTTTGGCACTGAATAATCACAAGGTTTCTAAGAAAAAGCTTCAATATTGTAGACCCAAGGTGACCTACCTCGGTCATCTTTTGTCTAAGGAGGGACGTGCATTAACATCAGACCGAATTCAAGCAATTTTAGATACACCAGTCCCCCGCACACAGAGAGATGTACGCGCCTTCATAGGGTTAACGTCCTTTTGTAGGCAGTGGATTATGGGCTTTTCGCACATTATCAAGCCTCTGTTAGCGTTACTGTCCAAAACGACACCAATGCCCCTTGAATGGACAGATGAATGTCAAAATGCTTTTGATCAATTGAGGCAAGCTCTTTGCTCTGCACCCGTATTAGGTACACCAGATTATACGAAGATTTTTACATTGTACGTGCACGAGAAAGATGGGTGCGCATTATCAGTGTTAGTGCAGGCACACGGGGACAAGCAGAGGCCATGTGCATACTTCTCTGCCATTCTTTATCCTGTAGCGCGAGGGTTACCTGGGTGTTTCCGAGCAGTTGCAGCAACAGCAGTAGCGATACGGCAGAGTGAGGGAATAGTGTTATCGCACAAATTGTTGGTGTTAGTTCCTCATGCAGTAGATGCCCTGCTAAACCAAACAAAGACTCAATATCTCACTAGTGCACGGTTAACAGGATACGAGCTTACCCTGTTGGCGCCACATATCACACTAAAAAGATGTGCTACTCTGAATCCTGCTACTTTATTGCCCTATCCGGTCGAGGAGGGTCAGGAAGAAAAACACCATGACTGTGTTTTCCTGACCGAGGAACAGACAAAGGGTCGTGTGGACTTACAGGATATGCCACTTCCAGATGTGGATGGGGAACTGTGGGTTGATGGATCATGTCTGAGGCTGCCAGATGGCACGACTTCCGCAGCCTATGCAATAACGACACTTAAGACAGTGGTAGAAACAGCTAGAATACCACAGAAATCGGCTCAAGCAGCGGAGCTGATAGCCCTGACAAGAGCCTGCGAATTGAGTGCTGGCCTATGTGTGAACATATACACAGACAGCCGGTACGCCTTCGGAGTAGCACATGACTTCGGTCTACTCTGGAGAGAGCGTGGGTTTTTAACTTCTCATGGAGAACACATTATGCACGGAGAATTGGTGCGTGATCTCCTCAATGCGTTGCTTTGCCCAAAGAAAGTAGCGATCATAACATGTAGCGCCCATAAAAAGATCACTGATGAAGTGGGAAAGGGAAATGCCTTTGCGGACAGCATAGCGAGACAAACGGCTATGTCCCGAGCTAACTCCCCCATGTATGTGACCAAATCCCAAGCAGAACGATGGAATGATGCTAGAGCGGAAATATTAGACATTCAGAAATCAGCTACTGAAACAGAACTTTTGGCATGGGCAACTGACGGGGTGCTAGACGATGAAGGGTGTTGGAGAAGCAAGGACATGGAGAAATGGAAGTTGCCTGCAGCTTACTTGCAAGCGATGGTCCAGATGACACATGGGTTAGCGCATGTGGGAGCTCTTGCAATTACTCGATTGTTAACACGAGTTTGGGAGCACCCCGAGATAGCTAATACAGCTAAGAGAGTAGTGCAGACCTGTTTGGTATGTTTACAGCACAATCCTGCTAAGGGGACCCATACTCCGAAAGGAGGGTTCGTTCCACCTTCTGCACCATTCGAGGTACTCCAAATGGATTATATCCAGCTTGAGCGCTGCAATAACCTTAAGTATGTCCTAGTGGTGGTATGTGCTTTTAGCAAATGGGTTTCTTCCCCACGAAAGACAATACAGCGCTGACAACATCTAAGGTTTTGCTCAAGGAGTACTTCCCTCGATTCGGAGTTTGTAAATTTTTGTGGAGCGACAATGGGCCTCATTTTGTCTGGAAAATCGTGGAATACGTGCTGAAGGGGTTAGGGATCCAGCAGAAGTTTCATGCTGTGTTCCACCCTCAGTCAGCAGGTCTTGTGGAGCGGTATAATGCTACGTTGAAACTAAAATTGGCTAAGATCGTGGCGTCCACTTCATTGAAATGTCCGGATGCTTTACTGCTGGCATTACTCTCTCTTAGATCAGTACCCCACTCTCGAACAGGCCTCACACCATATGAAGTGGTGTTCGGAAGGCCTATGAATATTTGGGGGGTGCCCAAGCCGCGATTGATACATGATGTGCCTTGTATAATGATGAACGATTATTTGGCACGATTAACAAATGATTTGCTTTCTATTCATCAACAGGTTCGAGAAGCGCTCCCTGACAACTCTACTGGAGAGGGCCATGATCTTCGCCCTGGTGATCATGTAATGATCAAATCGTTTGAGAGGACGAACAGCTTGGAACCGAGGTGGCGTGGCCCCGAGCAGGTCCTCCTGGCTACTCGCACGGCTGTACGAGTAACCAACAGGAAGCGGTGGATACACTCAACTCACTGCCGTCGTGTCTCTCCTGACCTGGTGAATCCTGCTGTGTTGACCGACTACAAAGAGATTCTGGATAAAAAAAAGAGCCCAGCAGTGACATCGGCCGAAGTTGAGGGAGCCTTCCCGGACCACACTGTTTCTGGACGAGAGCGCTACAATCTACGGCCACAATAAGAAGATTTTTTTTTGGGTTGTTTCTTGAACTGGTTGGTTACCGCTCCAGGTTTGTGAAACGGAAACCGGGAATTCCAAGGGGGGGGGATCAGATCTGCCAAGTGTAGCGACACCCGTCTTGGCCCGGAGAAGAAAACAACGGCTACCTCGGAGCTCAGCACCGTATTTTTCTTTTTTTAGGTATAATACATACATATGTCCATTTGAGAACTTGTGCACTTCCTGAACTTTTGAACATTTAAGACTTTTTGAATTGCAATTGAACTATGACGTCGTCTGCATGCAACGATTGTGGTAATAGCAGTAATAGCCTGGGTAGTTGAACTTGTGGTACCTGTACGTGAACATTTGCTGCCGACTACCCCGGCTCCATCTGAACATTTTCACTTCACCCTGCCTTACCATGAAGAACGGCACCGACAAACTTATCTGAACAATAGCTTCATTCAGATCTTGCATCATACGCATAATATGACCAATACTTCAAATTGTTGGGTGTGTGGGATGTTACCGGGGCACCAGAAGAAAGGGGGCACTCCACTTATTCCACTTCCGTTCTCACATAATGGATCCTGCAACGCCTGGTACACCCTGCTCTTCACTTTGAGATGGCCAACAAAAGGGGGGGTGCTATTCCGTTTAAATAAAGTGTGCTACCATGATCGAGATGGGTATCCGCAAGCTGAGGGTACTAGATTTGAATGGGAAGAATACCGGCCTGACAATATCTCTGCCCCACGTGTTTACAGCAATCAACGTAACATAAATGTCTCCAGCTCTCAGGTTATAAATGTCATTGCCACGAAAGCTGATCTATGTATACGTAATAAAGGCACGATTTCGGTTGGGAAAAGCGAATGTAATAACACGATAACGTTTGACAGCCCGAATGGTATATCGTTTGTAGCATCACGAAACACGTATTTTATTTGCGGAACGAAGGGTTATCATCAGCTCCCTTTGGGATGGTTAGGTACTTGTTATGTATCCTTTGTACTGCCTCCTGTATTCATTGCCCCACCAATGTACCATAATAACTATATTTTGTATCACGATTTTATACTGAACCGTGTTAAACGCGCCGTTGTGCTAGATGACATAGACCAGACAGACACTGCTTTGCAACAGTATGTGGATTTTAATCTCGGACTGTTTTCGTTTGTTGGGGCAGCTCTGAATAGTCGGAAAATACGAAGACTGACTCGTGTGGTTGAGGCTGTAGCAAATGACACTGCTATCGCATTGGGGAACATTACTGAGGAACTGCAGATCTCTAGAATTGTTACGTTACAGAACAGGATGGTTTTAGATGTAGTTCTAGCCGACCGTGGGGGGGCATGTAGAATTATCAGAAGTAGCTGCTGTGTCTACGTGCCTGACAACTCACCATCCGTTTATGATGCAATTTTCAAACTACATAAAATTGCTGCAGAAATACATCCAGATAATGGTACTTGGACTCTCTCAGGGTGGTTCTGGTCAATGCTCACCACTTGGGGTTGGAAACTGCTAACGATTTTATGTATTCTTGTGGGGATACTGTTTTTTATATGTTTATGCATTCAATGTGGTCCAGCTTTGTGTTCTATGTGTTTATCGGCTTGTATACCATCAAGACGAGCTCTTGCTCATGACAAAATGATGCTTCATAAAGAAGTAACCCAGATAATGATGATCGATATTGAAGATGAACACCCAGATTATGTTCACTATGAGGTAGCTTCAGCTGAACGCTAAAAGGGTCGTCTGTCGTAATTTGACAATGGCCGAGTTAGCGTTTAACTGTAGCTACACGTTTCATTCTTATATTGGCCAAACTTGAAAAACGCCATTTTTTGTGTTACGGCGGCCATCTTAGATCATGAGCGGCCTCGTGGCCAGCATGGCCTTTAGTCCGTTGTCCGTACCACTGACCACTTGAGTTTGCCCAGCAACAGGCTATTTTTAGTAACGGTCAAGCCTGTACATGCGCAGTCCCCATTGACCAGTCACCCCTTAGGAATGTGTCGCAAACTGACCAGTAGGTTTGAAACCCTCCAATGAGCTGGCAGTGTTCCAAAACATGACCATATATGTCCATAATGCTCTGTAATTTTGTACCGCCTGTCCTTTTTATTACCTGTTAAACTTATAAAAGAGGGGGTCACACCGATGTTCGGTGTGATACTTCTTGCATTACCGAAGGGTGCTGTAGGAATGTACCACCACCCCATGGGGTCTTAATAAATTTGTTCTTTGCATTTTTCAGTTTCCGTGCCAACAGTTCTTTCGATGTAAGTGGGTTATCTTCGGAACATGTAGGCCTTGGGAACCCAATACCACAGGACGAGCGCAGCGGGAGCGCCTAAGGCAAGCCCGTCTGCGCCCGTCCGCGGCCGGACGGGGCTAGGGGCACGACTCCATGCCAAAATTTTGTCATATTCTTCCAAGGAACTTATCGCCCTCCAAGGCCATTGGCCAATTCCGGATCCCGTCCGCAGACCTGTCTCCTCATTAGGCCTTGCTCCTTCTTCCCCTACAACACCTCACCCCCCGCTGCGTGCTCCCCATCACCCTGTCCCCCCCCTCCTGACCCCCACCCCATCACTCCGGCATTGTCTGTTTTCCTACTCAACACCAGGTCAGCGGTCAAGCACCACCATGAGCTGTTTGTCATACTCGATTCAGAGAAACCTGACCTACTGCTCCTGACCAAAACCTGGTATTGTGATTCCTCCCTCCCTGTTCTCTTGGCTACCCTACCCCCCTCCTACGTGGCCCTACGTGCCGACCGTCCAGCAGGCAGGGCTGGCGGTGGGGTCGCCTTAATCGCTCGGTCGGAATTGAACTTTCAATCACTTCCCTTTCCCCCCATCCCCCCTACTGACTTCCTGGTAGTCCGTTCTCTTTCATCTCCCCCCCCCATCACTTGCCTCTTAATGTACCGCCCTCCCCAGCCCTCGTCTTCATTCCTACCGGCATTTCAAGACTTGCTGGCCAACTTGGTGGTCAACTACGCCTCGGTCTTGGTGCTAGGGGACTTCAATTACTGGCCCTCAGACCCACATGAGTGCTCAGCCTCAAAAGAATTCACAGAATCCCTTTCGTCCCTCAACTTTGTGCCGCATATAACTGTCCCCACTCACTCTCACGGGCACATACTTGACCAGGTTTGGTCCCTCAACCTCCCAGTGGCTTCGGCGGCTATTTCTCCGTGCCCATGGTCCGACCATGCCCTCATCTCCTTCTCCATTCTCCGTAACCCGCTATCCAAAACTCCGCACGCCAAAAACACCTGGGCGCGGAATTGGAACAGACTGGATTTTCCCTCCTTGACCTCCCTGCTTCGTAACTCCACTCCCACCCTTTCTGGCTTATCATCTGCCTCTCATGCTAAGGCCATTAACACCTGGCTGGCTGGAGGCTGCGACTCAGTGGCTCCCCTACGTCGCATTTCCATCCGTCGACCTAAGGACTCCAACAGATGGTTTAACGACCACCTAAAAGATCTTAAACTGAGCGCCCGATGGGCGGAGAGGCAATGGAGGAAAAATTACAGTCCCTTATCAAAAACCCACTTTCTGACATCACTGGCCAAATACAAAACAGCAATTCTCACTGCAAAAACCACCTACTTCTAAACAAAAATAACGTCTGCTGAAAATAAACCCAGGGAAATCTTTGGCATAGTGAATGACCTGGCATTCTCAGACCGAACCTCGCCCCAAATCCCTCCCTCCCAGCTTCTCAGTGACCAACTCAATACTTATTTCTTGGACAAAATTGCAACCATCAAGACCAACATCCCACCACCCTCGTCTGCTTTTGTCGATCCCTCCCCCCCCACCGTTCAAAGTCTTCTCACCTCCATTCCCCCCCTCACTCAGGAATCTTTTCTCGAGATACTCCCCAAAGTGAAGTCGGGGTCTCCGGCGGACGTCTGCCCGGCACGAATCCTGCAGCAAATTTACTCCGGCTGCCCTGAACCCCCCATCGCCTTCCTCAATAGCTCCCTGGCACAGGGTGTAGTGACCCCTGCGCTAAAGGCAGCCACCATAGTGCCCATCTCGAAGAAACCTGGCGCGGACCCTTCCATCTCGGCCAACTACCGCCCCATCTCCCTGCTGCCCTTTCTGGGCAAGGTGATGGAATGCCACGTCACCGCGGCACTCAGTGCCCATATTGAGGCGAATGGGGGGCTGGCATCCTGCCAGGCCGGTTTCCGTCCCAGGCATTCGACCGAATCGGTCGTGGTCTCAGTCTTAGACAACCTCAGAAAGGGTATGGATGATAACAAACACCAGGCACTGGTCCTCCTTGATCTATCCGCCGCCTTTGACACGGTGGACCATACCATCTTACTTACCCGTGTCAAGGCGGCCGGAATCGGGGGATCAGCTCTGGTTTGGCTCTCCTCCTTTCTGAGGGACCGCACCCAGGCGGTCCGGCTAGGCGACTTCACTACCACTCCTCTCCCTGTCACTTGTGGTGTTCCCCAGGGATCCTCTCTCTCTCCCCTACTTTTCAATCTCTTTATCTTTCCTCTCATCTTCGCACTCCAGCAGCTGGAGGTCACCGTCTACAACTACGCGGATGACCTCCAGCTCATCTTTGATCTGTCCCCCTCTTCTCTCTCTATCTCTAACTTCCAGTCAACAATGACATTCATCAGGGACTGGATGAACCACAACCACCTTAAGCTGAACCCGGATAAAACCGAGCTGGTTCTCACTGGTGGTTCATCCAGCCCCTGGAACTCTCTCTTCTGGCCCCCTTCTCTTGGTCCCGCACCGTCCCCCTCAACCACCGTCAAAAC
Organism: Lissotriton vulgaris; assembly: GCF_964263255.1. NCBI lineage: Eukaryota > Metazoa > Chordata > Amphibia > Caudata > Salamandridae > Lissotriton > Lissotriton vulgaris. The sequence continues at coordinate 533,072,130 of NC_141698.1, forward strand.
ACTGGGGGTCAAAATGAATAATCAGCTCACCCTCCATTCACAAATCAGTTCCGTGGTCTCCTCCTGTTTCCTCACTCTCCGAACTATCCGCTCTGTCTCCCGTTTTTTCTCCCCCCAGGCACTAAAGATTATCATGGCCGCCCTGGTGATATCGCGACTGGACTACGCTAACGCTCTTTATCATGGCATCCCAGCGTACAGCCTGCGTAGACTCCAGACTATTCAGAACCAGGCGGCCCGGCTGGTTTACGGCCTCCCACGCTATCACCACTCCACCCCCCTTCTCAGGGAGCTTCACTGGCTCCCCGTAAAAGAACGCTCCCTTTTTAAGACCGGCTGCATGGTCTTCCAGGCCCGCCAGGGCACTGCCCCCGCCTTCATCTCTTCATTAATAAAACCTTATGTCCCCGCAAGAGAACTTCGGTCTTCCTCTAAGTCCCTTTTTCAGATCCCACGCTTCACACGCAAAAAGTGGGGTGGGTCCAACTTTTCCACCCTGGCTCCAACATTCTGGAACTCACTCCCTGACCATCTCCGTTCTGCTACCCAGTATCTCTCCTTTCGCAGGGACCTGAAAACTTTCCTCTTCAGCCAGGCCTTCCCCAATTAAACTTTCTTGATCTTTCCCTCTGGTCTTTTCCCTCAGCTGCCGAACCCCCTAGCGCCAAGAAACCGCAAGGTGTACGCTGCGCTCTAGAAATGTTTTAAATTAGAAATTAAATTAGAATAAATTAGGAACTGAGCTCGACGCTATGATGGCTGCAAGACAGCTCAGCTCCGCCGCCCACCCCGCCCAAAACAACGACAAACCCTATGCAAATATTATAAATATATACAACACACCAGCAAAGTAACAGGGTAAAACGTTTTATTAAATAACTATTTACATGGCAGCCTGCTGCAACATCCATCACTGTTCCTGTCGAGGTAGCATAGCTGGCGGCCTAGGGGTAGAGGACCGTTGTGCAAATTGCCCGGGGACGACACCATGCGCCAAGGCTCGTCCCCAGTACATCCAGAGGTGATGTCCGACAAGTTGTGTGGGGGGATGCCTTGCTGATGCCGCCACCCCCACCACCACCTTCTTGTTGCCTGATCCGGCTAGCTCAATCGATCGAGCATGAAACTCATGCACTCTGATCTCCTTGGCCTCAGTCAAGCATCAATAGTAAGATTTTCATAGGTGAGTGTAGGTTCATGGTTTTCCATCCACAGACTAAAATCCTAGAGTGGGAGTGAAAGAACAATAACTAGGTAAGAAGGAAGGCAGAAGTTGTGGGAAGGACTCTGGATATGGTATGTTACTTGGTCCCTCAGATGCTTCGATGTCACTGCCTTGCACAAATGGCATAAGTCCTGGATGTTGGGTGCCATAGTTGAGGGTTCCGAGCAGCGCTTGTAACACTGTCTGAAGCTTATTTGCACCTGCTTCAGCTTCACTATTCTCAAAGTAAGTGGGGGCTGTTTGTGGACCTGACTGCATTGGAAAACAATGTGATTCGGTGCCTCCCTGAACCACTTGACGGACGCCCCCGAGATAATTGCGCATGCTCCACACCTTGTCCCACAATCCGTTTGACCTGAAGACACGTCCTGCGGTGCCCTGGTCCGACCATCACATATACCTGCGCCAGGAGACGGCGTGGGGTGCAGTAGAAGGGAGAGGCGGCGCGAACGAGCCTCCCCCACCTCCCCAGGTGGAGGTTTCTCAGCTACACCCCAGCGCTTCACTCAAACAGCTGACTTGCGCCCGCTCTTGCGACACAGTGCCTCGCTCGGCCAGCTGAATTGCGCCTGCTCTTGCTATTACAATGTCTCACTCGCCATCCAACGGAATTGCACCCAATCTTGCAGTACAGTGACAGGCGGCTGCTATGGAGCTCACGAAATGGCGGTCGGCTCCACAAACTTGGGCCTGGCCTGCAAAGATGGCTCTGGGCAACCGTGGAACTCGGACGCTTGACTGCTAGGGCATGGGCCCCATTCCCAAAAGAGTCCCCTCAGCCTTGAAGATTCTACAACAGTCACCGGGACCCCCGACTCCCGTAGACTTCCGGTGGGGAGCGACTGCCATGATTGCTCGCGGAATGGCCACGACGTAGCCACGAGATGGTGGTGCTCTCATGCTGACGCCAGCTTCAGTCTGAAACATCCAGAAACATTGTAAACTACCAATTCGATCAGTTCCGGTGGAGCCCCAACGTGACCCGGTAGAGAAGAACTTGTCCTCCCCTCTTTGACTGATGGTTCTTGTTGCCTGTCCCTTCTCTTGTCATTTAACAGAACTTTTTGGACTGCTGAAAGGGGTTGTGTTCCGACCGCTGGTTGGTGGAGACATTTTGACTATATTCTTGACCTGCGTTATCGCGTAATGCGTCATATGACGCGCCGTGTTAGCGCACCCGGAAGTGCTCCGGTGCGCGAGGCGCAGCTTCCCGGAAACGATCCAGAGCGCGGAGTGCGGCGCGCAGCGCGTAACGTAAGCATAACAGGTCATGTGACTTGTTAATAAAACTTTTCATTGGTTCATTTTACTTTTGTTATTCTAATGATGAAAGGCTTGGTCAGATGACCTAAAAATAACACTTTGGATTGCTTTTGAACATTTTTTTTCCCCAAATGATGAAAGCCCCACCTTTTTTTTCTCACTCTGACTTGTAAAGCAAAGGACCCAGATGCATTTACAGTTTATCACTAACAATGTTCCAGGCTAATGTATTTTCACGGGAAATTTACAACTGTCCTGCAAGTAAAATATTCCTATTTCGAGAAAAAGGGCGTTTCTTCGTCCCATGAGGGAGCCATTGAACAAAAGAGGCTCGGCTTGCTGTCTTAGTCGCTGATATGCATGAATATCGGATTGTTATCGATCACTTTATGTTGCAGGAGTGGAAAACACAACAGCCCTTGACCATTTATCTTTACTGCTTACCTGCGTATTATACCTTTTAACCGTCATGTAATCGGGCTGCTTTATTTCACTTTCCTTTTACTGATTCGAAAACAGTGGCTATTATTCAAAACTTTACCAATCTAGGTACTACTACCATGTTTTGTTTTAAAAACCTTTATTGTGAAAATGTCAGTATACAAATACGGGCCTATAACCACGTGGGCCGGCCACGGAGCAAACTGGATTCGTATATGATGAGGGGACATTTACACTGTAGAAGAACGTAACGGGCGACCCATTAGGTTGCAAGAACTAAGGTGTCTAACAGTTGCGAAATCGGTGGACGTACATTTTATAATTAAAGTACGACAGGGCCAGTTACAACAAAATTATCTAGATACACATTTGCGGGCAAGTACCATGGGTGACGTTAATTTGAACTTTCAATAGTACAGTAATCAATAACACATCAGAACTTAATATCTATAGGGATGTCCAAATGTTCAATCAGTACTCGTCCCCGCCCGCCATGTGCTTCAAAACTGCATACGTATCTCGTGATATCAAGGTTGGGCAACCAGTACACAACAAGGAACTACGAGTCCCATTAATACCGGCGCCATTTTGGGCGAGGCCGGGCAGGTCCAGGATATAGTCAAAATGTCTCCACCAACCAGCGGTCGGACCAGAACCCCTTTTAGCAGTCAAAAAAGGTTCCGTTAAATGACAACAGAAGAGATAGGTAACAAGAACAATCAGTCAAAAGAGGGGACGCTTTCGTGAATGGGGCCCATGCCCTAGCAGGCAAGCGTCCGAGTTCCAAGGTGTCCCAGGGCCATTTTAGTGTACCAGGCCCAAATCCAAAGAGCCGGCCACCATTTTGAGAGTCCTGTTGCAGCCGGCTATCGCTGCACCGCAAAAGTGGGCGCAATTCAGCTGGATGGCGGGTGAGTCACTGTACCGCAAGAGCGGGCGGAATTCAGCTGGATGGGGGGTGAGGCACTGTACCGCAAGAGCGGGCGGAACTCAGCTGGATGGGGGGTGAGTCACTGTACCGCAAGAGCGGGCGGAACTCAGCTGGATGGCGGGCGAGACGCTGTACCGCAAGAGCGAACGCAACTCAACTGGATGGCGGGTGAGGCACTGTGCCGCAAGAGCGGGTGGAACCCAGCTGGACGGCGAGGGAAACGCTAAGAAGCAACCCCACTGCAGATGAGGTACCTCCACCTGGGGAGGCGGGAGAGGCCCGTTTGCGCCGCCCCCCCCCCCCACCTGGGCACCCCACGCTGTCTTTCGGCGCAGCATTGTAGGATGGCCACACCAGTAAAACTTGCTGGACACCACCTCGGTGCCATCCGGATCTCGGCGAGTTGTGCTGCCTTCGGCCTACTGTAGCAGCAAGTGCGGGCGCAACTCTGCTGGACGGCGAGTGAAACGGTAAGGGGCGCCGCACTGCAGATGAGGTGCCTCAACCTGGGGAGGCGGGAGAGGCCAGTTCACGCCGCCTCTCCCCCCCTCCCGGGCACCCCATGCCGTCTTTCGGCGCAGCATTGTAGGAAGGCCACACCAGTGCGGCAACTTGCTTGACACCACCTCGGTGCCATCCGGATCTCGGCGCGTTGTGCTGCCTTCGGCCTATTCGCACATCAGTCCGCTAGTGACGCCGCCTCACAGGCCAACGGATTTTGTAGGCTTTTTATAGCCCAAAGCCGCATAACAGGTCATGTGACTTGTTTATAAAACTTTTCATTGGTTCATTTTACTTTTGGTTTCCTAATGATGAAATGCTTGATCATATGACCTAAAAATAACACTTTTCATTGGATTGAAACATTTTTTTTTCCCAAACGATGAAAGCCCCACCTTTTTTTTTCTCACTCGGCAATCTAAAAAGGTTCCGTTAGATGACAACAGAGGGGACAGGCAACAAGAACCATCAGTCAAAGAGGGGAGATCAAGTTCTTCCCTACCGGGTCACGTTGGGGCTCGACCGGAAGTCATCGAATTAGTAGTCTACAGTGTTTCTGGATGTTTCAGACTGAAGGTGGCGTCAGCATGAGAGCACCACCATCTCGTGGCTCCATCGTGGCCATTCCGCAAGCAATCATGGCAGCCGCTCCCCACCGGAAGCCTGCGGGAGTCGGGCCCCCGATGACTTTTGTAGAATCTTCAAGGCTAAGGGGACGCTTTCGAGAATGGGGCCCAAGCCCTAGCAGGCAAATGTCCGAGTTCAAATGTGTCCCAAGGCCATTTTAGTGGGCCAGGCCCAAATCCAAAAAGCCGGCCGCCATTTTAAGAGTCCTGTGGCAGCCGCCTATCGCTGCACTGCAAGTGTGGGCGCAATTCAACTGGATGGTGAGCGAGACGCTGTAGCCGCAAGAGCGGGCGCAACTCAACTGGATGGTGGGCGAGACGCTGTAGCCGCAAGAGCGGGCGGTAAACAGCTGAATGGCGGATGAGGCACGGTGCAGCAAAAGCGGGCGGAAAACCGCTGAATGGCAACTGAAACGGTAAAGGGGCGCCCCACTGCAGCAGAGAAGCCTCCACCTGGGGAGGCCCGTTCGCGCCGCCTCCGCCCCCCCCGGGGCGCCCCACGCCGTCTTTCGGCGCAGCATTGTAGGATGCCAAGACCAGTGCGGCAACTTACTGGACATCACCTGGGTGCCGTCCGGATCTCAGCGCGTTGTGCTGCCTTCGGACTATTCGCACAACAGACCGCTACTGACGCCACCTCACAGCAGCCCATTGTTGCTTTGTTTTAAAAAAATGTTTTTAACGTGTTTACTTTGTTGGAGCGTTGTATATATTTATAAGTTATTAAAGTGTTATAATCCTACTACTTTGTTGGAGTGCTATATATTTTTAATGTGACACATAAATGTGAAGACTTTGATGTACAAAAAGGCATCCCTGGAATCTTCCGCTTCAGGCTCGGTCCCACACACCCTCACAGTGAGAATCCCCTCCCCAATCACAATACAGGATCGTTATCAGATAGTAGGAACGCGTGTGGTGTGACGGATCTCATGGAGTGGGGGCCTTGATCTACTGTAACTCCATTGAAGAGGGGTGATTCTTTACAGTTGGGGCCATAAACTACATCCGCAGGGCTAGGTGATAGCCTGGGACCGGCCTGGACAATCAGAAACAGAGGAAGAGGAGTGTCAGAGGTTGCGGTAGTGAATAGGGTGAAAGGGAGGTGTCGGGCGGGCACAGGGTGTCATTCTCAGGGAAGAGCAGCGCAGATGGGGGGAGGTTTATGGCCCATGCATGAGAGAGAGAGCGGGGGTGACCAGTGCGTGCGGGACATGCTTGCGAGGGTGGGGAGCCATGCTGAGGATCGGCGGCGTGCAGAGAGTGGTTCTGGTCAAGGCATCTAAAATGGCTGCCGTGCACGACAAAAGTGTGGCATTGGAAAAAAGGCAAGATGGTGCAGACAATGTTTATCAATACGGATTAATTTATAACAATTATTTTTAACAATATATTTACTCGCAGTGTCAAAATGGCGGTCAACACTTCCTGATTTCCTTCTAATCGAACGTTAACAGAGGTCACGTAGCAAAAAAAAAAAAACCGCTCACGCGCAGCCGCTGGAAGACATGTATCAACATATATGATCATCCTCAGCCACCCTCAGAAAACATAGGGGGTCAGGATACGTCTCCCGTACCCCCTTATACCCATTTCTCACATTGTTTTTCCTCCATCATGTAATTTAATTAAAACGAAACACAAAAAGCCTTCTTCCCTCTCCATTTCATTGATTGTTATCCTAGCATTTATTGTTTTGGAATTGGTTCTCTTTGGTTCATTCTCTATTTACAAACAAGCACAGAGTCGCAATACTCTGTTTAGTCTTTGCAGATAGTGAAAAATCGTTAAAAAAACAAAAGGAATCAAGCAAAATCAGTAGGCCACTAATGGGATCTCTTTTTGACCTCGCTAAATTAGAAACATTAGGAACAACCCCTCATGAGAAATACGAAACTAGTGAGAGGAACTGAGCTTGACGCCATGATGGCTTCAAGACAGCTCGGCTCCGCCGCCCACCCCGCCCAAAACAACGACAAACCCTATGCAAATATTATAAATATATACAACACACCAGCAAAGTAACAGGGTAAAACATTTTATTAAATAACTATTTACATGGCAGCTTGCTGCAACATCCATCACTGTTCCTGTCGAGGTAGCATAGCTGGCGGCCTAGGGGTAGAGGACCGTTGTGCAAATTGCCCGGGGACGACAACATGCGCCAAGGCTCGTCCCCAGTACATCCAGAGGTGATGTCCGACAAGTTGTTTCGGGGGATGCCTTGCTGATGCCGCCACCCCCACCACCACCTTCTTGTTGCCTGATCCGGCTAGCTCAATCGATCGCGCATGAAACTCATGCACTCTGATCTCCTTGGCCTCAGTCAAGCATCAATAGTAAGATTTTCATAGGTGAGTGTAGGTTCATGGTTTTCCATCCACAGACTAAAAGCCTAGAGTGGGAGTGAAAGAACAATAACTAGGTAAGAAGGAAGGCAGAAGTTGTGGGAAGGACTCTGGATATGGTATGTTACTTGGTCCCTCAGATGCTTCGATGTCACTGCCTTGCACAAATGGCATAAGTCCTGGATGTTGGGTGCCATAGTTGAGGGTTCCGAGCAGCGCTTGTAACACTGTCTGAAGCTTATTTTCACCTGCTTCAGCTTCACTATTCTCAAAGTAATTGGGGGCTGTTTGTGGACCTGACTGCATTGGAAAACAATGTGATTCGGTGCCTCCCTGAACCACTTGACGGACGCCCCCGAGATAATTGCGCATGCTCCACACCTTGTCCCACAATCCGTTTGACCTGAAGACACGTCCTGCGGTGCCCTGGTCCGACCATCACATATACCTGCGCCAGGAGACGGCGTGGGGTGCAGTAGAAGGGAGAGACGGCGCGAACGAGCCTCCCTCACCTCCCCAGGTGGAGGTTTCTCAGCTACACCCCAGCGCTTCACTCGACCAGCTGACTTGTGCCCGCTCTTGCAACACAGTGCCTCGCTCAGCCAGCTGAATTGCGCCTGCTCTTGCTATTACAACGTCTCACTCGCCATCCAACGGAATTGCACCCAATCTTGCGGTACAGTGACAGGCGGCTGCTACGGAGCTCACAAAATGGCGGTCGGCTCCACAAACTTGGGCCTGGCCTGCAAAGATGGCTCTGGGCAACCGTGGAACTCGGACGCTTGACTGCTAGGGCATGGACCCCATTCCCAAAAGAGTCCCCTCAGCCTTGAAGATTCTACAACAGTCACCGGGACCCCCGACTCCCGTAGACTTCCGGTGGGGAGCGACTGCCATGATTGCTCGCGGAATGGCCACGACGTAGCCACGAGATGGTGGTGCTCTCATGCTGACGCCAGCTTCAGTTTGAAACATCCAGAAACACTGTAAACTACCAATTCGATCAGTTCCGGTGGAGCCCCAACGTGACCCGGTAGAGAAGAACTTGCCCTCCCCTCTTTGACTGATGGTTCTTGTTGCCTGTCCCTTCTCTTGTCATTTAACAGAACTTTTTGGACTGCTGAAAGGGGTTGTGTTCCGACCGCTGGTTGGTGGAGACATTTTGACTATATTCTTGACCTGCGTTATCGCGTAATGCGTCATATGACGCGCCTCGTTAGCGCACCCGGAAGTGCTCCGGTGCGCGAGGCGCAGCTTCCCGGAAACGATCCAGAGAGCGGAGCGCAGCGCGCAGCGCGTAACGTAAGCATAACAGGTCATGTGACTTGTTAATAAAACTTTTCATTGGTTCATTTTACTTTTGTTATTCTAATGATGAAAGGCTTGGTCAGATGACCTAAAAATAACACTTTGGATTGCTTTTGAACATTTTTTTTCCCCAAATGATGAAAGCCCCACCTTTTTTTTCTCACTCTGACTTGTAAAGCAAAGGACCCAGATGCATTTACAGTTTATCACTAACAATGTTCCAGGCTAATGTATTTTCACGGGAAATTTACAACTGTCCTGCAAGTAAAATATTCCTATTTCGAGAAAAAGGGCGTTTCTTCGTCCCATGAGGGAGCCATTGAACAAAAGAGGCTCGGCTTGCTGTCTTAGTCGCTGATATGCATGAATATCGGATTGTTATCGATCACTTTATGTTGCAGGAGTGGAAAACACAACAGCCCTTGACCATTTATCTTTACTGCTTACCTGCGTATTATACCTTTTAACCGTCATGTAATCGGGCTGCTTTATTTCACTTTCCTTTTACTGATTCGAAAACAGTGGCTATTATTCAAAACTTTACCAATCTAGGTACTACTACCATGTTTTGTTTTAAAAACCTTTATTGTGAAAATGTCAGTATACAAATACGGGCCTATAACCACGTGGGCCGGCCACGGAGCAAACTGGATTCGTATATGATGAGGGGACATTTACACTGTAGAAGAACGTAACGGGCGACCCATTAGGTTGCAAGAACTAAGGTGTCTAACAGTTGCGGAATCGGTGGACGTACATTTTATAATTAAAGTACGACAGGGCCAGTTACAATAAAATTATCTAGATATACATTTGCGGCAAGTACCATGGGTGACGTTAATTCGAACTTTCAATAGTACAGTAATCAATAACACATCAGAACTTAATATCTATTGGGATGTCCAAATGTTCAATCAGTACTCGTCCCCGCCCGCCATGTGCTTCAAAACAGCATACGTATCTCGTGATATCAAGGTTGGGCAACCAGTACACAACAAGGAGTTACGAGTCCCATTTATACCGGCGCCATTTTGGGCGAGGCCGGGCAGGTCCAGGATACAGTCAAAATGTCTCCACCAACCAGCGGTCGGACCAGAACCCCTTTTGGCAGTCCAAAAAGGTTCCGTTAAATGACAACAGAAGAGATAGGTAACAAGAACAATCAGTCAAAAGAGGGGACGCTTTCGTGAATGGGGCCCATGCCCTAGCAGGCAAGCGTCCGAGTTCCAAGGTGTCCCAGGGCCATTTTAGTGTACCAGGCCCAAATCCAAAGAGCCGGCCACCATTTTGAGAGTCCTGTTGCAGCCGGCTATCGCTGCACCGCAAAAGTGGGCGCAATTCAGCTGGATGGCGGGTGTGTCACTGTACCGCAAGAGCGGGCGGAATTCAGCTGGATGGGGGGTGAGGCACTGTACCGCAAGAGCGGGCGGAACTCAGCTGGATGGGGGGTGAGTCACTGTACCGCAAGAGCGGGCGGAACTCAGCTGGATGGCGGGCGAGACGCTGTACCGCAAGAGCGAACGCAACTCAGCTGGATGGCGGGTGAGGCACTGAGCCGCAAGAGCGGGCGGAACTCAGCTGGATGGCGAGGGAAACGCTAAGAAGCAACCCCACTGCAGATGAGGTACCTCCACCTGGAGAGGCGGGAGAGGCCCGTTTGCGCCGCCTCCCCCCCCGGGCACCCCACGCCGTCTTTAGGCGCAGCATTGTAGGATGGCCACACCAGTGAAACTTGCTGGACACCACCTCGGTGCCGTCCGGATCTCGGCACGTTGTGCTGCCTTCGGCCTATTCGCACATCGGTCCGCTACTGACGCCGCCTCACAGGCCAACGGATTTTGTAGGCTTTTTATAGCCCAAAGCCACATAACAGGTCATGTGACTTGTTTATAAAACTTTTCATTGGTTCATTTTACTTTTGGTTTCCTAATGATGAAATGCTTGATCATATGACCTAAAAATAACACTTTTCATTGGATTGAAACATTTTTTTTCCCAAACGATGAAAGCCCCACCTTTTTTTTTTCTCACTCGGCAATCCAAAAAGGTTGCGTTAGATGACAACAGAGGGGACAGGCAACAAGAACCATCAGTCAAAGAGGGGAGGGCAAGTTCTTCCCTACCGGGTCACGTTGGGGCTCCACCGGAAGTCATTGAATTGCTAGTCTACAGTGTTTCTGGATGTTTCAGACTGAAGCTGGCGTCAGCATGAGAGCACCACCATCTCGTGGCTCCGTCGTGGCCATTCCGCAAGCAATCATGGCAGCCGCTCCCCACCGGAAGCCTGCCGGAGTCGGGGGCCCGATGACTTTTGTAGAATCTTCAAGGCTGAGGGGACGCTTTCGAGAATGGGGCCCAAGCCCTAGCAGGCAAATGTCTGAGTTCAAATGTGTCCCAAGGCCATTTTAGTGGACCAGGCCCAAATCCGAAGAGCCGGCCGCCATTTTAAGAGTGCTGTGGCAGCCGCCTATCGCTGCACCGCAAGAGTGGGCGCAATTCAACTGGATGGTGAGCGAGACGCTGTAGCCGCAAGAGCGGGCGCAACTCAACTTGATGGTGGGCGAGACGCTGTGGCCGCAAGAGCGGGCGGTAAACAGCTGAATGGCGGATGAGGCACAGTGCAGCAAAAGCGGGCGGAAAACCGCTGAATGGCAACTGAAACGGTAAAGGGGCGCCCCACTGCAGCAGAGAAGCCTCCACCTGGGGAGGCCCATTCGCGCCGCCTCCGCCCCCCCGGGGCGCCCCACGCCGTCTTTCGGCGCAGCATTGTAGGATGCCAAGACCAGTGCGGCAACTTACTGGACATCACCTGGGTGCCGTCCGGATCTCAGCGCGTTGTGCTGCCTTCGGACTATTCGCACAACAGACCGCTACTGACGCCACCTCACAGCAGCCCATTGTTGCTTTGTTTTAAAAAAAAAATTTTTACGTGTTTACTTTGTTTGAGCGTTGTATATATTTATAAGTTATTAAAGTGTTATAATCCTACTACTTTGTTGGAGTGCTATATATTTTTAATGTGACACAAAAATGTGAAGACTTTGATGTACAAAAAGGCATCCCTGGAATCTTCCGCTTCAGGCTCGGTCCCACACACCCTCACAGTGAGAATCCCCTCCCCAATCACAATACAGGATTGTTATCAGATAGTAGGAACGCGTGTGGTGTGACGGATCTCATGGAGTGGGGGCCTTGATCTACTGTAACTCCTTTGAAGAGGGGTGATTCTTTACAGTTGGGGCCATAAACTACATCCGCAGGGCTAGGTGATAGCCTGGGACCGGCCTGGACAATCAGACATAGAGGAAGAGGAGTGTCAGAGGTTGCGGTAGTGAATAGGGTGAAAGGGAGGTGTCGGGCGGGCACAGGGTGTGATTCTCAGGGAAGAGCAGCGCAGATGGGGGGAGGTTTATGGCCCATGCATGAGAGAGAGAGCGGGGATGACCAGTGCGTGGGGGACATGCTTGCGAGGGTGGGGAGCCATGCTGAGGATCGGCGGCGTGCAGAGAGTGGGTCTGGTCAAGGCATCTAAGATGGCTGCCGTGCACGACAAAAGTGTGGCATTGGAAAAAAGGCAAGATGGTGCAGACAATGTTTATCAATACGGATTAATTTATAACAATTATGTTTAACAATATATTTACTCGCAGTGTCAAAATGGCGGTCAACACTTCCTGATTTCCTTCGAATCGAACGTTAACAGAGGTCACGCAGCAAAAAAAAAAAACCGCTCACGAGAGCCAATCAGCTTCGCTTCGTAAAGTTCCGTTACGCGAAAAGTTCGCAAACCAGAGCGCTACCCGGGACGCTGTCACAGATATATCTGTTTTTTAAAATGTTAATTTCTCAAAATCCACTGGAGCACATATATTGAGACCTAGCAAAGGCACATCGGGCTAACAGTCCCTACAATTTTGCCATGTTTAGTGCAAATCCATCTCGGCCCCCCTTGACGAAACCCCCCCCAAATTTACAGGGGCTGCTCAGAAACAAAATGTGCCATTTTCCTGAAAATTTCAGCCGATTCCGTCCAAAAACGCCAATGTTATTAGACATAGAATTTTCAAAAGTCCCATAGAGAAAAAATCCTAACTATATATACATACTGGCGACCGCCAGTAGGTAATAGATATATATATATATATATATATATATATATATATATATATATATATATATATATATATATATATATATATATATATATATATATATATATACATACACTGAAAAAAACATAGGTTATAGACCATATATAGTTAGGAATTCGCATTTAAAAAACCTTATTTTACTCACACAAAACCATTGAAATTCCATATATGGTTAGTTGCACTAACTATATATCGCGCACCCGCAATCCACTGCTGATGATGTCACATATTACATCATTCATGACATGGTCAGTGACATCACTGATGACATCAATGATGACATCTCAAATGACATCACTGATGACATCACTGATGACAACATCCAGTGACTGTATGTTTCTGTAAAGTTAAAATATATCTTACATATTGAAGAATGAGTGGATGTATAAGTGTCTGGATGAAGGATTTAGTAGGTGCATGACTGACTGTATGAGTGAGTGATTAAATGTGTCTCACTGAGTGCATGGGTTAGTGACTAAACTGTCTTAATTTGTGCATCATTATGTCTGTTGTTCTGTAAACTGTTGCATGTGTTGATAAGTAGCTATATGAGTAACTATATGGGTTATTGATTGGTTGCCCAAGTATTTGTATGGAAGACTGAGTGTGTGTGTGGGTGGCTGGGAGGTGTATGACTCTGTGCATAGATGTGTGAGCAGTTGATTCACTAGATGTATGAGTTCAAAAGTGCATGTGGAAACAGCTGTATGGGCAGTTGACTGTGTGCATGAGTGTATTGGTGAGTGAATGGATATCTCAGTGCTACATGTCAAAGTAAGTACATATGTAAAACACAGTACATGTGAAAATTGACATATATAAATAACTGTGCATAAGAGCCAGTGAATGTGTGAGTGGCTGTATGGATCATTGTGAACTTGTATCAGGGATTGTATAAGAGAGTAAATATGTGTTAGTATATGTTTGAATAAGTAAAGTTTGTATAACTGTATAGTTGAGGAAATGGAGGTGTGATTGATTCTTTGCATGACTGACTAGGTGTGTGATTAACTCCATGGATGAGTGGCAGTCTGTGAGTGTCTGTTTACACTGATTGTATCTAAGTTTATATTAGAGTCTGAAGAGGTTCATCGTATTATCACATGAATGATATCATCAGTGATGTCATCAGTGATGTCATTTGAGATGTCATCAGTGATGTCATCAGTGATGTCACTGACCATGTCATGAATGATGTAATATGTGACATCATCAGCAGTGGATTGCGGGTGCGTGATATATAGTTAGTGCAACTAACTATATATGGAATTTCAATGGTTTTGTGTGAGTAAAATAAGGTTTTTTAAATGCGAATTCCTAACTATATATGGTCTATAACCTATGGTTTTTTCAGTGAATTTTCAAGGTTTTGTAAATGCTAATTCCTAACTATATATGGTCTATAACCTATGGTTTTTTCATTGAATTTCAATGGTTTTTTAAATGCTAATATCTGTAGCTGTAAAATGTATTCTTCTTTAAATCTTAAAATATATTTTACATGTTTTTTATACAATTTTTTTTAAAAAAATGTTATGTTTCGCTCCCAGTCCGCGAACCGGTCAGCTTCCCGTTAGCTCAATTTAAAGCCGCGGCTCGGTCCGCGAACCGGTAAACGTTCCTTTAGCGTAACTGTTACGTTAGCATGACGTTTTGCGTTGTTGCGTAATACTTCAATGGACGCGCCAAGTTAGCGGACCCGGAAGCGGACCGGAAAGCGGAGCAAAGCGCGAAACGTAAACACAGCAGGTCATGTGACTCGATAATAACACTTTTCATTGGTTCATTTCACTTTTGGTTTCCTAATGATGTAATACTAGGTCATGTGATCTAAAATTAACACTTTTCATTGGTTTAGAACTTTTGCTTTTCCCAAATGATGAAAACCCCTCCTTCTTTCCTCACTCTGACTTTCATCTTGGTGAGAGAAAGACCCTTTATTAACATTGAGATATGGCTTCAATAGTAGCTTCAGCTGGTTCAAACCCACCACCTCCACCAGATCCAAGGAAGAGAAATTTCTGACAATGAAATGTTAGAAAGTTTAATGAAATATGAAACACAATCAAAATAAAAAAAAATACTTTAAAAATAAAGAAAACAAAAAAAAATCAACAAAAACAACAAACAATTAACATACAGTATTAGAAAAGTCTATCATTCTTTTATCCTTATAGTACGCTGCCCAGAACGCTTTCCGGTTCGCGTACTAGGCGCTCACCACGCAAAAAAAAAAAAAAAAATCTTTTTTTTTGCCCTGCTGGGCCCTTTTAAAACCTCCACATAAAAGCTAGGGGGTCAAGGAGGATCTACTATGCCCCCTTATGGTAATTTCCCCCTTTGTTTTGGCCTCCTCTTGTCTCTCGATCCTACCGAGAAACAAGATGGCGGCCGCTCCGGACTGTTTAGAATGTTGACAGACACCGAAGAGCCAATCAGCTTCGCATCGCAAAGTTCCGTTACGCGAAAAGTACGCGAACCGGAGCGCTACCCGGAGCGCTGTTATAGATATATATCTTATTTTGAACGTTAATTTCTCAAAATCCACTGGAGCACATATATTGAGACCTAGCAAAGGCACATCGGGCTAACAGTCCCTACAATTTTGCCAAGTTTCGTGCAAATCCATTCAGCCGTGCCGGGCTAAAAGTGAGGCCAACCGCCCTATGGAAATTAACATGGGAAAAACGCGTTTTGGGACCCCCCTTTTTTCTCGGCCCCCCCTTGCCGAACCCCCCCCAAATTTTCAGGGGCTGCTCAAAAACAAAATGTGCCATTTTCCTGAAATTTCAGCCAATTCCTTCCACAAACGCCAAAGTTATTAGACATAGAATTTTCAGAAATCCCATAGGGAAAAAATCCCAACTATATATACATACTGGCGACCGCCAGTAGGTAATATATATATATATATATATATATATATATATATATATATATATATATATATATATATATATATATATATACAATTTTATATTTTTTGGGTGTTTTTAAAAAAAAACAAAAAAAGAACAAAAAAAACAGGAACCTTCTGGAATTATTTACTATTCCATAAAACAAAAGAAAACAAAAAAATAGCAACAATGGTTCTGTTGAGCAGCACAAACTGCTTCCACTAACTGCTGTCTAAAACATTCATTGTTTGCACTTTACACAGTGCTGTTTGAGAAAGCCAAACTCTGGCCTAATGTCCGATGCAGGTGTGCCTGATGTTGATCCAGATGTGCTTGGCACAGCAGTTGAAGTGTTCATTGCAGCTCGCCTACATTCCTCCTGATCCAGATTTAGAGGATGTATTGTTCTTAAATGCTTGTACATGGAGGCAAATCCACAAGAATATTTTTGTCACTACCTCTTGACAGCACTCTTTGGCAAATCCTGCATGTCACCTTTCTAGCGTTCACTTTTTTCGCCCCAGGTGGTAAAGTGAATAATTTCCAGAGAATGGATTCAGGCCTTTGAGGACATGGTGCCTCCTGCAAAAATTGTTCTTCTGAAGATCCTTCCTCCTGCTGATGCTGCTGTCCAGAAGCCATGTTTTTGATTTTTTTTATAAACACCCAAAAAATTGATGTAAAAAGGGTTCTTGAAATAATAAAGATGTCTCTCCAAAGATGTTCAAACAAGAATGATTGAAATGGGTGGGGTCCTTCTATAGTTACAATGGGAAATGTTATTAACCAATCAAATCTTTTTTTTTCAGGTCACATGGGATCCGCGCACCCTGTTCTCACCAAGCACACACCCAAAGCGATCTTAGATAATCTCTTGCCCTTATATATATATTAAAGATACATATTTAGAATTTTAGACATAAAATGTTTGCGGGAGTCGCACATCCAGCGCGCACCAGCACATATATGACGTCACGCGGAACCCGCCACTGCGCAACAGTCGCATACCGTAATGTGCATGTGTTGCGAATGCGCAGGAGAGGGAGTCGGGGATCGGTCGCATACCAATCGCACACATCACGTAATGGTAAATGTAAATGACGAAATTGAAAAAACACAAAGCCGTCGCTCAACGTACGTGGATCCTTCACGACTTTTCAAAAATGTCGGCTAGAATACACGCACCCATCGTGATGGATAAGCTTTTGGTGCACGACTCCCCAAAAAATTTGAAAAAAATATATATAATAAAGAAAATTACTTAAATATAATAAATAAATAAAAAAGAAATTAACAATATTTCAGTTTAAATTAAAAAAATCTTTTTTTTTGCAATTTTCATAACAAAATATATAATGTTATTGAACAAATAAAATATTTAAAAATAAACAGCTAAAAAACTGTAGAAAATCAGCACCAAAAAATAGATATAACCATTATTACACTTACAATTTATTAATAAACCTTTGAAATTCAATGAAAAAACATAGCTTTGAGAGACATTATAGTTAGAAATTAGCATTTAAAAAACTGTTAAAATTCTCTGAGAAAAGCATAGGTTTCAGAGACGTTATAGTTAGGAATTACTATTTTAAAAACCTTAGAAAATCACTGAAAAAACCATAGGTTTCAGGGATGTTATAGTTAGCTGGACATTTCACTCATACAAAACCATAGAAATTCCTCCGTTATAGTTAGTTTTGCTAACTATAACTCGCCTACCTACAATGCACTGCTGATGATGTCACATATCACATCATTCATGACATGGTCAGTTACATCACTGATGACATCAATGATGACATCACTGATGACATCACTGATGACATCTCAAATGACATCACTGATGACATCATCCAGTGAATGTGGTTTGGTTAGTTATTTATATAATTATTATACATATGTAGGAATCTGCATTGAAGACTGATTGGATGTAGAAGTGTCTGGATGGAGGATATACTACTACTGTGACTGTGTAAGTGAGTAATTTAAAGTGTCTCATTAAATATATGGGATAGTGATTTATCTGTGTGAATATGTGTTTCACTATGTGTCTTGTTGTGTAAACCTCTGCATAAGTTGTTTACTAGGTATGTGAAACTCTATATTAGTTTTTAATTAGTTAAGAGAGTATTTATATGAGAGAGTGAATGTGTGTGCAGTTGGCTGGAAGGTGTTTAACTGTCTAAAGATGTATACATAGTTGATTAAGTACATATATGAGGTTAAGACTGTATGTGAAAACTGTTGTTTTGGGTGAGTGAATCTCTTTATGGGTGTGTTGATGAGTAAATATATTTCTCAATGATATATGTCCAACAAAGTAGAAATATAAAAGGCAATGTATTTGACAGTTGTATATAAATAAGTATACATAAGACTCAGTGATTGTATGAGTGACAGTATTGAAAAATGTATACTTGTAATAGTGATTTTATAACACACTAGATATGAGTTATTATCTATATGAATAAATAAAGTGGTGTTTGCATAAGTGTGTAGCTTAGTAAATGTAAGTATGATCAATTGTTTGCATGAGCGGGTAGGATGACTGCATAAGTGAATAGAGTGTGTGCTGGTGTGTAATGTTGATGTAGGTGTATATGTATATTTAATAGTGTTCTATTTATCTTTGTTAGCATGTATGATTGAATCCATAGGCAAGTGTTTAGATGTGTATGTAGATCTAAGAATCACTGAGTGGGTTTTAAAAAGTTGTATTGGTGTGTCAATGGATTCAAATATGGTACTCTGTATTTTACAGTGAGTGATGAAAGGTTATACTAGTGTATGATGAGGTGTTTCTGATTGTCACGTGCATGATGTCATCACTGGTGTCATTTGAGATGTCATCAGTGATGTCATCAGTGATGTCACTGACCATGTCATGAATGATGTAATATGTGACATTATCATCAGTGGATTTTCGGGCGCGCTATTTATACTTAGTACAACTAACTATAATGGAGGAATTTCAATGGTTTTGTACGAGTGAAATGTCCAGCTAACTATAACACTCCTGAAACCTATGGTTTTTCAGTGAATTTCTATGGTTTTTTAAATGATAATTCCTAACTATAACCTGCCTGAAACCTATGGTTTTTTCAGTGAATTTCTAAGGTTTTTTAAATGATAATTCCTAACTATAACCTACCTGAAACCTATGTTTTTTTCGGTGAATTTCAAAGTTTTTTTAAATGTCAATATCTAACTACAATATCCCTATAACCTATAGTGTTTGTTAAGTAAAATCTAAAAACATATGTGTACTTTTTATAGTAAAAACAAACGTAACAGAATTGTTTTATAACTTATAAATATACCTCCTGGTTTTATGGTATTTCGTTTTTGACATTTCCATCTATATTTATCAATATTTAAAAAAAAAAATTGTATGTGTATTTACCAATGTATATTTCAGGTTTTATTAAAAAAAAGAATCTGAAATTAGTATATTTCCACATTTATTTTACTGATAAATATGCACTCACTGCTGAAAGACTGACCGTTTTCACTCATGTAAACACTCTTAGATGATAAACTATACACAAGCTTCATATTAAAATGTGCAAGTTTTCTTATACGAGGATATATATCGCTCTGTAAGGCTCTTCACTAAAAGTCTTTTATTGTTTTTACTCTTTTATTTTTAGAACGACAGACCTAGTGGCCTACTACTCATCATTGACAGCATTTACAAACGCTCAAAAAATAACCCAATTTCTGAATTTATCCACACTTTAAAATAAATAGAGATAGGAAAATAAATACTTTTCTGTCTGTATTTATCTGTAAAAATCAATAAAAACATAAATCAAGGTGCCCTACTTATAATTTAAGAATATTTTCAACTTAATTAGCAGTAATTAACGTATAAGTGTGGTAAAAGTATGACGCAGCACTTATAATACCTGACTTTCAAGAACAGGGTTCACAGTTCGATTCCAAAGTCCATTAGCATCTTAGCCCACCACTATCTCACTGTAGGTAACACCTTGCTTAATCTTCCCAACGCCCCAAGCGCCGGCACACCTTTCCAGGGGTAGCTTTAAGCTATACAATTTCTGGCATTTTTTTAAGTAAAAAGCTTAGTGACAACAAATATTAACAAGGTTTTTTTCATTCTATTGTAAAACATTTTTTTATATCTTCTATTTGGATGTTTAGATGTGTATGTAGATCTGAGAATCACTGAGTGGGCTTTAAAAAGTTGTATTGGTGTGTCAATGGATTCAAATATGGTACTCTGTATTTTACAGTGAGTGATGAAAGGTTATACTATAAAATAAATGGTTGGAGTGCCCCCACTGCAAAATTAGAAGTGGAAGGGCCTCAATGACCTCCCGTCAAGCCCTGGGAACCACTACCCCCGGGGCTTTGTGTATTGTGGGAGGGAGGCTAAGTTGCCCTCCGTTTAGAGCCCTCGAGGGCTTGGGGACCTCCATCCCCCAGGCTGGCCCCTGCAGTGCCCCTGGGTGCCTACCCCTGGGACACTGCTGTTTGCTATGAGAGGGCGGGAGTCTTGCGGCTCCCGCCCTCCCATAACAAACTTGGTTTGCATTTTGAAAGACAGAGCACTGAAATCTGTTCACACTTTCAAAATCCAAACCAGATAACTTTTCCACATCCAAGTTAGCATCTCCCCATGTGAAAAAGCAATGCCGGCTCCCGAAGGAAGCGGGGAGCCGGCAGGACCGTGGGGGCATTGTGGCTCCCCCACGGTCCCCAACAGTTTTTATAAGACCCGGGGGATAGGGTCTCCGGGGATATTAGAAATGAATGATAGGGGCTATATTTTTATGGTAAAATAAAAGTTGCGCACCCAGTGCAGTGCTCAGTGCCGCCTCCTGGTGTACACGCCCTGGATGCACAACTCATAATCTGTAGAGTGCACGGCTCCAGCGCCTTTGGTGCACAACTTCTACTTGTTTGGGATCCGGCATTGCTTTTCCACATGGGGAGCTACTAACATGCAGGTCCCCATGTGGAAAAGCAATCTGATTCAGATTTTGAAAGAGAGAACAGATTTCCTTGCTATGGGATGGCGGGATGGACACCCCGGGACACTGCAGGAGCCAGCCCTCCCACAATACATAAAGCCCTGGGGAGTGGTGGTCCCCGGGGCTTTGTAGACCTTACAGCCCCCCCAATCATTTTTTTTGTAGCCCCGGGGGGGAAACGGGGCCCTCGAGTGCTCCAGGAGGGGGCCATACAGTCCCCCTCCCACAATACATAAAGCCCCGGGGGGTGGTGGTCCCTGCGGCTTTGGGGCCCTTGGGCCCCTCCCCCTACCGATTTATTTTTAGCCCTGGGAGGAGACAATCCCCGGGGCTGGGAGGCCCCTCTGGCCCCCCATAACATTTTATAAATTTGTCCCCGGTACTTTGCCACCGGGGGGGTAATTATAAAAAAAGATCTGTTTTATTTTATTTATTTTACGGCAGAGTCAGCGCACCCTACACGCACCTGCCGGGTCTTTTCAAAAAACAAATTGTGTGCCCTGGGGGTCCTTATGGGACCCCCTAAGCAGGTCTACTTCCTACGTTTTGCACACATATTCCACTGACTTCCTCAGCCTCTCTTTTACCGAGGCACAAAATGGCTGCCAATAGTTCCTGGTTTTGAATGTTGACAACCACTTGACAGCCAATTAGCATTCAGCGCATGATCGGCAGGGTGCGCTTATGGTACGATGATATATATATATATATATATATATATATATATATATATATATATATATATATATATATATATATATATATATATATATATTCACTGAAAAAACCATAGGTTTCACACCAGTTATAGTTAGCTGGAAATTTTACTGATATAAAACCATTGAAATTCCCACGTTATAGTTAGTCGGACTCACTATAACTTGCGCGTGCAATGCACTGCTGATGACATCACATATTACATCACTCATGACATGGTCAGTGACATCACTCATGACATCACTGATGACACCATCCAGTGAATATGTGTCTTTCTGAAAAATAAATATTAGTGAGTTATGTTTAAATATTTAAATACATATATTAGTGTTTCACTTTGTGTATAAGTGACTACATGTGTTGATAAGTAGCTACATGCGTATGTATATGGGTTATTTGATATTTTTATTAGTATCACTATGAGTGTCTATATGGTTTGGTGGGGGTATTACTTAGCACATAGATGCATGAGTGACTGACTCTTTGTTTGTATGTGTTTTGAAGACAGCATATGTACAGGACTGTATGGGTGGATGAGTGTCTATATGTGTTTGTTAGTGAGTGAATGACTGTCTCACTAGTGTCTTTATCAGTAACTACATATGTTTTAATCTAGTATATATGAATATTGATGTATATAAGTGAGTATATGTGAGAGTAAGAGATTGTAAGATTTCCTGTTTAAATAAGTATGTGTTTCTATAAGTGATTGTTTAAGAGAATAAATATGTGTAATTTTCAATAAAAGTAAGGTGGAAGTGTGTGTATAACTCTATATTCAAATAAATGGTTGTTCAATAGTTTATTTGCACGTGTGAATATGTGTGTGAGTAACTTTTGGATGAATGTCGGTGTGTAACAGGATGTATAGGTGTATCTCTTCATATGATGAGTGAGTATATGTATGAGTGACTATATAGAACTGTTGGTGAATGAGTGGATGTGTATATAGATAGTGGAAGTACAGAATTGCTTGTTGTAACTGATATAGGTATGTCCATTTTTTAAAAATTTCAGTTTCTATTTTTGAATATGTGTCTCAAGGGTTACTTTACACTGAGAGGAGGTCTGTGACTGTGTCACAAGGATGGTGTCATCAGTGATGTCATGAGTGATGTCACTGACCATGTCATGAGTGATGTAATATGTGATGTCATCAGCAGTGCATTGCACGCGCAAGTTATAGTGAGTCCGACTAACTATAACGTGGGAATTTCAATGGTTTTATATCAGTAAAATTTCCAGCTAACTATAACTGGTGTGAAACCTATGGTTTTTTCAGCGAATTTAATAGGTTTTTTAAATGCTAATTCCTAACTATAACTGGTGTGAAACCTATGGTTTTTTCAGTGAATTTCAAAGGTTTTTTTAATGCTAATTCCTAACTATAAGTTTCACTTTATAAATAAGACTGTTAGCACTCTAGTTGTTCTTTTTAACACTCTGGTACATTTTCTCATTGGGCTACAGTTGGGCTACATCTAGTTGAATTTTGGGCTACATTTTCAATTTTTGATCTCTGGTGGCCATCTTTGGGCTACATTGGGCTACTTTGGGCTACATTTGGGCTACATTTTGGCTCTAACATATATTAAGCCCAATGTAGCACAATACATATTTTTCTAAAGTTAATGTTTTTTACAAACCACTTCAGAATAGAGCTACCTGTCCCTACAATTTTCCCAATTTTTTTTTAAAAAATTATTTTGGGGAGCGCTCCCGGAGCGCGCCCCGGGGAGCGCCCCGAAAAGCGTATTTTTACAAAGCGCCCCGGGGCGCGCTCCGGGGAGCGTCCCGTGAGCGCCAATATCGCAAACGAAAACATGATCGTGACGTATCGCGTAGCCGCGACCGCGTGATACGCACGGCGTAAGCGCACCCGGAAGTACTCGAGCGAATACGATCGCACAACGTAAACTTCCGACGCGCTTACGCTGCGCGACCCGGGGCGCGCCCCCGGGCGCGCCCCGGGCGCGTAGCGTAAGCGCGTCGGGTCATGTGAGCAGAAAATAACACTTTTCATTGGTTCATAACAGTTTTGGTTTCATAATGATGAAGCCCCTGGTCTTGTGACCTGAAAATAACACTTCTCATTGGTTCAGGACAGTTTTTTTTTCTAAATGATGAAAGACCCCACCTTTTTTCCTTATTCTGACTTTGTCCTTTGACTGAGGAAGACCTGTTTGTTGCTCTGTCTACTTTTTTGCTCTTTGAGTAATATTTTGTACTATAAAATGGCTTCATTAGTAGCATCAGCTGGTGCATCTGCCCCACCACCACCACCACAACCACCAAGAGGACCAGCTCCAAATTATGTTGGTGGTCAAGAACAGGAGGAGGAAGAGGAAGAGGAAGAGGAGGAGGGGAGAAGAAGATGGCTGCCTGAAGAAAACACACCTTATAAACCCAAACCACACTTCATTTGGGAGTTTTTTTCAATTCCAGAGGGGAAAAAAAAGGTGAATGCGCCAAAAGTCACTTGCCTCATCTGCAATGATGAACTTTCACGGGGCAACCCAAATAAGAAATATTCTTTTGGTAACTATACCATGATTCGGCACATGACAAGAAAGCATCCAAACAACTACTCTCGTGCAGAGTTCCGGGAACTGGCCAGTAACCTCCCCCATTCATCAAGGACCCCCTCCCAAAGAAACCAACCCACTTCCTCGCAACCAGAAACATCTGAGGTGATGCCTTGCATTCAGCCGAGGTTTGCTGATTTTAAAATTACTTGCAAAGCTTGTGGCAAACTTATCTCCTATGGGGAACAAAGTGTGAAACTCATCGTCCTTGCAGGTGATAATCACAAGTGCCCCAAAAAGAAGTAATTTTTTGGGTTTTTTTTGCTCCAGTTGAGCCAGTTTCAATTCCCTTTTTTTGTTTCTCCCCCAAAAAAAATACAAAAAAATATATAAAACTGTTTTGAAAAGCCAAAAAAAGTACAAAAAGTTCAAAAAACACAAAAAAAATATAAAACAACAAAAAGAAGAAAAAAAAAAGTTCTTTTTAGAAGTACCTCCAATTTCTAAATCAAAACTTCATTTTTTAAACACTCTGTCACCTTTTTTCATCATAGTGCGCTCCCAGGGCCGCTCCCCGGTGCGCGCACCGTGCGCTTCCCCCGCGCAAAACGAAAAAAAAAAAATATTTTAAATGCCCCGCGGGGCCCTTTTATAGCCCCCACATCAAACCTAGGGGGTCAAAGGGCTCTATCCCTGACGCCTTATGGTCAGTTCCCACTTTGTTTTAGCCACCTCTTATGTCTCGATTTTACCGAGACACAAGATGGCGACCGCTCTGGACTGTTTCGAATGTTTACAGACACCCGAGAGCCAATCAGCTTTCCATGCGCACCTCGCGTGGCGCGCCTGGAGCGCTCCCCGGTGCGCGCACCGGTGCGCTGCTATAGATATATATATTTTTTTGAACCTAAATTACTCAAAATCCACTGGAGCACATATCTTGAGACATAGCAAAGGCACATCGGGCTACCATTCCCTACAATTTTGCCAAGTTTGGTGGAAATCCATTCAGCCGTTCGGGCTAAAAGTGAAATCGACCGCCCTATGGAAATTAACATGGGGAAAACGCGTTTTGGGACCCCCCTTTTATCTCGGCCCCCGCTTGACAAATCCCCCCCAAACTTTCAGGGAAGGACCGGAACGCCGCGAGGCCATTTTCAGGAAATTTTCAGGCAGATTCGTCAACCGGCGCAAAAGTTATTCCAAATAGAATTTTGAGATTTAACATTGAAAAAAATCCTAACTATAACTACCTACTGGCGACCGCCAGTAGGTAATATATATATTTATATATATATATATATATATATATATATATATATATATATATATATATATATACCAAGGATAATCCGATACCAACACAGATTTCTTCCAGGCTGTAAATACAGATACGGACCCAAGTTAAGTGCAAGTGTAGTTTATTGTTGTTTGGTGCTCCCAATCGCCATGACGCGTTTCGCGCTACCCAGAGCGCTTGATCACATGACACAGAGAAATTCAAGGCATTGGCTTAAGTAGGCTCATTGATTCATCACATGTGTGTTGCCTACAACTCTCATAGACATAGAAGAGTTACGTAGTTAAAAACTACAAAGCAATTCCTGATAATCCAGATATGCCATAAAAAACAGTTTTTAAACATTATCGATAAAAACATGTAAAAACGACATAAATTATTATATTAAGACAATGTCCTGCCAGAACAAGTCAGCTGTTATTTCGACCTTGGCACGCGCTGTGTGCGCTGCAGGACCAGAGCTGCTGCTCGTTTTTAAAATACCTCGTTTTTCTATTTAATTTGGATTTATTTGCATTTCCCCTGCTTTTAAACCGCGCCTGGCCCTCACCTGCACTCTAACTTGTGGGAACCACACCGCTGTTGGGCGGGTCCGCTTCCTCGCGTAATTGTCATCTTAGAAGCGCCATCTTGGAAGTACTTTGTGCCGCTTTTCGGCGCTAGCAGGTAGGCTTGACGCTCTAGTCGTCAGAAGGACGCTAGGTGTGTACTTAAGCCAGGTAAACTGTAGGCTCCCCCTTGTCAGCTGTTATTTCGACCTTGGCACGCGCTGTGTGCGCTGCAGGACCAGAGCTGCTGCTCGTTTTTAAAATACCTCGTTTTTCTATTTAATTTGGATTTATTTGCATTTCCCCTGCTTTTAAACCGCGCCTGGCCCTCACCTGCACTCTAACTTGTGGGAACCACACCGCTGTTGGGCGGGTCCGCTTCCTCGCGTAATTGTCATCTTAGTAGCGCCATCTTGGAAGTACTTTGTGCCGCTTTTCGGCGCTAGCAGGTAGGCTTGACGCTCTAGTCGTCAGAAGGACGCTAGGCGTGTACTTAAGCCAGGTAAACTGTAGGCTCCCCCTTGTCAGCTGTTATTTCGACCTTGGCCCGCGCTGTGTGCGCTGCAGTACCAGAGCTGCTGCTCGTTTTTAAAATACCTCGTTTTTCTATTTACTTTGGATTTATTTGCATTTCCCCTGCTTTTAAACCGCGCCTGGCCCCTTACCTGCACTCTAACTTGTGGGAACCACACCGCTGTTGGGCGGGTCCGCTTCCTCGCGTAATTGTCATCTTAGTAGCACCATCTTGGAAGTACTTTGTGCCGCTTTTCGGCGCTAGCATGTAGGCTTGACGCTCTAGTCGTCAGAAGGACGCTAGGCGTGTACTTAAGCCAGGTAAACTGTAGGCTCCCCCTTGTCAGCTGTTATTTCGACCTTGGCACGCGCTGTGTGCGCTGCAGGACCAGAGCTGCTGCTCGTTTTTAAAATACCTCGTTTTTCTATTTAATTTGGATTTATTTGCATTTCCCCTGCTTTTAAACCGCGCCTGGCCCTCACCTGCACTCTAACTTGTGGGAACCACACCGCTGTTGGGCGGGTCCGCTTCCTCGCGTAATTGTCATCTTAGTAGCGCCATCTTGGAAGTACTTTGTGCCGCTTTTCGGCGCTAGCCGGTAGGCTTGACGCTCTAGTCGTCAGAAGGACGCTAGGCGTGTACTTAAATCAGTCATGCAGACGCGCAGCGGTCACGCGCTGCGGGGACGCCGGACTGACGCCGGAGTTAAGCCAGAGTTCAGCCCGTCTGCGCCCGTCCGCGCTGAGGACGCGCTGCAGGACGGGCTGGACCCTGGGACTCTCGGCGTTCCCGTGTCCCCCATCCGGGAGGATTTGTTTTGTCACCTTTTATCCCTGAGACCCCCTGCGCTCAGCTGTCATCATCGGTTTAGACCCGAGGTATTGCTCCGGGCCCGTACGTGTCCTTCCTGCAATATTTCTTTTACTTCCTCTATTCAGACCCGTATGCATCCTATCCCCACTGCGCCTGCCAGTCATGTCTCCCAATCCAAACAGGGTTTCTTGATCAATGCACGTTCTTTGATCAAACATGGGATTGAATTTCACGACTTTGTTAGCTCGAGGCATCCCGACTGGGTCTTTGTTACCGAAACGTGGGCCTCTGAGTCCTCTGGCCATGATCTGCTTTTGGCCATACCTGATGGATACACCTTCCTAAGGTTAGATAGAGAACGCTGTAGAGGTGGTGGAATAGCCATTCTTTTTAAATCTACTCTCTCTTGCACCATAAAACCCCTATCGGTTCCTACTGATCCCTTTGAGGCACTATAATTTTGTATTGTGCATACCCCGGCGAGTTCCTTTTCTGGTATTTTACTCTATAGGCCCCCCGGGTCCAGAGCTAACTTTTGCCCAGAACTTTTTAGAATTCTGGAACCCTATTTTGGCAGACCTCATCTCACCATTTTGGGGGACATCAATTTCCACTTAGAGGATTTGGCCTCGAAAGATACCTCCTCTCTGCTTAACTCTCTGGAGGCATGCGATTTTGTCCAAAGAGTTCTCCACCCGACCCACAAGGCGGGGCATATCCTTGACGGGATTTTTTCTAACGACTCTAGACTAGCTGTTGGAATGCCGGTACCAATCACCTGGTCCGACCACCTAGCAGTCCCATTGTCCCTAGATTTTCCCTGCCCTGATGTTAACTTGGGCACTGGCAAAAAACTCTCTAAAAGGAGCTTCAAAAATGTTACTAAGGAGGCTCTAGCCCCTTTTATTCTTAACATCAATATTACAACTCAGCGGAAGGTGGATGAGTCGGCCCAAGAACTCACCGATGCCATCACCAGAGCCGCTGATGAACTAGCCCCTCCTTCCTTGAAATCTGCAGCTCGACAGAAGCCAACTGCCCCTTGGTTCTCAGCCGATTTGAGGCTTCTCAGACAAAAATGCAGACAGAAGGAACGTGGGTGGCGTAAATCCTGGGATCCCAAAGATCGAGAAGGCTATAAGAGTCTATTACGAGAGTACAAAAATAGAGTCATTAAGGAAAAACAGGACTATTTTTCCAACCTAACCTGTTCTTTAACATCTTCTAAAGAGCTATTTAAAATAGTGGATTCACTGTGCTCTCTCCAGATACCAGACCCTGTAGTTGCTTCCCAGGAGCTATGTAATGATATATCAGACTTTTTCTACAAAAAGATAGATGATATTTACATAGCTCTACAGTTGCAGAGGAACTCTTTTAGTCCTGAGGATTTTTCTCGAATTAAACGACTGGAATCCTGGAATAAAGACTCCCCCCAGTCCCTTGAACATTTAACTGCCCTTTCTTTGGAGGATCTTAATAGCCTGTTGGACAAAACAAAATCGTCTTCCCCACTTGATCCAGTTCCTCTGAAACAACTTAAGAACTGTAGAGAGATCATTCTTCCTCCGATGCTGGAAGTAATGAATGGAGCCTTGGAACAGGGCATTTTTCCGTCACTTTGGAAGAAAGCCATTGTAAAGCCGCTGCTGAAAAAGACCACCTTGGACCCTGGAGTACTGAAGAATTTTAGACCCATCTCTCTGCTGCTGGCCCCTGCTAAGATGTTGGAGACCCATTTGAACCTTCATCTTTCAAACTTCCTTGATACCTCAGGTTTCCTGGACGGGTCCCAACATGGCTTTAGAAAGCTGCATAGCACGGAGTCTGCCTTGACGAAAGTCATGGATAACATCCGCAGAAAAGTGGATTTGGGTCAATCTACCGTACTGGTGCTGCTGGATCTTACAGCAGCATTCGACACCCTGTCTCCCCTTACTTTAACATCTAGGTTAAGGGAGGCAGGGGTAGAAGGACCGGCACTCAGTCTCCTGAGCTCCTTCTTACACCAACGAGAGCAGCGTGTCATGCTAGGTGAGTACCTCTCCCCTGCTAAGTCTTTGCAATGTGGGGTGCCACAGGGGTCGGCACTGAGTCCGACCCTGTTTAACATCTACGTGGCCCCCCTTGCAAGACTTGTAAGATCTCAGGGGATGGAGGTAGTGTCGTATGCCGACGACACGCAGATTATGGTTTCCCTGACCCACTCTGTGAATGAAACCGCATCAAACTTTAGGGCCTGCATGCAACTTGTTGCAGAGTGGATGATTTCCAACTCCCTAAAGTTGAATGGGGATAAGACAGAGGTCCTGGTCTTTGGCAAAGACCAGGGCATGTGGTCAGGTGAGTGGTGGCCTCCTTCTTTAGGTAGCTGCCCCATACCTACACAATCTGCCAGGAACCTTGGCGTCATCTTTGATACCCAGCTCTCCCTGGAGCTTCAGGTCAACAGAACGGTGGCTACCTGTTGGGGTGTCATCAGGACCCTGAAAAGAATCGTCCACTATTTGTCCCCACAGGCACGGAAACAGGTGGTGATCGCCCTTGTTGGCTCAAGGCTCAATTACTGTAACTCACTGTACGCCGGGGCCAACAAGGGCCTTCTGCAGCGTCTGCAGGTTATACAAAACGCGGCAGCGCAGTTTGCTCTCGCCTTGCCTTGGTTGGCATCCATGACCTTGGCGAGGAAGAATCTCCACTGGCTCCCTATTCCCTCAAGGATTACGTTTAAACTCCTCTGCCTAACATATAAGGCATTAATTGCAGGCTCGGCTGATGCCCTTGGATCGCTACTCATTAGATACGTTCCGAGCAGATGCCTACGCTCCAGTGAGCTTAATCAACTGGTAATTCCTAGAGCCAAGAAGGCTAGATGGGGGAGCAAAGCTTTTTCTATACTGGCACCCCAGATGTGGAATTCACTCCCCCTGGAAATCAAGTCACTGCCTTCCCTTGACCTCTTTAGGAAGTCACTGAAAACCTGGCTCTTTATTAATGCATACCAGTAAGCTCTGTTTCTGTCTGCTAACAGCCTGTTATTTGACTTAGGCGCCTTGACGCCCACTGGGCATAGCTGCGCATTATAAATGACATTTCATTCATTCATTCAAATAGTGCAAAACATAGTGTTTAAAATCAAAAATGTATTAATATTGTTGGAAGTGCAGCGTTACTTAGTACAATGGTACATAATAGCTCTTTTTGATGTTTCAACCAACATTTATGTGTACGTGAGTATTGTGCAGCCGACCCCTCGATTGGCAATGGAGCCCCATTGTCATTTGTGTCTCATTTTCCTGGGTCCACTAAGACTAAATAAAGTGCATCGTGCTTGTGAAGCCATGCGGTTAAAGTTGTAGTATGAGTTGTAATCACGGTTTAAATACCACATACAACTGCTGTGATGTCACCACTCAATGTGGGAAGTGAATGTTGCTATTCCACCTAACAGGTTTGTGGATTAATATCAGTTTAAATACCTGTTCCAGTCACCAACATAAGACATGGAATTTACAAGGCATAGGAGATTTACTTTAAGACTAGTGACATGGGCTAAAGTGTAACAGAAAAAAACTGATCCCATAGATATCATCAAATCAATAGCAGTAAATAAATATACACAGTCAATGATACATATATACGCCAAAAAATGTAAAAACCTTTAAAATGGTTAAATAATGGCTAAAATTGAATTCATTGTTATAGTGTCTCAATTACAATCAATAGATTCATAAAACGCGGGTGAGTTTTTTAAAATTTCAATAAATATTAATTAATTTATATTTATCTAAAAGCACATAAAAAATATATTAAATATAGTCTGTCTCCTAAAAGTATTTCTAATTCATCATATTTGGCCCATAGGGAAGTGCCCGTTATAAACATGTATACAGGTCCTCCGTGATGTTAAGACCAGAGGGGTGTTTGGTATTAAGCTCTAGTATGTAACGGGTCTTGAGGCGGCGTAGTTTATCCTCTCTATTCCCACCCCTTCGGCTCGCCGGTACACAGTCTATTACAAAATATTTAAAATCATTGCTTTTGGAATCATGTTTGGCTTTAAAATGTCTTACCACAGAGTATGTATTGTCCTGATTGCAGATTGCTCTCAGATGCTGTAAGATCCTTTTGTGTACGGGAACTTAGTGCTCCCCACATAGAGCAGGCCGCATGGACAAATCAAGACATGAACGGCGTACTCCGTTTTGCATGTGAGCAATTTGTTAAGTTTATGTTCCCTCAGATCAAACGGTGAATGGTAGCTGGTTTTGTTCACCCCTTGTTGGCAGGCTTTGCATACTTTACAGTTGTAAAAGCCTCCATGAGTTAAAACATATATATATAATGGAGCATAGACTTCGTGAAAAAGAGACTTGCTTTAAACCAATCTTCTCATATAACCTCTAACCCCGTATTAAACCTGTATTGTGGAAATAATATGCACTACACAACATTTATAGGAAAAGACGAAGCTTGCCTGTGTGTTTTATTAATAAATGAGTGGAGTGTAATTATAAAATGACCCCAAATATTTAATGCGGATGCGTCTCCCGCATCTCCATAGTATGACGTGCCTTTTGCTTGGAGGGAACTCTCTGCATTTTCGCAGTAGTTAACAAAAAGGCCGCTTGAAACTCTTATGCTTGCCACCTTCTTGTTGAAAAACTAAACCCAGAGTTTTTTATTAATGCTAATGCGGGAAAAGTAATAATAAGCAAATGGGATCAGAGTAGAGATAGGTGGTATACAGTGAAACAATTTATTCTTGATTATTACATTTGTTTTTATGACTCTTTCGATAGTGCTTATCATGAATATGCCTCTTTGTACCGCAGTCTTTTTCCCCGCAGGGAATTACAACGTGGTAGTTACAACAACTGCATTGTAATTCCACATACCATTACCCCGCATGTCGTAACAACGACTTGCGGAGGGGGTGCTGGATGTTTGGAATAGTCTAATTAACTATTCCAACTCCAGTCTGTGCGGACATTAGGGAAGGTGTTGGATTTTAAATCCAACACCTTCTCCCACCTCCGCAAGTGGTTGTTCCGACTTAGGGAGTAATGGTGTGCGGAATTATAACCTGGTTGTTGTAACAACCGTGTTATAATTTCCTGCGGGGAAAAAGTTTTGTGATAAATGTTGTTTACCGCTTATTATGGGCCTAGAATCGTGAGCCACTGTTTATTCCCTCTCGTTCTACCACACATGCGGAGTGCAACCAAGCTGGAAGACGCAATGTCAACTTGAACATCGTCCAAGGTTACTGATGGATACTTTCCTGAGAACTGGAATGAAAGTCCACTGAAATGGATGGGAACTTGCAGAAATTTTATAATTTGTGACAATTAAATTGTGAATCCGGTGGGAAATAAAGTTTGAATAAAGAATTAAGGGGATGGGTTTTTTAGCAAAGGGCAAAATAAAAAGAGAAATATGTAAGCATGGTGTGATGATTCCCTCCCTTGCCTGACCAATCAGAGTTAGTATTTACATAGGTTTGAAACATTAATGGGTGGTTCCAGCATACAGAAAGGTGTAATTGAGGTAGAATTAGTTATTTAGTGAGAAGGGGCATTGAAAAGCACAGAGCATTGAGACCAGGATGCTGTCGGATTGATGAGTGATGCTGTAGAAGAATCGAATTGCTCAAACATTTATCTTAAGCAAATTAATTTAGAAGAAGATCGCGGAGGAAGAGAGTGTCAGAGAGGGGTGCTACGCAAGCGTCGGGGATAGAGAGGTCATGTGTCCTGTCCGGAATCCTGGTCTAATTCCTGTCCTGAAGTCTTTGTTCACCAGATCCTTCCTGGGGAACCCCTACCAATTCCTAGGCCCGGGAGTTGGTTTTCACGCCATTCAAGGCAATTATAAATATTTCCACGTATGCGCTTATGTGCTTTTCTCTCTATCCTCTCCCTTTCATTCAGTGTCATTGCAAAGTATAAATTAATGCATTTTAATTGGTTACTTGGCTTTTCCTCTCTGTGAGAAACAGAGTTTGTTCTGTACTGTGTAAGTGGTTCACATGAAATAATCTGAGATTAAATTTAAAATTCATCCCTACTCCATGATCATTTCCAATGTGTGAGTATATTTAAATCTTATGTCATTTCCCCATCAACTACTTCAACTAATGTTCCATTGACCAGAGAAAAGAACTCTTTGATCAGTGAAAGATTAATTAAGGACTAGATATAACTAATCTAGAGAATGACAAAACATGAACCCAGCGGTTTTTGCTAGTGCAATGTGAATAAATTATGAGCCCAGGTGAGTATGTGGTGTTGGATTACCTGTTTCTGGTAACCCGCTCGATCAGTTTACTCGTAGCAGAGCTATGGTTATTATTGACTAGTTTGGTGATAAGTATTGATTATTGATTATCTGTTTGTGTTATGTTTTGTTTTATGTTGTCCAGAATTTCCTGGGGAAAAAGTGAATAACAGAAACCACACTGCAGTGAGGTTACTTGTCTGTTGGAATAAAACTGAGAAGCTAGGTATGGCAAGCAGTGTTCAATTAAGGACTATTTCATGTAAAAGTGTGAGTAATTTATAGCAGAGAGTTCACTTTGGTCTTATATCACCTAGTAAGGGTAACACCGAAGGAGTAGCATGTTCTTCTGAGCTTGATTGAAGGGTAAACGGAAACTTTTACTCACAGTGTTTGAAAAGTAAACAGAAAGTCTTACTCAAAAAAGAGTGAGCGGAAGTTTTTACTTGCAGTAAAAAGAAGAACTATCTTTTGATTTAGTTGAACAGACAGAGTAGTGAATGTTTATATATTGTTGTTAATTGATTTTATTTGAAGGAGAAGCAAGGAAAAGAGGTTTACGCATTACCTTGTAAAGGTAGGGTCAGTTGCCGTAGTTGCACTGACGTCACAGTGAGTCACGCTGGGATTGGGGGAAACAGCGGGTGTGTGTGACCAATGCAGATTGTAAAGGAGGGGTCAGTAGTAAGGAGCAGAACTGATGTCATTCCAAATGCTGCGCTAGCATTGGTCAGATAACAAGGGTGACCTGAATCCTGATTAGAAGCCTGAATAAGAACACAATTTTGATTGGTTTGTAAAAATTTGTATGCTCGATTCTCATTTGCCATTTTGTGTGAGTCGCCCTGACAGGAAAATTCGAGGTTTTGCTGATTATAAGAGAAAAGTGTAATTCATAAAGAAAATTAAGAATTTCTTCAAGAAAGGTAATCCCGTTATAAGTAGAGAGGGAATTTGTGTTCCGCTACATAAAACACCTGCTTCATTTATGATGATGTACAGAGGTTATCATACATGTGTATGGCTAGAGAATTGGATGGAATACACAAAGGATGATGGTTTTTCCAAGACCATGGTACCTTTAATGGTAGAATTTTACAGAATTTGAGGTTGTGGATGTATGAGTTAAACCAAGACCTAGGTTAACTCAGTAGGAGGCATTAACAGAATATGAGACTGAGTCATTTGAAAGAGAAAAAAGTTGAAGAGGAAAATTACAGGATTTTATACAAGACATATGTATGGGTCACATGAAGAACAAATGAAACAGTAGAGAAGAGCAATGGTATCAGAGGGCTTATTTCCAGTATTGATGGCTGATGAACAGACAGGGAGTAAGTGTAAAACTTTACTTTATTATTCTTTATTTCGGCAAAAATGTTTACCATAAAAGACATTTGTACATTATAAAACATTTTAAAATATAATAATTTAGCAGATACGGCAAGTCCTTTGCATAGAGTTTCATCACATTGCAATATAATTGTTTGCTAAGCAGCCTTGATACATTTACTCCTAGGAGACCAAACAGCACCAAGGTACTTGGCTACTGTGAATACAATGTGGTTGGACAAGTCAGTTTTAAGAACTCTAAAAGCGGCTGAGCATTCAGTAAATCTCAAGTTTCTGCACAGAGGAATAATCAATTTCCTACGTGACGCCTGATAAACAGGGCAAAAGAAAATTATATGGAGCTCAGTCTCATCGGCCAATTTACAAGCAGGACATATACTGTTTGCATGTTCATTCCACTTGTTTGTGAATACTCGTACTGGGAGAGACCCATGTCTCCATTGTAAATACAGCTTCCTGAGCAGGGAGGGATAAAGATTGTCTAATACTGCCTCAAAAATATAAGTGTCCTTAGTCCAAAGAAATGAATCGGTTAATGTCCCATTGTTTTGGTGGCGGTACAATGCCGTTAGTTTGCAATCATAGTATGTTTTGGCCAATAACTTTTTGGGAAGCAGTGGGCAGGCGGTTATAGGGTCGGTCCACAATTTCAAAACGCCCAGGCCCTCCAGCTCTGTTTTTATAAATTTCAGCCATTTAATTTCTCCTGAGTTAGGGATTGCAAGTACCTCCTGAAGTCCTTGTCTATAGCTCTTTAGTTCCGGGACAGACCATATCCTGAGCCAATATGCTAATGGTCGGAAGGGCAGTTCTTCGTTAAGGGGTCGCATCCCAAGATCCATCCTTAAAGGAACAAGGGGAGTGCTGGGGGGAAGGGCTACAATCCTTCGGATACACTTGTTCTCCTCTTTTAGCAGATTCTGGGAGGGTACATGGCCCCAGAGCTCGCACCCATACATAGCAGCCCCCCTTGCCTGTGCCCTGTAGATCTGCAGTGGTGGGCCCACAGGCCGGATGGATGACTTGTTATTACACAGAAGCTTCGTGATGCCGCCCGAATACTGAGTCAGTTTAAGGAGTGCCTTCTCTTGATGGGTGCACCAGGTCATTCTTTCATTTATGATAATTCCTAGGTACTCGAAGGTCCTCACCATTTCCAGTCTCTTATGTTCAACAGTTGGGGAGGATCGGAATTTTGGGGGGGATTAAACACCATAAATTTGGTCTTCGAGGTGTTAATTTCTAGACCGTATTCCCCACAGAAACCCACAAAACCATCGAGTACTCTCTGGATACCCATCATGGACTTAGAGAGCAACAAGGTATCATCGGCGTACATAATCGCCGGTACTCTGGATCCTGCTAGCTTGGGAGCATCAGAATTGGCCACCCCATTGAGGTAAGAGATAACCCCGTTGACGTAGAGGCAGAACAGGGTTGGTGCAAGTACGCAGCCCTGCCTTATCCCTCTGCCAATGGGGAACCTATTTGACAAGGCGCCATCCTTGCCACATCTTACTTGTGCAAATTTGTCAGTATGGAGATGAACAATCATCTCCAACAGGCCCTTGGGGACACCCAATCTGGCTAGCACATCCCATAGTTTTTTACGGGGGACCAGGTCGAACGCTGCCCTCAGGTCCACGAATACAGTATAGAGGCTGCCACCCCCAAACTGTACCGTTTTCCAATGGATGAGGGCAAGACGGAAGACCTGGTCCGTTGTTGAAACTTTCTCTCTAAAACATGCCTGAAGGGGACTCAGTATGTCGTGTTCCGTCATCCACTCTGATAGACGGTCCAACAATAGCCTGGCGAATAGCTTTTGTGAAACGTCTATCAGGCTTATTGGCCTGTAATTGACAGGGAGCAGAGGGGAACCCTTTTTAAAAATAGGTACGATCTCTGTCCACAGCCAAGTGGGGGGGATCATCATACCATTCAGAATAGCGTTAAACAGCACCTTAAGGTACGGGGCCCAAATTTTTACTTCGTGTTTATATAGATCACCTGGAAGCCTATCGAGGCCTGGCGCCTTTTCGGGCGCCAGCCCCAAGATCGCCATAGTAACCTCTTCCAAGGTGAATTCATCCA
Organism: Lissotriton vulgaris; assembly: GCF_964263255.1. Classification (NCBI taxonomy): domain Eukaryota; kingdom Metazoa; phylum Chordata; class Amphibia; order Caudata; family Salamandridae; genus Lissotriton; species Lissotriton vulgaris. The sequence continues at coordinate 533,108,964 of NC_141698.1, forward strand.
TGGGTACCGCGTTTTCGGTGTGTTGGTCCAATATATGTTCTAAAGGAGTCTCTGGGCGTTCAGGTTTATGTGAACTATACAGATTTTTAAAATGTTCCTCCCAAACTACAGGTGCTATATTTGCTTCGACTGCGGGTAGGGGTTCTGCTGATCCATGCTTAACAATTTGCCAGAACTTCCGGCTGTCACCAGTGTTAAGGGCGGCTGTCATAACAGACCAGTTTCCCTCATCCCACTCTATTTTTGCATTGTGTAGGGTGGATTTATAGGCAAGTCGTTTCACCCTGATTTCGCTTAGGCTCTCTCTATTTTTGAGTGACTCTAGCAGTGCAGCTTTTGCTCTCCTGCAGGAAGCGTTGAACCATGTGGCTCTTTTCTTCTTATGTTTCTTAGGCCTGGACACAGGGTTTAGTACTTCTGCCATGTTGATACATAACTCAGAGTGAATAACCCCAAGCACAGGGAAATCACCAGTATTAATTACATTGTTATTAGGTGACTCAAGTACTTCTAAAGCAGGAGGATCAGTGGCAGTGACTGAGTGCGAAGTAAGGGCCTCGACTTGTTCTAGCGCGTTGACCACCGCTACATACAGTTTTTGAATATTATTTGGGTTTATTAGGAATTTTGGCCACTTAATTCTGAGCCTACTGCTTTGCAGGACCAAAGCAGCTGAAGAGGCTGAATTTTCTTCTGCCGAACCTATAGGGAGACCCTGAGCCATAAATGTTAATGAAAGAGCATTATGGTCGCTATCATTCCTAGAGACTATCCTAAAGTCCTGTACTTTATCCCAATCCTTCGACGAGACCATGATATAGTCTATTCTGGACTCGTAACCTGGCCTGTTGAAGGTGCATTTAGGTGGGATATCTCCTTCGACTCGGCCATTACATGCCCTCAGTGAGTGGCGAAGCATTAGGGAGGTAATTTGGGTGGCGATAGGTGTCCAAGCCTTTACCGGTGGAGCTGCCAGGGGGGGGATCCCCCAAAGATCATCCTCATCACTCGTAACACCCACTAGATGGTCTGGGAGAGGCTCATATTGGGTATTAAAGTCCCCCCCCACGATAATTGTGGAGCTTAGTCTAGCAGAATCAAGAAATAAGGCTAAATCCGCGATTGTTCTCGAGGTGCCTGCTACCCGTACCGCTCTAGCGTATACATTAATTAGTGCTATGCTAGGGCCGTGTGCCCATTCCAGCACAACGCACTGAAAATCAGCTGAGTCGGTTTCATGGAGTGTTGCCCTACAACCAAGATGAGAAGCCACCCAGATCAGAAGCCCCCCCGATGGGCGACCCTTCCAGCACCAGTTTGCCAAAGTTTCATACGAAGCATATCCTGTGTGGGAATGCTTCTCCCTGGCCCATGTTTCTTGGAACAAACATATATCGTAGCCTTCTATTAGTTCCAGCCACTCAGAGGAGCCTATTTTGTTGGACAGCCCTGCGATGTTCCAAGATAGAATAGAGAGTCGGCCAGGGGTCACAGACTGATCGGTGTCATTATTCCCCTGGGAAGCCCCGCTTGCCCTTAGATGTCTGTGCAAATAATTGAGAGGCGTGCATTCTTTTGTCATTGGGGTTAATTGAAACAAAATTAAAACATTTAAATACAACAGGATATGGTGAATCTGAAAATGAGTTATTAGAGGACATTTTGAATAAAAACCCTCCACCGTATCAAGAAGGACCAAGCAGAGTTAGCCCAAGTGCACCAGTCCTAGGACAACCACTGATTCCACAGGTTATGCATGAGCGGACAGTTAATAGAGTACTTTATGACAAAGAACAAGAAGCAATTAATGAAAATAAAGAAGAATGAATCATAATAACTGATAACCAAGCCAGTGAATGTGATTCAGTATTTTCATTAATGGACCTACCGATAAGAGACAATGTGAATGAAACCCCAAAAAGAGCTGCACCTAGCAGTTCCATTGAAGGGACGATAGTAGCATCCAGGGTTCAGGAGTGCCACATCAGTAACACCGGAAGATTTAGAAAGGTGGGCACAAGGGATTGAAAAACAGAGTTCCCTACTTAAAATATTAGATATTTACAAATTAAAGGTAGAATTGTAAGAATTGATTGCTGGAAATGTGGGAATAGATAGATTGAACTCCTATGATGAATAAGTATTGTTTTTTGTGTGCAGAAGTATAACTAGAAATGCGAGACTTTTTCATGAGAAATTGACAGAACTGTCCTCTGAGATGAGAATAGATATGGAGAGGTCAAAGTTATTACAGAAGCCTTACTGAGTGGATTTTACTGCCAAGGATTTGGAAAATATGAATGTGTCCGGAATAAATTTGCAAGTTAAAGAATTACTGAGTATCTTGCATAAATAGAGTTGTGTGTCGATTTAGATACCCGTACATAGGTTTACTGAATCCTGTCCTTATATAGGCACAATTCGGATTGCCCTTATTTAGAAATAGAATCCCAGTCCTTATTTAGGCATTGGCCATGCAATCTAAATACAGGCATGGTCACCTACATCCGTCCATCCCACGTCACGACGAGTTCTTAGAAACCATACCCTTAAGCTATTGGGACTTTCCCTGCTTGCATTATTGATTTCTCCAAGAACTCATTTATTATGTATGACCCGCTATAACCTAAGGGTTCATTCATGACATCTTCCGCTGCCCGACTTTATGTCAATGCTAACATTCCTAAGTACCTTCCAGGTATAAATATACCTTTACTTGCCATGGCAAAATATGGCATGGCTACCTACCGGCTACCTACTGACTGCTAGGCTGCATACTTGCATGACACTGCTCGCCACAGCAAGTTCGGAAGGAATTCGAGTCCCCACCTCAACCACTGACCAGATTCTTTCCTCCCTGCTCGCAGAGAATCCAGCTTCCAGTGTTCTGACTCCCTTCACTGGGTTTTGGAGTTTGAGATCCAGAAAGAGATTCCCACCTCTCTCATTCTAAGGTACGGAGCTGGCTAGAACCTAGAGGGATTCTTGGTACACAAACTATAGCTTACCATACTATAGAAAACAGCACCTACTTCTTACCTCGTACTACACTTAGGTTAGGTACACTGGGGTAGAACTATTTAGAAGCACCAGATGAGTATTCACATTTTTAGCCTGTGGTATTTATGTGTATGTATATGAATATAGGTCATTGAATAAAGACAGTGCTATTACAGTATTATTTCTTCTTACTGCTCATGCTGTACATTTTATATCTTGCATACTATCTATTGATCGTAACAGCTCATATCCATTGCATGAGAAATAAGACTGTTCAATAAATCTTTTTATTGAAATGCCCGTCTATTCTTTCTGTGTAATTGCAGAAAAGAAGCATGCAGGATTGACTGAGTGAAACTGTTATCTATTGTTTCCATGATACTGAGACATGTTCTGATTCTAAGGGAAACAAAGTTGTCATGTTTATGCGGTTGTCAGAAACTATTCCCGTCTTGTTCATTCGAGAAGTTTCTAGTGACCTCTGACTTAGCTGGCACACACAAGTAATTAAGTTTAATGTACTCGATAGGAGCATACTGACCTTAGTCCTATGCAAAAAGTATAGTGTATATTATTCCAATGCTCAGAGCCTGTAAGGGAAACAGGAACTACACTACATGGCACCCAACGGTTTGGTAAGGCACTAATTTAATGCTAGATATTGAAGTAACTCAGTTGTGCTTTTCTCAGAGTCCCCTCCTCATAATACTCCATAAGATGTCTGTAGTGGGTACAGACAATATCCACCATAGCTGAGTCGGATGAAAATCCAATGTATTAGCTGTTTGGTTTGTTCAACGTTGAACGATACAGTGTTCCAAAATATTGTGCACCTTATCTCTGTTTCCTTGAATCTTGTTTTGCATTTTTCATTAAACAATGTCCACTAATGGGGCTAATGCTGAGGCTACTCCAGTCGAAGACGCATTACATCTCGCTGTAGAAACTACCGGTTTTATTTAAACCAATGCGGATGTTTTAAACATCCCTCCAAATTTAAGGAAAGCCATCACTCTAAAATGTATAAAACATGGCCTAACACCAAGAGGTTGTAGAGCAGTTTTCGTGATAGAGGCACATGAATCTTTTCAGACAGAGGTATTCTATTCATGGATAGTATTCCCAGAACCAAATCCAGTAACAAATATGTTTCACTACTACAAGGAAGATGAACCACCTGAGGAATATATTCCTTTCGAGGATGTTGAAATTCCACTAACATACCAGGAACATCAGCTCTGGTTTAAAAGCGCCCTAAAACATTATTATCACATTATCAGGCTCGGTCCACTAGGTAGACCAGGAGCAACATGGCCAATTTTAGCCGGCTACACACCTCACCCTGACATTGAAGCACTGTCAGACGATAAACTTCTTACTCAACTCAAAGAGTTAATAAAAATGTACAGACAATTAGTCCAATATGTCATGCGGACTTTCTCAGTCCAACCACCATTAACCATTCCAAATCAAACCCCTCAACAGGGTAATACTCTAGAAATTACTCCACAGACTTTACACACGGTCATGGATAAAATGCTCACAAAACGTGGATAGCTCAAAAATTTACTCAAATCGAAGCAGTATTTCCAAATACTAGTACTTAGGAGAAACACAGAATCCAACTATCTGTTTACCGATGGGGATCACACCACATCTGGAAGACTGCACCACTTGGGGCACAGTCTTTGCTGCTATCTAGACTAAAACACACGGTGTTCCATCTATTGCGGTAATACCTGATGTCCTGAAACAATTTTAAAACAAATACAGGCCAGAGCCTGCTCTAAATTTAGGTATGAAACTACTGAAAATTTCAAGCAGGTCTTAAAAATACTATTATCTAATATTAAAGGGAAAGCAACATCAGTGGTGATCTACCAACGCGTAAGGGAATTTGATGTAACAGAACAGTTACATGAACTACCCAGAATAATTGAAAATTCCTATGAAGAATTAGGCAGAGATAGTTTGGAGGGGAAACCAGTTAAACCATAACTGTCTGGTGTTCCGGAAAAGGACTATATTAAACAAATCCCTGCATCTTCTAAAAAGAAGTGGAAAACTAATAAACAAGATTCAAAAGAGAAACGTTCTCAATCCCGAGGTATGTCTCCCCAAAAGGAGCCCTCTGAAAGGAGGTATAACCTCAGGAATAGGGATCATTTGAAAAAAACTGACAGGTATCAGGACACTGATACACGTTCCTCTCGTACCTTTCAGATATCGTCACAGACATCCGAAAGAAGATGATGGTCAGATCAAAGAGAAGAACGCGTGAAGTCCAAAGATGATCAACACATTCAGAAAAACAAACCAAAGCCTACATTCTCCAAAAAGAAGGTAGCAGGTCTGAAGATCAGACATGTCGAGAATTCTGAGAAAACAACTCAAGAGCTGAGAATGGGCTCAGACAATGCTGGACAGTGGAGCAGAAGTAACAATAACTCCCCAGAACCTGAGGGAACTTCTGGAGACAGTGGACTTGAATGAGTACATATAATTAAAGACTGTAGACACCAGGGTTAGTTCTCCACAAAAGTTATATGAAATAACACTCCAGATGGAGACAGACATACCAAGAAAAGTGAATGGACTCTTTTGGGAGAGTATTTTGAAGGGTTATGATATACTTCTAGCAGAACAGGACTGTCCACCAGAATGTTTTCAGGGAGACCCACATTGTGAAGACATCATAATGCCAGCCTTCTCCAACCATGTTCCAGTACATTTAAAATATACTCATGCCAGGAAATGGGCAGTTGCCTAGGCCCCAGCATTATTTAAAAATCATGTAGGATGGGATGAAGTCTTGACTCACTACAAGATCCAATTACAAAATCAACAAACTACACAAAAGCAGTATCCAATTAAGCAAGAACCAGGTCAGGGAGATCTTAGATCAACTTGAATACCAAGGGGTGATTGAAACATACACCTCCTCAATGAACAATCCTTTGTTTCCTGTATCCAAACCAGACAATACATGTCGTCTAGTTTTGGATTACAGACACCTGCACTCGTGTTCAAAGACATTTGCAGTGCAAAATGCACATAGTACAGCATTAATGAATAACATTGTGCGTAAAACATATAAAACCACATTAGACATTTCTAATGGTTTCTTTTGTCAAAACATAGCAGCTGAAAGCAGCTACTTAACAGCTTTCTCCATAATGTGAAACCAACGTCACTTCTGTCGACTCCCACAAGTGTTCAAGAACAGCCCAGGGTTATTCTCAACAAGAGTAAGAGAGGTACTGCAAATTTATGATGATTAGGTATTGTCATATGTCGATTATATCTATCTGACAGACAATGACCTGGATAGGCACTTGAACAGGGTAAATACCATTATATTGGGATTTGCCTCTGAGGGCTACAAATTAAATTTTAAGAAATCAAGAATTGCCCACCTCCTTTTCCTAGGATGTGAACTTACAAGTGAAGGTAAAAGCCTGACAGCTAACTTTTTAGAAAAGTGTGCGCTGCTCCAACCTCAAAAAACGCTGAAAACCTTACAGTCGATACTAGGTTTCCCAAATTTTGGAAGAACTTACATTCTAAATTATGAGGAAAGGGTTAAACCTTTCTACGAATTATTCAAACCCGATTTCAAAATCAAAAATTGGACTTAGGAACACACAGATATCCTACACTTGTAAACGTACGCAAGTCAGTGATCCGAATCATTCCGGGTCAATGCGGATTCACCTACTTAACTTTTAATGATGGTCAAAAAGTACCAATTGCATACAAACCACATTTGTATACACAAGCGGAAATGTGCTTTCCATCAACAGAAAAAATTCTGACAGCAGTTCAAATCGCTGTAGCTAAAGAAAGAGCTCCTTCTCAGGGGAAACACATAATTGTCGTGACTCCAGTACCAGCCTTAGAGGCAGTTACTAAAGCTAGCATTCTGAATGCAAAAGCTTTACATCCAAGATGGATAAAATGGGTTAATTCTCTTGCTGCAACTGATGTTGAATATGTTTTTGATCCTTATATGAAAACATATGCATTCCTGTAATACGAACACAATTGTCCTCTGCCTATTGAGATTCTCAGTCTTGACCAGTATGAATATATAATTTATGCTGATGAATCAGCACAACCCACTACACGAAGTAAGCAAAATTACAGTGCAGCAAGAGCGATCGTTAAAGGTCGTATGCGCAATGGCAAATTCAGACCTATGGCCACAAAAACACAATCTCTAGGAGATTGTACAGATCAGCGAGCTGAACTGCAAGCATTAAAAATTGGCACTTGAAAATATGAATCGCATATTCCCCACACTCATAGTGTGCGATTCTTTTTACTGTGTTCAATCATTTAATGAATATTTACAGAATTGACTTGAAAATGGCTTCAAAGATGCAAAAGGTGGCAAAATCAAGCATAAAACGCTTTTGGAACAAGTAGTTCAGTTGCCAAATGGACTGCAAAATACTCATGTGATACACAGGCTGAGTCATCAACGTGATGGCGTTCACGTTGCAGGGAATTCATTGGCTGATGAAGCCGCAAAAGGGGCTTTGAAAACAGCTTCCGTAGCTGCGATCACGAAAACGAGAATAGACAGTGAAATAATATTGGCTGTCAATGCTTCAAGCAAAGGCAGAGGTGCAGCGTTACCTAAAACATTTCCACTCAAATACTAATATATAATTGATGCGAACAACATTCTGTTTGCTCGAATCCCTGAAGTGAGGGATAGGGTAATTCCAAACATGGAACATAGATTAGGACTAATTCTAGCAGCACATGAAGGGATAGCCTCTGCCCATGCAGATTTTTCTGCCACAGTATCTTTCATAAAACAGAGATATTGGTGTGGTGGCCCGGCATTTGGAAACAGACCAAAAACTATGTTTTGGAATGTGAAAAATGCCAGAAGATGAGAGTCTCTACTGAGAAATGTCCTGCCCAGATGCCCCTGTTAGTTTCAGAAAAACCATTAGCATGTGTTTACCTGGATCACTGCGGTCCCTTGCAAAGGGATGGTAACTATAAACATATCATGGTCGCAGTGGATTCATGCTCAAGGTTCCTATAGATGTGGCCTCAGCGCTCGGCTGACACTCGAACTGTTATAAAAGATTTGCAAGTCTTTATCAGCACATACGCAATTGGCACACTACACTCTGACCAGGGTCCTGCGTTCAGCTCTCAAGCTTAAAAGAAGCCATGGCCAGTTGGAGCGTAGCATTGCGGTACTCCTCTCCATTCCGTCCTGAGGGAAATTCTGTTGTGGAAAGGAAAAACCGGGACATAAAGCGGTCTATAACAGCTAGGGTATTATGTTCGGGTGATGGGTGGGTCAAACAACTTCATGGGGTCCAACACTCATTAAACAATTTGCCAAGAAGTTCTCTAGGGGTGTCACTCCATATGAGGTCCTGTTTGGGAGGGACAAGAATAAGGGTCCCAGATCTTGAAAGTAGAGGCACAGTGGTGGGAAATAAACAATTTGATATCAAAGATCCTTTGGAAATTTTACAGGACTTAAATGACCTAAGATCGAAACAAAGCAACGTGTTCCTGAAACTAACCACCACTGGGGAAAATCCAGCTGTCCCAGCAAGGCCTGTCTGGATCCCAAAGCTTGAGGATCTAGTCAGAGAGAAGACCATGGACAAGAAGAAATGTTGGCGTTCTTACAGACAACTAGTACCTGTCCTAGCAATCCACAGATCAAGAACAGTACTTCTGCCGCCCCTTGCTGGTAAAAAGGAGAAAATATTTGATTCCATCGAACACATCAAACCACACTATGTGGCCAATACTGGACAGTAGGCCAAGTGAACTCTGGCCAAGTAGCAGACACACTCCTCTAGCTACTATCCAAGAGGTTCAAACTGAAAGACTCATCACCTACGAAGACTCAGAAGTGAGAAATGTAGGACTAACCAACAATGCTATGGAACTTGTTCCTCTTGAAACCCAAATAACAGTTCATCCTGATACACCTGTCTACACCAACGCAACACGTGATCAACTGGTTCCAGCGATTTTAATGAATCCTGATACAATTTCAACCATTGACAGAACTGCTTCTGGCTATTTCATTACCTGTGATAGGTTTTCTGAGGATCCCAGCAAAACTGAAACAACGCCAGCACAAAGAACTTTTAAAGAACAAGCAACATACTTTTCTCATCTCCTGAAAAAGACTTATATGGTTTCACCTAGGATTGAACTATGGATTGTTTCTGGAATATTTTTCTTTCTGCTTTTGCTAGCTTTAGTAATATCTATGAGTATGCTGATAAATGGAAGATATATTCAAATGGACAATTCAAGTAAAAGAGTGAACTTACCTCTGAAACCACACAAATCATCTCATCGTGAAGCAAGATATTTGTCAGCAGTGAACAGCACAGCCGTTCCTATACAAGAAGGTATAGATTGGGACAAAACTGAATACAACATATTCAGCCCGACTGAACTTTTGATGATTCCACACATAACTGAAATTTCATTAAGTGACTTTATTACCTCTAGCACCTTTTCTGATGATTGGAACTTCGAGACTGTTAATAGCATGATGTCTGATCTAGGAAAATCAGCTGCATTCTCTAATCATGATTATTTAGACGGTTCATTAGACTATGAACAGCTTTATTGACACAGAGAAATTTATTTATGTATAACCAATGGGAGCATTGTCCTACATCACCAAAGGATAGCTAAAAAACGTTTGCAATGAAGTTTCCATATTTTTCAACGTTCACCATATCCAATCCATAAACGTTTTATTTAACAAATGTGAACAATACAGGAAAGAAAAATATGTTAACCAATACAGAACAGATTTATTCTGCAGCCTTTGTTTCCCAATTGTCTGGACAGGGTTTTGACTTTTGGAAAGACACGATTGACACAAAAATCTGTCTGGGGTAGAAAAGATTGGCAAGTACAGGGGATAGAAGCTTTAATTAGAGCCTGTATCATCCCACAGCAAATAATGTGTTTAAATGACACTGTCCAACAAACGTCTTGCCTTGGATTAGCCAAGATCAAAAACATGAACACTCCGTCCATACCTGCACCTGCAAGTAATAGCACTACACAGGGGGAGGTTGACGTACATACTATTTTACCTCACAACAGATCAGATCCTGAATGGGAAAAATGGTTGCTCTGCCCCATGGACACAAACAACTGTCAAGAACGATTCCTGAACAAAACACAGGGTTTCACTATCAATAGGCCAGACTCACGCTATGTTCAAAGACAACATCCAGGGGTAGTAACAACATACAGTGTAGGAAAATTATGCCTTGATTGGCTACATAAATCTACACTAGGGATTGTGAAACATCACTTATCTTTATTGAAAGAAGGCACAGACCTTAGGGATTTCTTGCTAGGTCCAATAAAACCGTGTCAAAAATGTTTCATATATGCCGGTATCTATGCTGCTTGTAATGAAATATAGAAGATTACCCAGGCAGAAACTGCATAAAGAATACGAGAAATTGATTGTATTCATTTAGAGAAAATTCTTGCTGTAGTCTACAATGGATTAACAACTCTGTCATCCAGGATATATTAATTGGGCAACATTGTATCCTCTGCCATAGACATTATGGAACAACACTTGGTCATGCTGCAACAAGGCCAGTCTCAACTACGTTCTATTTTGCTATTGGGCTTTACGGTACAAAACTTGCATGCAGGCTATGTGCCTTGGTGTTTAATCAACACAACGTCTCTGTTTTCAGAATTCAATCTCACTGATAAACAGGTCAAATTGAAACAAAAGGGAGCAAAATATACAGTGCTGAGCATTGAAAAACTGGAAAAAATGCCATTTACGGTAGTAGAAAAAACAGCTACCGAATGGATCATTCATGGCAAAATAATTCTGCCTGTTACAACTTTCCATTTTCAGTATTGCCTAAAAAATATACAAGAAGGCAAATATGAAAGGTTGGGTAAAGAATACATCAAGACATCCTGGGATTTGCACACACAGATGTTGGAGTGGGGGGCGTGAAGTGTTTCTTAGCGGTACACACTATGAAACTGCACTAAGCGGTTCTCTCCTATGTCAGGGTATTCATTTACACGGGGCTTGTACGGGTTCCAGTGCAAATTTCTCCTGTCACCTGAAAGGTTCACCAAGCCGCAGTGATTAATCCAATTTTTGGACAACTTTCAAATGGAAGTTACATTATATTGAATGATCACAGCTTCTGTGGCATGTTGCCAGGCATTCCGTGTCTAGTAATGGTTACTTCCAGGGTCACTTGCTGTAAGCAAGTTTTGTTCCCCAAAATAGACACAGTCAGGGAGTCACCTTTATGGCCTTCACTGAACATCTCTTCTATACAAATTGATACTTTAAGCAGATTGAAAGCCATTTCTTTACAACAAACCGTGCCTTTGACCTCGGCAAAAGCAACCTATGATCTACAAATTGCAAGGACTTTTGCTGAGATACAAGCTATGTTAAGTACAAACTACCCTACACATTTCACAGCAATGTTGGGACATATCTTAAACATGTCAGATATGAGCAGTAGTGTGCATGTATTTAAGAATGTATGTTCAGGACTGTTAACACCTTTTCAAGCAGTTCTCGGAATCATTCCAAACTTCATGCACTCAGTGTTTGGTGGTCTGCCGCTAATTCTAGCACTTGTTGCAGGAATCCTATTTTTATTCCTACTGTTATGGTATGGCAAGCCAATCTACTGGCATCACTCCCAGCACAGTAGGGAAAGCTCTCCTTGAAAGGATGTGTCATGAGCGCATAGTACAACTTTTGGGTTTACCTCGCCAACAAGAATTAAATACCACATGGTTTCTGTCATTCAGACCACTCTGGCAAGATTGCATCTTACCTGTTCTATGCTGCCTGCTTTGCTGTGAGAAATGCATGCTAGACATCTGTCTAACACTCCCATCAATCATGCCAATGGATATCGATACTCTGCTGGACCCGATGAAGAAAACAACAAACCTTCTCAGGGATTCCACTGATACTTGGTCCTTTTAAACCAACAAAGAAGAAATTGACACAGAAGCTGTAATATAAAATACATATTTATTAAACCTCAGATGAGGGAGACTACGTCACACAGAAACCTTAGCAAATGAATGAGGCAGTCTAAGGAGTACAGAAAACTGGGGCCTTCTATATGCTTAGGGTTACATGGTCAGCATAAGACCAAGAGTCAGTCCTGGCTCATGTAAGCATGCAAAATGACTAATATGGACATGAAAAATCTGCTTGCTCAACAAAGTGGGAGGAGCTAATAGTTGCTGTTTTTGGCAAGCACATCCTGACATTTACATACTAGGAACAGTTGCAAGGACAGCTGCAAGCTCAACTGAGCATGTGCGACGGAGGAAGATGCTGAATATAGTTTGTTTCTAGGCAGATTACAAGAACAGTCAACACTGAGGGATGACAGAGCACATGGCGAGCACGTGGCAGCACATTGCTAACTAAAATGGCTGCCAGAAATACAAAATGGCTTTCAGCTCATGCTAACAAATCTGTGCAATATTTAACACCGATAACGGCCCATGCTGTCCCCAGCGGCTAAAAATCCTGATGACGGCATTCATTGAGATCTCACAGACGCACATTGCTCCTGCTGAGGTACGAGAGGAAACAACGGGCATGCAGGTAACATCAGAAACGAACATTGCTGATGCTTCCAACGCTAAAGGTGATGCTTCACATCTATGTGCAGTTAGACTTCTAAACAAGGTATTCCAACTTTCACCTACAATTTTTTGTCTACAGGAATAGAGGAATAGAGGATTTCATGTTATCTCCATCCCCATACACTGACTGTTGAATCAGTATACAGTGTACCGGGAAAGACTCTGAATTTGGCCTTCATTTTTAAAAACAAAAGACAAGACTTGGAAATTTTTCCTATGATTATTTTTTTTCTCCAAATTTATATTTTTCTTTTCTGGACAACATAATCTGCTTACAGTAGAACTATTCATAGAGAATAGATTTCTTTGAACTTCTCCAGAGACAAATTGTTATCTTGTTAATTTCATCTATATCACCTGACATGAAATGGTTTCAAACTTTTTCTTCTGTAATTCGAACCATTTCATCATGTGTATATATTTATGTTCCTTCATCTAGCATTCACTGTAGACATATATTTAGAATGAAACTTTGCTTGAATATGTACAGCACCTTTTCATTCCATGCATAACCACTATTTTAGAGACATTTTTTTAGAATATGCTTTTAGATATGTTTTAGTGAATCATGTGATACTTTATTTTACATATCTATCATGTTTAGCATTTAGCATTTAGCATTTAGTAATGTTGTTCTATCGAAATTGGAGTCGGTGTTGTGTGTCTAATTAGATACCCGTACATAGGTTTACTGAATCATGTCCTTATATAGGCACAATTTGCATTCTCCTTATTTAGGCATAGAATGCCAGTCCTTATTTTGGCTTTGGCCATGCAATCCAAATACAGGCATGCTTACCTACATCCGTCCATCCCACTTCACAACCAGTTCTTAGAAACCCGACCCTTAAGCCATTGGGACATTCCCTCCTTGGATGATTGATTTCTAGGGGTGGGCAGAATTTGCATAAATGCGTTACGCAAATCTCCTTGAAACTGTAAAAAAACTCAGCGAACAGGCAGAAATTCCGCAAAAACACGGAATTGCTTGTTCACAATGCTTTTTTCCCGTTCACAATCGCTGTTTGCGTGCTCAGAGGGAAATATCTCGCAAACACACATTTTGAGAACGTGAACCAGCAAACATTTTGCGAAGTCACGGAATGCAGAATTTTGGCCATTGTTAGACTAGGCGGTCTCTAGTTGGCAGAGGTATACACTTCTGACAAATAGGGACTCACCTCCTCTAGTCAGGGCAAGGGGATCACACACTTAGATAACCCCTGCTCACCCCCTCGGTATCTTGGCAAAGCAGATAGGCTTATCTTAGAGGCAGTGCGTTAAGCATTTACGACCACATACAGTAATAAAGTAAAGACACTACAAATGGACACGACACAGTAGTATTATAAAAATACGAAGGTTTATATAAGGCTTAGCACAAGCCCAAATAATGACAAAAATATACCACAATCTTAATAAATACTCTTGGAAGGAAAAATAATAGTTCAAGCGTATTTTCTTCTTAGCACAAAGTCTTTAGTGACAAAATGCAAGTCTTCGTTTTTAGATCACAGTTCCTGGCAACAATGTAACCCACACGGGAGTCACACAACGTTGAGGCAAAGTTAATCCAAAGGTTCGGCGTCGACTCCGAGGAGCGCTACGTCTAGCCCGGAGTCACACGGACCCCCAACAACACAGTACCTTGGAAAAGTGAAGCACACGATGATCAGCGGCGTCGAGCAAGCCGGCGTCGCATCTTCGGTGTCGATCAGGCCTCAGTAGTCGTCAATGTCGATGATGATGTTGCAAGAGTGAGCAGCGCTCACGGCGTCGGGAGGGCTCGGAGTCGATGCGATCAGCGGTGGTGCAGATATGGGGTCACTTGGAGCTGGAGCCGAACTCACTACTCACTGTGGTCGCTACTGTCGTCGATCGGGCCCGGCGGCCGGCGTCGAGGAAGCGGGACACTGGAGCCGTTACTCACGATGTCGAGCTGGATTCGGCGTTGTCCGTCGGCATCGAGATTGCTGGATTCTTTCAGAGGTGCTGGACTCTCAGGGTCTGGCACAAGCACTTTTAGCAAACGGTGAAGTCCTTTAGCCCTGTGACTTCAACAGGAGGCTGGCACTCTTCCAGCCCTTGGAGATTTCCTTGGCAAAGTTCGAGAGTACACACTCAGTTCCTCTCTCCTGGTTCCTTGGCAAAAATAAAGAAGCAACTGCAGGATTCCCCCCAGCAAACAACACTCTGGCAGAAGGGGTAGGCAAGTCCTTGGATCAGCAGGCTTCTTGTCCTTGGTTCATGGTTCCTTGTCAGAATTGATCTAAAATCTTGGCTCAAGGGTCCTTCTCTTATACCCCTTTTCGGCTTTGATCCCCTTGTCCATGCAGGGGAACTCCCCCTCATTCCAGGTCTGTGGTGGATGTAGCCAGGTGGTGACACCTGGCCGATTCACGGTGCAGGGCTAGGTCCTCGGACGCCCAGCAGGAAGTGGAGCCAGTATTGTCACTGGCAGGAGCAGAGCTATCCGTCGCTCGGCAAGAGGTGAAGCCAGCATTGTATCGGGCAGGGCCGGCTATCAAGAGCTACTCTTCCCCTACTCTCAATGCAAATGCACCACTCACCCCACACTGACTCATTCAGAAATCTGGAGCCACCCAGCCCCGGTCACACACTCACCAAACCAGCAGAAACCAGAAATAGTTAGACAAGAAAATAGTCACTTTCTAAAAGTGCTATTTTCAAACCCAGAGTCCAAAAACCTTCCACCCAAATAGATGCGTTATCAAACCCCGAGTTCAGGGATACCAAACTCGACATTGCACCATGCTCCCCGAGCCAGCTAGGATCATACCATTAATAATCCCGGCAGCCCTTTCTAACAAAAGGAGAGCAGGCGACCTTACAATAGTGAAGTACGAATATGGTGATACTTCACTATTAGGACATGCTAACTTCGTCAGACTTGTTCTACCTTATACTTACAATGCACCCTGCCCTCGGGCCTACCATAGGGGTGACTAATATGAAGTTAAGGGAAGGTTTGGAGGACTGGCAAGTAGACGTACTTGCGCAGTCCGCGTGACAGTACAAGACTGTACGTAGGTCTCGCAATGACAGACCTGTAGACATACTTTTACTAGGCCGCTCGTGTGGGTGGCACAACACGTGCTGCAAGCCCACTAGCAAAAAACACAGATAATGGACCGAATGTAGAACAATGTCATACATTCACCCCAGTACAAGGATCTGGGCCTAAATCCATCGTTTTTTTGCACTCCACACCACCCTGGGTTAGACACTGGCTATATGCAAATCAGCTCTGACCCTGTGCCTCATGGGAACAGTCCAGTCCGAACAACCAAGCCATGTCTTTCAAAGACCGGAATCAAGCATCCAAGGATCGGTTTCTAGCTATCAGCCTTCATCAGCCTGGATAGCTTGACTCCAGTGGTGTGGAGAGCCTGGGACTCACGTCTGAGTATACCCAGCACACTCGGGGCGAAAATTGCAAAAAACACAGATGATGGACATAATGTAGAACAATGTCATACATTCACCCCAGTACAAGGATCTGGGCCTAAATCCATCATTTTTTTTGCACTCCACACCACCCTGGGTTAGACACTGGCTAAATGCAAATCAGCTCTGACCCTTTGCCTCATGGGAACAGTCCAGTCCGAACTACCAAGCCATCTTTCGAAGACCGGAATCAAGCATCCAAGGACTGGTTTCTGGCTATCAGCCTTCCTCAGCCTGGATAGCTTGACTCCAGTGGTGTGGAGAGCCTGGGACTCACGTCTGAGTATACCCAGCACAATCGGGGTGAAAATTGCAAAAAACACAGATGATGGACATAATGTAGAACAATGTCATACATTCACCCCAGTACAAGGATCTGGGCCTAAATCCATCGTTTTTTTGCACTCCACACCACCCTGGGTTAGACACTGGCTAAATGCAAATCAGCTCTGACCCTGTGCCTCATAGGAACAGTCCAGTCCGAACTACCAAGCCATGTCTTTCCCAGACCGGAATCAAGCATCCAAGGACCGGTTTCTGGCTATCAGCCTTCATCAGCCTGGATAGCTTGACTCCAGTGGTGTGGAGGGCCTGGGACTCGCGTCTGAGTATACCCAGCACACTCAGGATGAAAATTGCAAAAAACACAGCTGATGGACATAATGTAGAACAATGTCATACATTCACCCCAGTACAAGGATCTGGGCCTAAATCCATTGTTTTTTTGCACTCCACACCACCCTGGGTTAGACACTGGCTAAATGCAAATCAGCTCTGACCCTGTGCCTCATGGGAACAGTCCAGTCCGAACTACCAAGCCATGTCTTTCCCAGACCAGAATCAAGCATCCAAGGACCGGTTTCTGGCTATCAGCCTTCATCAGCCTGGATAGCTTGAGTCCAGTGGTGTGGAGAGCCTGGGACTCACGTCTGAGTATACCCAGCACACTCAGGGTGAAAATTGAAAAAAACACAGATAATGGACAGAATGTAGAACAATGTCATACATTCACCCCAGTACAAGGATCTGGGCCTAATTCCATTGTTTTTTAGCACTCCAAGCCACCCTGGGTTAGACACTGGCTAAATGCAAATCAGCTCTAACCCTGTGCCTCATGGGAACAGTCCAGTCCGAACTACCAAGCCATGTCTTTCAAAGACCGGAATCAAGCATCCAAGGAACGGTTTCTGGCTATCAGCCTTCATCAGCCTGGATAGCTTGACTCCAGTGGTGTGGAGAGCCTGGGACTCATGTCTGAGTATACCCAGCACACTCAGGGTGAAAATTGCAAAAAACACAGATGATGGACATAATGTAGAACAATGTCATACATTCACCCCAGTACAAGGATCTGGGCCTAAATCCATCGTTTTTTTGCACTCCACACCACCCTGGGTTAAACACTGGCTAAATGCAAATCAGCTCTGACCCTGTGCCTCATGGGAACAGTCCAGTCCGAACTACCAAGCCATGTCTTTCCCAGACCGGAATCAAGCATCCAAGGATCGGTTTCTAGCTTCCAGTGGTGTGGAGAGCCTGGGACTCACGTCTGAGTATACCCAGCACACTCGGGGCGAAAATTGCAAAAAACACAGATGATGGACATAATGTAGAACAATGTCATACATTCACCCCAGTACAAGGATCTGGGCCTAAATCCATCGTTTTTTTTGCACTCCACACCACCCTGGGTTAGACACTGGCTAAATGCAAATCAGCTCTGACCCTTTGCCTCATGGGAACAGTCCAGTCCGAACTACCAAGCCATCTTTCGAAGACCGGAATCAAGCATCCAAGGACCGGTTTCTGGCTATCAGCCTTCCTCAGCCTGGATAGCTTGACTCCAGTGGTGTGGAGAGCCTGGGACTCACGTCTGAGTATACCCAGCACAATCGGGGTGAAAATTGCAAAAAACACAGATGATGGACATAATGTAGAACAATGTCATACATTCACCCCAGTACAAGGATCTGGGCCTAAATCCATCGTTTTTTTGCACTCCACACCACCCTGGGTTAGACACTGGCTAAATGCAAATCAGCTCTGACCCTGTGCCTCATAGGAACAGTCCAGTCCGAACTACCAAGCCATGTCTTTCCCAGACCGGAATCAAGCATCCAAGGACCGGTTTCTGGCTATCAGCCTTCATCAGCCTGGATAGCTTGACTCCAGTGGTGTGGAGGGCCTGGGACTCGCGTCTGAGTATACCCAGCACACTCAGGATGAAAATTGCAAAAAACACAGCTGATGGACATAATGTAGAACAATGTCATACATTCACCCCAGTACAAGGATCTGGGCCTAAATCCATTGTTTTTTTGCACTCCACACCACCCTGGGTTAGACACTGGCTAAATGCAAATCAGCTCTGACCCTGTGCCTCATGGGAACAGTCCAGTCCGAACTACCAAGCCATGTCTTTCCCAGACCAGAATCAAGCATCCAAGGACCGGTTTCTGGCTATCAGCCTTCATCAGCCTGGATAGCTTGACTCCAGTGGTGTGGAGAGCCTGGGACTCACGTCTGAGTATACCCAGCACACTCAGGGTGAAAATTGAAAAAAACACCGATAATGGACAGAATGTAGAACAATGTCATACATTCACCCCAGTACAAGGATCTGGGCCTAATTCCATTGTTTTTTAGCACTCCAAGCCACCCTGGGTTAGACACTGGCTAAATGCAAATCAGCTCTAACCCTGTGCCTCATGGGAACAGTCCAGTCCGAACTACCAAGCCATGTCTTTCCCAGACCGGAATCAAGCATCCAAGTACCGGTTTCTGGCTATCAGCCTTCATCAGCCTGGATAGCTTGACTCCAGTGGTGTGGAGAGCCTGGGACTCACGTCTGAGTATACCCAGCACACTCAGGGTGAAAATTGAAAAAAACACAGATAATGGACAGAATGTAGAACAATGTCATACATTCTCCCCAGTACAAGGATCTGGGCCTAAATCCATCGTTTTTTTGCATTCCACACCACCCTGGGTTAGACACTGGCTGAATGCAAATCAGCTCTGACCCTGTGCCTCATGGGAACAGTCCAGTCCGAACTACCAAGCCATGTCTTTCCCAGACCGGAATCAAGCATCCAAGGACCGGTTTCTGGCTATCAGCCTTCATCAGCCTGGATAGCTTGACTCCAGTGGTGTGGAGAGCCTGGGACTCACG
Source organism: Lissotriton vulgaris (assembly GCF_964263255.1). Classification (NCBI taxonomy): domain Eukaryota; kingdom Metazoa; phylum Chordata; class Amphibia; order Caudata; family Salamandridae; genus Lissotriton; species Lissotriton vulgaris. Next base: position 533,128,294 of record NC_141698.1, read on the forward strand.
TCTGAGTATACCCAGCACACTCGGGGTGAAAATTGCAAAAAACACAGATAATGGACAGAATGTAGAACAATGTCATACATTCACCCCAGTACAAGGATCTGGGCCTAAATCCATCGTTTTTTTGCACTCCACACCACCCTGGTTTAGACACTGACTAAATGCAAATCAGCTCTTACCCTGTGCCTCATGGGAACAGTCCAGTCCGAATTACCAAGCCATGTCTTTCCCAGACCGGAATCAAGCATCCAAGGACCGGTTTCCGGCTATCAGCCTTCATCAGCCTGGATAGCTTGACTCCAGTGGTGTGGAGAGCCTGGGACTCATATCTGAGTATACCCAGCACACTCAGGGTGAAAATTGCAAAAAACACAGATGATGGACATAATGTAGAACAATGTCATACATTCACCCGAGTACAAGGATCTGGGCCTAAATCCATCGTTTTTTTGCACTCCACACCACCCTGGGTTAGACACTGGCTAAATGCAAATCAGCTCTGACCCTGTGCCTCATGGGAACAGTCCAGTCCGAACTACCAAGCCATGTCTTTCCCAGACCGGAATCAAGCATCCAAGTACCGGTTTCTGGCTATCAGCCTTCATCAGCCTGGATAGCTTGACTCCAGTGGTGTGGAGAGCCTGGGACTCACGTCTGAGTATACCCAGCACACTCAGGGTGAAAATTGAAAAAAAAACAGATAATGGACAGAATGTAGAACAATGTCATACATTCTCCCCAGTACAAGGATCTGGGCCTAAATCCATCGTTTTTTTGCACTCCACACCACCCTGGGTTAGACACTGGCTGAATGCAAATCAGCTCTGACCCTGTGCCTCATGGGAACAGTCCAGTCCGAACTACCAAGCCATGTCTTTCCCAGACCGGAATCAAGCATCCAAAGACCGGTTTCTGGCTATCAGCCTTCATCAGCCTGGATAGGTTGACTCCAGTGGTGTGGAGAGCCTGGGACTCACGTCTGAGTATACCCAGCACACTCGGGGTGAAAATTGCAAAAAACACAGATAATGGACAGAATGTAGAACAATGTCATACATTCACCCCAGTACAAGGATCTGGGCCTAAATCCATCGTTTTTTTGCACTCCACACCACCCTGGGTTAGACACTGGCTAAATGCAAATCAGCTCTTACCCTGTGCCTCATGGGAACAGTCCAGTCCGAATTACCAAGCCATGTCTTTCCCAGACCGGAATCAAGCATCCAAGGACCGGTTTCCGGCTATCAGCCTTCATCAGCCTGGATAGCTTGACTCCAGTGTTGTGGAGAGCCTGGGACTCATGTCTGAGTATACCCAGCACACTCAGGGTGAAAATTGCAAAAAACACAGATGATGGACATAATGTAGAACAATGTCATACATTCACCCCAGTACAAGGATCTGGGCCTAAATCCATCGTTTTTTTGCACTCCACACGACCCAGGGTTAGACACTGGCTAAATGCAAATCAGCTCTGACCCTGTGCCTCATGGGAACAGTCCAGTCCGAACTACCAAGTCATGTCTTTCCCAGACCGGAATCAAGCATCCAAGTACCGGTTTCTGGCTATCAGCCTTCATCAGCCTGGATAGCTTGACTCCAGTGGTGTGGAGAGCCTGGGACTCACGTCTGAGTATACCCAGCACACTCAGGGTGAAAATTGAAAAAAACACAGATAATGGACAGAATGTAGAACAATGTCATACATTCTCCCCAGTACAAGGATCTGGGCCTAAATCCATCGTTTTTTTGCACTCCACACCACCCTGGGTTAGAAACTGGCTGAATGCAAATCAGCTCTGACCCTGTGCCTCATGGGAACAGTCCAGTCCGAACTACCAAGCCATGTCTTTCCCAGACCGGAATCAAGCATCCAAGGACCGGTTTCTGGCTATCAGCCTTCATCAGCCTGGAGAGCTTGACTCCAGTGGTGTGGAGAGCCTGGGACTCACGTCTGAGTATACCCAGCACACTCGGGGTGAAAATTGCAAAAAACACAGATAATGGACAGAATGTAGAACAATGTCATACATTCACCCCAGTACAAGGATCTGGGCCTAAATCCATCGGTTTTTTGCACTCCACACCACCCTGGGTTAGACACTGGCTAAATGCAAATCAGCTCTTACCCTGTGCCTCATGGGAACAGTCCAGTCCGAATTACCAAGCCATGTCTTTCCCAGACCGGAATCAAGCATCCAAGGACCGGTTTCCGGCTATCAGCCTTCATCAGCCTGGATAGCTTGACTCCAGTGGTGTGGAGAGCCTGGGACTCACGTCTCAGTATACCCAGCACACTCGGGGTGAAAATTGCAAAAAACACAGATAATGGACAGAATGTAGAACAATGCCATACATTCACCCCAGTACAAGGATCTGGGCCTAAATCCATCGTTTTTTTGTACTCCAAACCACCCTGGGTTAGACACTGGCTAAATGCAAATCAGCTCAGACCCTGTGCCTCATGGGAACAGTCCAGTCCGAACTACCAAGCCATATCTTTCCCAGACCGGAATCAAGCATTCTGTTCATCAACTGTGTATTTTGCAATTTTCACCCCGAGTGTGCTGGGTATACTCAGACGTGAGTCCCAAGCTCTCCACACCACTGGAGTTAAGCTATCCAGGCTGATAAAGGCTGATAGCCAGAAACCGGTCCTTGGATGCTTGATTCCGGTCTGGGAAAGACATTGCTTGTTAGTTCGGACTGGACTGTTCCTATGAGGCACAGGGTCAGAGCTGATTTGCATATAGCCAATGTCTAACCCAGGGTGGTGTGGAGTGCAAAAAAACGATGGATTTAGGCCCAGATCCTTGTACTGGGGTGAATGTATGACATTGTTCTACATTCTGTCCATCAACTGTGTTTTTTGCAATTTTCACCCCGAGTGTGCTGGGTATACTCAGACGTGAGTCCCAGGCTCTCCACACCACTGGAGTGAAGCTATCAAGGCTGATAGCCAGAAACCGGTCCTTGGATGCTTGATTCCGGTCTGGGAAAGACATGGCTTGGTAGTTCGGACTGGACTGTTCCCATGAGGCACAGGGTCAGAGCTGATTTGCATATAGCCAGTGTCTAACCCAGGGTGGTGTGGAGTGCAAAAAAACGATGGATTTATGCCCAGATCCTTGTACTGGGGTGAATGTATGACATTGTTCTACATTCTGCCCATCAACTGTGTTTTTTGCAACTTTCACCCCGAGTGTGCTGGATATACTCAGACGTGAGTCCCAGGCTCTCCACACCACTGGAGTCAAGCTATCCAGGCTGATGAAGGCTGATAGCCAGAAACCGGTCCTTGGATGCTCGATTCCGGTCTGGGAAAGACATGGCTTGGTAGTTCGGACTGGACTGTTCCCATGAGGCACAGGGTCAGAGCTGATTTGCATATAGCCAGTGTCTAACCCAGGGTGGTGTGGAGTCCAAAAAAACGATGGATTTAGGCCCAGATCCTTGTTCTGTGGTGAATGTATGACATTGTTCTACATTCTGTCCATCAACTGTGTTTTTTGCAATTTTCACCCCGAGTGTGCTGGGTATACTCAGACATGAGTCCCAGGCTCTCCACGCCACTGAAGTCAAGCTATCCAGGCTGAAGAAGGCTGATAGCCAGAAACCGGTCCTTGGATGCTTGATTCCGGCCTGGGAAAGACATGGCTTGGTAGTTCAGACTGGACTGTTCCCATGAGGCACAGGGTCAGAACTGATTTGCATATAGCCAGTGTCTAACCCAGGGTGGTGTGGAGTGCAAAAAAACAATGGATTTAGGCCCAGATCCTAGTATTGGGTTGAATGTATGAAATTGTTCTACATTCTGTCCATCAACTGTGTTTTTTGCAATTTTCACCCAAGTGTGCTGGGTATACTCAGACGTGAGACCCAGGCTCTCCACACCACTGGAGTCAAGCTATCCAGGCTGATGAAGGCTGATAGCCAGAAACCTGTCCTTGGATGCTTGATTTAGGTCTGGGAAAGACATGGCTTGGTACTTCGGACTGGACTGTTCCCATGAGGCACAGGGTCAGAGCTGCTTTGCATATAGCCAGTGTCTAACCCAGAGTGGTGTGGAGTGCAAAAAAATGATGAATTTAGGCCCTGATCCTTGTACTGGGGTGAATGTATGACATTGTTCTACATTCTGTCCATCAACTGTGTTTTTTGCAATTTTCACCCCGAGTGTGCTGGGTATACTCAGACGTGAGTCCCAGGCTCTCCACACCACTTGAGTCAAGCTATCCAGGCTGATGAAGGCTGATAGCCAGAAACCGGTCCTTGGATGCTTGATTCCGGTCTGGGAAAGACATGGCTTGGTAGTTCAGACTGGACTGTTCCCATGAGGCACAGGGTCAGAGCTGATTTGCATATAGCCAGTGTCTAACCCAGGGTGGTGTGGAGTGCAAAAAAACGATGGATTTAGGCCCAGATGCTTGTACTGGGGTGAATGTATGACATTGTTCTACATTCTGTCCATCAACTGTGTTTTTTGCAAGCCCACTAGCGGCACTTGTATTTACAAGCCCTGGCACTCCGCGTGTACTAGACTAGGGACTGACAGTAAACCAAATAAGCCAAACATGGAATTCAATCAATACAGTAATTTAACATAGGGAGCACTTGCACCGCGGCACTGATCAGCAGTGGCACAGTGCCCAGAGCGATATAACAGCAAAAACATCATAAACAGAGGAGGCAAATGGAAAAAATGGAGGAGAGACTCAAGCCAATGATGTCAGGTCTAACACAAGTCCCCTCCAGCTGAAATGTGGAGAGAACTACCCTTGACCTAGGGAGTCCTCATCACTAAGGCAGAAAAATCTGGACAGACCTTCAGCATTGGCGTGATCTGTACCAGGGCGGTGTTCCACCGTAAAGTCCATCCCCTGTAGTGAAATGGACCACCTCAACAGTTTCGGATTCTCACCCCTCATCGGCATCAACCATCTGAGGGGCCTGTGGTCTATCTGAACCTGGAAGTGAGTCCCAAACTGGTAGGGTCTTAGCTTCTTCAGTGCCCAGACCACTGCAAATGCTTCTCGCTCTATCGCACTCCACCTCTGTTCCCTGGGAAGTAACCTCCTACTGATGAAGGCTATAGGTAAGTCTCGTCCCTCTTCATTCACCTGAGCTAGAACAGCCCCCACGCCATGCTCTGAAGCGTCCGTCTGGACAATAAACTCTTTAGAAAAGTCGGGTGCCTGGAGTATGGATGCCGTACACATTGCAGTTTTCAGGGCGTCAAAGGCCGTTTGACAGGCGTCAGTCCAAATCACATTTCGCGGCTGCTTCCTGGAAGTCAGCAACGTCATAGGGTGCACAATGTTATCATAATCCTTGAAGAAACTCCTCTAGTCACCCGTGAGTCCTAAGAAGGCTCTCACCTTTTGGATTTTGGGCGGTGCCCAAGCAAGGATGGTATCGATCTTGGGTTGCAGGGGGGCCTCCTTGCCGCTCCCTACTTGGTGCCCCAAGTACACCACTGAACCCTGCCCAATCTGGCACTTACTGGCCTTGATTGTGAGGCCTGCTTGGCGCAGGGCCAACAACACTTCCTGGAGGTGGCGCAAGTGTTCCTCCCAACTGGCGCTGAACACTGCGATGTCGTCCAGGTAGGCGGCACTGAAATCCTCCAGTCCAGCCAAGACCTGGTTGACCAACCTCTGGAAGGTGGCAGGGGCTTTCTTCATCCCAAAGGGCATAACCCGGAACTGGTAGAGCCCATCTGGTGTGGAGAATGCGGACCTCTCCTTTGCCCCATCAGTTAAGGCGATCTGCCAGTACACAGACGTCAGATCAAACGTACTAAGGTACCGGGCAGCCACCAACCGATCTACTAGCTCATCAACTCCGGGGATGGGGTGCGCGCCAGTCTTGGTGACTGAATTGAGTCCTCGGTAATCCACGCAGAACCGTAGTTCGGGTGAAGCACCAGGCGCTGCAGCCTTCAGGACCAAGACCACTGGGCTGGCCCAAGGACTGCTAGAGGACGCAACCACCCCTAAGGCAAACATTTTGGAGACCTCCTCCTTAATGTATGCTCTGATCTTGTCAGTCACCCTGTAAGCCTTGTGCTTCACAGGAGGGCTGTCCCCGGTGTCCACATCATGGACACACCAGTGAGTGACACCAGGAATCAAGGAGAACAGATCAGCGAATTGTCCCAACAGTTGGCGACAATTTTGCTGCTGTTCAAGGGTCAGTGTGTCAGAGAGGACAACACCATCCACTGACCCGTCTTGCTCTTTTGCGTACAGGAGGTCAGGAAGAGGCTCGCTCTCCTCCTCCATTCCAGCATCTGTAGTGAGGAGCGTGCCCACTTCGGACCTTTCTAAGTGGGGCTTTAACTGGTTGACATGCAGGACCCTAAAGGGGTTCCTGGGAGATTTCAAGTCCACCAAATAGGTGACATCGCTCTTCTTCTCCACAACCTTAAATGGTCCAGTCCACTTGTCCTTGAGCGCACAAGGTTCCACAGGGGACATGACCCAAACTTCTTGACAAGGCTGAAGTTCGACCAGAGTGGCATTCCGGTCGTACCACCTCTTCATCTCTTCCTGGCTGGCCTCCAAATTTGCCTGAGCAAGATCTCTGAAGCGCCGAGTCTGGTTCCAAAAGGCCAGCATATAACTGTATACATCCTGGGGAGGTTTCCTGGGAGATTGCTCCCAGCCTTCTTTGACCAGACTCAAAGGTCCTCTTACCGGGTGACCATACAAAAGCTCCAAGGGGCTGAACCCTAGAGACTTCTGCGGCACCTTTCGGTAAGCAAACAGCAGGCATGGCAAGAGGACGTCCCATTTACGCCTCATTGGTTCTTCAAGACCCATGATCATGCCTTTAAGGGTCCGGTTGAATCTCTCAACCAGCCCATTTCCTTGAGGGTGGTAAGGAGTGGTGAACTTGTAGGTTACCCCACACTCTTTCCACAGAGACTTCATATAATTGGAAATGAAGTTGGTGCCCCGGTCTGACACCACCTCTCTGGAGAACCCCATGCGGGAGAAAACACCCATCAGTGCCCGTCCCACCACGGGGGCCATCACTGTTCGGAGAGGGATGGCTTCCGGGTACCGTGTGGCATGGTCCACCAAGACCAGGATGAACCTCTTGCCCAGGGCTGTCTTGGGGTCCAGGGGCCCAACAATGTCAATCCCCACCCAGTCAAAGGGGGTACTGACGACTGGAAAAGGTTGGAGGGGAGCCTTCTGCTTCCTTCCGCTTTTCCCACTTGCCTGGCAAGTGTGACAGGTTTTGCAATGGATGTCTACATCCCTTCTCATCTGAGGCTAATAAAATGGGTGACCAGCATGTCATAGGTCTTGTCCTGCCCCAGATGTCCAGCTAACGGAATGTCATGAGCCAAACCCAGTAGGAAGGCTCTGAAGCGCTGGGGTACCACCAGCACACGGGCTGACCCAGGCTCAGCAGCCTTAGGCTCGCTTTACAGGAGGTTGTTCTCCCAGTAGACAAAATGCGATCCTGACTGATCACCTGTGGTTTGGGCTGAGGCCTGCTGCCTCATACCCACAAGAGAAGGGCACACTTTCTGTTCTGCACAAAATTCTTCCCTGGAGGGACCACCATCCTGCTGCCAATGGGTCAGCTCGGGCAGGTCTCCCAGTTCAGCAACTTGTTCCCCTGTGGGCTCCAGGACATCCCCCTCTGGGTCTACCTCCTCCTGGACCACGGGAACGGTGGGGGCTGGTTTCCCGCGCCTCCTGCCTCTTCTCTTCACAGCTGGGTCCTGGGCCGTAGTTTCAGGCTCCGGGACCCTATCAACACCCTTACTCGCTGTCATCGATTGAGTGGTCGCACACACCCACTCTGGCACACCCAACATTTTCAAATGCGATTTTCGCTCCACCTTAGCCCAAGGGAAGTTTTCCAAATCATTGCCCAGGAGACTATCAACAAGCATGACGGGCCTCACAGCAACTTGAAGAGTACCTCAAACTCCCCCCCATTCAAAGGAAACTTAAGCTACCTCACACTCTTTCTGGGAGTTGTCGGCAGCTATTACGGGGTAGAATGCGTGGGGAACCACCTGCTCTCTGGACACCAAGTGACACTTGACAGCTGTCACACTCGCTCCGGTGTCTCTGAGAGCCTCCACTCTATGGCCATTAATGGTCACCCACTGCCTATATTAATTAGTGTTACTAGGCAGAGGGGGTGGCGGGACCATTTCCATGTCTCCTAGCGAGACCAGGGACATCTCTGCGGGACCCCTCCCACCATGGGCAACCATCTCCTCCCCTCCCAGGGCTACACTCGCCAACTGACGGGGGGTGCACGTGGTTGTGCATTCGAGTCCCTCATGGGACACTGGGGATCGTACAAATGATGTCCCACCTGCTTACAAACATAGCAGGTCATGGGGCCCCTATGAACAGGTTTACCTGTCGGGGCTCCGGATTTCTTCATAGGGGGAGGCTGGGAACCTTTCCCTTGGTTCCCTTGGGGATTACTTTGGGGCCCTTTCTGGGACTCCTTCTGTTTACCCTTGTCCCCCCCCCACTCTTCTGCTGGGGACCCTACCCACCTTTGGCTGAGTCTCCCACTGGACCCTTTTGGACCGTGGTACTGACCCAGCGGTCCGCCTCCTCTGCAAGTTTTCTAGGGTTAGATATCTTGCTATCAATAAGGTGCTGGCGCAGCTCTGGAAAACAGTTATTCGACAAGTGCTCCCAAGCAAACAAATCATAAAGAGCTTCGTAACTTTCCACTTTGCTGTCCTTTACCCAACCATCCATGGCTCTGCAAAAATATGACACATAATCAACCCACGTCGTACCAGGCAATTTCTTACATTCTCTAAAAGCTTGTCTGTACTTCTCTGGGGTAAGGCCATACCTCAACATTAAAGCATCCTTCATATGAGTATACGACATCCTATCCTCCATAGGAATATCTAACAGGGTATCTCTCCCCTCATTCACAAAGCGACCCCACAACCCGCTCCCCAATCCTTCTCAGGGACCCGGTGGACCAACAATGCTAACTCATACGCTTTAAACCATTGGCCAATATCTTCATTCTTATGATAATCTTTGATCACATCTTTGGGAGAATAAAACCTACTTTCTGCAGGCACAGATGGGACGCTGCCACCAGAGGGATTCAACTCTAAACTCTTTGCTTGCAGCTCCATCTCCCTCACCATTTTCTCACGTTCAAAAGCTAACTTTTCTCTTTCGAACTCTAATATTTTTAATCTCCATATCAGCTTCTCTTCTTCCTCTTGCATTTTCTATCTCCAACTGCCCATCTATCTTAAGTTTTGCCATTTCCATGTTGTAGGTGCGTTCCTTCGATCTTTCTTCTCTTTCTTCGGGGGAAAGACCTTTGGAGGAAACACTGCTACCAGTGGAGGACACAGGCCCATTCACTGACACCTCCTCATCCCCTTCCACTGGCAGTACCACCACCGGATCAGTGGGATTTCTGGCCGCTAACCAGGCTTCCGAGGCTTTCAGATATTCCCCTTTCTTGGAGATGCCTGGGGTAGGAACTTTAAACTGCTTGCAAAAGGATTTCAGCTCATATAATTTGTAATCGTTTATCTTTGCTTTATCAAATTCCTCCACAACAACAGGGGTAGTGACTCCGGCATCACTCATGGTCAAAACTGGCAGTGTGCAAACAAGCTTCAGAAAAGTGGAGGACAAAAATAGAATATCCTATCCAAAAAACAGATTGTGGCTGCGCTATGGTCTGCTTCCACTATGTAGCGTACACTAATCACTGCACATGAGTCGTAAACGCAAAGTTCAAATCCTCACCGCTGACCCACCAATGTTAGACTCGGTGGTCTCTAGTTGGCAGAGGTATACACTTCTGACAAATAAGGACTCACCTCCTCTAGTCAGGGCAAGGGGATCACACACTTAGATAACCCCTGCTCACCACCTCCGTAGCTTGGCAAAGCAGATAGGCTTATCTTAGAGGCAGTGAGTTAAGCATTTACGACCACATACAGTAATAAAGTGAAGACACTACAAATGGACACAACACAGTAGTATTATAAAAATACGAAGGTTTATATAAGGCTTAGCACAAGACCAAATAACGACAAAAATATACCACAATCTTAATAAATACTCTTGGAAGGAAAAATAATAGTTCAAGCGTAGTTTCTTCTTAGTACAAAGTCTTTAGTGACAAAAGGCAAGTCTTCTTCTTTAGATCACAGTTCTTGGCAACAATGTAACCCACAAGGGAGTCACACAACTTCGAGGCAAAGTTATTCCAAAGGTTCGGCGTCGACCGCGAGGAGCGCTACGTCGAGCCCGGAGTCACACGGACCCCCAACAACACAGTACCTTGGAAAAGTGAAGCACACGATGATCAGCGGCATCGAGCAAGCCGGCGTCGCGTCTTCGGTGGCGATCAGGCCTCAGTAGTCGTCAATGTCGATGATGATGTTGCAAGAGTGAGCAGCGCTCACGGCATCGGGAGGGCTCGGAGTCGATGCGATCCGTGGCGGTGCAGACACGGGGTCACTTGGAGCTGGAACCGAACTCACTACTCACTGGCATCGCTACTGGGGCCCGGCGGCCGGCGTCGAGGAAGCGGGACACTGGAGCCATTACTCACGATGTTGAGCTGGATTTGGCGTCGTCCGTCGGCATCGAGATTGCTGGATTCTTTCAGAGGTGCTGCACTCTCAGGGTCCGGCACAAGCACTTTTTGGCAAACGGTGAAGTCCTTTAGCCCTGTGACTTCAACAGGAGGCTGGCACTCTTCCAGCCCTTGGAGATTTCCTTGGCAAAGTTCGAGAGTACACACTCAGTTCCTCTCTCCTGGTTCCTTGGCAAAAATAAAGAAGCAACTGCAGGATTCCCCCTAGCAAACAGCACTCTGGCAGAAGGGGTAGGCAAGTCCTTGGATCAGCAGGCTTCTTGTCCTTGGTTCAGGGTTCCTTGACAGAATTGATATAAAATCTTGGTTCAGGGGTCCTTCTCTTATACCCTTTTTCGGCTTTGATCCCTTTGTCCATGCAGGGGAACTCCCCCTCATTCCGGGTCTGTGCTGGGTGTAGTCAGGCGGTGACACCTGGCCAATTCACGGTGCAGGGCTGGGTCCTCGGACGCCCAGCAGGAGATGGAGCCAGTATTGTCACTGGCAGGAGCAGAGCTATCCGTTGTTTTGCAGGAGGTGGAGCCAGCATTGTATCGGGCAGGGCCGGCTATCAAGAGCTACTCTTCCCCTGCTCTCAATGCAAATGCACCACTCACCCCACACTGACTCATTCAGAACTCTGAAGCCACCCAGCCCCGGTCACACACACACCAAACCAGCAGAAACCAGAAATAGTTAGACAAGAAAATAGTCACTTTTTAAAAGTGCTATTTTCAAACCCAGAGTCCAAAAACCATCCACTCAAATGGATGCGTTATCAAACCCCGAGTTCAGGGATACCAAACTCGACATTGCACCATGCTCCCCGAGCCAGCTAGGATCATACCATTAATAATCCCGGCAGCCCATTCTAACTAATGGAGAGCAGGCGACCTTACGATAGTGAAGCACGAATATGGCGGTAGTTCACTATTAGGACATGCCAACTTCATCAGGCTTGTCTACCTTATACTTACAATGCACCCCGCCCTCGGGCCTACCATAGGGGTGACTAATATGAAGTTAAGGGAAGGTTTGGAGGACTTGCAAGTAGACGTACTCGCGCAGTCCGCGTGACAGTACAAGACTGTACGTAGGTCTCGCAATGACAGACCTTTAGACATACTTTTACTAGGCCGCTCGTGTGGGTGGCACAACACGTGCTGCAAGCCCACTAGCGGCACTTGTATTTACAAGCCCCGGCACTCCACGTGCACTAGACTAGGGACTGACAGTAAACCAAATAGGCCAAACATGGAATTCAATCAATACAGTAATTTAACATAGGGAGCACTTGCACCGCGGCACTGATCAGCAGTGGCACAGTGCCCAGAGCGATATACCAGCAAAAACATCGTAAACAGAGGAGGCAAACGGAAAAAATGGAGGAGAGACTCAAGCCAATGATGTCAGGTCTAACAGCCATTTTTGCGTTCTTCGCCGCACGCAAAATTACCTAACTACCACAAATTCCACAAGCAGAACGGAATTTACTGCCCAGGCCTATTGATTTCTCCAAGAACTGATTTATTATGCATGAACCACTATACCCTAAGGGTTCATTCATGACGTCTTCCTCTGCCCGACTTTACATCGAGGCTAACATTCCTAAGTACCTTCCAGCTATAAATATACCTTCACTTGCCATGGCAAGTTGCGGCACGGCTACCTACCCGCTACCTCCCGGCTGCTAGGCTACATACTTTCATGGCACGGCTCACCACTGCAAGTTTGGCAGGAATTTGAGTCCCCACCTGACGCACTGACCAGATGCTGTCCTTTCTGCTCGCAGAGATTCCAGTTTCCAGTGTTCTGAATCCCTTCGCGGGGTGTTGGAGCTTGAGATCCGGAAAGAGATTCCTACCTCTCTCATTCTAAGGTACGGAGCTGGATATAACCTAGAGGGACTCTTGGCATACAAACTATAGCTTACCCTACTATAGAAAACAGCACCTACTTCTTACCTCATACCACACTTAGGTTAGGTACACTGGGGTAGAACTATTTAGAAGCACCAGATGAGTATTCACATTTTTAGCCTGTGTTATTTATGTGCATGTATATGAATATAGGTCATAGCTAAGAGACCATGCAAAACAGTATTATTTCTACTTACTGCACGCGCTGTACATTTTATATCTTGCATACTGTCTAACAATTGTAAAAGTTCATATCCCTTGCACGAGAAATAAGACTGTTCAATAAATCCTTTTTTTAAAACGCCCGTCTATTCTTTCTGTGTAACTCTGCAGAAACGAAGCATGCACGATTGACTGAGTGAAACTGTTATCTATTGTTTCCACGATTCTGAGACATGTTCCAATTCTAAGGGAAACAAAGTTGTCATGTTTATGCGGTTGTCAGAAACTAATCCCTTCTTGTTCATACAAAAAGTTTAGGGTGACCTCCGAGTTAGCTGGCACATACAAGTATTTAAGTTTAATGACCTCGATAGGAGCATTCTGACCTTAGACCTATGTAAAAACTATAGTGTATATTATTTTAATGCGCAGAGCCTATAAGGGAAATAGGAAGTATGTGGAAAGGAAAAACGAAGAAGCACAGACTAAGGAAGCATGTACTGCATATATGTTGAAGGCAACAGGTAACGTAGAAAGATTGTGTCCCATGAGAAAGGTATCTAGTGGGGGATATGTGCATGTTCCATGGAGTCAACAAGATATTTTGTCTTTCACAAATGAGTTCTCAAAATTAAGAGAAAAGCCAGTTAATGGTATAAACAAGCTGAAAGGTTTTTGAAAGTTTGAAGGTTTTGTTAAAAGATTTAGATGGTCTGTTTGATATAGTGATGCCTGCAGACTTATGGACAGAATGTAAAATCACAGTAGATTGGCCTAGTGAAGAATATCCTAGAGATTAAAAAACAGGAGCACCCTCAAGCGCTACGAGGCCTCAGGGTAGAAGTGCGCTATACAAGCCCAATTTTCATTTCATTCAGATGACATGATGAAGAAATAGCACCAAGTAATTCCATTTTTGAAAGAGGAAAATACCTCCAAAAGAGACAGATTGGGTAAAAATAGATTGAACTAGGCAAGAACCAAATGAATCTGTTCATGCTTATTATAAACGATTATTGCAGGTATTCAAGCAGTATAGTGGGTTTGAAAATATTGGAGATAAGGATACGTGACATTTTGTATATTGATTTGTTTATGGATTAAAACCCGAGATTATTCAAATGATCCAGCAACATAAAATTTGTTGGCAAAATGAACCATGGATGAGATATTAAAGTATGCTAAATAGTGTGGGACGATATTGCGGATAGGCATAAGAAACTAAAAGAAAAGATGATGTTGGCACAAGTGAAGTTGGCAGAACAACAGGGAATAAAATTAGATGGCCAAACAGATGGACAGACAAAAGAATAGAATCAGTGTCATAATGTGGCAAGTGAGGGTAAGCAGAAAGGAAAAATGAACAGAGAGGGTGCGAAGAAAAGGTTTCCTTATCATGGATGCAGAAAGCTTGAACATTAAAAAAATGAGTCTAAGAATATTCAGAATGATAATGGCCCAAATCAAAATTTAAATCCACTGATGCAGAATGAGGGATTTGTGAATCAACCACACCAGGTAGTTAAACAGAAATGTCAGTTGCCACCTGCCCTATGCCTAATTTTGTGAATCAGGCACAGTACAGTGCGGACACCAGATTTCCAGGAAGCGGCAAAACAGATTCTGTGGTTTCACAATATGTTTTGCAGAATGATAGTGAAGAAAATATTTTGATACAATGACGGTGGCTGAGGGGGGGAGGAGGAGGAGGAATGCGTACTTGGCGCAACCTTACCGTTTGATCAGTCAGGTCGATTTGTTGATGGGACAGTAGAAGATAATGACATTACTTTTCTATTGGATACTGGTGCTACCCGTTCTACTGTGAGAACAGGAGACTTCCCAAACCTACCCCTCTCGGGAGACTCTATCCAAGTGGTTGGAGTTACCAACCAGCTGATCAGAACCCCATTTACAAAGTCTATGGAGGTACAAATTAGGGGTGGGTGGAATTTGCGTGGTCGCGCTATGTAAAACTCGGCGAAACGGTAAAAAATCTCAGCGAGCACGCAGAGTTCAGCGAACACGGGGAATTGCTTGTACCACCCGTTTGCAGTGCTTTTTTTCCTGTCGCGAATGCTGTTTGCATGCTCGGGGGGATATATCTCACAAACACGCATTTTGAAAGCACGAACAAGCAAAAAATTCAACAAAGCCATGGATCACCGAATTTATGGGAATTTGAGTTCTCCGCGAAACGCAAAATTACCCAAATTCCTCAAATTCCGCAAGCTGAACGCAATTTACCGCCCAGGCCTAGTACAAATCTGAACCTTCAAAAATATGCCTAAATTTGTAGTATGTGATTCAAGTCCAATGAATTTATTAGGCAGAGACCTTTTTTGTAAAATGAATTGCACAATTTGTTGCGCACCGGATGGTGTTGCTTTCCAAACCCCTGATAAGGATATGGTTTATAAAATAAGCAAGGTACCAAAATAGACAAAATTTATTCGTTAATGACAGAGAATGACTTACCAGAAGAGCTAAAAATGACTGTGAACTCTGAAGTATGGGATATTACTGGAAAATAAATAGGTCTAATGGCAAATGTATACTCAGTAAAAGTAACTGTAAAAGAAGGTGCAGTTTATCCAAACACCCGGCAATTCAAAATGAGTCCAGAAGTTAAAGCAGGAGAAGCTTCTGAAATTGATCGAATGATTAAACAAGGCATTCTAAAGGAAATAATGAGCAGTCCTTGTAAATCACCTATAATAGGTCTCAAAAAGCCTAGTGGAAAGTACAGGATAGTGCAAGATTTAAGGAAATCAATAACATTGTAGTGCCATGTTGTCCTATAGTACCAAATCCAGTAGTGATTTTCTATAAGATTCCCTGGAATGCTGGATGGTGTACTGTAACTGATTTGTGTCAAGCCTTTATCTCAATTCCTTTATACCCTGACCACCAGTATTTTTTTCCCTTTAAAGTAAGGATTGTATTTTGGCATGGAATCGAGTTCCCCAATGGATATAGGGAGAGTACATCTATTTTTAATCAGATTTTGAAAAAGTGTCTAGAAAAGTTTGTTATGCCACGCAAATCAGTCTTAGTGCAATATAGTGATGACCTACTTGTGGTATTAAAGTGCAGAGATGATTGTTTCACTGTTTCAATTGCACTATTAAACCATTTGGCTGAAGTAGGACAAAAAGTATCTCCTGAAAACAATTTTGTAAAATAGGAATGAAATATTTGGGACACCAAATAGAAAGAGGAGTGAGGAATGTGACCACAAAAAGAACCGGAATAATAAGACAAATGCAATTACTTCAAACTCAAAGAGAGATCAGAATGTTTCTTGGGGTGGTAGGATACTACAGACAATGGATTGTAGGATGTTCCCTTTTAGCAAAGCCCCTAATTCAAATGACACAAAAAATAGTAAAGGACCCAATAGTTTGGTATGATGAAAGTGTAGAAGCCTTTGTGAGATTACCAAGCTGTTTATGTGAGGCCCCAACCATAGTAATGCTTAACTATACAAAAGAATTTGCACTGTTCTGTTGTGAGAGAGAAGGTTGTGGATTCTCAGTCTTAACCCATAGACATGGATTAAGCCGATGTCCAGTAGCCAATTTTTCTGCTACTCTGGATCCTGTGGCTTCAGCATTACCTGGCTGCTTAAAAGCAGTTGGTGCTACTCATATGAGCATAGAACAATGTAAATCAATTGTGATGGGACATCCAGTGAAGGTATATGTTCCACATTCAGTCTAAATCCTATTAATAAGAAATCAAACTCAGCATCTTACCCCTAGTCAGATGACTAAGTACGAAATAATAATTCTGGGAGCAGACAATGTGACTGTAATAAGGTATACTATGGTAAATCCAGCTACATTATTACCAGACCCCAAATGTGAAGAAGTGAAAGATGAGGTAGAACATGACAGTTTAGATGTTAGCGAGATGTGCACCAAGCCACGTCCTGATATACAGGAAGAACCATTGAAAGAGCCCAAACATGAGTTATTTGTTGATGGCTCTAGTTTAAGACTTGAGGAAGGTGGACTGAGTGCAGCCTATGCTGTGTGCAAATTGACAGGGGTTTTTGAAGCTTCCTGTTTAACTGGAGTAAAATCTGCGCTACTAGCCGAATTGATAACTTTAATTGAAGCATGCAAAATTGGGAAAAATTGGAGAGTGACCATATTTACTGAAAGTCAATATGGTTACGGAGTTGTGCACGATTTTGGCCAATTGTGGTCACAAAGGGAATACATTACTTTTTCAGGATCCCCTATTAGAAACGAAAAATTGGAAGCAATACAATTTCCAGAAGAACTAGCAGTGGTCCCAGTCAGGAAATAACAAAGTGACAGCTGACAACTAGTATGCTGACCAAGTTGCTCAGTATTGTGCAAGAAACACTATGTCAATAAACAGAAAAATGGAAACAAGTGGAGTCAGCTGCCAACTTATGTCATTTTCAGTTTTTGAAATATGGGAAGAGGTTAGACATTTGCAGGAGGAAGTGGAAGAACATGAAAAGGAAAATTGGATAAAGCAGGTTTGTGAACGAAGGGAAGCAGATGGTGTGATGGCAGACCAGTTTGCTCTCTCAAATGGTGAGAATGTACCATTGAGACACATATGGAGGCAGGGATGCTATGATGCAACAATTCAGACAGGATTGGTACAATCCAAGATTTAGGGCAGTCGCAGAAAGTCTTTGCCAGAGATGTGTAACATGTCAACAAATAAACCCAGGAACAAAGACAGTGGTCAGTTGGGGAAGAATTGGAAAAGCAGAAGGACCATTTGTGAGGCTACAGCTAGATTTCATAGCACTACCACCATGCAAGGGATTGAGGTACGTCCTTGTGATTGTTTGTTTATTTTCATGGTGGGTGGAAGGATTCCCCACAAGAAGAAATTAGAGTATCACTGTTGCGAGATTATTGTTCAGAGAACTCATTCCACGATTTGGTTTTCCAGTACTTTGGAATCAGATAGAGGAACTCACTTTAACAATGAGATTATTTGAATATTCTATGAAGCATTCAAGATCGCACAGAAAAGGCATTGTGCATACTGCCCAGAGGCTTCTAGAGTGGGAGAACAATTGAATGGCACAATAAAGTCAAGATTGGCAAAGGTGTGTGTATCCACTTCAATGAGTTGGCAAGATGCATTGCCTCTTGTGCTGATAGGATGTTGGATTCCGCAGGCCCAAACACTGCAGGAACGATGTATGTCCAAATCCACTACTCTGACTCAAACACCTCCCATGGGACAAAAAACCATGAGAGGATACCCGAGTCAGGGCAGGGGACAGGAATTCAAACGAAGGGACTTCGAAACAAAAGGCTTCACCCCTGAACTGGACTGGACGATGAAACTCAACCACCACCTCCACGCCTCTGCACCTATGGAACAATGTACACACAATTACTTCTGTGTCCCATATACAGGTGTACCCCTTAGTCTCCCAATCCCATAACCACACTCCACCATGCCATCACAAAACCCCTCCTTACTTGTGTGATGTGCAGGATCAGCCTCAGGAG
This sequence comes from Lissotriton vulgaris, assembly GCF_964263255.1. Classification (NCBI taxonomy): domain Eukaryota; kingdom Metazoa; phylum Chordata; class Amphibia; order Caudata; family Salamandridae; genus Lissotriton; species Lissotriton vulgaris. Next base: position 533,146,505 of record NC_141698.1, read on the forward strand.
GTCTTTGGCAGCAGGTAATAAGAGATCTCCACTATCGTTATCACCTCGGTTCCAGTCAGAGATGGGGGATAAGGGGAATACTATCAAGAACACCCCCTGCCAAAACGGAATGCTTTAAGGGGAAAAAGCCATCGGACTCGGCATAAAAAACCCCCAAGTAATGTCCTTGCTTGTGTATACAGTCCGTAAACCGGGAGGGGAACCCAACAAACAATCGGATCCTTCTTCCGGGGAGATCTGCAGCTCCTCCGGGTTTCAGCGCGGCTGAAAGCGCCCAAGCACCACACAACGAGGCAGATAGACTACTGCAAACGCGGAAGTTAGGGGCGCGGCTCGGGAATCCTACACTCAACCTGCCGGCTGAATTCTCTCGGAAACGTGATGGATTGACCTTCCGAGGAGCCGGAATTCGAGGGGACTGGAGCCCCAGTACCCCCGAGTAAAATCAAACACAACAACTCAATCTACGGGTAAACGCGGGAACAGAGGGAAGGTGAGAGGGACGGGGCGGGATAAGCAATGCACTGAAAACCAAATGGGAAACACGGAGGAACCCGGGGAAGAGAGGGGAAAACAAAAAAGTAACACCAATGACACAGAGGGGATCCAATAGAACAGGTACACGAGCCCGTGAACCAGTCTCTGCAACAACCTAGATAGCATGACCCAGAACCTGGAACCCAAAGCAAAAAGATACCAAGCACTGTATTCAGGAAGGGGCGGATCTTAAATACCCATTCCTACAATCATGTGATGGTGGAGTATGGTCATGAAAGACAGACTAGACCCATTTCCTAACAGTATCTTCCCCCAATGGTCCTCCCTACCGGACGGGGTTTGGAGGGGTGCCGACTATGGAACAAACGAACCAGTCGTGGTGCATGCACACTACCAGCTGGCTCCCATGACCGGTCTTCAGGGGCAGAACCCTTCCAATCTACCAAGTAGAATAGGCGACCTCTCCTCCACCTAGAATCCAGTATAGCCTGAACCTCGAACTCCTCTTCTCCATCAATTAACAAGGGAAGGGGTGGTGGCAGGACCTGTGTTGTTGGTATATAGGGTTTCAATAGGGACGTATGAAAGACCGGATGGACCTTGTACTCATCAGGTAAAACAAGCTTCATGGCTACAGGATTAATCACCTGCGTAATAGCAAAGGGTCCCACAAACCTCGGCTGCAATTTACGTGACCCCTGCAATCTAAGGTTACGCGAAGCCAGCCACACCTGATCACCTACTTTATAGGCTGGAGCAGGGACTCTATGTTTATCTGCCTGAGTCTTCATGGTGATTTTAGTTGCCAGTAGCTGTTCACGAGCTCTGTCCCATATTCCACCCAAGGACCCACATATATCGTCTATGGCTGGCACATGCCCATTAGGCTGAATGGCTAAGGCCCTAGGATGGTACCCCAATGAACAAAAAAGTCATACCAAGTGCAGAATGCAGACTATTATTATAAGCAAACTCCGCAATAGGAAGAGCCACCATCCAGTCACAGTCACTGCTCCATAGTCTGGTTCGTCCTTTCAGTCTGACCATCCGATTGCGGGTGGTACGCAGATGACAAACGTACATCAATCTTCAACACCGAACACAGTTCTGTCCAAAAGTGAGACACAAATTGTGCTCCCCTATCCGAAACAATCGCAGATGGCAACCCATGGATCCTGACTATGTACGACATAAACACCAAAGCCATCTCCCTGGCAGTAGGTATCTTAAGTAACGGGACGAAGTGTGCCATCTTTGTGAACAGGTCCACTACCACCATTATGGTGGTATGTCCTGACACAGGGGGTAAATCCGTCACAAAATCCATACTGATGGTGTGCCAAGGAAAAGGAGGGACCTCTAAGGGCTGCAAGAGACCCGATGGCATACTATGTGTAGGTTTGCTAATGGCACAAATGGGACAAGCGGTCACATAACTCTGTATATCCTTACTCAGCGAGTCCCACCAAAACCATCGTAAACACAAATCCCTCGTCTTTTGTATCCCTGGATGTGCTACCAGCGATGAGGAATGACACCCCTCCAAGACCATCTGTCTCAAGGCACGGGGAATAAACAAACGGTTCCCCTGATACAACAACCCATCCTGCATCGATACCTGGGGTAAAGCCATCCAAGGGGCTAAGTCCAATTGTCGTAATTGCCCTTTAACTAGGGAGGGTAAATCCTCAGTATGTGTCACTCCTACAATCTTCTCTTCACTGATCATAGGTCGGTCTTCCTTCACTTGTCCCTCCTCCTTCCCTTCCACATGTATCCTAGAAAGGGCATCAGATTTTATCTGTTGTGCGGCGGGTCGATAGGTAATGACAAAGTCATACTCGTTAAAAGACAAGACCCACCGCATCTGGCGAGGTGTTAACGCCCGGGCAGAGCGAAAGAATTCAAGATTCTTATGATCAGTATAGATCGTGACTGTGTGTCTGGTGCCCCAGAGATAATGCCGCCACTCCTCAAAGGGCAAATTCACCGCCAGCAGTTCCCTCTCAGCCACCGTGTAATTACGCTCCGCGGGCAACAGGGTCTTAGAAAAAAAGGCAATGGGGTGCATCTGACCCGTTTCCACATCCCTTTGGGACAAGACCCCTCCCACAGCACACAATGAGGCATCTGTTTCCACAAAAAACGGTAAAGCTGTATCGGGATGTACCAAAACTGGAGCTGAGGTAAAGGATCGCAGCAAAAGCTGAAAAGCATCCTGGACTTCAGTGGACCAGACAAAGGGAACCCCCTTCCTTAATAATCGGGTCAATGGGGATACGACATCTGAAAAGTGAGAGATGAAGCGCTGATAGAAATTGGCGAACCCCAGAAGGGCCTGGATCTGTTTAACAGTCGACGGTACGGGCCAGGTTATTATAGCCTCTATCTTTCTAGGGTCCATCCGGATACCCTCTGCTGTGATAACAAACCCCAGGAATTCTACCTTCTGTGTACCGAACTGGCATTTTTCCAGTTTGGCGTACAAATGATAGTCCTGTAGCTTCTGTAATACCTGAGATACATGATCATGATGTTCAGCCTCCGTCTCCGAGAAAATCAAAATGTCGTCCAAATAGACAATGACACTTCTGTCTAGATATTCCCGGAGCACCTCGTCAATAAAGTATTGGAAAGCCGCCGGCGCGTTGCACAGGCCAAACGGCATCACACAATACTCGAATAGGCCAAATTTGGTCTTAAACGCCGTCTTCCATTCATCCCCGGGTCGGACTCGAATAAGGTGGTAAGCACCCCGCAAATCCAGTTTGGTAAAGATGGTTGCTTTGCGGAGCTGGTCCAATAACACGGGGATAAGAGGAAGAGGGTACCTATTCTTCACGGTAGCCTTATTCAGAGCCCTGTAGTCCACACATGCCCTCAACGTCCCTTCCTTCTTTGGAATGAAAAAGATCGCCGAGGACACCGGCGAACAAGAGGGGCGAATAAATCCCATCCCCAGCATCTCCTCCAAGTACTCCTTTAGATGCAACTCCTCGGGTTCAGAGAGAGCATATATGCGACAAGAAGGCAAAGGGATGTCAGGTATCAAATCGATTTTACAGTTGAAAGACCGATGAGGAGGGAGACCCTGTGCCTCAACCTTGTCAAAAACACCCCTAAAGGCGGAATACTGAGAAGGAACCGATATCCCCTCCACGCCTGCACAAGACAAGGGAGGAATCTGTTCGATAGCCTCCCTGTAGCAATGTGTGAGGCAATGCTTGGAATCCAGAGTCACCAAGCGTTGCACCCAGTCGATCTTGGGGTTATGTTCCTGAAGCCAGGGAACTCCTAACACCAACCCAAAAGAGGGGGCATCAATAAGGTCAAAGACCACTGACTCTGAGTGCCCATTCTCACACAACAACGTCAGTGGTTCTGTCTGACGTGTAATGGACCCCGAGGTTAGTTCAGTCCCATCAATGGCCCTCACAGGTTCTGGTTGTCTTTTATATTGACATGGGATTTCTAACTTTTCTGCCAATGAGATATCAATGAAATTCCCAGTCGCCCCTGAGTCCAACAAAACAGACACTGGTACACGCCTACTCCCTGACAGCAAGAGATGTGCCGGAATAATGAAATGTCTTGGCACCTGATCAATCACACCCAGCACCTGATAAGTTCCCCCTGCTCCGTTGATCATGGTTTGACTACGATCCACCTGTACACAAGCTACCTTCTTATGGAATGCCTGTCCGGAGGGTTTAACAGGACACTCACGGGCAAAGTGCCCCCCTTGTCCGCAATACAAACATAAGTTCAATTCCCTCCTCCATCTTTTCTCTTCCATGGTTAATGGGCCTCTCACACCTCCTATCTCCATGGGTTCGGGAGCAGGCTTATTATCCCCTGTGGGTCTTGTTTCCGGTTTCATATAACTCCTCCAGGGTCCCTGAACCCGACTACGATCACCACGCCTCTCCGTCAACCTATGGTTTAACTTTACCACCAGATCTATGAAGGCAGCACAGTCATCTGGAGGATCAACCACCTGAGACACCACATCTTTTAGGTCATCGCATAAACCCTGGTAAAACAAGGAGGTTCTCTTTTCGGTGGGCCAATGTGTCTCTGACACTAACCTATTAAAGGTTGACACATAGGTTAGCAAATCCTGTTTGCCCTGTCTTAAATGGAGGAGCTCCGCATCACTCGCCTGCATAAAAGCATGCTTAGCAAATAGGCCCCTCATTAATTCTTTAAAGGCCAGATAATCGTGTAATACAGGAGCATTACTTTCCACAAGAGGGATAGCCCACTGTGCCGCAGTGCCAGCCAAATACGATATTGTAAACGCCACTTTCGCCGTATCATCCGGAAAAGCGGTCGGCCTGCACATGAAGTGCAGTTGACATTGAGTCATAAAGGTCCCATACTTGTTACTGTCTCCCATGAACCTCTCAGGGGGGGCCAATGGAACTGGAACAGGCGTTGTAACCGTAACTGCCACAGGTGTTCCCCCCTCCGCTCTCTGACCCACCCCACCTCCATATTGAAAGGTAGCTGGTTGGATGATGGGAGCCTGCGTCCTATCTCTCTGCTGTTCCCTGGCCTTCACAGCCCCCAATTCCTGTTTAAGTCCTAGGTTCTCTTGCTGTAAGTCCTGTACCTGAGCCTGGAGGGCCGCCACCGCCCCCACTATGTCCTGCATTGTAGGTGCCCGTTCAGCACCCCCCAAGTCCTCGTCCATACCTCGTCCGGGCAGTGTATATTATCGTGGGCTTGGTATTCTGTTGGATTCCACAGGCCCAAACACTGCAGGAACGATGTATGTCCAAATCCACTACTCTGACTCAAACAGCTCCCATGAGACAAAAAACCATGAGAGGATACCCGAGTCAGGGCAGGGGACAGGAATTCAAACGAAGGGACTTCGAAACAAAAGGCTTCACCCCTGAACTGGACTGGACGATGAAACTCAACCACCACCTCCGCGCCTCTGCACCTATGGAACAATGTACACACAATTACTTCTGTGTCCCATATACAGGTGTACCCCTTAGTCTACAACAACAAATAATATCTGGGGGTCTGAGAGCAAGTCAGTAAGTCAAGCAAGAAGGACCACTATACCAAAAACATGCAAAACAGTATCAGTGAGAGATAGTAGTTAATTAAAGGCCAAGTCAAGGCTCAAGAGTATGTGGAGAAAAATATTGTTCCCATCAGAAGCCACACTGTACCGCCCTTGTTGTCATCATTTGGGTTCTCCTTACCCAGGAGACATAACGGCCAGTAAGTTGTTGCCGTGACCGAAATGTGGTGTGAGGGCAGAACAGAAAGGTATGTTAGTGGCTAATGAAAAAAGCAGTGTCTGGTGGTTAAAGTGAAAAGTGAGGGGTAATGATAAAATTAGGTGAATTGGGTGGAAAAGGAATTTTATTGATATCCCCCAATCCCTAAGATTAAAAGGCAGGTGTGGGTGCAGGTTTTAAATAATAACCGCACTTATTAGTGGTCGACATGTTTCTGCATTCACAAGAAAAGAGTTTCTAATGCATTCTTCAGGACCTTTGAAATACACTACTGCTTTGTTAATGAAAATAAGATAAATAATGAAGAAATATCACCTGGAAATCCAGGAGTACTCAACTGTATACTGTTAGTGCATAGTGGTAAAGGATCCAACATGTAAAACAAACAGACAGACAAACAAGGAAACAAATGGACACCAAATGTTATTCACATTGTTTCTGTTTGTAATCATACTGAAAATACAATATGTTCACTCATACTAGGACGCAGTCTCAAGTATACACTCACCCATATATGTTGGTTGAGAGGCTTCACCCCACCTGGCTGCAGCGCAGGTAAAAGGAGCACCGCTCTAGAGATAATCATAAGGTATTTATAGAGCGGTTTCATAATGTGAAAGAAAAATAAAAGGAAATAAAATAGAGTTTACTTAGAGACAAGAGGTGGTCTGAACCTCTTATATATCAAGTGGTGACATACTTCTAGGCTGCCCGCCGTGATCTGTCAAAGTCAGAGAGGACGAATACCAAATATTTACACATACAGAGTCTCTCACGTTATACAGAAAATAATGTACATGGACGAGCGAGAAAAAAGCGTGGCTTAGCATGGAAACGAGTAACTACTCTGATTGTATGCTCGTAGCTGGGTCTCATTTTAGATGCCAGCAAGTGATTAAGAACGGTAGGGAAAGGTGAGCGTGCCCTGGCTGTGCGCACTAACTAACTTTTTAACGCGCACTGACTAACTTCTTAACGCGCACACGGAGAAGCTATCGCTTCTAATGGCTACTCAGTTTTTGAGACTAAAGGCTTTGCGCTCATCGCGCTAATCACGAGGCATCTTTCAAAGTGCTGGTATTCTTTCGAATAGTTACATTTACACGGAGCATTTTACGCTTTTAAGGAGCTCTCCGTGATCGCAAAATTTTGTACTTTGTAGCGCCCTGGAAAGCTAACTACCGTTCTTAATCACTTGCTGGCATCTAAAATGAGTCCCAGCTACGAGCATACAATCAGAGTAGTTACTTGTTTCCATGCTAAGCCACGCTTTTTTCTCGCTCGTCCATGTACATTATTTTCTGTATAACGTGAGAGACTCTGTATGTGTAAATATTTGGTATTCGTCCTCTCTGACTTTGACAGATCACGGCGGGCAGCCTAGAAGTATGTCACCACTTGATATATAAGAGGTTCAGACCACCTCTTGTCTCTAAGTAAACTCTATTTTATTTCCTTTTATTTTTCTTTCACATTATGAAACCGCTCTATAAATACCTTATGATTATCTCTAGAGCGGTGCTCCTTTTACCTGCGCTGCAGCCAGGTGGGGTGAAGCCTCTCAACCAACATATATGGGTGAGTGTATACTTGAGACTGCGTCCTAGTATGAGTGAACATATTGTATTTTCAGTATGATTACAAACAGAAACAATGTGAATAACATTTGGTGTCCATTTGTTTCCTTGTTTGTCTGTCTGTTTGTTTTACATGTTGGATCCTTTACCACTATGCACTAACAGTATACGGTTGAGTACTCCTGGATTTCCAGGTGATATTTCTTCATTATTTATCTTATTTTCATTAACAAAGCAGTAGTGTATTTCCAAGGTCCTGAAGAATGCATTAGAAACTCTTTTCTTGTGAATGCAGAAACATGTCGACCACTAATAAGTGCGGTTATTATTTAAAACCTGCACCCACACCTGCCTTTTAATCTTAGGGATTGGGGGATATCAATAAAATTCCTTTTCCACCCAATTCACCTAATTTTATCATTACCCCTCACTTTTCACTTTAACCACCAGACACTGCTTTTTTCATTAGCCACTAACATACCTTTCTGTTCTGCCCTCACACCACATTTCGGTCACGGCAACAACTTACTGGCCGTTATGTCTCCTGGGTAAGGAGAACCCAAATGATGACAACAAGGGCGGTACAGTGTGGCTTCTGATGGGAACAATATTTTTCTCCACATACTCTTGAGCCTTGACTTGGCCTTTAATTAACTACTATCTCTCACTGATACTGTTTTGCATGTTTTTGGTATAGTGGTCCTTCTTGCTTGACTTACTGACTTGCTCTCAGACCCCCAGATATTATTTGTTGTTGTACATTGAGTTTGGGGCTTATATCTGGTCGGTCGGTAAACTTGCCCTTAGACCCTTCCTAATTGTTTGTTGAATGTGTACCCCTTAGTCTCCCAATCCCATAACCACACTCCACCATGCCATCACAAAACCCCTCCTTACTTGTGTGATGTGCAGGATCAGCCTCAGGAGGTCTTTGGAAGCAGGTAATAAGAGATCTCCACTATCGTTATCACCTCGGTTCCAGTCAGAGATGGGGGATAAGGGGAATACTATCAAGAACACCCCCTGCCAAAACGGGATGCTTTAAGGGGAAAAAGCCATCGGACTCGGCATAAAAAACCCCCAAGTAATGTCCTTGCTTGTGTATACAGTCCGTAAACCGGGAGGGGAACCCAACAAACAATCGGATCCTTCTTCCGGGGAGATCTGCAGCTCCTCCGGGTTTCAGCGCGGCTGAAAGCGCCCAAGCGCCACACAACGAGGCAGATAGACTACTGCAAACGCGGAAGTTAGGGGCGCGGCTCGGGAATCCTACACTCAACCTGCCGGCTGAATTCTCTCGGAAACGTGATGGATTGACCTTCCGAGGAGCCGGAATTCGAGGGGACTGGAGCCCCAGTACCCCCGAGTAAAATCAAACACAACAACTCAATCTACGGGTAAACGCGGGAACAGAGGGAAGGTGAGAGGGACGGGGCAGGGTAAAGCAATGCACTGAAAACCAAATGGGAAACACGGAGGAACCCGGGGAAGAGAGGGGAAAACAAAAAAGTAACACCAATGACACAGAGAGGATCCAATAGAACAGGTACACGAGCCCGTGAACCAGTCTCTGCAACAACCTAGATAGCATGACCCAGAACCTGGAACCCAAAGCAAAAAGATACCAAGCACTGTATTCAGGAAGGGGCGGATCTTAAATACCCATTCCTACAATCATGTGATGGTGGAGTATGGTCATGAAAGACAGACTAGACCCATTTCCTAACATAGGACTTAGAAGTAGTCCTGACAGAAACACAGGACTGAGTCCCCATGAGATTATCATGGGAAGAGCAATGTGACAAGCATTTATACCAGGACATAGATTGCTAAATAAAACTAATGTTCTGGTAATGGATTATTGCAAAGGACTGACTGACCTAGTGCATGCTATCTCTCATCAGGTTGGAGAAGATGCAATGACCAGGCAGCCGGATCAAGCACATGATTTGAGTCCTAGAGATTGGGTGGTAGTAAATAGTCACACCAGAGAATCGTGCCTAGCACCAAGGTGGTATGAGCCTCGGCAAGTCATATTGGTCACTACCACAGCAGTGAAGTGTGCAGGCCTGCCGAACTAGGTGCATGCGAGTCATACAAAAAAGGTGTCACCCCCTGATGAGGAAAGACCACAACTGACAAGAACAGTTGAAGTTGCTGAAGGTTGTACAGTCGAAGATCCTGGAGCAAGGGACTCTAAAGAATTTGACTAAGTGTGGGCTGAAAATACGTTTCGTTTGCGTAATTTGCGGATTTTTGGCAATGTTGCGGTCCGCGAATCGCGCAAATTTGCCCAAAAATCCGCAATTCGCAAGCTGGCGGATTTTTTTGCTTGATAGCGCTTCAAAAAGACAATCTTGCGAGCGCGCACGGCGTTGACTTACCGTGATTCTGAGTTCGCCAAGTTGTTTTTCCTCCCGGTTTGCGTGCGCTGCGCCATTTTGGATCTGGCTGCGTGATCGCGCAAGACTTTTCAACCGCGAGTACGTCATAGCGGCCCGCCATCTTGCACTGTGAGAGTTTGTTGAAGAACGCAAATACGTCATAAGGGCCCGCGATCAAGCATCGCGAGAGTAAACAATTGCGAACACATAGATGCGACGCGCAGCTGACTTCCGGCGGGAGATTTGAACAGCTCGCTTTCCCGAACTTGCAAAAATTTCAATTCTGCACAAGAAATCTACCACAGGCAGCATAAACCTTCTGAAAATTATGATTTGGATCACAATAACTCCTCAGATTGACATTTGGCTGCACTTTTTGTGCAAGGAGTCCATTTTTGAGGGGGGTGGGAGGAAGGAAGTGCCCCAGAGACTCCAATTTCCTGTTCCTGTCCAGCAGGCTCCTCCCAGTGCTTTTTCCATGTCCTGGTCACTTTTCATTTGGATCTGGAGCTTGAAGGATTACTTTTCGTGGCTGCTGCTGGATATTTGTATTTGAGGACTTTCTGTTTGGATCCCTTTTGGATCACTTTTGGATTTGAGATTTTACAAGTAAGTTGGTGTTGTTTGTTTGGGGCATTGCAGTTACTGCAACTACAATTTTTAAACTTGTTCACAACTTTTTATAAAATATATTGTGGGTAGGCACAGTATCCAGTAGGCCCAGGGTTAGTCATGGGTGCATGATACAACTGTTTCTGTGAGTTTTGTTGAACTTAAATATAATTGATGTCATTGAATTGAATAGCTCACTGTTATATGTGGATTTTTATTTTTATTTGGGGTGCGTGTAAAGCCACACTAGCCAGTAGGCCCAGGGGTACTCAGTGGTGCATGGACCAAGGCTTTCTGTGGGGTCTCTTGAATTTAAACATAATTTAGGGCATGGATGGCATTGGATTGTGGTGTTTTTTGTGTGTTTTTCGATTTTTTGGGGTGGTGTTGGGGCCTGGCCATGGGGGTGGGGGACATTTTGAGGCCTGGTCCAGGCAGGGCCTGGTCATGTGGGTGGGGGTCAAGGGGCTATTTTGAAGCGAGACAGTGTGCTTTGTGCCGTAGGCCTGCACCAAGACTGCCCTGCTTTCATCCATTATGCCCAGGGGTACTCAGTGGTGCATGGACCAAGGCTTTCTGAGGGAGGTCTCTTGAATATTTTAAACATCATTTAGGGCATGGATGGCATTGGATTGTGGTGTTTTTTGTGTGTTTTTTGATTTTTTGGGGTGGTGTTGGGGCCTGGCCATGTGCGTGGGGGCCATTTTGAGTCCTGGTACAGGGAGGGTCATGTGGGTTGGGGTCAAGGGGCCATTTTGATGCCAGGCAGTGTGCTTTGTGCCATAGGCCTGCACCCAGTCTGCCCTGCTTTCACCCAGTATGCCCAGGGGTACTCAGTGGTGCATGGACCAAGTCTTTCTGTGGGGTCTCTTGAATTTAAACATAATTAAGGGCATGGATGGCATTGGATTGTGGTGTTTTTCGTGTGTTTTTTTAATTTTTTGGGGTGGTGTTGGGGCCTGGCCATGTGGGTGGGGGCCATGCTGAGGCCTGGTCTAGGTAGGGCCTGGCCATGTGTGTGGGGGTCAAGGGGCCATTTTGAAGCCAGGCAGAGTGATTTGTACCATAGGCATGCACCCAGTATGCCCTGCTTTCTTCATCCTTATGCCCAGGAGCACTCAGTGGTGAATGGACCAAGTCTTTCTGTGGGGTCTCTTGAATTTAAACATAATTTAGGGCATGGATGGAATTGGATTGTGGTGTTTTTTGATTTTTTGGGGTGGTGTTGGGGCCTGGCCATGTAGGTGGGGGCCATTTTGAGGCCTGGTCCAGGCAGGGCCTGGCCATGTGGGTGGGGGTCAAGGGGTTATTTTGAAGCCAGGCAGTGTGCTTTGTGCCATAGGCCTGCACCCAGTCTGCCCTGCTTTCATCCATTATGCCCAGGGGTACTCAGTGGTGCATGGACCAAGTCTTTCTGTGGGTTCTCTTGAATTTAAACATCATTTAGGGCATGGATGGCATTGGATTGTGGTGTTTTTGTGTGTTTTATGATTTTTTTGGGGTGGTGTTGGGGCCTGGCCATGTGGGTGGGGGCCAAGGGGCCATTTTGAAGCCAGGCAGTGTGCTTTGTGCAATAGGCCTCAAACCAGTCTGCCCTGCTTTCATCCATTATGCCCAGGGGTACTCAGTGGTGCATGGACCAAGCCTTTCTGTGGAATGTCTATTGAATATTTTAAACATCATTTAGGGCATAGATGGCATTGGATTGTGGTCTTTTTTGTGTGTTTTTCAATTTTTTGGGGTGGTGTTGGGGCCTGGCCATGTGGGGGGGGGGCATTTTGAGGCCTGGTCCAGGCAGGGCCTTGTCAATGGGGGTCAAGGGCCATTTTGAAGCCAGGCAGTGTGCTTTGTGCCATAGGCCTGCACCCAGTCTGCCCTGCTTTCATCCATTATGCCCAGGGGTACTCAGTGGTGCATGAAACAACTCTCTCTGTGTGGTCTCTCTTCTATCAATGTAAACATCCATTTTTGATTAGAAATAATTGCAATTTTTATTTTTTATTTTCCGTTTTTGGGTGTGTTGTAATAATAATAAATGCCTAGATGCAAATATTAACTGAAGCACGACATATGCAATATTTATTTAACTGATGTTCCTCTGACTTCCTTTGCTTTTAGGTGCACAAAGTGAACCACAAATCATCCTTAACGTTCATCATCAGTGCCAGGAAGAAGTCCTGCTGCGGTGTGTGCAGCACAATGTCACGCGACATCATGTGTGGCCACAGACAACTCTGCAACTCGCGCAACTGGGGCCTGCTGTTCTGACATCTTAAGAAGATGGGCCCAAAGAAAGGTGGACGTAGCTCCTCTACCAAGAAAGTTGCCAGTGCCACTGCCAGTAAGAAGGAGCAGAAGAAGCAAGTGGCACCACTTACCAAGGAGACTGGTGGGCCCACAGATACTTTTTTGGGGAAAAAAAACTATGCCTGCAGCAGCGGTGTCCACTGGGGACCAAGCTTGGAGCAGCACCTCAGCTTCATTGGTCTCAGTGCCGCCACGCCAAGTTAGGCCCAAAGTCATGAGTGCTGCAGAGGCAGCCACTTTAATTGCTCAATCACCATCTTTATTTATTTATGAATTTATTTAATTTGTTACGCTTGTAGAGCGCGACAGCTACCCAGAAGGGTTTCCCGGCGCTGGAAGAGACAAAGAGCCACAAGACACAGAATGCTAAGAAATTATTGATTAAATAGCCAGGTTTTAATGGCTTTACGGAAGCGGACGTAACATCACCATCGACCAGTGATGTTGGCATTGACTCATCGCAAGAAAGTAGCATCCAGTCAACGCAGGTTGTAACTCATCTGACGAGTGTTCAACCACAGCCGCAACGACAACCACAGGTGCAACAAGGAGAGGCGCAAGGAGTGGCGCAAGGAGTGGCGCAATTAAAGGCACAGGGAGAGGTGCAAGGAGTGGTGCAAGGAGTGGCGCAAGTAAAGGCGCCAGTAGAGGCGCAAGGAGTGGCGCAAGTAGAGGCGCAAGTAGTGGTGCAAGGAGTGGCGCAAGTAGAGGTGCAAGTAGAGATGCATGGAGAGGCACAACTGCCCACAATGCTTGTTCCTTCAGAAGTAGGGGCACATCAGGAAATCGAGATTCAAGTGGAGGTTTCATCCGAGCAAGCCACTCCTCCTGATGATCCATTGTCTTCCAGATTCCCAGCAAGAAAAAGGTCAAGGAGGGCTAGTACAATTTCTTCTTCAAGCCCCCTTCCTTCTGATGATCTTGATCTTGATTGGAACCCACCAATGCAGTCTGAGAGGGAGGCAGGCCATGAGCCGATAAAGGTAGCTAAGCCTAAAAGGAAGGTTCCTGCAAGGCTTTCACTTATGGGTGATGACGAGGAACAAGACGTAGAAGTGGTGGATTCTGCTGATGATGAACAGTCTGGCGATGACGACCCAGTCATCACAGTCGTGACTCAAGCCCCAGCGGGCATGCAGCAGACAGACATTTTTACCTTATCCCGAATTGTTGCTGAGCGGGATGTGAGTGGCGTGGCACTGGTGCCACCACCAACACAGGTAACTACTACACCAACACGACCTACAGCTGCCATGTTTTCTCTTCAGAAGGGCCGGCAGGGACCTCCATCCAGCTTGACCTCCGTTACCTCAAGTAGTGGTGCTGTAACTGGGAAAGGGGGTCAATGGCCACTGATCACAAAGCTGGCTCTAAATTATTTGTCTTGCCCACTCGCAAACGTGTCTTCTGAACGTGTTTTCAGTGCTACTGGTGCCATTGTAACTTCAAAAAGGACCCGCCTCTTGCCCAGAAATGTGGAGAGGTTAACAATGATCAAGATGAATCGGCACTTCATACCACCAAATTACAAAATACGTGACTCCACGCAGGAAGAAGAGGACACCAACTTAGGTGACGGAAGTTCTTCTCTGTTAGCTGACCTACTCCCGTCTCAATTCACATAGTTTGAGGACGAGGTCTACTTCCCTGACACCTCGGCCTGAAACTGACTTCCTTTTTTTTTATCCTGACTCCTTATTCACTTTTACTCCTGTGTGTCTTTCTTTGTTTTGCAACTTTTATCACAACAAATCCATCAGCAGCACTATCTTCGTCTTATTTCCTTATTGAAGGAGCCGCTGTCTGCAATCCTGAAGTTCACAAGTTCACAACTCAGTCATGCTCCTCTATCCTCCTCCTCCAGACTCCCCCTATCCATTTCTCTCAAGGCAGATGGCTGGATTACACAGAATGAAGAAACTGTTGCTTCATAGGCGAGTCCCCTCAAAAGAAATGGGACTGGAATTACTAAATATATGCTGAATGCTGACAGTTACTTCTGAATTTGACACGAGAGGCTGCCCTGTGGGCCTTCACTGTAAGAACAAGATACGGACAAAAAGTGGAACAGGTAATGAATAATGAGATAGCATGCAGTGGACAGCACTGGCTGTCTGGCTCTGATGAAAGCAATTGCTGTTTGTTTATTATGCATTAAATGAATCATCATATGTCTTCTGTTATTATTTAATCTTTTACACACTAAAAGTAACTCAAGTCTACTCTGTTTTTTTTACCTTGTTTAATTAAAATTGTACTTCTACTGCAGGGGCTACTACGTTGCATTTTTTAATGTGCCAAATGTCCTTGGACTCACTGTGTGTGTAGACTGCGACTGCATGAACAACATTGAGTCTGCCAATATACCAAGATGATGATGAGTCTTGATGATCAAAGTTACATAATATCTTTTTTCTTTACAGTCACTCACTAGGATGGATTGATCATCATCGTCGGTTTAATGAAAACTATGGCCATTTCGTGAGTGGAAAATAGGTAAACCAGTCAACAACTACAGCAGAACTACATGTCTGTCTAGTCGTGGTATTGAGTGGTCGAGCCAGTGTAGTGTTGTTATGCCAGAGTCCAGACAGCACTTCGTGTAAAATTGCGACTATGGCTATGTGGCTTGCTGCATACAATTAGATATGCTTTGTCTGTCTGTGTCAAAGAGGTATGCTACATCAGGTTGCTTCACTCAGTGGTGCCTGCCTTGACTGTCTACATGGCCCTGGCCTGCTGTGCTGTGTGCTAATTACTATCCTTGAAAAGGAGACTCAAAGTACGCACTTTAGAAATGATGTTTGTTTGTAATACTACTGTCGCCTCTGAAACTGAAAGTGTTATTTTTGCACTACATACCGTACCTTATATTTTTTTTCTCCTTGGTGTTTTTTAATATCACTTCCTGTTTTTCCATCATTAATTACAGGGCGGCTTTTACCCTGTGCGATGGGAAAAACGATTAACTCAGGCTTACCATTAGCGATCCACAATTCCGCATCCGCCAGGCAGGCAGTGGACAGTGTGTCTGTCTGGTCTCCAAGATTGATCGACGGAGCGTCAGATGGAATGGAGGAGTACCGCGAATAAGAGGAATGGCTGGATGAATGCAACTTCCCAAATTGAACAGGACAACTACAACATACAGTTACAGTATCCTCTTCACTTCTCCTTATCTTTTAAATAATGTTATTGTTGTGAACCACTATGAGTGTGACTCTCTGCGTTTGTTTGCTCTCTGCTTCAAATTCATCCCTCCAGCTATTTGATAAGTTTCTTTGCTATTTTTAAAACTAATTTAATGTACTAATACGTGTTTTTTCTCTCTGAGGGCAGATAGGCAAGTGAAATTGCGTAATTACTGCAGCCCTGTAATGTCAAATAGTGTTTCTTCATAGTTAGTAAGCTGTAGTAAGTACTACTTTTCAGTAACCTAACCATCCATTTAGTAAACAACTTCATGCATGCAGTAGTGCACTTCCTTTATGTCCCTTAAAATATTTATGGATATCTTCGTATCCAAAGATTTGTTTTTCTTCATTTGTTGTTTGTCCATGCTGTTTCTTTCCCTCTCTCCACAAAACTTTCCTAAAGCCCCCCATTCCCATCTAATTTTCAAACCCTAACCCTCTTCCCCCAGGCTGCGTGGTTTTCATTGAAGTGTGACTAAATGACAACAATAATTCCATGCACTTGCTGGGGAGGATAAGGTCAAAGCAACAGAAAATCAAGTTCAAGGATGGGGAAGGAATCCGAGGATATATTCTTACTGTGTACTGTACTATCTATCGTACTGTTCTAATGCTACGCTCAGGCCACTCAATGTTTCTTTCCCTTTTTTTTCATATGCTGCTACTGCCAGTGTGTACCACTACTACTACCACCACCACAACGATGATATTTCATCTGTCCAGGATTCCGTAGCCAACCTTAATCGCCATTTGCCATGCAGCCAGCCCTGTGCCTAGCCCTATTCTCAAACATGAATCACAGGTAAGATAAGCATTTTGGGGGAGGAAGAATAATGGAGTAGGAGGAGAGGAGAGACTGACGGTAGTACCAGCAAAGTAGTTGGACAATTGAATTTACTAACTCTGTCAGTGGCACTTTTGTACAAATTTGGACAATTAGACAATTTGAATCAACCAGCCAGTTAAGTTTCAGGAAAACAAACATACAGTTAACCCCCCCGCCTCCCACACAAAACAGTATAAAAAAACGCGTATGCTACATTAAAGTAGAGAAATAAATAATTATTGGATCCCTAACAAAAATAAACTATCCCACAAGAAGAACCAACCCTCCCCCTCCCTAACACCAACCAATGTCCATGAATCAAATCAGTCCCCAAAAGTCAAAAAACCCCAACGCCCAATTCCCACCCCCCCAAAAGTCTTTAAAAAAGGGGCAAGGGACAGTCTCTGCTCTACTTCCGCCGGCGGTGTCCTTTGGCCAGGTGGTCACGGTTCTCTCTGCGGAGGTCCTTGAGCATGGTTTTCAGCCTCACCACCTCCTGCTCAAGGTTGGACACTCTGAGGGTCAAGCGGTGCAGACGAGCCTTGCACCTGCTGTGGAGGGCAGCTGATTTGTTTGCTGCTTGGCGGTGGCAGGTGGCTGCGGGACTACGGCTCCGTGCCGCTGAAGGCTTGCGCTGACTGGATAACCCAGGGTGGGTGGAGGAGTATGAAGCTGTTGTGGATGTTGATGTCGACTGCGACTGCGTGTCCTCCTCCTCCTGGGCCACCAGCCGCCGATATTTGGTGACAATTGCCTCCAGCTTTCGTTGCCTGGCCCGTCTGGCCAACTCCTTCCTTGTTAGTTTGGAAGGAGCATCTATATGAAGAAAGAAAAACATACTGTAACCAATGCTCTTTAAGATTAACACAAAATAATTCAGCAGAAAGTTGTGTCACAGTAGCACTAGCAACTTGCAAGCACAGTACATAACATTTGTGGCACGTATCTATCTAACTTCCCACTTTGTCGCCCTCTGCTCTAACATTACGTGGGAGTTTCAGGAATTCTACTAGCACTATATGGACTCACTACATTAGACTCAGACAGCACACCAGTCTTCTTTTTCTCTCTTGTTTACCGAAATTGGTATGTAAACTTGTGGAAGTCGGCATTATGCCAGCGCAGTCAACTTGCACCCGAAAAAAACAGACGCAAGCCATGATGATACAGACTTGCGTTACTGTTACCAGTCCAGTACATGCAGGTGGTGAAGCTCTTACTTTTCTATTATGGGTGTCACTGGCCATAGTCTGTTACAAGGGCTACTGCTTAATTAATTTAACTTTCACCCTGCCCTTCCCCTGACTACTACAAAAGGAAAATGAAGAAGATAAATAATATGATCATCTATCCCTTCACAGGATATTTGCTTACATAAGGGATGACATTTATGTGCTTTGTTTTTGATTGAGTGAACACCGATAGGCTACATATGAATGACAGAGTTGTAAAAAAATTATTAACAGACAGAGGTAGTGAGTGAGTGGTCACCGTAATCGCCGGATATATGCTGTGCTTGCAAACTACTGTTACTAGTCAAGGTAGTTTTCTGAAAAATTACAACTTCTACTTTCCTCTGCTTTGCTACTCTGGCACGGACGTGCGGTGTTACATGCTGTTCAAAGTAACACTCTTCTTTATCCTGTAACCGTCTGCTCTGTCTACATACACCTATGCTAACTATGAGGAAGATACCATCCAGGCAGGCAGGCATCCATCCATACAAAGTAAATGCCAATCATTCTTCTTAATGACTGACTCTCAACTGGACAAACCTTACTTTTTCTCACTGAAAAACAACCTTTTGCTTTTTTTTGTAAAACACCAGAAATGCATCTGTGCTTGACTTGCATTTGAATTTGAACCAAAGGATATATTGCGCACACGTGCAGTTTCTGTTTCACCCACCCAGACAGTCCTCTTTTCTTTCTCCTTCCACCCATCCTTGCTTCAGCCTTCAACCGGCCATGCATCAGACCATGCATCAGATTCCCAGCCACCTCGGGCAGCATTCAAAAACAAGTATAATTCTTTGCCAGTCATTAATTTTCACTCGCTCGTCCTTCCTTACACCCTTCTTTCCCTTTTCGTTCATCCCATCCATCAAGTTCATCTCTGATCTGACTTGGCTTCTCGATAAAACTTTCACAGCTGAGTTGAAGTCAAATTTAGAGGAGGCCATTGGTTACTCGTCAACTCCCACCGCTATTGCTAATGAGAGGTCAAGGGTGACTGTCTTCTACCTGGTTGACAAAAACTTAGTTCTAAATTTGTAAGTCTTCTTAACAGTAAAGTGTACTTATACTGCACAAAATATACAACCCTGCAGAGAGCCCACGTTACAATCTCAATAAGTAAGGAATATAATAGCTTACCAGTGCCCGCCACAACCGTGGCATCCCCCACAGCAGTTCCTGCTCGATGTGGCACCGCATCCGACCCTGGATTGCCCACCTCCGCGCTGGCCCCAACACTAGTGGTTGGCTGTGCCGATGGTGTTACCCCTAGAAAAAACATTTAATATTTTTAGATGCCATATACACCACTCCCTATTTTGTCTAGGAATTTAAAAAATTTACTAGTACTACATAAACAAATTTAATAATTTGTGACTCTCTAGTCTAAACTAAAAATTTCCCTTTCTTCAGGGAAGGGTGTTTATTATTCATGCTTAGCCACAACATGTGATGCTACACTTTTTGACACAACTGATGAATGCTTGCTTTTTAACACGCACCATTTTTCTCATAACAGACAGAAGCTTCCCTTCTACGAACAAGAACAAGATCATCATCATTTCTTAGTTGGAGTCGTCAACGACTCATCCCCACCAAGACTTTAAGTTCCAACCAGGTGAGGGCTCTCCCACAATTAATGTGTGAAATCAGCCACTTTTCAGTCGTTCTCTGTTTGTTATATGACATTGATTTTAATAAATGTTTTTATATAATACAGAGTTTAAATTTTTACAGAGTACACACAGGAGCCACTTGTTTAACTTTTAATAAAGCTTTAACACTTACATAGGCTCTGAGGTTTTTGGTCATGAGTTAGTGAGCGAAAGGGTTTGCAATTTGCAAGCATGAGTCTGTGACTCTGAGAGGTCGGGACTCTGACTCCGAAGTTTTATGCTCTCTGGGTTGTATAATCATTGGGGATCATCGCTGCATTCGGGAGCAAAATAATTACTCTCTGATTTACTAGCTAGTCAGTAAGGAGATTGGGGGGTTAACTTCTGGTATGACTGAGGCATGCTGAAAGTCTAACTGCGCTTATTATAATTTATAACCAATGCCCTATTTCTTATCCATGGTTCTGTATGTGCAGAATAGTCCTTGCAACAGTAGTAGTATGTCTTCCTATCCAATCAAAAAATAAACTAGTATCTTATTGTTGGTGGCCATTGACATTTTATTGCTGGGAATTGTCAAAGTATAAACATTTAGAGGACTTCAATAGACATTATGGACAACCCAGACGACTGCACTCAGTACCTAGAGCTATTGCTGAATAGGAGTTTTGCTTAACAGTACACCTTTTGGCAACTGTGCAAGCTTAGCTAGCTACACAGACAGACTAATAATAATCTAGGAGAAGCACAGAGAGTCATAGTAGAGGCAGGATAAGAATTCAGAAACAGTCTACAAAAAGATCAAAGACGATTTAGGAAAAAATAGAATTATGAAGAACATTTGGAATAAATAGGTGCTGCAAAAGATAGGGAAGTATAATTAATTATATTAACAGGAAAACTTACTGGGGCCAGTTGAGGAGTCCTCGGCGGACCTATCCTGGCCTTCCTGCTCCGCCGGCGCTGCTACCTCCTCCTCTGTCCTCCTGCCCCTGGGAGAATCAGATGTACATGAAAGAAAGACACAAACATGGATGATTGTTGTCAACCAAATCAAACATTTCAAAAAAACAATAACACATTTTTTTGGGGAAATAGACAACAATTGCACTGAATTTAGTGACCTATCTGATGTGGTCTATACTATGATATTAGTATTGCTGGATTTGCGGTCCGTCTACTTGGAAAGGTATGTAACTCACTAAACCAACTACAAAAAGGTTCTACTAGGACTGGCAGGCAACACTCTAAGTGACAGACACAGTCCGTCAGGATTGCAGACCACTAAAAAGCTTCCTACTAAAAAACCAGTCATAATATACTCAAACTATCAATCCACCACCACTATCTCTTGCAAGGAGTACAAAGAAAGGACTGGACTTGAGTCTCTAGTTTCTAGCATTACGCAGTTCTGTAAAGTACTCACTCATACATAATCAATCAGGCCAAATGAGCACAAAATTGAAAACAAGTAAGTACAGTAGCACTGCCAGTGAGCAGGCGAGCACCTGCAATCACAGAAGCTTTTGAAACATAATTTACCTGCAATGTAATCAGCAGCATTCTTGCTCTTCGGAAAAAACAAATTGCAATATCATAACACAGAGCAGGAGAAAACAAAGTAGTAATTAAATACTAGCTGCTACTACTCACCAAGGCCCAGGATCTTGACTCCAAGCAGGTCGAGCAGTACTTGCTCCCGGTCCAGGATGTCGGACCACCGGTGCGTCGCCTGGTTGTAGGTAGGCCGGACCCCAGACTCCCGATACATTGCCTGTAACACCTTCCCCCATAGCTGGCGACGCTCCCAGGCCTGCCGCCTGCCACGACGGTCTTGGGGAGGTGACACAGGACGAAGTAAACCAATGCGGCTACCTCCACCGTGCTGAAGATCTCCCAGGCTACTACTGCCTCCCCCCTCAAGCGCCCGCAAGGGTGCAGGACCCTTCCCCTTCATGTTCTTCCCGGCTCCCTTTGCCATGGTCCTGGACAGGAAAGGAAAATAAAATAGGAAAGAAAGAATAGGGAAAAAGTAAATAAAGGAAGAGTTAAAAAAAGTAGTTTTAAGTAACCAAAAGAGGAAAAAAACACAAAATATAGATGTAGAAAAACCATGATGATCCAGATGTGTTTGATCTTAGAGGGAGAGCTGGCAGGTTGGCCAACACCGATTATCATGTGCAGTGACCTGAATATTTCAGTTGACTGGAATAGGATAGCTAGCTATTCAGGGCGTAAACCCAGAGTGCTCAGGGCTCTGGTCTCACTCATAGGATCACATAGGTTGAAGGATGTCTGGAATGCTAAGGAACCTATTGACCCGGGTTTTACATACTTTTCTCACCCATGTCAGAAAAATTCTAAGCTGGACTATTTTCTGCTATCATCAGAGAAACTTAGCAAAGTAAATATCATTAAGCTACCTAAATCGATTTCAGATCATAACCTGTTGATCTTAACCTGTGAAGTAGATAAGGTTGAGAGGAAACAAACAAGCTGGTCATTTGAAAGAAAGCTTCTTTCGGATGACAGGTTTGTTGGACATCTCAGACAATGGGCAAAGGAGTTTTACGAGGCAAACCGCTACAGCACGTCCCGTAACGGAGTTTGGGAAGCCTTCAAGGCCTCTTTAAGGGGTGAAACAATAAGCTGCTCAGCTAGATTGAGGAAGGAGGATAAGAGGAAGGTTGTTACTTAGATTAGGGAGTTGGCAGTGGCAGAAGAACAGCATATCAAGGAAATTGGGCAGGCAAGTTTAAACAGAATGGCCACTATCAAAGCAGACCTTCAGGGAGTAGTGACACAGAAGGAGACCAGAGAATATCAGTTCTCTAGGGCAAAACGCTACGAGACGGGCGAGCAGGCAGGAAGGGCATTGGCACTCCGGATCAGGCAGGAGAGGTCCAAAAACTCGATCGCTAGCATACAGGAAGATGGCATCGAATATACTGAGCCAAAGGATATATTAAGTTTTTCAAACTTTTTATCAAAAACTGTATTATGAGGAGGGTGGGATGCATGCTCAAAGCCTAGAATTTGATGATGATGGCCCTGTACTAGATGAATGTAGTAGGGAACTTCTGGAACGTGACCTGACCCTGACAGAGATAGGAATGGCGCTGCGGGAATTAGCAACTGGTAAGGCTGCAGGCCCCGACGGAATTCCCCTTGAAGTATATAAATGCTTAGAGGAAGAGAATGCCCCAATTCTCTTGGATCTATTTAATAGCATAATATGTGCAGGTCTAATTCCAGATTCCTTGAAGGAGACAAATATTGTCATATTCCACAAAAAGGGTAAATCCAGAACTAACCCAGGCTCATACCACCCGATTTCGCTTAATAATGCGGACAATAAATTATACTCCAAGATATGGGCGAAGAGATTAGGAGGGATCATTGGCCGACTCGTCTCCCCTTGGCAGCATGGGTTTGTGCTAGGTAGAGGCACTACGGACCATACAAGACATGCTATTACTTTATTTGATGCCCATGCTGCCAGGGGTGGAGGGATGGCCATGATTCTCCTCCCGCGGAGAAAGCATTTGACCGGGTGGTATGGGAATTTTTGTGGGGCATTCTAGCCGGAAGAGGTTTTGGGAACAAGAGTATGAGAGCTATCAAGGCGATGTACAGGGACCCGGTGGCGAGGGTCACGGTCATGGGTCAACGATCGGAGGAAATATTAACCAGAAGGGGTACTCGACAAGGCTGTCCTTGTTCCCCGATCTTGTTTTCATTGTATATTGATCCTCTCATTCAGAAAATCTTAGCTTCTGAACAGATTACCCCAGTAACACCTAATGGTTATACTACTAAACTTTTGGCGTATGCCGACGACCTGGCAAATATAACCACGGATCCTCAACAAGCAATGTTTAAGCTATGTCAATTGGCTAAGATCTTTGGTGGACGTTCAGGCTATCGCCTGAATGAGGAAAAAACACAGATAATATGTATGAATAACATCATTAAGGTAGACCAAAGATATGTGGAGTCAGCAGTGTATTTGGGTGTAAGGGTGAACGCCAAATAGATAAGATTATCGCAGATAATTATTTTCCCCTGATAGATTTAATTGAAAAGGAGCTGAAAAGGATTGATGTGCTACATTTATCACTGATAGGCAGGGTAAATGTGCTTAAAATGACTATGTTCCCTAAGCTCCTCTATCTGTTTCGCGCTATTCCTTTGTTGTTGGAAGAGGGGATGATCAGGAAAATAGAAGCAGTATTCACTCGATTCATTTGGCAGTATGGGAAAACGAGACGATCGATTGCTCGTATGTCACTACCACTGGTGAGGGGTGGATTGGCGATGCCTAATCTCAGGCTGTATCACTGGACGTGCCTTTTGGTACAAATGAATATACTGTTTCAGTACGATCTTGTAGTATCAGAATCCCAGCCTGGTAACCATGTACTTCCCTCCATCTTTGAGCTCTTATTGTGAAGGAAGGCTGTGGGGTTACTAATGTGTGAAGTTGACCGCAGGTATTACAAGAGAGCCAGATATAAGACCCTGATGGGGGCATGGGGGACTTGGAAGTCTGTAATGAAATATTTGAACATCCCAAAAACTTATTGTAATATCGACCTTTGGAACTCTAACCTTTTTTCTCATTTAGGTCGAAATAGAAACAGTGTACTTTGGAAGGAGCTGGGTGTAAAGTGCCTGGGGGATGTTATGGAAGGCAATGATATTCTGGGTTTTGATATACTGCAACAGAAATTTGGTATCCCAGTAAGTCAGTGGTTATTATATGGGCAAATAGTTCAAACACTTCGCTCAATTAGGTCTAGGATCTCTCCTTCTTTGACAAATCCAATAGTTGACTACCTGAGAAAGGGGGGTAGAAAATCAGAATATGGTATAACTACCTACAACAAGAGCTTGAAGATGATATGGAAAAAACGGAAACTCCCTTGGCTCAGAAAATTGGCGACCCAGATGTGGACTTAGATCTTGCCTTAGTTCTGAACAAAAAACTATTTCGGTCCTCAAATCTGAGGGCTCAGTACTACAATACCCTTTTTAATCTGTACTTTACCCCCGCCAAACTGTTTAGTTGGGGCGTAAGAGATAATGACAGCTGCCCTAGGTGTAACATGAGTCCAGCAGATCTACTTCATATGTTTTAACACTGCCCGAAGTTGGCTCCAGTCCTTATGGAGATACAGATGTTTTTGGAGGGGCTGCTAGAACAAAAACATCGTTCTATCCCCTACTGTGGTTTTATTAGGTACTGACGGTAAGCTGAAGGCAGAAGGGGGCTCGGAAGCCCTTGTTTTTATCTCAGTAGCTGTACTGCGCATACTAATCTCTGCTGGTTGGAAGGACACTACAGCACCCACATTTCAGCTGTGGCTCACTAGGCTTTTAGGAATGCACAATATTGAGGAGTGCTTGTATGAATTTAAGGGGAAAACAAACACGGGAAATGGGCAGAAATATGTGGGCCCCCCTCAGGAAATGGAGGGAATCTAGACGCTGAGGAAAAATGTAAGGGGAAATGTGTATAGAGATAAGCTGCTCCTATGTACATATTCATTGATGTGTCCTGGTACGAATTTTTAACAAATATCTGCCTTTTAATATTTGTTATCGATTGTTGTTAATGTATTCATTCTGATTGTGTAACTGTATTATATATGTGCTGATTCTCGTTTTATACCTCATTCATCGTAACATCTCAATAAAGATATTTTTAAAAAAAGGAATGACACTATTATTAATGGAAAGACGGCTAACATGAAAGGACATAGAGTAGAATTAGAAGCATCAGATGAGATAGATTAACCTGAATCCAAAAAACTCCAGTCTGGGCCCTGGGGCCTAGATTGCATTCCCATGTCCATACAATCCTCTTCAAGGGTTTTGAGGCTAGCCTGCTTGGACGTCTGCTTTTGTCTTTGGGAAGGAACATTTCTAGGTCATTTTGCTGGTGGTTCATTATTATTTATTGATCCCGGCCCCACCGTTCTCCCTCTTGGGCTTGCTCTTGAATTCTTCTTAGCTCTTGTCGCCATCGCTCTTAACCTGGGACCCTGTTGCTCCAGTACTACAGGAGAAAGCGGGGATGCTAGACAACCAGTACATAAAAGCTCTGGAGGTGTGAATGACTCTTGCACTGGTGTGACGTCATCTCCCACCCGCAACGCCTCCCCCACAACTGCAATAAATCTGTGGCTGCAAATGTTAGCTCCATCCGTTACAACAACTGACTCCCCCCCACCACTCTCCTCGGGGGCAGACTTTATTAGCCTATGTGCCGTATCTGTATGTGTACTAACAGGAGATTTCGATTCTATTATCTCCCCCAGGGACAACCTCTTATTGTTCGCCAAAGTGCCCATCAATAGTCTTTTTTTCCGTAATTTGAATTTCAAGTATTAAAACAGATTCTGCTTGAGTCAAGAAAGCATCCAATGTCCCAACTATACCTCTCCCTCCTCCTAGGGAAGCGCAAGCCTCCTTACTCTTGTGGCGTTTGGACATTTTGGATTATAAATTATAAAGTGGATGTTAGTAGTGATAAATAGTAATTGACAGTACCTTTACTGGGTGATGTAGAGGACCCCCTCACTTGTGATGGAAGTCAGAGGGTGCTGAAAGTCTAACTGCGCTTATTATAATTTATAACCAATGCCCTATTTCTTATCCATGGTTCTGTATGTGCAGAATAGTCCCTGCAACAGTAGTAGTATGTCTTCCTAACCAATCAAAAAATAAACTAGTATCTTATTGTTGGTGGCCATTGACATTTTATTGCTGGGAATTGTCAAAGTATAAACATTTAGAAGACTTCAATAGACATTATGGACAACCCAGACGACTGCACTCAGTACCTAGAGCTATTGCTGAATAGGAGTTTTGCTTAACAGTACACCTTTTGGCAACTGTGCAAGCTTAGCTAGCTACACAGACAGACTAATAATAATCTAGGAGAAGCATAGAGAGTCATAGTAGAGGAAGGATAAGAATTCAGAAACAGTCTACAAAAAGATCAAAGACGATTTAGGAAAAAATAGAATTATGAAGAACATTTGGAATAAATAGGTGCTGCAAAAGATAGGGAAGTATAAATAATAATATTAACAGGAAAACTTACTGGGGCCAGTTGAGGAGCCCTCGGCGGACCTATCCTGGCCTTCCTGCTCCGCCGGCGCTGCTACCTCCTCCTCTGTCCTCCTGCCCCTGGGGGAATCTGATGTACATGAAAGAAAGACATAAACATGGATGATTGTTGTCAACCAAATCAAACATTTCAAAAAAACAATAACACATTTTTTTGGGGAAATAGACAACAATTGCACTGAATTTAGTGACCTATCTGATGTGGTCTATACTATGATATTAGTATTGCTGGATTTGCGGTCCGTCTACTTGGAAAGGTATGTAACTCACTAAACCAACTACAAAAAGGTTCTACTAGGACTGGCAGGCAACACTCTAAGTGACAGACACAGTCCGTCAGGATTGCAGACCACTAAAAAGCTTCCTACTAAAAAACCAGTCATAATATACTCAAACTATCAATCCACCACCACTATCTCTTGCGAGGAGTACAAAGAAAGGACTTGACTTGAGTCTCTAGTTTCTAGCATTACGCAGTTCTGTAAAGTACTCACTCATACATAATCAATCAGGCCAAATGAGCACAAAATTGAAAACAAGTAAGTACAGTAGCACTGCCAGTGAGCAGGCGAGCACCTTCAATCACAGAAGCTTTTGAAACATAATTTAACTGCAATGTAATCAGCAGCATTCTTGCTCTTCGGAAAAAACAAATTACAATATCATAACACAGAGCAGGAGAAAACAAAGTAGTGATTAAATACTAGCTGCTACTACTCACCAAGGCCCAGGATCTTGACTCCAAGCAGGTCGAGCAGGACTTGCTCCCGGTCCAGGATGTCGGACCACCGGTGTGTCGCCTGGTTGTAGGTAGGCCGGACCCCAGACTCCCGATACATTGCCTGTAACACCTTCCCCCATAGCTGGCGATGCTCCCAGGCCTGCCGCCTGCCACGACGGTCTTGGGGAGGTGACACAGGACGAAGTAAACCAATGCTGCTACCTCCACCGTGCTGAAGATCTCCCAGGCTACTACTGCCTCCCCCCTCACGCGCCCGCAAGGGTGCAGGACCCTTCCCCTTCATGTTCTTCCCGGCTCCCTTTGCCATGGTCCTGGACAGGAAAGGAAAATAAAATAGGAAAGAAAGAATAGGGAAAAAGTAAATAAAAGAAGAGTTAAAAAAAGTAGTTTTAATTAACCAAAAGAGGAAAAAAACACAAAATATAGATGTAGAAAAACCATGATGATCCAGATGTGTTTGATCTTAGAGGGAGAGCTGGCAGGTTGGCCAACACCGATTATCATGTGCGGTGACCTGAATATTTCAGTTGACTGGAATAGGATAGCTAGCTATTCAGGGCGTAAACCCAGAGTGCTCAGGGCTCTGGTCTCACTCATAGGATCACATAGGTTGAAGGATGTCTGGAATGCTAAGGAACCTATTGACCTGGGTTTTACATACTTTTCTCACCCATGTCAGAAAAATTCTAAGCTGGACTATTTTCTGCTATCATCAGAGAAACTTAGCAAAGTAAATATCATTAAGCTACCTAAATCGATTTCAGATCATAACCTGTTGATCTTAACCTGTGAAGTAGATAAGGTTGAGAGGAAACAAACATGCTGGTCATTTGAAAGAAAGCTTCTTTCGGATGACAGGTTTGTTGGACATCTCAGACAATGGGCAAAGGAGTTTTACGAGGCAAACCGCTACAGCACGTCCCGTAACGGAGTTTGGGAAGCCTTCAAGGCCTCTTTAAGGGGTGAAACAATAAGCTGCTCAGCTAGATTGAGGAAGGAGGATAAGAGGAAGGTTGTGACTTAGATTAGGGAGTTGGCAGTGGCAGAAGAACAGCATATCAAGGAAATTGGGCAGGCAAGTTTAAACAGAATGGCCACTATCAAAGCAGACCTTCAGGGAGTAGTGACACAGAAGGAGACCAGAGAATATCAGTTCTCTAGGGCAAAACGCTACGAGACGGGCGAGCAGGCAGGAAGGGCATTGGCACTCCGGATCAGGCAGGAGAGGTCCAAAAACTCGATCGCTAGCATACAGGAAGATGGCATCGAATATACTGAGCCAAAGGATATATTAAGTTTTTCAAACTTTTTATCAAAAACTGTATGATGAGGAGGGTGGGATGCATGCTCAAAGCCTAGAATTTGATGATGATGGCCCTGTACTAGATGAATGTAGTAGGGAACTTCTGGAACGTGACCTGACCCTGACAGAGATAGGAATGGCGCTGCGGGAATTAGCAACTGGTAAGGCTGCAGGCCCCGACGGAATTCCCCGTGAAGTATATAAATGCTTAGAGGAAGAGAATGCCCCAATTTTCTTGGATCTATTTAATAGCATAATATGTACAGGTCTAATTCCAGATTCCTTGAAGGAGACAAATATTGTCATATTCCACAAAAAGGGTAAATCCAGAACTAACCCAGGCTCATACCACCCGATTTCGCTTAATAATGCGGACAATAAATTATACTCCAAGATATGGGCGAAGAGATTAGGGGGGATCATTGGCCGACTCATCTCCCCTTGGCAGCATGCGTTTGTGCTAGGTAGAGGCACTACGGACCATACAAGACGTGCTATTACTTTATTTGATGCCCATGCTGCCAGGGGTGGAGGGATGGCCATGATTCTCCTCCCACGGAGAAAGCATTTGACCGCGTGGTATGGGAATTTTTGTGGGGCATTCTAGCCGGAAGAGGTTTTGGGAACAAGAGTATGAGAGCTTTCAAGGCAATGTACAGGGACCCGGTGGCGAGGGTCACAGTCATGGGTCAATGATCGGAGGAAATATTAACCAGAAGGGGTACTTGACAAGGCTGTCCTTGTTCCCCGATCTTGTTTTCATTGTATATTGATCCTCTCATTCAGAAAATCTTAGCTTCTGAACAGATTACCCCAGTAACACCTAATGGTTATACTACTAAACTTTTGGCGTATGCCGACGACCTGGCAAATATAACCACGGATCCTCAACAAGCAATGGTTAAGCTATGTCAATTGGCTAAGATCTTTGGTGGACGTTTAGGCTATCGCCTGAATGAGGAAAAAACACAGATAATATGTACGAATAACATCATTAAGGTAGACCAAAGATATGTGGAGTCAGCAGTGTATTTGGGTGTAAGGGTGAACGCCAAATAGATAAGATTATCGCAGATAAATATTTTCCCCTGATAGATTTAATTGAAAAGGAGCTGAAAAGGATTGATGTGCTACATTTATCACTGATAGGCAGGGTAAATGTGCTTAAAATGACTATGTTCCCTAAGCTCCTCTATCTGTATCGCGCTATTCCTTTGTTGTTGGAAGAGGGGATGATCAGGAAAATAGAAGCAGTATTCACTCGATTCATTTGGCAGTATGGGAAAACGAGACGATCGATTGCTCTATGTCACTACCACTGGTGAGGGGTGGATTGGCGATGCCTAATCTCAGGCTGTATCACTGGACGTGCCTTTTGGTACAAATGAATATACTGTTTCAGTACGATCCTGTAGTATCAGAATCCCAGCCTGGTAACCATGTACTTCCCTACATCTTTGAGCTCTTATTGGGAAGGAAGGCTGTGGGGTTACTAATGTGTGAAGTTGACCGCAGGTATTACAAGAGAGCCAGATATAAGACCCTGATGGGGGCATGGGGGACTTGGAAGTCTGTAATGAAATATTTGAACATCCCAAAAATTAATTGTAATATCGACCTTTGGAACTCTAACCTTTTTTCTCATTTAGGTCGAAATAGAAACAGTGGGCCTTATTTATGAAGGGCTTGCGCCACCGGTGCGTCACTTTTTTCCATTTTAAAAGTGACGCACCGGCGGCGCAAGACCTTCATAAATAAGGCCACGTGTACTTTGGAAGGAGCTGGGTGTAAAGTGCCTAGGGGATGTTATGGAAGGCAATGATATTCTGGGTTTTGATATACTGCAACAGAAATTTGGTATCCCAGTAAGTCAGTGGTTATTATATGGGCAAATTGTTCAAACACTTCGCTCAATTAGGTCTAGGATCTCTCCTTCTTTGACAAATCCAATAGTTGACTACCTGAGAAAGGGGGGTAGAAAATCAGAATATGGTATAACTACCTACAACAAGAGCTTGAAGATGATATGGAAAAAACGGAAACTCCCTTGGCTCAGAAAATTGGCGACCCAGATGTGGACTTAGATCTTGCCTTAGTTCTGAACAAAAAACTATTTCGGTCCTCAAATCTGAGGGCTCAGTACTACAATACCCTTTTTAATCTGTACTTTACCCCTGCCAAACTGTTTAGTTGGGGCGTAAGAGATAATGACAGCTGCCCTAGGTGTAACATGAGTCCAGCAGATCTACTTCATATGTTTTAACACTGCCCGAAGTTGGCTCCAGTCCTTATGGAGATACAGATGTTTTTGGAGGGGCTGCTAGAACAAAAACATCGTTCTATCCCCTACTGTGGTTTTATTAGGTACTGACGGTAAGCTGAAGGCAGAAGGGGGCTCGGAAGCCCTTGTTTTTATCTCAGTAGCTGTACTGCGCATACTAATCTCTGCTGTTTGGAAGGACACTACAGCACCCACATTTCAGCTGTGGCTCACTAGGCTTTTAGGAATACACAATATTGAGGAGTGCTTGTATGAGTTTAAGGGGAAAACAAACACGGGAAATGGGCAGAAATATCTGGGCCCCCCTCAGGAAATGGAGGGAATCTAGACGCTGAGGAAAAATGTAAGGGGAAATGTGTATAGAGATAAGCTGCTCCCATGTACATATTCATTGATGTGTCCTGGTACGAATTTTTAACAGCTATCTGCCTTTTAATATTTGTTATCGATTGTTGTTAATGTATTCATTCTGATTGTGTAACTGTATTATATATGTGCTGATTCTCGTTTTATACCTCATTCATCGTAACATCTCAATAAAGATATTTTTTTTAAAAAGGAATGACACTATCATTAATGGAAAGACGGCTAACATGAAAGGACATAGAGTAGAATTAGAAGCATCAGATGAGATAGATTAACCTGAATCCAAAAAACTCCAGTCTGGGACCTGGGGCCTAGATTGCATTCCCATGTCCATACAATCCTCTTCAAGGGTTTTGAGGCTAGCCTGCTTGGACTTCTGCTTTTGTCTTTGGGAAGTAACATTTCTAGGTCATTTTGCTGGTGGTTCATTATTATTTATTGATCCCGGCCCCACCGTTCTCCCTCTTGGGCTTGCTCTTGAATGCTTCTTAGCTCTTGTCGCCATCGCTCTTAACCTGGGACCCTGTTGCTCCAGTACTACAGGAGAAAGCGGGGGTGCTAGACAACCAGTACATAAAAGCTCTGGAGGTGTGAATGACTCTTGCACTGGTGTGATGTCATCTCCCACCCGCAACGCCTCCCCCACAACTGCAATAAATCTGTGGCTGCAAATGTTAGCTCCATCCGTTACAACAACTGACTCCCCCCCACCACTCTCCTCGGGGGCAGACTTTATTAGCCTATGTGCTGTATCTGTATGTGTACTAACAGGAGATTTCGATTCTATTATCTCCCCCAGGGACAACCTCTTATTGTTCGCCAAAGTGCCCATCGATAGTCTTTTTTTCCGTAATTTGAATTTCACGTATTAAAACAGATTCTGCTTGAGTCAAGAAAGCATCCAATGTCCCAACTATACCTCTCCCTCCTCCTAGGGAAGCGTAAGCCTCCTTACTCTTGTGGCGTTTGGACATTTTGGATTATAAATTATAAAGTGGATGTTAGTAGTGATAAATAGTAATTGACAGTACCTTTACTGGGTGATGTAGAGGACCCCCTCGCTTGTGATGGAAGTCAGAGGGTGGGCCCAGCCCAGTCTTCTCCAGTCCTCGACTGGCAAGGACAGCCAGCTTTTGGCCCGGGCTTCGCAAGGGCACCGCCCACGCATGTCCCACATTGCGGGAGTTGTAGCGGGCTTAATGCGCCGGTTGGCGCATTGTCCACAACGCGGAGCTTCCATGTCACAGTAGCCCTAGTATCAGACTAGGAGGGTCTGAACAAGCATCCCATGCTGCGGGAGCAGTAGCGGGCTTTGTGCGCCGGTTGACACATTCTCCACAACGCAGCTCCTGCCGTGGAGCCCCCTGGTGTGGTAAATTCTAATTACCGATGCTTAATTTCTATGCGGTAAAATCAATAAGAATAACTCATAATAAATAAGAGGCAAAATCCGTGATATTTGAGGTTTCTCAAAAGGGTTTTATTCCTATAAAAGGAATTGGGTAATTAGCATATTGGCTCGAGCCAAGGTGGCATACCATTCCGTCACCACATAGGTTCGGGAAGGGACTGACAGACAGAGTCAATGGTAATATGCGAATATGCAAGTATGCGACAATACATTATTGACAGGCATTCATATATATAGTCAATGCATTACAGTAAAGGCATATGCAGGAGGCGTAACAGCTGAGAAGAGAGATAAGAATGCGTGTACGTAATACAAAAGGCGTTACAATAGGCGTGCATGAAGGCGTGAACAAGAACGTCATTGAACATGATGTCACAGGTAGGCGGATCCATGAGTGAATCCGGCAGTGTCAGCAAAAATACATGGCAGAGATGCGCGCGCAGCAGTATGACGTGTAATGTACGTGTAAATTGAGGGGTGAAGGGGGACTTGACATTTAGCCCTACAAGTGTAGACGGATGTCTGGATGTCAGATCAACCTAATCCCAAATCGTATCTAATATCTCATGTTTAAGGAACTGTATTATCTGGAGGGAAAAGGTCTCTCGGACAAGAGGCTATTCTATACTGGCTATGAGTGCGTGTATGAGCATCTATGTGTCTGCATGAGACGCGAGGGGTGCGAGGGAGGGCATGGGCCTACCATGGAAACAGAGCCATGAATTACTTGCATAGAGACAGTGTGGCCTAATCCCTTTGCTCTGCAGCTGGAAGGATGTTGACATGAATCTACCAAACAGGAATGTATTTTCAAAGAGTGGAGCAGATAATTCGAAGGTTGAATACAGTCTTGGCAGGCAACGGGCTGAGCCGAGCACCGTTAGCCGCGCAAGAAGTAAGGCAGGGGTCACTTGTACAAAGGCAGCCTGGGCTGAGGCTTTCAAAGTCAGAAGGCAGGAAAAAGAGGCTTGATGGCAGAATTCAGGCCTACTTCGCCAGAGCTGAAAAACATGTGAAGTATACCACAAAAAGACGTTGGCATAGCATATTTAGAAACTGAATATTCAATCCGTTCATGGCGGATCTGAAAGAGAACATGTTTACGTTGGACGCAAATGTATTTGCGTCTTCATAGCTGGCACAGGAGGGAAGTTACATGCACTTCAAGCTAGTACATGGAGTCGGTGGGGTCTAAGATAGGGGACACAATCGATCATAAAATTTATATTACCTCATTCCCTCCTTGTCCCCTACGGACCCCTCATGATATATCGATCTGCATGAATCGATCAACTTGTTCATGTAACATCATTTGCTCCTCTTTCTTCTTTTGACGTTTTGAATTTGGATGCGGAATACATGATGTGGCGCACAAGCCGCAAATCGCTGGCCCACATTGTAAACACAGGCAGCAACTGAATACTATGAGAAGGCCAATGCCTAGGAAGGATAGGATCTTCCATCCCCAAGCGGTTAACGTTGTCCAGAACCAACCGGACCAAGTCCAGGTGCCTGGATTCTGATGTATCAGACTTGCAATTTTATGGAGACGTGTTATAGCTTTATATACCGTTGGCGCGTTTTCTGGAATGAAAACACAGCAACTTGACCCGATGACCTTACAAGCTCCACCCCTATCAGCTAGGATGACGTCAATGACGAGACGATTTTGAAGGACAACAACCCGCATGGCGGACTGCTCCTCTGTTAAGTTGCCTAAAGCGGAAGTAGTTTCTTTCACTACTGCTTCAAGGGTTCTAGTTAATTTGCGTATGAGCTTACTATTAAAAACAGCACCTAAGTAGGGGAAGAAACCTTTATTGAAGTCTGTGTATTGCTCCCATGCCGTTTCAGTGTAGTCGACAATCGGGAGGTCTCTTCGGAGTCTATTGTTTACTAGATTGGTATTTCTGTGATAATCAGGAGGAGCTAGGAAAACAGGTGGCAGAAGGAATGCAATGTAACAGGTACCATCCCAATCTGGAGGCAAACGTATCTATGCAATATGACCACAAACAAAGTAGGAATGACGTGTAGCTCTAAGCGTGGATTTGCCTTGATCACTGAATTCGATCACAGTAGTACATTTACTATGACCTAAGTGTATGGAACCATTTTTCCTGATACATAATTCACCTTTGACTGGTAACACTGACATAGCAGGCAATACTGGTGCAGTTTCGGATTCAACAGTAAGAATCATGAGGTTAAATGTGTAATTTCCCAATCCATATACTTCATTTTCTAGATCAGTTCCTGTTCTAGTGGGAAGTCCTTTCTTGTCAGGGTAACAGACTTTAAGTAGAACTGAGTTCAGGTTTCCCCAAACCCAATTCCCATCGTAAACAGCAATGTCAGAATCTAAGGAGTTAATCAATCTAAACCATGCCCCACAGGAGCCATTGTGAGTGAACGGGTACGGAAAAAGGGGCAGAACTCCCTTGTATTTCTGGTAGGGAGGGAGTCGGCCACATATCCAACAGTTTGTAGCATTGTTAGTCTGATGGGAGTGATGTAACATACTAATGAATGTATTGTTGCGCAGTGCAAGTCTGTAAGAAAGTTCGTGTGGAGGTAACTCGCTAAAGGAATGTTCGGCAGTGACGTTATAAGCAGATTGTACATGCTTGAAAATAGGGTAGTAGATGTGCAGCAAGATACTAGCAGCAATAATCAGAAGACTTAGAAAAACATAATTAATAATGTCACTATACAGTGACTACGGAGTGATTTACAATATGCATGTTTCTTGAGTATTCTCTGTCTATCTCTCTCTCTGTCTCGATCTAGGGGATACATGTCAGAAACTAATTTAACCGATTCACCTAGGGGAGGACTTAAACAATTAAACTGTCTGACTTGCTAGATCGTAATTTTAGTCTATATTCTTCAGAGGCTGCTTTCTCAACCAAAGGGAGCTTTGAGTCAGTTTGTGTAGGAGGGCAGGGCTTAGAGTCCAAGTCCGAAGGGAGTCCGTGGAATTTCTTGACGTGGCTGGAATGCAGCCACCCTTTCCTGCCCTCAACCTTGACAGCTGTCCTCGTTGTTAGAAGAACCAATTTCGGCGTTTGCCAGCGGGGCTCCAACGGACTTCTCCGATCGAAGTTGCGCACGAAGACATAATCCCCCGGGACCACCTCGTGGGGCTTCACATCGGCGTTGTCGGGAAAGGCTGCAGCTACCTGTGAACGACAAGATTGTAGTGCAGACATCAAGGAGGCAAGGTAATCTGTCAGCATAATACAGTCAACATCTGTAATTTTTCGCGGAATAGGCGTCCCCCACATATTCGGAGGCCTACCAAAGACCACCTCATACGGGGATAGCCCGGTTCGAGAATGTGCAACCATCCTCATATAGAAGAGGGCTACCGGTAAAGCAACTATCCAGTCAACGCCCTTCTCTCTACAGATTTTGGAAAGTCAGATTTTTAGGGTCTGATTATGGCGCTCCACGAGACCTGCTGCCTCGGGATGCCGGACACAGTGGAACTTCCACTGATAGCCTAACAGGAGTGTAATGTGTTTCACAAGCTCGGATGAGAATGGCTGACCGTTATCTGAGTACACGATACGGGGCAAACCGTACCGCGGGAAGAACTCGCGAACCAGTTGCTTGGCTGTTGTCGGAGCAGTATAATCTGGGACTGGGTATGCTTCTGTCCATCGGGAAAGTGCACATACGACTACGAGGACATACTTGAATCCTCGGCAGCGGTCCATCTGGATATAATCCATCTGGAGGACTTCAAAAGGGTGATCGGGAGGCTGAAATCCACCTTGCTCTACAGGGATGCTTTTACCTGGATTAAACTGACAACAAATCATGCAAGTACGCACTTTTTGTTTGGCTGCTGCT
Organism: Lissotriton vulgaris; assembly: GCF_964263255.1. NCBI lineage: Eukaryota > Metazoa > Chordata > Amphibia > Caudata > Salamandridae > Lissotriton > Lissotriton vulgaris. Next base: position 533,183,113 of record NC_141698.1, read on the forward strand.
CGTAAGTTCTTATTGCACCATATGTGCTGGATGCTGTCTAGCATTGCTTTTTCTCCTAGATGCGCTGGACTATGTACTGTGTTTATTATTACTTGAACCATAGAGTCGGGGAGAAACCATGTGGATTTTCCCTTCGTCATCCATCCCTGATCTGTTTGGATCCCTCCTAGTTCAGTCCACTTCTTGACTTCGTCTGGTGTGGCGTGTGTCTGTATGTCAATTACATCATGGGCGGGATCCCTGACTGTCATGCAGTGTAATGGTGTCGGAACTATTGTCTTTGTCAAGTCAGTTGCATGCATTCGATTCTGAGCAGTTTGCTTAGCTGTTCGGTCTGCCAGGTCGTTACCCTGGGAGATCGTGTCGGTAACCTTTGTATGTGCCTTACATTTCATGATAGAGATTGCAGTAGGTAGATGTGTTGCATCTAATAAAGCTTGAATAAGAGGACCGTGTTGGATGTTGGCACCGTGAGAAGTTAAGTAACCTCTCTCTCGCCAAAGGACTCCAAAGTCGTGAACGACTCCGAATGCATAACGTGAATCAGTGTATATGTTGACTCTCTTATTCTTGGCTTGAATACATGCTTGCGTCAGAGCGATGAGCTCTGCTGCTTGAGCTGACAGGGTGTCGATACAATTTGTTTCTATGACTTCGGTGTCTGTAGTGACTGCGTAAGCTGCCACTAATTCTCCTGTAGCTGTTCTCATACATGAACCATCCACATAAAGTGTCAGGTCTGGATCTGGTAATGGGACGTCTGTCAAGTCTTGTCTGGGTTTTGTTGTAATCGTAATGACTTCAATACAATCATGTGCCAATGGATCTATTCCATTTAATGGCAATAGTGTGGCAGGATTCAATGTGCTGCAGCGTCTGATTTCTATGTGTGGTTGAAACAATGTCAATTCATAACCTGTCAGTCTTGCTATGGTCAAGTGTTGGGTCTGGGTACGGTTTAAAAGAACTTCCACGGAATGTGGAACTTGTACTGTCAATTGATGCCCTAATACTATGGAATCGCTCTGTCTGATTGCTAAAGCTGTCGCTGCAACTGATTTCAAACATGCAGGTAAAGCTTGAGCTACTGGGTCTAATGTGCTAGAAAAGTAAGCACACGGTTTGTGTGAACCTTCTTGTTCCTGAGTGAGGACTGACAAGGCAGTGCCTTCACGTTCTGTGACAAAAAGTGTAAAAGGTTTACTGTAACATGGTGTTGCTAAAACTGGTGCTTGGCATAAGGCTTTCTTTAAGTTTTCAAAAGCTTGTGTATGTTCCTGAGTCCAAGGGAGGACAGTCGATGTCGCTGCCTCCTGAGTTGTCAACTGGATGAGTGGCTTTGCTAGAAATGCATATTGGGGAATCCATTGTCTACAGTACGAGGTGAGGCCTATGAAAGCCCGCACCTCCTTTTGTGTTTTTGGTGGTGACATGTTTACAATTAACTGAATGCGATCTGGAGTGAGCTGTCTCCCCACTTTGGACAGCAAGTGACCCAGGTACACAACTTGCTGAACACAGAATTGCAGCTTCGAAGGGGACACCTTGTGCCCCTTGTCGGCCAGGAAATTCAGAACTGTCAGTGATGCTTTTTCACATTCGGGTTCGCTCCGTGCGGTGATCAGCAGATCATCGACATACTGGAGTAGGGCAGTGTTAACTGGCATGTGAATACTGTCGAGTTGTCTTTTCAGTGCTTGACTATAGATGCTGGGGCTTTCTGTGAATCCTTGAGGTGCGCGTGCAAATTTGAAAGATCGTCCATTTAAACTGAATCCGAACAAGTATTGGCTTTCTGGATCAATTGGGACACTGAAGAAGGCGTTCTTGAGGTCAATTACAGTAAAGAACGTCACTTCTGAATCAATAGCTGTCAATAATGAAGAGATATCTGGGACCACAGGATACTGTGGTATAATGCATTTATTCAATTCGCGCAGATCAATAACTAATCGATAAACAGGTGGTGCATTTGGATCAGTACGTTTAAGAACTGGGATGATAGGAGAATTACATACATTGGAGTCGGTTTCCACAACCACTCCTTGTGCAATGAGCTCGTCAATTATTCTCAGTAAAGCCACTACAGCATCTGGAGGTAACTTGTATTGTCGAATTCGTGGTAATACCACTCCTGCTTTGAGTGTGACTCGATATGGTGTAATGTGCATACAACCTACATCAGTGGGGCCTTGTGCCCACAAGTGTGCAGGTACATTCTGTAACCGGGGATCCATGTCTCTTAATACATAGTGGCCTTTAAAATCTCGCAAAAATAAGCGCACTCCTTCCGGAGAACAGCATATAATAGCTCCTAGAGCTTTCAGTGTTTTTATCCCTAATAAGTTTTCCGGGCATGATTTTGTGAGCAATAAATCTGTAGTCCGTGTCAGAGGACCGACTGCAAGGGGAAGTGGCTGTGATACTTCATTAATAATAGGTTTTCCTGAAAATCCAAGGGAAACATTCTGTGAGCCTGAGAGGGGTGCCCCTGGAACCTCATTGTGACTGACTGTGGTCCTGCTTGCCCCTGTGTCAATTAAAAACTTTCGGTCTTTTCCTAACACTTGACTGTGTACATAAGGACCCTCTTGATCTACGGGAACTTCAATAAGGGGCAAACCAAACTCCCTCTCTAGGCTGTTTCATGTGTATCGTTGATAATCGGGGTAGTCATTTTGTGCGTACTGGTACATCTGTTGTGTTGTGTTCTGTGTTGCAGTAATAGGCTGTTGCTGTGGCACTGCTACAGTTTGTGATGAAGCTGGCATAGGCGGAATATGTTGTATATTCTGTGGTACTTGTTGCTGGGCCTGATCCTGTCTAGGTACGCGCGGTCTCTCCTTGGTCTTACCCGTGGAGATGTTGTGTTTCAGAACGGCACAATCGTTTACATAATGACCTGGCTGTTTACAATAGTTACATGTCCCTTTAACAGGAGCTGTCGAATTTCTGGGCTGGGTCGCTCCCTTCTTATGGCCATCGGCGGGAACTGACTGGGCAACTAACATTTTCATTTTCGTGTCTTTCATACGTCTTTGTTCGTGTTCTTGTTCCTCTCTAATTCTATTCTGGTGGTACTGTAACATTTGTAACATTTGTGAAGGGGTGTTAGCTTGCCAGGTGCTCTCGACTTTCAGTACTCTGTTCTTAACCTGGGGCAGTGAATTCTCGACTAATTTCGTTACAAAAAGATGTGGATATGACTCGCTACTTGCTTTCAGACCGCTATTAATGCCAAAACATTTTTCAAATCTGGTATAGAAATCACTGGTGTCTTCATCGGGTTTCTGTTTACAAGCTGAAATTGCACCCCAATCTTCCTTTTTAGTACTTAGTAAACGTGGCAACACTTGTACTAACAATCCTGGTAATGCTTTAACTTTGTCTCCAAGCCCTTGGCCCGGAATTCTAGTATTTTCTTCGTTTTCTAATGCAGCCCAATCAATCTTTGTGTCTCCCACCTCCCACTCTTTTTCTTTGAGTTTCTCGTATATACCGGGAGGCAGTAATACTTTCAATATTTTCATAATGTCGGGATAAGTATAGTCACCCATCTTTTGTCATGACTAGGTACTAAGTTTTTCATCTCTAATAATTCTATTTTAGTTATGGGTGTGTACACAAACACGCGTCTAAGTGAATTGTCGGCATTCTGAACCGGGTGCACTTCTCGCAACGGATTCTGTCCGTCCATGTAATACATTTTTCTTTCCATGGCATGTGCTGAGTCGGTCTGTGGACATAGGAAGGCGCTATATCTGTGTCGGTGTTCTAGAATTACTTTAATTAGATCGGTACCTAGACCTCTCCATTTGTTCATGAGCAGTTCTATTAATATATCAGGCAAGGGGCCTGGATCAGAATGTTGGCTTCTATACAATAAGAGCAGGTGTTGTATCATGTATGTACCAGCTAAACGCTGTTCGCTCGGTGTCAGGTTCAAAAACGTATGCGCTAACGCATCATCACCATATTTCTCAGAATTGTCAGCCCATTGCACGGCTGACCTGGCTAATTCTTGTTCGTCCATAGAATCGAGTACATGGTACCCCATTCGTTCTCGAAGTCTGTTATCAGTAGCTTGGAATAAGTGTTCAGGAGTTCTTGGATTACACATGGCTTCTTGGAACATTCTTTTACTTTCTGGACGCACTGGGCGCATTGAATTATTGAAGGGTCTTCCCTTACCTACATATGCTATCGTTTCTCTAACTGGTAATTGTGTCTGCTCTGGTGTCTCTTCTTGCTCGTTCTCCTCTTCTGAGGATTCAAGTTTGTCTGAATCTATTTCCGGTGGTGGCTGTCTTTTCTCATGCATCTTCTTTATTGCATTTCTGATTCTTCGGTACATGTTATCTACACAGGCCTCTTTATCGTGATTCCCATCTGCTATATTCTGGCCCCACCTGTGGAGCGCTTTCACGTCTTCCGGGTTCATACCCGGCCTATCCACTTCCCTTATAAAACAGTTTATAAGAAACCGTAATATCTTGGCTTTCGTATCCACTTTCTGATAGGCCATGGCCTCCTTAATACTTTCAGGCCCTACTCCTGTCTGCACAAACTGATATATTCGATCTAGATGATCTACCATTCCAGGTAGGGTTAATAAGAAGTTTGTGACTCGTCGCAAACGTACTGATGCGAGCAACATTCTTTCGTCATTCTTTTTACCAGGTACTGGATCATATCTACAGTCTGCAAGACGATCTCCATATAGTGTAATATCGCCTGTTCTAGGTGTACGTTGCTGTGCTAGGTCTCTATAGGTCAGCCGATGGGCGGATGGCGGGGTCTGGAAACCTGTCGCTCCTCCGGATGCGCCTCCTGAGGCGCCCGCTCCGAAGGGGTTCGTTGGGTGTAAAACGGGGGGGGCAGGTCCAGGAAGAGGTGGAAGGACAGCTGGAAGACCAGGAGGAACAGGAGGAGGAGTAGCTTGTCGGGGAGGAAGGAGCTGACCATCTTGGCCGCCAGGAGGAGGTGTGCGTGGCGGTGCAGGATTTACATATGTAGGGGCCACATCGTCTAGATAGGAAGAAAGGAAAATGTCCTTCGCTGTTTTGGGATGCATTTTGGTCGGGAGCATGGGAGGTGGTAGTTGTTTCGGTACTTCTAGAGTGGCCTTAGGCAAACCCTCAGTCAAGAGGGGATACATGCCGTTCATGAGTGTGTTTCGCTGTCTGTCTACCTGTTCTAATTTTACTCGGGTACCTTCCTCAACTAATACGTTTTCCTGGGCCTTCTCTGGATCCTCTTTCCTTTTCTCTTCTTTTCTAAGTGCTTTTTCTGTACGCCTATGTGATTCTTTACGCCATAATTCAATGGCATCTTTCTGTGACTGTCTGGCTTTCTTTTTCCACAATGCTTCTTCTACTCTCATGATGCAATCTGCATCCCATGTCCCAGCAGCGGGCCATCTCTGATTCTCGGATAATTCTTTAGTGTAGTCCACCCATAAGTCGAGGAATAAAACGGCATCTAGGCCATGCTTGTGGTACATAAAGTACCCTGGAGTGTCCCTAGGTGGAATGGGAACAGCTTCTTCTAATACCCCTTTTCTAGTTTTTATTTGTCTTAATTTGGAGAGTAACGGCATCCTGAAATCTGGCTACTTGGTTCTTACTCAGATATGAATACAATGAATACAATAATCACAATAATGACGGTCGAACATTCACTCATACCACGACATATTGAGACACATTAAAACATTTTGACATGAATGATGACAATTAGAATGTAACTAGCTAACTGCATAATACTAGATACACTGCTCAACAGTGCAGACTGGATATACTGCTAAACAGTACAGATACACTGTCTAAAACAGTGCAGACCAGGTCTGTGTACCCACACCTGTCTTGACCGGCACAAACTAATGCGCACGTCTAGATGCGTCCCCAGCAACGGTACTCACCGGGAAGCACGGAAACAGAAGGCCTCGGAAACCCTGGACTGGATTCGGACTCAGATACTTCGGAACTTCGGAACCTGGTGGGCCTCCGTATACCTCGGATCTTGCTCTCTCAGCTAGGCTCTGGTCGGGATCCTCCGCACTTCTCACCGCCTCGTCTGGGTGTCGATCGCAGCCTCAGTCACCTCCGTTGGCCTGAGGGAGATACAGGAAATCCTGCGGGTACGCGTAGTTGTCCGTCCGGCTGTGGCAGGGGGCCAGGCCTGCAACGCACCACCGACGCGTGAGATGGGGGAGGGGTCCCTATTCGGGCGCCAAAATGTGGTAAATTCTAATTACCGATGCTTAATTTCTATGCGGTAAAATCAATAAGAATAACTCATAATAAATAAGAGGCAAAATCCGTGATATTTGAGGTTTCTCAAAAGGGTTTTATTCCTATAAAAGGAATTGGGTGATTAGCATATTGGCTCGAGCCAAGGTGGCATACCATTCCGTCACCACATAGGTTCGGGAAGGGACTGACAGACAGAGTCAATGGTAATATGCGAATATGCAAGTATGCGACAATACATTATTGACAGGCATTCATATATATAGTCAATGCATTACAGTAAAGGCATATGCAGGAGGCGTAACAGCTGAGAAGAGAGATAAGAATGCGTGTACGTAATACAAAAGGCGTTACAATAGGCGTGCATGAAGGCGTGAACAAGAACGTCATTGAACATGATGTCACAGATAGGCGGATCCATGAGTGAATCCGGCAGTGTCAGCAAAAATACATGGCAGAGATGCGCGCGCAGCAGTATGACGTGTAATGTACGTGTAACTTGAGGGGTGAAGGGGGACTTGACATTTAGCCCTACAAGTGTAGACGGATGTCCGGATGTCAGATCAACCTAATCCCAAATCGTATCTAATATCTCATGTTTAAGGAACTGTATTATCTGGAGGGAAAAGGTCTCTCGGACAAGAGGCTATTCTATACTGGCTATGAGTGCGTGTATGAGCGTCTATGTGTCTGCATGAGACGCGAGGGGTGCGAGGGAGGGCATGGGCCTACCATGGAAACAGAGCCATGAATTACTTGCATAGAGACAGTGAGGCCTAATCCCTTTGCTCTGCAGCTGGAAGGATGTTGACATGAATCTACCAGACAGGAATGTATTTTCAAGGAGTGGAGCAGATAATTCGAAGGTTGAATACAGTCTTGGCAGGCAACGGGCTGAGCCGAGCACCGTTAGCCGCGCAAGAAGTAAGGCAGGGGTCACTTGTACAAAGGCAGCCTGGGCTGAGGCTTTCAAAGTCAGAAGGCAGGAATAAGAGGCTTGATGGCAGAATTCAGGCCTACTTCGCCAGAGCTGAAAAACATGTGAAGTATACCACAAAAAGACGTTGGCATAGCATATTTAGAAACTGAATATTCAATCCGTTCATGGCGGATCTGAAAGAGAACATGTTTACGTTGGACGCAAATGTATTTGCGTCTTCATAGCTGGCACAGGAGGGAAGTTACATGCACTTCAAGCTAGTACATGGAGTCGGTGGGGTCTAAGATAGGGGACACAATCGATCATAAAATTTATATTACCTCACTGGTCACAATAGTCCTAGTATCAGGCCGGGAGGGCCTGAACAAGCGTCCGGTGCTGCTGGAGCAGTAGCGGGCTTTTATGCACCAGTTGCATGTTCTCCACAACGTGGCTCCTTCTGTGGAGCCCCCTGGTCATAGTAGTTCCGATATAGGAAGTATCAGGCCTGGAGGGTCTGAACAAGTGTCCCGCACTGCAAGAGCGGTAGCGGGCAATATGCGCTGAGTGGCGCGTTCTCCACAACACTGCTCCTGCCACGGAGCCCCCTGGTCACAGTAGTCTCAGTATCAGGCCAGGAGGGTCTGAACAAGCGTCGAGTAGGTAGGTGCACACACCACACCTCACTAGTGATGTCTTCAAGGCCAAGAACCAGTGGGTCCCTGCTAGATGCCAGTACTGTACTGGCACCCAAGTATGACACATTCCCATTTTTAGAATTGAGAGCATTGTGTACTACTAGGAGATTGAAGATAGGCAAAAGTGCCAACACCCAATGCCTCAAGGAGGTACAACTGTTGGATGATCTCAGGAAGGCCTTGGTGCCTGAAGAGGTAGACAGAGTGGGTGGGGCATCAGATGAGGAAAGGCCCACTGGTGAGGATGACCAGGACCAGACCTCTGATGCTGACCAGGAAGGTGACAATGATTTTGACCTGGATATTGTAGCTCCTCTTGGAAATGAGTATAAAGGCCATGAAGGCTCTTTCTTTTATTCGACAAGGAAGAGTTGGAAGTATATCTAGATGTCCTAGATCTCATTTTATGGAGTCTGACCATTCTGGTGGATCTATAGGGACCTCTGTCTCTTCTCACAGGAGGGGCACCTCCCAGGAGAAGAGAGAAAGGCAGCTGAAGTATGAGTAAGCTCAGGTTAGAATCTGAAGACAGCAAATAACCTTAGAAAGAGAGGCTCTAGAACTCCAAAGAGATGAGACTAGAGTCTCACGGTGGCAGCAACTTCCCTAGTGGTGGAGAGAGATCTCATGACCATAGGAATTTAAACAAGATTGTCCCTCCCTACCAGAGTGGGGATGACATCCACAAAAGTATTACTGAACTGGAAAGGGCCTGTAAAGTTCAGAAGGTCCACAAGGAGCAGTGGGAAGCCATCTTGTGGCTCTCCTTTGCATACAAAATTAGAGACAAGCTCCTCACTGTTAGAGAAGAGGCTGCTGATAATTATACAGTCCTGAAGAGTGCTCTAATTGAAGGGTTTGGCCTAAAAACTGAACATTACAGGATACATTTCAGAGGTACCCAAAATGCTCAGACTCAGGACTGGGTTGACTTTGTTGATTGTGCTACTAAAGCTCTGGAGGGCTGCTTACTTAGCAGTAAGTGTGTGATTTCACAGGATTGTACAACTTAATTATGAGGGAGCAGATCCTTAATAATTGTCAAAATCAGCTGTTGCATCAGCACCTGGTGGACTCTGATCTGACCTCTCCCAAAGAATTGAGAAAGAAGGCAGACAAATGGGTCAGAACCAGGGTGAAGCAAAAGGTTCAGCACCAAGGTGGTGACCAGAAAAAGCAAGATTCTAAAAACTCTGATAAGGGAGGGGAGAAGGGTAAAGATCAGAAGTCTTTTCAAGGTCCCCAAAAATCTGCATCTGGTGGGGAGTCCCAATCTTCCAAAGGAAAAGGCCAAAATAAACCATGGTGTAAAGTCTGTAAACAGAAAACCTATTTGACTGGTGATTGTAATAGGTCCAAAGACTCAACTCCAGCCATCATTTCCCCTAAGGCAACTGTTCCCCCTAGTTCAGCTCCAGTTGGTGGTACTCAGAATAAGGGTATAGTAGGGTTGACCCTGGGTTCTGAGATGGACTCTGACCTAGTCAGAGTTCCAAATCAGGCTGCACTGATCTGTGATGGAGGCATGGATATATCCTGCTTTGTGAGTCCCAGTAATCTAGGCAAATCCAGATAGCAGCCTTTGATTAATGAAAAATAGGCTTTGGCATTAAGGGATACAGGGGCAAGTGTCACAATCGTGACACAAGACCTAGTGACTCCTGAGCAGATCATACATGGTGAAATGTACCAAGTGACCAATGCTAGCAATGTCAGGACTGACCATGCCCTGGCAGTTGTTAATTTCTCCTGGGTATGGATAACAGGCCTCACGAAGAGTGTGGTAAGTGCAGACCTCCCTGTTGGATGCTTGCTTGGCAATGATTAAAGACTTCAGCTTGGGCTGAAGTGGAGCTCAGGACCCATGCAGAAATGTTAGGAATCCCTGCACACGTGTTTGCTGTGACTATGTTGCAGGCCAAAATGTCAAAAACTGAACAGGCCCTGGATTCTAGAAGAATGGACCAGGTGCCTTCCAAGAAGAAGACCAGTAGGGTTAAGGCAGAGCCTTCCCCCCTGACTCAGAATACTGATCAGTCTCTTGAGGGAGATGATTTTAGTCCTGAAGAAGGAACTGTCCCAGATGAGCTGGAGCCTGATCAGGTTGAGTTATTGAGGACAGGGGGCACTTCCAGGGCAGATCTGGGCCAGGAGCAGCTGAGCTGCCCTTCTCTTGAACCCCTCAGGTATCAAGCTGCTGCTGAGACTGCTGGGAATGCTAGCGGAACCCATGAGATATTTTGGGATGATGGACTCCTGTATTCAGAAAATAGAGACCCCAAGCCTGATGCAGCCAGGAGGTTGTTGACCCCACATGCCTGAAGACACCAAAGAGTTGTGTTGCTGCTGTGTAACCTGTCAAGCCAGTGGTAAGGCAGGTGGTACAACAAAGGCCTCCCTGATACCACCATCTGTGGTGGAGCTTCCCTATGAAAGAGTGGGGATTGGCATAATTGGTTCCATGGATCCTCAGACAGCCTCTGGGCACAGATTTATCCTGGTGGTGGTGGACCATGCCACTAGGTATCCAGAAGCTATTCCACTTAGGACCACCACAGCTCCTGTGGTAGCAAGAGCCCTCTTGGGAGTGTTCTCAAGGGTGGGTTTTCCTAAGGAGGTTGTATGAGACAGAGGTAATAACTTCTAGTTACTTGACTTCAATGTGACAGGTGTGTGGAGTGAATTACAAATTCACCACACCCTTTCACCCACAATGCAATGGTTTAGTTGAAAGCTTCAATAAAACCTTAAACCTTAAACCTTAAACCTCTCCGCGGCATTCGACACGGTCTGCCACCGCACCCTAGTACAGCGCCTCAGCAACGTCGGAATCCAGGACAAGGCGCTGGAATGGGTCATCTCCTTCCTCGACGGAAGAACACAGAGAGTCCGCCTACCACCGTACAAGTCAGAAGCCACCGAAGTCATCTGCGGCGTCCCTCAAGGATCCTCTCTGAGCCCCACCCTCTTCAACGTCTACATGAGCCCCCTCGCGGCCATCGCACGCCAACACAACTTCAACATAATCTCCTACGCCGACGACACCCAGCTGATCCTCTCCCTGACCAACGACCCCGCCACCGCCAGAGCCAACCTGCACAAAGGGATGAAAGAGGTAGCCGAGTGGATGACGACCAGCCGCCTGAAACTGAACTCGGACAAGACGGAGGTCCTCATCCTGGGCCCCTCACCCTCCGCCTGGGACGACTCCTGGTGGCCTCCCGCCCTGGGCACCGCACCCAAACCGACAGACCATGCACGCAACCTGGGCTTCATCCTGGACTCCTCCCTCTCCATGACCAGGCAAGTCAACAACGTTTCCTCGGCGTGCTTCAACATCCTACGCATGCTACGGAAGATCTTCTGGTGGATCCCCACCGAGACCAGGAAGACCGTCACCCAGGCCCTCGTCACTAGCCGACTGGACTACGGCAACGCCCTCTACGCCGGTACCACCGCCAAGCTCCAGAAGAGACTCCAGCGGATCCAGAACGCCTCAGCCAGACTCATCCTCGACATCCCACGAACCAGCCACATCTCCGGACACCTGAAAGACCTTCACTGGCTCCCCGTCAACAAAAAAATCACCTTCCGCCTCCTCACCCACGCACACAAAGCCCTACACGACCAAGGCCCGAGCTACCTCAACAGCCGAATCAACTTCTACGCTCCCAAACGCCACCTCCGATCAGCCAACCACGCCCTCGCCGCCGTCCCCCGCATCCGAAGAGCGACTACAGGAGGAAGGTCCTTCTCCTACCTGGCCGCCAAGACCTGGAACTCCCTCCCGACCGACCTGCGCCTGACCCAAGACCACCTCTCCTTCAGGAAGAAGCTGAAGACCTGGCTGTTCGAGCAGTAGCGGCACAGCCCCCAGCTCCTTGAGACCCTATGGGTAGGTAATGCGCTTTATAAATGTCATTGATTGATTGATTGAAAGGGCATGATCATGGGTAGGCCAGGAAGGTAAATTCCGTTTCACTTGCGGAATTTGCGGAATTTGGGTAATTTTGAGCTCCACGGAGAAAGCGAAATTATCAAAAATTCCCTGATCTGCGGCTTCACAGAATTCTTTGCTTGTTCACAGTTTTTAAATGTGTCTCCCAGAAAAGCTTAGGTGTGGATCGGACATCCTTCTGCCCTGCCTTTTGTTTGCATACTGGGAGGTTCCTCAGAAGGGTGTTGGTTACAGCCCTTTTAAACTTCTGTTTGGGCATCCTGTAAGAGATCCATTGTGTCTGGTGAAGGAGGGACGGGTGTTACCTCTCAAACCCCTAAACAGGATATTGTGGACTATGTAGTTGGTCTCCGCTCCAGGATGGCAGAGTATATGAAAAAGGCAACCAAAAACCTTGAGGCTAGCCAGGAATTTCAAAAGGGCTTGCATTGACCAAAAGGCTGTACTGACTGTTTACCAGCCAGGGCAGAACGTGTGGGTGTTGGAGCCTGTGGCCCCTGCTGCCCTCCAGGACAAGTTGAGTGGCCCCCAAACAATTGTTGAACAGAAAGGAGAGGTTACCTATTTGGCAGACCTTGGAACTCATAGGAGCCCCCATAGGGTGCTTCATGTCAAAAGGCTGAAACCTTATATTGACAGGGCGGACATGGGCTTGCTCATGGCTACTAATGAGGGACAGGAGGAAGAGAGTGATATTCTCCCTGACCTGCTCTCACAGTACCCTGATGATTGGTCAGTGAATGGTGTAGCCTTGGCAGGCAGCCTCACTCCCCAGCAGCAAGCTGATTGTAGACAGGTGCTCAGCCAGTTCAGACATATGTTCTCTCTAACTCCAAGTCAGACTACCTGGTGCACTCATGAAGTAGACACTGGGGACAGTCTGCCCGGTAAAAATTACAGGCAACCTGACCATGTCAGAGACTGTATAAAGACTGAATTCCAAAAGATGTTGCATTTGGGAGTTATTTAACCCTCAAATAGTCCTTGGGCCAGTCCAGTAGTCTTGGTGCCTAAATCTCACACCCAGGGTGGTAAGAGGAAGATGAGGGTTTGTGTAGACTACAGGGTCTCAATGCAGTCACTAGGACTGATGCACATCCAATACCCAGAGCAGATGAGCTTATAGATACCGTGTCCTCAGTCAAGCTTTGAGCACATTTGAACTGACAGCTGGCTACTAGCAAATCAGACTAGCTGATGATGCAAAATCTAATAGAGCATTTTCTACCCTTAGTGGGCACTACCAATTTGTGAAGATGCCCTTTGGTTTGAAGAATGCACCTGCCAGGAGTAACCATGCCAATGCAGATGGACTCTTCAGATATTTCCACTAAGAACATGAAGACTCAACTGGTCAAGGTTAGTTTAATGTCCCTGCATTTGGGGGTGGTTGTGTAGGAGAGTAGGATCTGCTCTTATGGTTATCCCCACTTTTTGCTTATGTTTTACTGTTTTTCAACTTTAGTCTGGTGAGGGCCCTGCTATTCAAGACCCCCGCCTAGCTGCTTCCTCTCTAAATTGATTGCAAGTACTTTAGGTACCCTCCAGTTTGGTTACTGTGGTACCCTTATGAGACACTAGTATATGGTACCTTATGTACCTAGGGCATAGGTACCCCAGAGGCCTACTAGGGGCTGCATCATGTATTATGCCACCCCTGGGAAGTCTTCCAAAATGACACTACAGGACTGCTACTGCTGCCTGGGTAAGGTGGTGCATACACCCCTTACTTAGATATAGGTTATCTATATCTACCTTAATCACTTCACATATAAACCTATCAGTCATCCTTATGGCAGGCCTTATCAATCCTAAAGGCAGGGTGCTGGGTTTTGTGTTTAGAGGGCACCCATGCATGAGCAGGGCCCCACTGCATCCTTCGGAACCTGGTCTTTGAGGCTGTTCTGTGATGCAACCAGCCCATATCTTCTTAAGTGATTTATAACCTTGCGGTAAATGCTAACTTTGGAATGGCTGCATGGAAACATGTTGTGTTTAGTGTCAAACACTTTGGAATCCTATCCCCCACCAGTCCTGGTGGTGGGGGTTGTATTCCACCCTTCTAGAGGGAGAGACATGTACACACTGGTATACCCGGTACGAGGTTTAAAGAGCCCGGGCATCACAAAATGGATGCTGCAGCCACAGACACGAGTCTGGCCTCCAGCTGCTGGATAAAACTCAGGCAGGGGAGCCCCTAACAATAGGTGTCCTGTCACAGGGAGGTATAACCACCTCCCAGACAGGCTTTAGTGTATTGGGGCTGGGTGGGTGCACTCTGAAAGTGCTTTGAAGTCTCCACTGGGGGCAAATTTGGTGTCCCTGTGCATAGCCCAGTTCAAACCGCATGCAGGGGCTACCAGTCACCGCTCTGGTGCGAAACAGACAAAGGAAATGGGTGTAGCCACCCCTCTTTCCAAACCCTCCCATAGGTGGGTCCCCAGAGTTAGTCCAACCCCTTCCTTGGGTATAAGAAAGGAACCCCTGACTACAGGACTTTAATTTACACCTGGATGAAACTCTGCTACAGAAATCCTGGAACTTCAATGATCTACGTGACTAAATGACTGAAGAATCTCCCTTGGAGTAAAGGAGTCACTCCACTTCTTGGTAGGCACCAAAGAAGCATCTGACTGTTCAGCTTCTATGAAGCTCCTGCCAGACGCTGAAGACTTTGCAACACCAGAGGTAAATTTCCAGACTTCACTGAGTCCGTACCGAGTTCCCAGGGAAGTTGAGACCCTTACCCCGATGGGTACCATTTAACTGGAACCCCTGGATACCAGGCGCATTTGCAAGTGCATCAGCTTCCTATCTCCTATCAACTCTTGAGGCTGTGCATTGGGTTACTTGTAGCCCAGACCCAGAGCACCTTTTGCACCAAATATTGTGGGCCTACACTCCACGAGTGATCTGTGAGCCCGCTCTCAGCATCCCTGGTCCATTGACTAGTGGGTCCCTGAGAAGGCAACTCTAAATTTCCATAGGTTTTCCTGGTAGCTCCAGATGTGCCATGACTCTCCACCATGTGGTGAGTCCTTCAGACCTTGCAGGTCTCCACCAAAGCATTTCTAACTTTCTGAATGGGTTGCTGTTGCCATGGTTTGTTGAGTTCAATCCAGTCAACGATGCAGCAGCACTCAACATCCTTTGTGGGGCAGCTATAATCCAGCTCCTGGTTGTTGTCGACACCTCCTGGTCCTTATGGCTGCAGAGTCAAGCTTTACCTCTTCAACCTGAAATCACCCGACATCGGTGGGGATTCGACTATCGTGCCCCTGGTCACTGGCAACTCTGTCCCCTCTGCTTTCAGGTTCTTCTCATCTTCGATCCAGGCTGGGATCACACTGGACACTTTCCACTTTGACGGCAGCAGCACTTTGAAGCACATCACCATTGAAAACGACGACGATTCCCGAGACCAAAAGACACCTATGCACCCGGCTTCCCTGGGTGAGGTAACTCGAGTACTCTGGTCCTCAGGTGGGTGTTGGCTCTAGAACCCCTTAAGTCTAAAGGGGTTTGCTCAAAGTCCTCTCCTAAGTGCCCTTAATCTTTAAATGTCCAACTCTGACTTTTCCCATAGAAGCTAACATTGAATCGTGGCTGTGTTCTAACAATGCATGCATCCCCGTGGGTCCCTTTGTCTCACTTCCTTGGGTGGTTCCTTGTGGGCCAAGCGATTCTACAGGCTCTAGGCCTTTTGTCTAGTCAAGTTGTGGTTATTATACCACTTTATTAATATATGGTTTGGTACGCCCCTAGGGTTCAACATATATTGTGCTAATTTACTGTGTGATATTAAGTGTAACTTATGTGTTTTGAACTCTAGCCTCATAAAGAGACTAGTAGGGTGTGTTTAGAATAAATACATATATTTTATGTACATACTTGGTGTGGTTCTTCTTTCATGTGATCATTCAAGAGATTATAAAAACAAACTGCTTTACATTCCTTTAAGACGTAGCTTGAAAGCTGCTCTCCATAGTTACCAGTAGGATAGCTTTCAATAAAGGTTGTCTTATCACCTCTAAGGGGCTGTTTGGACTGGCGCACGGTGCCCACTGTAACTAGTGGACAGCATATGCCAGGCCAACTTCTCACAATGACCTCCTCTGTATTTGCCATGAGTTAATGCCTGGGTCATTGCATGAGTACATGAGTAGTGACTGGATGATAAGAGTGCTACAAGGAGAGTGCATGGTGATTTTATTAGTGCTTGGATTTTTGCGCAGTGATTGGATAAGCACATATGATTGGCTGGGTAATTGGAGCTCTCCATGGGTAGTACCAGGGAGATTACTGGACTGCTAAGGTAGTCCTCAAGGTATTGCAGCAGTGCATTTTTTAGTGATTGGGTCATTGTATGAGTACATGGGTACTGAGTGGATAATTAGTGTACTGCAAGGAGAGTGCATGGTGAATTTATAAGTGCTTGGGTATTGGAGGAGTGTTTGGATTAGTATATTGTGGTGGCTGGGTGACTGGAGGAGTGCACAGGGAGTGACAGTGTGATTGCTGGACTTCATGGGTACTACCTGGGGAATTGAAGGTGCAAATGAGAAGTGTGTAAGTGGGTACATGACTGTAGAGTAGAGAATATGGGGTTGTAACAGTGATCAGTTAGTACCTGGATCATTGCATGAGTGTATAGCTACTGACTGAAAGATTAGAATACTGCAAGGAGAGTGCCTGAGTGAATTTATAAGTGCTTGGGTATTGGCAGAGTGTTTGGATTAGTACATAGTAGTGGCTGAGTGACTGGAGGAGTGCACGGGGAGTGACAGGGTGATTGCTACACTGCATGGGTACTACCAGGGGAATTGAAGGAGTGAATGCGAAGCATGTAGGTGGTTAGAGGATTGCATGGGTAGTACATAGGGATTGTAGCAGTGCATGTGTTAGTGCCTGGGTCATTGCATGAGTACATGGGTAGTGACTGGATGATTAGAGTACTGCTAAGAGAGTGCATAGCGTAATTATAAGTGCTTGGGTTTCGGCCCAGTGATTGGATAAGGACATAGGACTTACTGGGTGATTAGAGGACTGCATAGGTAGTACCAGGGAGATTCCTGGACTGCATAGGTAGTCCTCAATTAATTGCAGCAGTGCATGTGTTAGTGACTGGGTCATTGCATGAGTACATGGGTAGTGACTGGATAATTAGAGTGCTGCAAGGACAGTGCATGGTGATTTTATAACTGCTTGGGTTTTGGTGGAGTGATTGGATACGTACAAAGTGCTGGCTGTGTGATTGGAGGAGTGCATGGGTAGTGACAGAGAGATTTCTGGAGTGCATGGGTACTACCTGGGTAATTAGAGGAGTGAATCAGTAGAGTGTAGGTGGTTAGAGGTCTGCATGGGAAGTGCTTAGGGGATTGTAGCAGTGCATGTGTTAGCGCCTGGGCCATTCTATATGGGTACTGACTGGAAGATTAAAGAACTGCAAGGAGAGTGCATGGTGAATTTAAAAGCGCTTAGGTTTTGGTGAAGTGATTGGATAAGTACATTGTGCCGGCTGGGTGATTGAAGGAGTGCATGGGTACTGACAGGGCGATGGCTGGACTGCATGGGTATTGCTCAGGGTATTGCAGCAGTGCATGAGTTAGTGCATGGGTCATTGCATGAGTGCATGGATACTGACTGGATGATTAGAGTACTGCAAAGAGAGTGCATGGTGATTTTATAAGTGCTTGGGTTGGTTGGAGATATTGGATAAGTTAACACATGTCACATCAGTCCTACCCCCACCCTTCACCACTGTGCAAACATGGACCCTGGCAGGTGTTAAGTTGGGGGATTAATTTCCCTTGAATCCTGAGGGTCACTGGGGGCTAACTAGCACACCAGGTACCTCCAGTAAGTGCGACAGCGCTGCGTTGCAGAGAGGTGGTCCAAGGCCACATCCCTTTTTACACCTCTCTGCAATGCAGCTCTGAGGGGCTTACTGGAGGTACCTAGTGGGCTAGTTGGACCCAAGGGACCCTCAGGATTCAAGGACTTAATCCCCCAACTTGCAATGCGCCAAAGGGCCTGTTTGCAGGGTGGTGAAGGGAGAAGCTGGGGTCTGATGAAACTAGTGTGCAAACGCACCCCTTGGCGTGTTTTAAGTTCAGTGATTAAGTTTCCTTGAATACTGAGTGTCCCTGGGGCCCAAATAGCCCACCAGGTACCTATAGTAAGCACCACAGAACTGCTTTATAGAGAGGTGGTCTGAGGCCATTCCCCTTTTTTCACCTCCCTGCAACGCAACTTTGTTGTGCTTACTGAAGGTACCTGGTGGCCTAGTTGGCTCCCAGAAACCCTCAGGCTACAAGGGGACTTAATCCTCCAACTTAAAATGAGCCACGGAGAGCGTTTGCACAGTTGTGTTATCAGGTCCGCTACCTCCCTTTGCCACTGTGCAAACGCAACCGTTGGTGCGTTTTGAGTTGGGGGATTAAGACCCCAGTGCGAATTTTGCCAAAATAAAAAAAATGCTTTCTTTGGCCCTGGGGGTTCTTGTGGGTCCCCCTGAACAGGCCTAGGGGGTCAGGGTGTTTCTACCCTGCCCCTTTTCTTGTTTTTAAACCTTTTTTTCACAGCTTTCTTGTGACTTGGTTCTACCAAGTCACAAGATGGCTGCCAACACTTCCTGGTTTAGAGTGTTGGCAGCCAATCTCAGTGAAGCTCTTGCTAGGGAGGGGTTGCGACTCCACTGCATCCCTAGATATTGAAACTTTTTCTATTTCAAATTTCTCTGGAACTACTGATTGGATTTACACCAAGGGCTGCCTTTTTGCCAAATTGGTGTCATTCCATTCAGCAGTTCAGGCTGTAGCTGTGTCTAAAGTTTCCTTTGGAAAATTACATGGGGAAAACATGTTTTGGGGCCCTATATATATATATATTTTTTTTTATATATATACCTACTGCGGTCACAAGTAGGTAGTTATAGTTAGGACCTAGTTTTCGTTTCTGTAGGAAAAACGTTTTTTCTTTTCTCATTATCTTTGGCGCCGGTTGACGAATTTTTGCTAAATATTTCAAACTAGTGGCCGGCTCCTGTCAACACCTGTCCTGAAAGTTTCGTAGTGATTTGTCAAGCGGGGTCAAGAAAAAAGGGGGTCCCAAAACACGTTTTCCACATGTAATTTTCCGTAGGAAACTTTAGACAAAGCTACATCCCGAACTACTGAACGTAATTACACCAAATTTGGCAAAACGGTAGCCCTTGGTTCAGAAAGAGTCCTTTTTGTTAAATGGTGTAAATCCATTCAGTCATTCCTGAGAAATTAGAAAACGAAAAAATATCGATATCTAGGGCAGCGGTGCGTTTGCGAACACTCCCAAAAATGAGCTTCATTCTAATTGGATGCCAGCACTCCAAATCAGGAACTGTTGCCAGCAATCTTGTCACTCTGTAGAATCGAGCACAAGAAAACAGTAAAACAAAGTGTAAAATGAAGAAAAAGGGGCAGGGTACAAACACCCTGACCCCTTAGGTCTGCTTAGGGGGACACACAAGGACCCCCAGGGAGAAAAATATATATTTTTTAATTTAAAAGTCTCAGAAGTCGAGGGGCGTGGCTTAGCAGGCTGACATGGTGGACATGTGCTAGCCAGCTCCGTTCAGCCCATCACTAATCTGACAACATACGGCGGGCCCACGCAGCGATTTGGTGGACGGGTGTGCAAGCGGCACTCCTGCTGGCAGACATAGACAGGGCATTCGACTTCCTGAGTTGGGTCTACATGTTCGCCCTTCTTTGTAGGCTTAACCCTGGCCACTGGTTCTTGTCGTATGTGAGGCTACTATACACCACCTGACAGCATCGGTCCGTGTGGTAGGTGTGGTATCGCCTAGCTTCCCAATCCATCGTGGCACCAGGCAAGGGTGCCCCCTGTCGCCTTATTGATTTGCCCTGGCTATGGAGCTGCTCTCGGCCTGGGTGCGCATTGATGCACAGCTGGAGGGGTTTGAGTGGTCTACAAGTCTCTCAGATAGGACCGCGCTAAATGCGGATGACGTCCTTTTCTTAACTGCAAAAATCACAGTTGATGGACAGAATGCAGAACAATGCCTTACATTCACCCCAGTACAAAGATCTGGGCCTAAATCCATTGTTTTTTTGCACTCCACACCACCCTAGGTCAGACACTGGCTATATGCAAATCAGCCTTGACCCTGTGCCTCATGGGAACAGTCCAGACCGAACTACCAAGCCATGTCTTTCCTAGACCGGAATCAAGCATCCAAGGACCGGTTTCTGGCTATCAGCCTTCTTCAGCCTGGATAGCTTGACTCCAGTGATGTGGAGAGCCTGGGACTCACGTCTGAGCATACCCAGCCCACTCGGGGTGAAAATTGCAAAAAACACAGTTGATGGACAGAATGCAGAACAATGTCTTACATTCACCCCAGTACAAAGACCTGGGCCTAAATCCATCATTTTTTTGCACTCCACACCACCCTAGGTCAGACACTGGCTATAAGCAAATCAGCCTTGACCCTGTGCCTCATGGGAAAAGTCCAGCCCGAACTACCAAGCCACCTCTTTCCTAGACCGGAATCAAGCATCCAAGCACCGTTTTCTGGCTATCAGCCTTCTTCAGCCGGGATAGCTTGACTCCAGTGATGTGGAGAGCCTGGGACTCACGTCTGAGCATACCCATTCCACTCGGGGTGAAAATTGCAAAAAAACTGTTGATGGACAGAATGCAGAACAATGTCTTACATTCACCCCAGTACAAAGATGTGGGCCTAAATCCATCTTCTTAACAGCATTGAATAGGTCGGGCTGCGGATCCTAGAGATCATGCGCATATTTGGGTAGGCGTCTGGGCTACACATGAACCCTCGTAAGTCTACGTTATGGATGCTGGGAGCTCGGGATGGAGTGGGTGCATGGGTGTTTACTCTACAGGTGGCTGTAGGAAATCTCAAATATTTGGGCGTTTTCCTCTCTGACGTGCCAGCGATGTCGTGAGAGTGGAATGTGGTGCCAGTTTGGGAGCGCGTGCAGGCGGATATCAAAACCTGGACCCGGATGCCATTAACGATCTATGGCAGGTCGGCAATATTCAAAATGCTCGCTGTCTCTCTACTATTATACCAATTGCAAATTCACCCAAATCCGATTGCACCCAGATAGTTCCGGCTGGTCAACTCGGCACTGGGGCAGTTTTTCTGGGGGGAGGAGTGGTGCGTGTCGCATTGTGTACGTGTTTTCTCTCCACTTACTGTGGAGGCCTGCCGACCTCAGACATCCTATTATATTACCAGGCCTCACACCTGCTGGTCCTCAACGAGTGGTGGTATGAGGACAGAGGGCACCTGGCCTATGCTGTGGGTTGGCAAATGATGGGGCAGTCCACTCTTCATATGATACTTTATTCATCTACACTGCGTGGTACATTGCCGCCGGCTACAAAAGTGGTCTTCCAAATTTGGCGGCAATCTCTGAAGCGCATGGGGTGGTGGAACAAGCGTACGGAGGAAACCTCCCTGTGGCATAATGGGCACCTGCCTGCCTTGGCGGCCTTGCAGGGCTTTCGATGTTGGGATGCCATTGGCGTCTCCACCCTGGACGATGTTGTGCACAATGGCTCCCTCAAATTGTTATGCGACCTACAGGTAGAATTCAGCATGCCCCAGTCGCAAATCTTCCAGTACCTCCAGCTCAGGCACACGCTAGCCCCTAGCCTAGAGGGCCTTGACTCGATCCCCGAGTTTAGTCCGCTGGAAGCAAAAGTTTTTAGGGGGGACCTGGAGACCAAAAAGATATTGCGCATATACCAGACCTTGGTCACTCATAGTGCATATAATTGCTTGCCAGGCTCAAGGACACGCACAGCAAAGGTTTCATTTTTTGACACTCAGTAGGAGCTTGCGGAATGTGCAGAGGCCTGCTGGCCTGCAGATGAACTTGAAGTGCCCTTGCTGTAAATGACAGTCACACGTTAACGAGTTGCAAACACAGAGCACCGAGTCCGAAAGAGGTGGAAAGAGGAGCTAGTGTAGCGGAGCAAGCGGACGGCGGACGGCGGTCAGGTGGAACCAGGGACAAAGAACCTGACCCCCGTGCCTTGAGTCCCGTGACCCAGGGAGAGAAACAGAGTGGTTCTAGCACACCGCACACACCAGTAAGGGGCTGAAGAAAAACTCTAGAGAGCGGGGACTGCCAGGAGAGAGCATTTGCTAAAAACTCGGGGAAGAAAACTCTGCACTCACAGGCAGATCTGCTCTCAGCTTGCTGCCTTTTGCTGACTCCTCTGCTCCTTGTGCCGGTCTCCAAGCTACATCTCGCGGCCCCCGCTTCACGGGAGCTGCTCGTGCCTCTCAAGAGGACATTTGCCAGGAGTTTACCATTTTTGTCACAGGCGCTGGCTGCTCCGTATCCTATCCCCGCAAGAGCCAGGCGGGACCGCGAGGACCAGGATTCCGTGCGGCGCTGATCGCCTGCACCTGGTCATCTTCCCGTCTCCTCCTTATCTGGATATTTAAGCATAGTATAGAAATTCCGCGTCAGCGGGACGCGTGCGGGACAAGGGCCGGACAAAGCCCGGAGAAAGGGCGGATCCTCTGAGACCCTCAGAGACCGAAGCAGGCCGGGCCGGGCCCATCTATATTCATTTTAATTCCTAGTTACAAATTTGTCTCTACATATTTGTTTGGTACTCTGCCCTCTATTCGCATATTATTTGTTGTGCCATCGTTTGTTACCGTATAGATCTTATTATCTGTTTTTTATTTTCTTCTGTATGTGTTATATGCTTGTAAGCAACAAGGAGGGACTTTAAAAAGGACAATATTTATGGGGGTCCAGTGTACGTGTCCTGTAAATCTGTATCGAAATGATGTACAAAGTTCCCCCAGGAGTAATGTTAGTATGGCTGGATGGTCTCTCTCTCTCGCTGAGTGAATGTGTAAAAAAGCGTCAGGGAAAAGGTGTCCCTTGTCGGAACTAGGGATGCCTCACACAACTTACTAGCTTAACGGCTGCTGTCATGTTGCCAGATGGTTGTCTTGTCTCATCATCGGCTTCCTGCTCCAGCGTCAGGCCGGCGCTGCAATGCCTGACGGGTAGCACTAAGTGCTACACTTTTGTGGAGTTCTTTTGTTCCTGGCCATTGATCGAATGCGTGTGAGGGGCTTAAGTGGTGGAGTAGTGAGCTTGAAGGGGTGTGTTAAAAAAGGTTAGTATAGTCTACTAAGACACCTTTATTCATGTAGCTAACTACCTTGTTAAAATTGGTGAAGGGAGGGGTACCGGGACTCAAAAACTATGGAGATTGGTCTCGTTCGACCCTCGCCTATGGTCAGGTCAACATGTTTCATGCCCTATCGGCAATTCTTCAGGACCTTAGTTGTGCTCATAAACTCATAGTGTGCTCGAGGCGGGCTAGGGAGCGTGTAATATACAACCTGAGGGGTCAGAGACCAAAGCAGGTAGGTGTCCTGCGTAGGAATCCACCCTAAAAGGAAGAAAAATAAACGAATACATTTTCTCCGCAGACACATACATATTGAAGGTCAATGTTGTATATATATAAAGAGAAACACAACCCCTTAGACAAGGCGTTGATTGTCGCCCATTGGGGTCATGTGAATCGGCTGTGAGAGAGAGACAGAGATTCTAAACATCTTTAATGTTTAAAGTTAGCCAACTGTATCCACATTAGGCATCTAACCAATATTCTGTAACTCATGCGTATGTCAGATTATATTCGTTAGTTCTATGAGGAATGGCTACGTTGGCTCAAAGAACAGGAAGGGGGGAATTTGTGGTTTTCGATCTTACCCTCAGTTACTGATGCCGGACCGCACAGACTGTTCTCGTGGGACCTGCGCTGTAAGGTAAGTATCTGTCAAAGGTAAGAGGAGGAGGGGGGAAAAGAAAGGAAAACGGGATTAGGAGAACGGATAATTCTCCAGAGGGGCAGGAATGCGTGATCGGGGCAGACCGACCAACAATCCATCTGTGGTCTCGCCCACCAACCGTCGGTGCCCGTTAGGCATACCACTCAGAGCAGGCTGCAGCGGAAGCGGAGACCCAGTTGGTACCGATCGGGTCCCAAAACCAACCGCAGCGCACTCCCAGGAATGAATCACGGTTCATCCCACTGGCGCTGTTACCTCCACGTTTCAGGAGTGGGGGAAGGGACTGAATATCTGAGGCCACTGCAGTGGTCGGGGACCAGAGGGCGCCACGTGTGCTGCACCCACGTCACAAACCCGGGTGAGGGCAGTCTCCAAGCACCCCTGAATGGTGGGAAAACAAGACCCAGATGGCCTCGTTCGAAGGTCCATTAGGCCAAAAAGTCCCAGGGTCTTGGAATCTTTACATCGCACCCCCTTACCTTATCAGCGCGAAGACGTTACCTCTCGGCACCTAGACCCGCACACCGGCGTGACTCGGCACGCAGAACAGCTGGCAGTGTTCAGCAGTGCCTGCCGCTGTTAAATGTACGTCCTCGAGGCCGTTGTTTGGGGGCGTGTACCGCAGTTGGTTGCTTGGCAACGTGTCATATGAGGAGGGCTATGGAACATTGGTCCTTGTTGGTATCCTTGTTGCCAATGGGGGCGATGTGGGACCCGGTTGTTTCTTGGAGTTTGTCCTCCACTGGAGTCACTACTCGCGGAACCTCGTCTATTGTTATCGTCCGAGTTGTCAGGGGTAAGGGGGTGCGATGTAAAGATCCCAAGACCCTGGGACTTTTTGGCCTAATGGACCTTCGAACGAGGCCAACTGGGTCTTGTTTTCCCACCATTCAGGGGTGCTTGGAGACTGCCCTCACCCGGGTTTGTGACGTGGGTGCAGCACACGTGGCGCCCTCGGGTCCCCGAACACCACGGTGGCCACTACTGAGGGTTGCCTCAGATATTCAGTCCCTTCCCCCACTCCTGAAACGTGGAGGTAACAGCGCCAGTGGGATGAACCGTGATTCATTCCTGTTAGTGCGCTGCGGTTGGTTTTGGGACCCGATCGGTACCCACTGGGTCTCCGCTTCCGCTGCAGCCTGCCCTGAGTGGTATGCCTAACGGGCACCGACGGTTGGTGGGCGAGACCACAGATGGATTGTTGGTCGGTCTGCCCCGATCACGCATTCCTGCCCCTCGGGAGAATTATCCGTTCTCCTAATCCCGTTTTCCTTTCTTTTCCCCCCTCCTCTTACCTTTGACAGATACTTACCTTACAGCGCAGGTCCCACGAGAACAGTCTGTGCGGTCCCGCATCAGTAACTGAGGGTAGGATCGAAAACCACAAATTCCCCCCTTCCTGTTCTTTGAGCCAACGTGGCCATTCCTCATAGAACTAACGAATATAATCTGACATACGCATGAGTTACAGAATATTGGTTAGACGCCTAATGTGGATACAGTTGGCCATCTTTAAACATTAAAGATGTTTAGAATCTCTGTCTCTCTCCCACAGCCGATTCACATGACCCCAATGGGCGACAATCAACGCCTTGTCTAAGGGGTTGTGTTTCTCTTTATATATATACAACATTGACCTTCAATATGTATGTGTCTGCGGAGAAAATGTATTCGTTTATTTTTCTTCCTTTTAGGGTGGATTCCTACGCAGGACACCTACCTGCTTCGGTCTCTGACCCCTCAGGTTGTATATTACGCACTCCCTAGCCCGCCTCGAGCACACTATGAGTTTATGAGCACAACTAAGGTCCTGATGAATTGCCGATAGGGCATGAAACATGTTGACCTGACCATACGGGAGGGTCGAACGAGACCAATCTCCATAGTTTTTGAGTCCCGGTACCCCTCCCTTCACCAATTTTAACAAGGTAGTTAGCTACATGAATAAAGGTGTCAGTAGACTATACTAACCTTTTTAACACACCCCTTCACGCTCACTACTCCACCAATTAAGCCCCTCACACGCACTCGATCAACGGCCAGGAACAAAAGAACTCCACAAAAGTGTAGCACTTAGTGCTACCCGTCAGGCATTGCAGCGCCGGCCTGACGCTGGAGCAGGAAGCCGATGATGAGACAAGACAACCATCTGGCAACATGACAGCAGTAGTTAAGCTAGTAAGTTGTGCGAGGCATCCCTAGTTCCGACAAGGGACACCTTTTCCCTGATGCTTTTGTACACATTCACTCAGATGAGAGAGAGACCATCCAGCCATACTAACATTACTCCCGGGGGAACTTTGTACATCATTTGGATACTGTGTTATATGCTTCACTAGTACCCTTTTGCACTTTGCCAATACCTTTTCCCCGCCCATACACTATTCCTCTCCTTAAATCTATTTATTTAAACTCCTATATCTCGCTATGACTGCTAGAAAATTACGGTCAGGGAAAGTGTTGGTAGGAAGGACTTGTACCAAAACTAAATCCAACCCTCTGCGCAATAAGAACATTCATGCAACACAGCTGAAGGGAAAATGCCAGCTATTTAATCTGTGAGAAAGGGTTAAGGAAGAAAATCCCGCTGTGGAGGTGTGTTTGGAATTTTCTTTGGAGAAAGACAATACGGTTGTACGCAAATCACTATTAATGGTTGATGACGACTTAGGAGAGGGAACTGCAGGGGGAAGTGGGGTTGTTGAGAATCTGATCCCTACTAAGATCCAAAGTAAATCTGTATTGCCTACTACTGATGCTATTATAGAGCTGTGTCCTAAAACAGTGATTGCGGATTTGCGTAAATCTATTTTGACCCCTGGGGATAAAGGGTTTTATGATGCTAATGGATCCACTAAGATGAAGGTACCAAGGAGTGGGGATATTATATTGACGGATTCTGATATGTATTTATGTAGGCGATACATGACGGAGGACTCTAGGCAGATTGGTGAGCCTCTTAAGACTCCGCTGGCTACTGTCCCTTCTGGGCTCCATTTGTTTAGTAGCACACCCTCTATTCCATCTCAATGAATGACTTCTCATTCGAGCATCTCCAAGAGTCCAGAGATGAACCTTACCAGTATTACCCCCATTCCCGTAACTAAACCAGATAAACCTGTCTCAGACACCTAAATCTCCTTAGAACGACTTCTTTCTTCAATTCTATCTCTATTAGAAAAATTTGTAGGGGGGTCGGACTGTGTCTTAGAAACGGTCAATGAGATATTGAAGGTTCTACTGAATAAAGCGTCTGTTAAGCAAACTGGAGGGATCTCTGATTTAGGGCTGCTTGGGGCTGGAATGAATGTAGAATATGCAGAGGGAAAAATGTCTCCAGTTAATGCTATAACCCCAGATCAAATCACGCCAGGTAAAAAAATTCTCCCCATTGTTGAAAAGGTGAAATCTTTGTTACCGTTCCCCCCTTTAGAAACTGTGCAGCAAATCCTGACCCGGAATTAAAAGTAGCGGAGGTGTCTGTGCTTAAGGTAAATAACGTTTCCTCCTCTGCTCTGATACCTTTGGCCCCAGATAAGGAATTTGTAACTCAGCCCCAATCAAGGGTAGATAAAGAATTTTTCCCTATTTTTACCTTGGAGATGGAGGATAGGGGAAAAAAGGGAAAATTGGGTGTTCCAAAAAAGATCAAAGGTAAAAAGAGGAAGCCTATTCGTAGAATCGGAAGAAAGAGGCAGAGAAGGATTCAATTTGAGAAGCAGGATGTTCGAGGTGATATCTCCTTGTCCAATTCGGAAGGGAATCATGAAGACATTTTCTCACCTGAGGAAAGAATTCCCCCGGTGTTGGATAAGGAGATACCGGTAGGGCATGGCGATCTCTCTTCTAGATATGCGGTCTCCAATGTGGGAGTCCCACTTCCGATGAGGGGAAGCCTAGTATGTTGGCGCCCATCTTGGAATTAATTAAACCGGCCTCTGGTGCCCCTACCGATTTTGTCCTTTGTATAAAAAAATGCTTTGGTATGGAGGGAAGGGAAGAAGCTCCTAAAAGCTCACAAGCTCTATTTGAAGAGAAAAGCGTTGACACAGTTATTTTAGATTTTCTCCCGCTGTTTGATACTGATTTGATTTTAAATAGGGCCCGTCTACTCAAAAGTTTTGAAGAGCTAGAATGCCTGAAATTGATCAATTCAAATGACATCGACCGGGTAATAATCCGGAGATTGGAAATTGGAATTTTGACTAGGGTGAAATTCCATTCTAAGCTCATTGCCAATCTCGTTGTAAAGCAGTCTGAATATTTTCAAAGTCGTGGGATTGATGTTATTCACATTTTGGGGGGCCTGCAGAATGGCTTATTAGCAGTGGAAAGCATTTTTCCTCCTCTTAGTCGACTGGGTGGTCTGGCTGGCTTTGATGACCTAAAAATCTGTGTCTCTGCAAATACATGTCTTGTCTCCAGTGCAAATTCTCCTCCTGTTATTTCCTGCGGAGATATAGTCGAAGAGAGCACCCAATGGAATTGGCTACCTGGTATACTTTCTAGTAGGACAACAGACAATATGATCTCCCTTTCTCGTCTTTAGTTGTAACTTAAAGATATTATTGTGGAATGCTTCAGGTACAAAAAATATAAAGAGGAATCATTACAGATTCCACAGGCTTTATTCCCTGGTAACAGCAAAACAGATAAGAGAGGGAAATTGTTTTTGGAAGAACTTGCGGAATTGGAGGGGATCATTGTAAATGGCAGGCTTCCTTCTGATATTCCAGCAAGTTTTACTCACAAAACCAATCAGGGTGAGTCTATTTTGGACTATGTGGCTGTGGATAATGATTCCTTTTATCTCCTAAAAGATCTGATAGTCACTAAAAGGTATTCACCTGTTACAACGCATTTTTTACAACGCACTACCACTACAACGCAGGCATTACAACGCATACCATTACAACGCATAGCGCTGGGGGGCGCTCTAGGATAAGAGGTAAGTTTAATTTACTATCCAACACCTTCCCTAGGGTCCACGGGGACTGGAGTTAGAATAGTAAATTATACTTACCACTATCCAGCACCCCAAAGCGCTATGCGTTGTAGTGGTATGCGTTGTGAATACCGCGTTGTAATGGTATGCGGAGTAAAAGTATGCGTTGTAACGTCATACATCCTCACTAAAACCCTAAATAGCGATCATAATGTGATAACCTTAACTGTTCATATAAATCCACCCACAACGGATCCATGGTCGCTTGATGGTGATCTGGTTGGTTTAGTGGTTAAACAGAGAGATGTTTCTGGAATACAAGGGCCCTAAGGGGCTTGTCCATTTTACTAGATAAAACTGTAAAAGAACTTCCTAGTTGGAAAGGGTTGGAAATCTCGTATTTTGTGGGGTTTATGAAGGAGGTAGTTTTGGCCGCAAGAAAATCTAATTCGCACAGAAACATGCGTCCTGTCCCCAATTCCTTTTGCCTGCTTAATAAAGAAATAAACACCCTGGTTAGGGAACAATACTTGAATAGGTCCACAGAAAGGTCTCACAAAATAACTTTACTAAGGAGAAGGAGAAGGAGAGCAAGGTTAAAAATTAAAAAAGAGAGGGAAGATTCCCTATGGATAAAATTATGGGAGGCTGCAAATAGAGGGAATGTACGACTATTTTGGTCTCTCATTGGTGAGGGTTGTGGAACAAGAATCAGGTCCCTTCCCCCTCCTATTTCTGAGAAAGTTTGGGTGGGTTATGTCATGCAATTATATGCTGGTAATGGGCCTGTTGAGAATGACAGAAGGGTGGGCGATATCGGACCATTGTTTGAGCCGCCCTCTGAAAAGATAATCGAATTAGCCATAAAGGACTTGCGTTCGTCTGGCGCCATGGGCCCTGATGAGCTCCCAGTTTCGGTGTTAAAACAGGATGCCGAATCATGGAGCAAAATCTTATTTCCAGTATTTAGATATTACTTCCTACATAGAACTGTTCTTCCCTCTTGGAGGGGGAGTATTTTGATACCCCTGTTTAAGAAGGGGGATAGGAATGCGCCCCAAAACTACCGACAAATAGCTTTGCTTGATGCCATAGGGAAAGTATTTGCGAAATGTCTATTAACATTAATATCTGATTGGGTAGATGGGGGTCAGTTGCTGCCCCTGGAGCAAACGGGTTTCCGTTAGCATCACAGCACAATGGATAATTTATCCGCCTTACAGATAATTTTGGATAAATATATAGGGGCACGAGGCGGAAGAGTTTATGCTGCGTTTATAGATTTCTCCACAGCATTCAATGAAGTTGATCGCCCCTTGCTGTGGAGGAAGCTATCTTCTCTCGGAATGCCCTCACTGCTCCTAGATTTAGTTAGAGATCTCCATACTGACACCTGGTGCAGGGTTTTATTGGGTGGCGAAAGAGCGCTATCCCAGGCGATACCCACTGCAAATGGATTGAAACAAGGATGTCTACTAGCGCCATTATTATTTTCTCTTTACATCTCGGATTTACCTTCGTTTTTGTCATCAAGTGATGGTAACGCCCCAGTATTAGGGGGCTCTCCAATTGTTTGTATGCTATATGCGGACGATATTCTGATATTGGATTTAACTCCGAAAGGTTTGAATAATCGTCTACAAGCACTTCACATATATGCAGAATATCATCACCTGAAAATAAACGTAGCAAAAAGTAAAATCATGTGCATGGCAGGTAGGAGAAAGATGAAATATGAGAACTTTAGGTGAATGGTGGGAGGAGACAGCTGGAGGTGGTGAATTCCTATGTGTTCTTAGGGAAGATAATATCTGTCAATTCGAGCGATAAGGATCATGTTGCCAACAATTCTCGAAAGGCTCTGGCTCAGGGCAAAAGTCTGAGTGCTTTATATTGCGCAACGGGGAAAAGACACTTCCCGTATTTACTAGAGGTCTTTCGCGCAAAGATTTCAGCATCTCTGCTCTATGGTGTTCAATTAATTGATCTGGGGCAATGGAGTTTTCTGCATATTGTAGAGGGAAAAATCCTCCAACAATTAGCCTCAATTAATACTGCATGTACAACAGCCACACTTAGATTAGAGTTTGGAATCCGTAGTAGTTGGGTGCAGGCTTTAGCAGGGATGGTCCGCTGGGTGTTATGCATGGTTCGGGTGAACCTGGGACCATGCGGAGTCTCATGAGAAAAGAATTATTGGGATCCTTAAAAGAACACTCGAGAATTGTGAGGAATTTCAGAAAGGCGGTTGAA
Source organism: Lissotriton vulgaris (assembly GCF_964263255.1). Lineage (NCBI taxonomy): Eukaryota > Metazoa > Chordata > Amphibia > Caudata > Salamandridae > Lissotriton > Lissotriton vulgaris. Next base: position 533,214,000 of record NC_141698.1, read on the forward strand.
TATCTTCAACTAGATGAATTAACTTTATTTACATAGTCCCCTGGCCAGTTGAAGGCTGTTTTAAAACTGGCCACCTGGAAATTGAGTTTTAGCTTAGACAGGGAGGCAATTCTTGCAAAAAAAGGCCCCTCACCTTTTACTGACTCCTGCCTATAAAAGAAAATGCAACCGTACGTGTCATGGAACATACCTCACGGTATACAGCGTTTTTGGTTTCTTCTGAGGCAGGACCTTCTTCCTCTAAACAATTTAACATCTAGATGGTATGGGTCCCCTGCAATTTGTCATATTTGCAATATGTCCACCCAGGATACTGTACATGTTCTCTTTATATGCCCAGCCTTGCGGACATTACGTAGAAAGTGGTTTAGACATATATGTTTAAAATTGGGTCTCTTGTCGGCAAGCTCTTTTTTAAATGCCTTGTACAATCCACCCAATGAAATGTTCTGCGTTAATATATTCAACTTTTTTAAATGTGTTTTAGATATTTATTAGAGGGCTTGGGAATCAAATGTCTATTAGTATATGCTTTTTATCTTGTTATGTAAAGTATGTGTAAATATATGTTCTATTTTCTTTTATGTGGATCTCTGATGATTGCCAAAACATAAATAAAGAATTGAATTGAATTGAATTGAATTGGTCACTCATAGTGCGTCCCAACTGGGGAAATTGCGGGTCCATGGGAAGAGGATGTGGGGGTCTTGGAGGAAGAAGACTGGAGGGAGGCCTTAGCCGCACCTCAGGGGGCAGCTATAGCTATGCATCTCTGCCTCATCCAATGTAAATACCTTCACTGGGTTTACTTTACTCGGGTACGATTGTGGCGGGGGGCTGGTTGCTTTCCCAGAATGCCTCCAGTGTAGTGGGACAGAAGGCACATTTCTGGCAGTGCTTAACGCTGGACTGTATTTGGAGAGGGATATTCGCCTGCCTCTCTGAAGTCCTGGGGTGGTCGATCCCGTGTACCCCACAGCCTGCCCTATTGCACGTGATGGAAGGAATCGGGGGCAATATCTATAAACGGCACTTGTTACTGCTGGGCCTCACATTGGCGAAACGCGATATTGCTAGGATGTGGAAGGATGTGCAGGCGCCCTCGGTGGCAGCCTGGAAAAGTTGCTTGGACTTCTGCATGGGGTCAGAGCAGCCAACCTTTGTGGCTCGGGGGTGCCCGCGTAAGCATTATAAAATTTGGAAGCAGTGGGCTGACTATAGGGGCCTGTGACTGGAGCCTCCGGCTGAAAAAGCCGATATCTCAGTGGAATGAGGGCAGGGACGGGGTGGTTGGGCCTGGCGCAGGGGTGGGAAGCCTGGGGTGTGTGTGTGCTCGGGTGGGTGAGTCTCGGTGGTGGTTGCGCAACCTGGGAGGGTAGGAGGGGAACATTTGGGGCACATGGGGATGTTATCCGAAATGACGCTGATTAATAGAAATTCTAAGATTTCCATGGTTAAGGAACAGCACGATAAGGAAGGGAGACCTCTAATCACACACCTGAAAAGAGGAGAAGACACTATAGTCATAGTTAACACATATGCGCCAAACAATGATGACACAGAGTTCTGGGAGAAAGTAGCAAAAAGGCTGGAGTCAACTGACCCTAACCATATGCTAGTACTGGCTGGAGACTTCAACCTGGCACTTCACAACACCCTAGACAGACAGTCTACAACTCAAACCAAACCCCCTGCCTCACACAATACCCTGAAAAACATATGCAATAGATTCAACCTGAAGGACCCATGGCGGCTCAAACACCCTGACACCAGGGACTATACCTTCTACTCCTACCCGCACAACTCCTACAGTAGGATTGATTACATCCTCATCTCAGGCTCACACATACATCTAACAGAGCACACGGAAATTGCGGCAAGAACAATCTCCAACCACTCATGCATCACCCTAAAAGTAGCAGGCCGGCACAACGAACACCCCACCTGAAAATGGCGCTTCAATAACATAGTAATGGCAAAACAAAGGGACAAAGCGACAATAGAGCAGGCTATAAAGAACTTCATAGCAGATAACAACACACCAGACATAGATCCTAAAACACTGTTGGACGCACTCAAAGCAACAGTGAGGGGGACAGTAATGGAAATCAAAGCCAGAAGAGATAGGGAAACAAAGCACCAGCTAGGCCAATTAGAGAAAGAAATCAAACAACTAGAAATAAAACACATTAAGGATACCTCAAACCCCAACTTACTGCTAGAGACCACAAGTAAAAAATATGAGTGCAACAGAATCCTGAGCGAACAAGCAGGCTTATGGATAAACAAATACAAGCAAATTAACCTCTGTGAGGCGAATAAAGGAGGGAAAATACTAGCATCATACCTCAAGCATAAACAAAAGCAAAACTCCATTTCATCGATCACAGACGCAAATGGTATCGTACACACTCAACACAAAGGCATACTGTGTACATTCAGTGACTTCTACCAAGAACTATTCAAGGAAGACACATTCCTAGACCAGAATGGTTGCGATGCCTACCTGGGCAAATTAAAGCTGCCCACAATAACCACAGAGGAGGCACATTCTCTATGACAAGAAATTAAAGCTAGTGAGATTGCTCAGGCTGTCACTTCACTGAAAGACAACAAAGCTCCAGGGCCAGATGGCTACACAGCAGCCTTCTATAAGGCATTCCAAAATAACCTAATCCCAATTATGAAGAATGTTTTCAACCATTGCGAGAAGGAGGGGAAAGTAACGCGAACCATGACAGAAGCAAACATCATAGTCATCCCCAAAGAGGGTAAGGACCCACAGCACCCCCAGAACTACCGACCCATCTCACTCATCAATATAGACTGTAAGATATACACCAAAATCCTAGCTAATAGGCTAAACAATCTGCTCCCAAAACTGTTTAAGAGCACACAAGTAGGCTATCTGAAAACACGCATGTCCCATGACAACACCAGGCTCCTCCGCCATGTGATCGAACACTCAAACATATCCGATAAGCCAGCGGTAGCAATAATGTTAGATGCAGAGAAAGCCTTTGACAGAGTGTCCTGTAAGTTCCTAGAACAATGCATGCAAACATACAACCTGGGAGAAAAGTTTATAAGGAAGGTAATGGCACTATTTAAATCCCCCAAGGCGCAGATAGCAATTAATGGATCTACATCACAACAGCTTAACCTACAGCGGGGTACAAGACAAGGATGCCCATTATCACCGACACTGTTCCTTTTAGCCCTCAAACCCTTAATCACAGACATCATGCCCAATAGTAAAATGAAGGGAGTATCCATCAGCAATACCACAGCCAAACTAGCAGCCTACGCGGACGACATACTGATAGTAACTGAAGACCCAGAAACATCTATCACAGCACTCATGGACAGCAAAAATGCTTACTTAACCCACTCGGGATACAAGCTAAACAGGGACAAATCTGAGTGCATGCCGCTTAACATGCACACAACCAAGGAGGTGATAGCCGCCTCAGGACTAGCATTGCAACCAGGGTTTGTCAAATACCTAGGGATCCATTTGGGGAAAAACCTGAGATCCACTCTAGAACACAACGAGAAACTAACCTTGGAGAAAATTAAAACACTCCTGGAATCCTGGTCACCCAAACTCATAACGTGGTGGGGGAGAATAGACACCATAAAGATGATGATAACCCCACTAGTGAACTACCTGGCAGGGATGCTCCCCCTCATACTCACAGATGATTTCCATCGCAAGGTAGACCAAGCAATAAACAAATTCATATGGCGCGACAAAAAACCTAGAATAAGTCTACCGAAACTAAGGCTAGCTAAGAAACTAGGTGGACTAAACGTAGCAGACGTTAGGAAATTTCAGACAGCCTTCTTAGCAAGTCAAGGTATGTACTGGATACTGCCTGATCGGAAATACACACCGACGTGGCTCTCCATCGAGAAAGCCATTCTAAACAACACCAGCCCCATGACTCTCCTCACTGCGAACAAACAAGCACTGTTGAACAACTCCACACTCAAAAACACAAGACAAGTGCTTCTTGAGCACAGCGTCACAAACTCACGCTGGGAATCCCTATGGCGAACCACAGGATCAAATACAGAGGGAAAATACTAGACTTAGAATCGTGGAAATGATGAGGGTTCTTCTTCCCGGCACACCTAGAAGATGAAGATGGGAACGCCCTCACCGATAACAACCTAAACGCACAGGACTATCTCAGCAACATAGAACTCTACAACTTCCTGATAATCAAAACAGCGGTGTCAAAGGCTAAACTAGCAAAATACAAACCCACGATCATGCAATATATGGAGAACCTAGACAAGGTTGATCACCAGGTGTCCCACTTATACAAACTGCTTTGCCCTAGCACCTCAAAACTCAAGAGCAAGAGCACCAAATATTAGGAAGCCCAGCTAGACATCAATCGCACAGAGCAAGAGACGCACACCCTCTGGGCGTCCCCATCTAAATTCATGATCTCTCGGTACTAGCGCAAACAAAATTCTTGCTACTGCACCGCATTTACTGGACCCCAGCACGCCTAGCGATGCTGGGACTCAGAGAAACTGATCACTGTTGGAACTGTGATTCCGAAAAGAGAGACCTGGCGCACCTCATTTTCGACTGTTCAAAGGTTGGAAAGTTCTGGAAGGAAGTCTTCACATTCGCAAACAGAGCCATAGGGTGCACACTAATTGAAGAATTTGCCACAATCACCACAGCACTTGTGGGTGGAGACACAATCACAAAACAGGAACAGAAGCCTCCTAGATTTCCTCCCAACATTGGCAGCCAAAACAGTGCTCGCCAACTGGAAAGATACATCCAAGGCCACGTTCAAAGGATGGTTGAACTGGGTAACATTCCTCAGAGGTGCAAAAATACAGCACTTAGATACGCCCCATGGAAGAATCCCAAGAGAGAGATGTGGACAACCATAGACAAGTTTCTTGACCCATCGGAAGCCCCCTGATAGAAGGAAGGGCAAAACAAAGCAAAGTCAGATCCAACAGAGCACTAGGATGGTCTCCTGCAATACCCGCACTAACATCTGCATGTTCTATGTTATGTGTAGAAACTCTGGCGGAGAGTACTGACCAGAAATCACCCCATGTCTTTGTGTTAAATGTTTATAAACAGTTGGGCAACTGTTCATCAATCAGCATCGCAGTGAAAGACCCCGTCAAACAGGTCCGCAAACTGGTGTTTTATGTTATTTGTGCCTTATATTGTATTATAATAAAGCGATAAAAATATATATATTTTTTAAAGTTTGTTTAAAAAAAAAATTGCAGAAGTCGCATTGGGGCTGCGACCCCTGCCGAGAAAAATTAAAAAAGAAGGGTGGACGGTCATTTTCAAAAAGCTCCCGGGTGGGTCTGGTCCTGGGGGCACTCGCAAATTGATTTATGGGGGCCTACATAGCCCCGGGGGCCACCACTGCACCGGGGCAGTTAATATTTAAATACGTGTCCGTTGCAGACCCCCGGGCCCCGGGGACCACCACCTCCCCGGGGCAATGAAAAGTAAGGAGTGGGGCTGTGCGACCCCCCTCCAGGAGCCCTCGAATTCCCTGGGGAGCACCACACCCCAGGGCCAGTACTTGCAGTGTCCCGGGTGCTCTCACCCAGTCACTGCAAACTCCTACATTGCTTCATGGAAACGAGAGCAGGGAAACCTGCTCTTGCTTCTACGTAGCGAAGCAGGATTGCTTTTCCCCAAGGGGAGCCAGCTGAAGCTCCCATTGTAGAAAAGCCATGCCGGGTCCCGCAAGAGGTGGGGAGTCGGTTGGACCGTGGAGGCATTGAGACCCCCCCACGGTCCCCAAATATGAGGTAATGCCCAAGGGCCAAAAATGGCCTGGAAGGGTGGCCATGCGGTCCCCCCTCCTTTTAATAAAAAAATAAAATAAAAATTGTCATGTCCCGGGGGATGAGGGGGATGAGGTCCCAGGGGCAAATATAAATTAATAATAGTATACTTTTTTTTGCCACACTTTAGAGTTTCCACCTTTGCGTGGTGCTCAGCCTGCCCCCTGCTGTAAATGCTCAGCCTGGCCTCCTAGTATAAACAATATAGGTGCGAGGCTCCCAGCATGGCCCCCTGGTGTGAAGGCAAGGGGTGCACAACTCTCTTAGTCGCGCTGGGTGCACGATTCCAAGCCAAAAAAAAAATGTTCAAATAAACCTAAGTTATAAGTTAGGTTATTGAGTGGCTCTAAAAAGAGCCCTTGTTTTCATTGGGAGATTGTTGAGAGCTTCAGGTTGTTGAGAAACCTCTGTTGCCTTCATCAGTGAAGTGTACTCCATCACTTCTGTAGATGCCATCCATATTGAAATGAATATTGTTGTTATAGATTGAGTACTTCCATTGGTCTCTCAGGTATGCAGAAACAGCTTTATTGACATTTTTTCTAGCTTTCTCAATCTGAGGACAACATTGATTTAACCACTTCCATTTCTGTCTATGGCATATTGGCATATTGACAGATTGGGGGAAAAGCAACATCAATTCTGCAAAGGTGTCCTTCCTTAGCATTTCCAGACCTACCCCAGTCAATGTGCCTAGGTCATTGCCACCACGCTGCACAATTATGAGGTCAGGGGGTTGGAGATGCAAAAAGGTTTTAATCTAAGGTATCAATTGGTACCACTTAAATCCTTTCTGTCCAATCCATTTTAATGTCTACATTTTGAAAAGGTAGGTCTTTGTCAATACCTCTGCTTTCAGCATACCCTTTGCAGCAGACAACATAGCTGTGCCCAACAATCCACACTGAAAGCATCTTGAAGTGATGACTGTAGGTAAGGTAAAGATGCCTTTAGCTGAGGAAGTCAGTTGGTAGAATGAGAGATATAAAAAATGGTGGACAAGATTCTGTTTTTAAGAAAGTAGAGATTTGATCGGCTGTTTAAGAACATTGTACATTCAAAAATAGGGTGCATTTTACTTTGTTTAAAAAGCAAGTTTCTTATTGGTTATTAAAAAATGTTTGATAGGTACAGCAGAAAGGATAAGGTCATGTTTTGCAACGCCAACAACACCTGCTGTTTTCATTCGCAACATTGTGTGGTGAACTTGTGACGTGTCAGTTAAGTTGAATGTTGCATGACCTGATGCTATGGAAACTGACATTAAGCAGAAGGGGCAAAGTAGTCAGTTGATAAGGGTTATTATTTGTGACCAATGGAAATGTGTTTTAAAATTTGAAAATCTCTGGGAAGCAATGTCATTTGTTGCTTATGTGTATTTGTTAACCCTAGGCTGTGAACTACGTTCAGCTCGAGGAGCTCGCGAAGGTTTGGTAACTTCGCCGTACGGGTAGAGCACGAAGTTGTCGAATACTTCGCCATCTACTGCGTAGCGTAGTGTTTTTCTTCCATCGCTCGTGGGCGCGGTAACTTCTCTCCGTGATTCTGCGTTCGCTGACTTGATTTTCGATCCCGGTCGCGTGCGCCACGAGGTTTGTAATCCGGCCACATGATCTTGCGAGACTGTGCGAATGCAAACACGTCATTCAGACGCGCTAACACGTCATTCGGATGCACTATCTCTTTCCGGCGGCAATGTTGGTAAGATCACGTTCCCGAATTCGCAAAAAAAAACAATCTGCTAAAGAAATCTCTCGAGCATGATAAAACCTTCTTGAAAATGATCATTTTGCTCAGAAAAACTCCTCAGATTGTGATTTGGCTGTAGTCTTTTGTGCAAGTAGTCCTCTTTCTTTCTACTCTTTTTTTCAAGAGGGAGGAAGTGCTCCAACTTCCTGTTCCTGTCCACCAGGCTACTCCCAGTGCTTTGTTCATGTGCTGATCACTTTCATTTGGATTTGGAGCTGGAAGGATCACTTTGTGTGTATGTCTACTGCATAATATCATTGGACTGTATTCATTGAGGACTTTTGGATTTGAGATTTTATTTCACAAGTAAGTTGGAGAATTGGTGTTTGTTTGATTGAGGTTTTTTTTACCTACTGTTTTCTGGGCTTTTCATTGTTTTTAGGTCTCGCCTGAGCCAATGAGCTTGCGCATTGCTCCAGCGAGATTATAGTAAGCGGAAAAGAAAAGTCTACCAAAACAGCTGCGGATTGCATACAGTTCATGTGATCTATGCTCGTGCACCCCATCGCCTGCCATATAACACACCACTATTTGTCTGTGCCTCTCTGTCTTATGATGTCTGCCCTGCCACCATTTACTTCAGACCCTCACCCTCACACCTCCTCACCCTCAGACCCCCTCACCCTCACACACCCTCATCCTCACACAGCCTCACCCTCACACACGCTCACCCTCACACGCCATCACCCTCACACACCCTCACACACCCTCACTCACCCTCACACCCTCATCCATTCTCACACACCCTCACAACCTCAAACCCTCACACCCCTCACCCTCACAACCCTCTCACCCTCACTCACCCACACACCCTCACCCTCACACACTACCTCATTCAGGAACACCACCACATCACTCAGGGACACCACCACATCACTCAGGGGAACCACTAAGGGGCACCACCACATCACTTAGGGACACCACCGCATCACTCAGGAACACACCACATCACTTAGGGACACCATCATATCAGTTCAGTTCAGTTCAAATGTCTTTATTTTGATGTTTTAAATCATAAAAGACTACAAGATCAGTACATATATTGACATAAAATACAAAAAATATATAAATATCCATAATGTTTGTTAAAACGTCATCAATGCATTAACCATTAAAACTTGATTAAATATACTTTTAAAGACGTGCAGAAATTCATTCATATAAAAGATAAAAAAATGATCATCCAGTTATGTGTCTAATAGGTGCCTAGCTCTAATAACCCATACCCATCCTAAAAATGTTGCCACTCCTAAAGTCAACCATTCGGAGGTATTAGATCTAAAGTCCAAAGTGCTTCCAAGTATCCACTTATCTTTATTCTTTTGCAAATGGGTTTGAGCCATTTGCGGCGGGAGCCGTATAGGCAGGGCAGACAAAAAAGATGTGGCCTATAGTTTCTTTTTTGTTGTTGCACCAATGGCAAAACTCTGTTTGTTGACCACGCCATTTGTGTGTATACGTCCTAACTGGTAAAGAGCCTATTCTAAATTGATGGTAGAGTTTCCTATCCAGATATTTAGTGATGTTATCCCAATAAGGCTCTAAACAGAAATCTACCTGATGACTCAAGAACAAACCTGTCAGGGATACAGATTGTGATGACTTAACATGTTGTGCTTTTACAGTCGCCCAATACAGTAATTTTAATTCTTGTTTTGATGGAAAAGCATTATTTCCTGGATCGGACTACTGCAGACTTAAGCCCGTGTTTTGTAGTGTAGACTTCACTACCCGGAACCACGGGAGGTTACCCGACCCCATAATTGATCGTAGATCCAATATTTCATTAGCAAATAGGATCAATTCTGGAGTAGTCCAAATGCGTTGCCACAAAGTTACAATCCTATAACATGCTAAATCTTTGATGGAATGCCAACCCATATCTAAAAGAAGCAGTAGTATTGGGGTAGATTGAGGGAGACTGGCCAAGCTCCACAAAAACTTGTTTTGAATTCATATATTTTATTGCTGGTAAGATCCTTTTGGTGTGAGGTAAGCATGGGCGGAAAATCCGTTCCGCTCGCGAATTTTGCGGATTTTCTGTAAATTCTCGATCCGCGAGATTCACGAATTTCCCGCAAAATCCGCAAATTCGCATCGAGAGTTCGCAGTTGCGAACATGTAGGTGCGGCGGGCATCAACAATCTTGCGCTCGCGAAATCGCAAAATTTGCAATTCTGCACAATAAAATCCAATAGCAAGCGTCATAGACGTTCTAAAAATGATAATTTTTATCAGAATAACTCCTCAGGTTGACATTTGCCTGCACTTTTTGGGATTTGAGGCCTTTTGACTCTCTTTGGATCACTTTTGGATTCATAAGTAAGTTTGTTTGGGGCATTACAGTTGCTGTTCTGCAGAAAGCACTCCGTAGGTGCAAAAGTTCACTCATCATTAGTAACCATTCCCTGTAGTACTTCCTGAGGGCCCCCTCCAGAGTTCAGTTGCCTATGTTTGTTTGGACACAAGCGTTAGTACAGCATACATGAAAATAAAGCATGAACACTTGCTTTTAGAATTGCAACTTTTACTTTAATTCTTAGCTGAAGACTGTTAATTATTTTTAGTCTTTTGTTTTTTGTTTTTTAGTGCATGAGAATACAAACAACATGAATAATTTTATACATTTAGATATAAACAAAAACACACAAATTGGTATGTACATAGTTCCAACAAACTCACACTCAACACATTCTTGGCCATCCAATCATACAAAAACATTCATACTGGTCCCAATGTCATGAAAACAATTGTGTAAAATGAAATACAATCCAGTTTGATGATTTTTGCACATAAATCAAAATTTTTCAAATTTTCGAAAAAGCAATATTTCAGTCAATTAGTGCATTTCATGTAGGACAAATGACAAGGGACCGGGTCAGGTCGACGCGTTTCGAACCCTAAAATTCTGGGGGTTCTCTTCAGGACCACAGTCTAACTGGAAAAGGGAGGAAAGAATCATCACTAACCAAAATCTGCGGAATCAACATCTCAACCGAAGCAAAGCTTCCCTCAGCCTACCTTGACAAGTGGGACGAGTCTCCACAGAAAACGAGAGGAAATGAGTGTATTCCCAATGAAAAGGGGAGCGAGAAGTGCTGCAAGAGAAATGAATGAAGTGCTTTCAATCTCACTGCGCGTCTCAAACATAGTTGTGCCTAGGCTGGTAGTAGTGGGTCTGTGCGCTTACCTTGGCGTAGCGCGTGTGTGCTCAAAAAAGATGCTTCACAGTCTAAACGATCGCGATCCAGGGGATCGAATGCAGCGTTGCTGTGGCTGGCGAAAGGAAGAATAGCGCGGGTTACCGACATGCAAAGGCGGTCGCGTGACAGTTTACGCGTTCGCCGGCGCTTTGGTGGAAGCTTACCTTGCTTGATGCTCAGTATCAGGAAATCGATGGTACTCGCTCCTCACCCTGCAGACAATGGCGGGTTACCGGAGTCATAGCACCGTATACCATATAGGTTAGGCCTCATGGAATGCTGGGAATTGTAGTACTGTAGTTCCAACAGAAATGGCAGGGTCCATGCGTAAAAGAGAAGTGGAATTCTGGGAAATGAAGTCCATGAATGAAAGCTCAGGAGTAGGTTTTATAAATCTCGGAAATTTCATTTAATCCATTGACTGCTGTATCATATTTCATGATCAGCAGTGCTTCCCTTTGATTCGGTCTTGTTTCCAAATCACCGCCTCGAGGGTCATTTTCAATTTTTGACAGGACTGTCCACTTGAAATTATTCTTGTCATGTTTATTATTCAGCCAATGATGAACTAAGGGCGCATTTTCCACTTCTCTGCGTAACCTGGATTTATGCTGAGTGATGCGTTGCCTGACCTCTTGGGTAGTTTTCCCAATGTATAACTTGGGGCAGGGACATACAATGGCATAAACAACATTCCTCGTTTTACAATTTGTAAAAACTTCGTGTTTCCAGTGGATGTTGTTAAATGAGAACAATGTCTCTTCTATAGTATCTGAGCAGCAAATGCAAGTTCCACATTTATGGTGTCCTTTAATCTGTGGAAAGCCGAATAGACTTCTTAAGGTCGGTGGTTCTTCCGTGGGCAGTGCTGCCCGTACAATATGGTTCGCCACGCTTTTTTCTTTTTTAAAGGCAAACAATGGCGGATTATTGAAGTCCTCATGCAGATTTTTCACAATGTGGCAATTTACATTTATCAACTTCTTGAGTTGATTAGCAGCCGGGCAAAAGGTTGATACACACACCAATCGATTTTGCTCCACTCTGGTTTTCTTGTGCATCAATGTCTCACGTGGCGTCCACCATGCTCTTTTCAGAGACATTTTTAGTAGCTTCCTCGGGTATCCTCTTTGGAGAAGCCTCTCCAAAAGTGAATTCGCATGTGCAAAGTATTCCTCTTTGCATGAACAATTTCTACGAATTCTAAGGAATTGCCCGAATGGCAAGTTTTGTCTCAGACTTCGAGGGTGATTGCTTGTAAATAACAGAGCTTTATTCCTATCTGTTGGCTTTCTGAATAAGGTTGTTTCCAGGCGTCCATTGCAAGGGACAACTTGTACGTCCAAAAATGTGATGGATTGGTTGGAGGACGTGCAATTAAACTTTATGTCACCTGTACGCCCGTTCAGCCATTCAACAAACATATTAAGGGAATCGAGGTTCCCGGTCCAAATAAGGAAGACATCATCAATATATCGCATGTAATGCGAAATTTGGTGCACAAAGGGATTGTCATTATAAATGAATTTTTGCTCGTAGAGACCCATGAACATAACCGCCAATTCCGGGGCAAAGGGACACCCCATAGCTACTCCCTTAACCTGAAAGAAGTATTCGGAATTGAACGTGAAAAAGTTCTTTTTCAATGCAAAGGATGCCAGCTGAAGAATAAATTCTGAAGGGACCTGACACGGTCTAGCACGTGTATTCAAGAAGAATGAAAGTGTCTCAAGGGCTTGGTCTTGGGGTATCTGAGTGTACAGAGAAACGACGTCTAGCGTTACTAAAAGCTGGGTGCTTTGTTCAAATGATATTGGATTGATTCCTTTAAGGAAAGACGTGGTATCTTGAAGATGTGCTGGGATATCTTCAATGAAGGGTTTTAAGAAAAAATCTATGTACTTAGCGACTGGTTCTAGTAAAGATTCGCACCCCGAAACTATGGGGCGTCCTGGTGGATTCACTTCGTCCTTATGAATCTTTGGTAACAGATAAAAAACTGGAGTTCGTGGATTCTTATTCTGTAAAAATGCCAGTTCTTTAGGTCCGATGAACCCTTGATCAAATCCTTTTTGAATCGTTGAAAACAATTCACTTTGAATTTCAACTGTGGGATTTTTTGTGATGCGTCTATAACATGAATTGTCATTGAGTTGACGATAGACTTCCGTTTTGTATTTATTAATGTCCCAGATAACCACCGCTCCTCCCTTATCTGCTTGCTTCACTACTATCGTTTTGTCATTTTTTAGAGTTGTTAGGGCATCCTTTTCAGCTTTTGCAAGATTAAATTTGACGAAGTTCCTCTTCTTTTCAAGGGCTGATATTCCTGAAAGGACCGTTCTCTCAAAAGTCAAAATCTCCTTAGGAATTTTTGAACCTGCTGGACAGAAAGTTGATTTTTTCCGTAGTCCCGTTACTTCGAGTTGGTGTTCCTCGCATGTTTCCGAAAAAAATATTTTAAGTCTTATTTTGCGGCAAAATTCAAGTGTTTCTAACTTCATCTTGATGAAGTCTGTGGGTCTCGACGGGACAAATCCAAGGCCCTTTGTCAAAATTGACGTTTCGGCTTCAGTCAGGGTTCTGTCAGATAAGTTAAAAATCGATGGCAGATCTAACTCATGTAGAACCGGGATCGTGTCCTCATTTCCCATGGCTGGACGGGTCGTGAGCGACCTCTGGTCTTCTGTGGGCCTTGTCCTAAAAAAGGAGCCTGATTCTGTTGTTGTCGTTGTCCCTGGTCTTGTTGGTTACCTTGCCTGTTCTGATAGGGTCTGTTTGAGTTGTTTGAATCACTTCCCGATGATGATGTGTCTGAGAATGAGACAAATTTACGTCGTGAGCGACCTTGATTGTCCTGGAGGAATCTCCGTGACTCAGGGTTTGAATAAAAATCTTTCCTTAAATATGGGTAAACGGATTCCAGCGAGAAATTTTTCTTATCCAGCTCAAATTTATTGTTCTTTTGGGCAACAGTGAAGTCTTTAAATTCACCGATTTCTTTTTCCACCTTTTCAAGGAGTCCTTTGGAATCAGTTATTAGTTGATTATCCTGGATCTCTTTTTCAAGTGCTGCGATTTCTTCAAGTTCTTTTACAGAAATCCTATGTGCTGTTTCAATAGTAAGGACCATCAGGTCCCTACTACACTTTGTTTCAACACCACTGAATCCTTTCTTGTATTCAGGGTCATCCGTGAACACAACAGGAATGTTGCGAATTTGAAGTCCTGCAGGGATCGTGCCCGATTTTAAATGCTGGAGCAAAAAATGTCCGTGAAGATCCGTTCTAATTTGTTTTTTCCGTAAACGTATAAGTTTTTCCGATTCGTTTAAGGTGTTTGCCGCGATGCTAAGGGTTGCTGATGCAAAGGGAGGCGGATCCCTGATCAGATTTTGAATATGTTCCTCTGTATACGCTACCGTGTCATGTTCAGCCATACCACAACTGAGCACACGTGCAAAGAGAAAGTAGAGTTAAAGAAAGTGTAAACCCAATGGAAAAAGGTAAAAGAAAAAGAAGTTGAAGAATACTAAAGCTACCAGCACCAACAACAAATGAGAAAGTGACCAATCAATGATGGACAACAATTAGTCCCGTGGCAGCTCCTTCTCTGCCCAACAGAACCTCGCGAGCGTGCGCCCGCTAACAGATATGAATAACAAAAACGGGTCTTGACTCAAAACTCAGCAAGGCTGAGTCAACAATAACTGAGAAAACAGTACACCTGCCTGTGCTGAGAAACTATTTCTTAGAACACAACCGTTAGTACAGCATACATGAAAATAAAGCATGAACACTTGCTGGAATCCGTTTACCCATATTTAAGGAAAGATTTTTATTCAAACCCTGAGTCACGGAGATTCCTCCAGGACAATCAAGGTCGCTCACGACGTAAATTTGTCTCATTCTCAGACACATCATCATCGGGAAGTGATTCAAACAACTCAAACAGACCCTATCAGAACAGGCAAGGTAACCAACAAGACCAGGGACAACGACAACAACAGAATCAGGCTCCTTTTTTAGGACAAGGCCCACAGAAGACCAGAGGTCGCTCACGACCCGTCCAGCCATGGGAAATGAGGACACGATCCCGGTTCTACATGAGTTAGATCTGCCATCGATTTTTAACTTATCTGACAGAACCCTGACTGAAGCCGAAACGTCAATTTTGACAAAGGGCCTTGGATTTGTCCCGTCGAGACCCACAGACTTCATCAAGATGAAGTTAGAAACACTTGAATTTTGCCGCAAAATAAGACTTAAAACATTTTTTTCGGAAACATGCGAGGAACACCAACTCGAAGTAACGGGACTACGGAAAAAATCAACTTTCTGTCCAGCAGGTTCAAAAATTCCTAAGGAGATTTTGACTTTTGAGAGAACGGTCCTTTCAGGAATATCAGCCCTTGAAAAGAAGAGGAACTTCGTCAAATTTAATCTTGCAAAAGCTGAAAAGGATGCCCTAACAACTCTAAAAAATGACAAAACGATAGTAGTGAAGCAAGCAGATAAGGGAGGAGCGGTGGTTATCTGGGACATTAATAAATACAAAACGGAAGTCTATCGTCAACTCAATGACAATTCATGTTATAGACGCATCACAAAAAATCCCACAGTTGAAATTCAAAGTGAATTGTTTTCAACGATTCAAAAAGGATTTGATCAAGGGTTCATCGGACCTAAAGAACTGGCATTTTTACAGAATAAGAATCCACGAACTCCAGTTTTTTATCTGTTACCAAAGATTCATAAGGACGAAGTGAATCCACCAGGACGCCCCATAGTTTCGGGGTGCGAATCTTTACTAGAACCAGTCGCTAAGTACATAGATTTTTTCTTAAAACCCTTCATTGAAGATATCCCAGCACATCTTCAAGATACCACGTCTTTCCTTAAAGGAATCAATCCAATATCATTTGAACAAAGCACCCAGCTTTTAGTAACGCTAGACGTCGTTTCTCTGTACACTCAGATACCCCAAGACCAAGCCCTTGAGACACTTTCATTCTTCTTGAATACACGTGCTAGACCGTGTCAGGTCCCTTCAGAATTTATTCTTCAGCTGGCATCCTTTGCATTGAAAAAGAACTTTTTCACGTTCAATTCCGAATACTTCTTTCAGGTTAAGGGAGTAGCTATGGGGTGTCCCTTTGCCCCGGAATTGGCGGTTATGTTCATGGGTCTCTACGAGTAAAAATTCATTTATAATGACAATCCCTTTGTGCACCAAATTTCGCATTACATGCGATATATTGATGATGTCTTCCTTATTTGGACCGGGAACCTCGATTCCCTTAATATGTTTGTTGAATGGCTGAACGGGCGTACAGGTGACATAAAGTTTAATTGCACGTCCTCCAACCAATCCATCACATTTTTGGACGTACAAGTTGTCCCTTGCAATGGACGCCTGGAAACAACCTTATTCAGAAAGCCAACAGATAGGAATAAAGCTCTGTTATTTACAAGCAATCACCCTCGAAGTCTGAGACAAAACTTGCCATTCGGGCAATTCCTTAGAATTCGTAGAAATTGTTCATGCAAAGAGGAATACTTTGCACATGCGAATTCACTTTTGGAGAGGCTTCTCCAAAGAGGATACCCGAGGAAGCTACTAAAAATGTCTCTGAAAAGAGCATGGTGGACGCCACGTGAGACATTGATGCACAAGAAAACCAGAGTGGAGCAAAATCGATTGGTGTGTGTATCAACCTTTTGCCCGGCTGCTAATCAACTCAAGAAGTTGATAAATGTAAATTGGCACATTGTGAAAAATCTGCATGAGGACTTCAATAATCCGCCATTGTTTGCCTTTAAAAAAGAAAAAAGCGTGGCGAACCATATTGTACGGGCAGCACTGCCCACGGAAGAACCACCGACCTTAAGAAGTCTATTCGGCTTTCCACAGATTAAAGGACACCATAAATGTGGAACTTGCATTTGCTGCTCAGATACTATAGAAGAGACATTGTTCTCATTTAACAACATCCACTGGAAACACGAAGTTTTTACAAATTGTAAAACGAGGAATGTTGTTTATGCCATTGTATGTCCCTGCCCCAAGTTATACATTGGGAAAACTACCCAAGAGGTCAGGCAACGCATCACTCAGCATAAATCCAGGTTACGCAGAGAAGTGGAAAATGCGCCCTTAGTTCATCATTGGCTGAATAATAAACATGACAAGAATAATTTCAAGTGGACAGTCCTGTCAAAAATTGAAAATGACCCTCGAGGCGGTGATTTGGAAACAAGACTGAATCAAAGGGAAGCACTGCTGATCATGAAATATGATACAGCAGTCAATGGATTAAATGAAATTTCCGAGATTTATAAAACCTACTCCTGAGCTTTCATTCATGGACTTCATTTCCCAGAATTCCACTTCTCTTTTACGCATGGACCCTGCCATTTCTGTTGGAACTACAGTACTACAATTCCCAGCATTCCATGAGGCCTAACCTATATGGTATACGGTGCTATGACTCCGGTAACCCGCCATTGTCTGCAGGGTGAGGAGCGAGTACCATCGATTTCCTGATACTGAGCATCAAGCAAGGTAAGCTTCCACCAAAGCGCCGGCGAACGCGTAAACTGTCACGCGACCGCCTTTGCATGTCGGTAACCCGCGCTATTCTTCCTTTCGCCAGCCACAGCAACGCTGCATTCGATCCCCTGGATCGCGATCGTTTAGACTGTGAAGCATCTTTTTTGAGCACACACGCGCTACGCCAAGGTAAGCGCACAGACCCACTACTACCAGCCTAGGCACAACTATGTTTGAGACGCGCAGTGAGATTGAAAGCACTTCATTCATTTCTCTTGCAGCACCTCTCGCTCCCCTTTTCATTGGGAATACACTCATTTCCTCTCGTTTTCTGTGGAGACTCGTCCCACTTGTCAAGGTAGGCTGAGGGAAGCTTTGCTTCGGTTGAGATGTTGATTCCGGAGATTTTGGTTAGTGATGATTCTTTCCTCCCTTTTCCAGTTAGACTGTGGTCCTAAAGAGAACCCCCAGAATTTTAGGGTTCGAAACGCGTCGACCTGACCCGGTCCCTTGTCATTTGTCCTACATGAAATGCACTAATTGACTGAAATATTGCTTTTTCGAAAATTTGAAAAATTTTGATTTATGTGCAAAAATCATCAAACTGGATTGTATTTCATTTTACACAATTGTTTTCATGACATTGGGACCAGTATGAATGTTTTTGTATGATTGGATGGCCAAGAATGTGTTGAGTGTGAGTTTGTTGGAACTATGTACATACCAATTTGTGTGTTTTTGTTTATATCTAAATGTATAAAATTATTCATGTTGTTTGTATTCTCATGCACTAAAAAACAAAAAACAAAAGACTAAAAATAATTAACAGTCTTCAGCTAAGAATTAAAGTAAAAGTTGCAATTCTAAAAGCAAGTGTTCATGCTTTATTTTCATGTATGCTGTACTAACGGTTGTGTTCTAAGAAATAGTTTCTCAGCACAGGCAGGTGTACTGTTTTCTCAGTTATTGTTGACTCAGCCTTGCTGAGTTTTGAGTCAAGACCCGTTTTTGTTATTCATATATGTTTGTTTGGGGCATTACAGTTGCTGCTCTGCAGAAAAAAGATTTTTCAAAAATGAAAGCACTCAGCAGGTGCAAAAGTTCAAACTCATCATTAGTAATAGTAACCATTCCCTGTAGTGCTTCCTGACTGGGGCCCCTCCAGAGTTCAGTTGCTAGTTGCAACAATTGTATGACCCTGCTCTGACCCTCACAGCAGGCTCATAGAATAGCTACAAGTAGGCCACAAAGGTCCTGGAAAAAAAAAGTTGCACTGCAACAGAAAGCAAATTACAGATAAGGAAGCAGGTGCCAGACTGGAATTTTAAAACAGTGACATATTAATAAACCAATCCCAAATTAATTCATGTCAGTTGAAGCAGGACAGGTGTGCTAGCTTTTCCCCCCCATAATCTACAGTGATGATGAACTAGAGGGTGGCATTGATGTACCAGAGGGTGGCATGGGTGAAACAGAGGGTGGCAGTGGATAAACAGAGGGTGCTGGGAACCTGTGATGATGAACCAGACGTAGAAACAACATAGTCGTGACCTTGCGAGCCGACAAGTAAGTTCGCAATTGCGAACTGGTACCAAACCCTCGTGAACCCTTGCGAACAGAAAAAAAAAACGCAAATTCGCGAGAATTCACGGATTTTGCGGATTGCGAGTTCGCAAATACACAAATTCGCGAACTCCAGATTCGCAAAATTCGCCCATGCTTAGTGTGCGAGCAACGTTGCTCCTTAACCAGACACCCCATTAGACGGGCAGATTTCAGGCATAAGGCTTCAATCTGTGGTTTCCACCACAAACTATAATCCAAAACCACCCCCAAGTACGTCATGACATTAACCTGTTCGAGGTCAATGCCATTCATACAGACATGGCTACGTTGTTGCTTATTTTTAGTTAAGACCATGAATTTTGTTTTTGAGACATTTATCTCTAAATCGTTAATGTTACAAAAATCCTTGAACTTATTTAAGGCAGACTGCAACCCCATCTGGGTTTTTGCCAGAATCAACGTATCGTCTGCAAAAATAAGCAGAGGAAATTTCCTACCTCCTAAGACTGGGGTATCGGTAGGGGTGTCTTCAAGATACTGTACTACTTGATTAATAAATAATAAGAATAAGGTGGGAGCAAGCACACAACCCTGCCTTCCACTGCGGGTGACCGGAAAAGGCTCAGTCACCTGGCCCTGCCTGCCCCATCTTACTCTAGCAAAATTATTCTCATGCAGTCTTATAGTTAAATCTAGGAGTTCTGGTGGCATTCCCATTTTTCACCATATCACTTAGGGGTACCACTCAGGGGCATTATCACATCACTCAGGGACACCACCACATCACTCAGGGAACCCACCACATCACTCAGGGACACCACCACATCACTCATGGACACCACCAAATCACTCAGGGGCACCACCACATCACTCGGGGACACCACCACATCACTCAGGGACACCACCACATCACTCTGGGACACCACCACATCACTCGGGGACACCACCACATAACTCAGGGACACCACCACATCACTCAGGGACACCACCACATCACTCAGGAACACCACCACATCACTCAGGAGCACCACTCAGATACACGACCACATCAATCAGGGACACCACCACATCACTCAGGGATACTACCGCATCACTCAGGGACACCACCATATCACTCAGGGACACCACCATATCACTCAGGGACCCAACCACATCAATCGGGGACACCACCACATCACTCAGGGACACCACCACATCACTCAGGGGTACCACCACATCATTAAGGGGCACCACTCAGGGGCACCACCACATCACTCGGGGACACAACCACATCACTCAGGTTCACCATCACATCACTCGGGAACACCAATACATCACCCAGGGACACCACCACATCACTCAGGGACACCACCACATCACTCAGGGACACCACCACATCACCCAGGGACACCACCACATTACTCATGAGCACCACTCAGTAGCACCACCACATCACTCAGGGACACCACCACATCACTCAGGGACACCACCTCATCACTCAGGAACACCACCACATCACTCAGGGACACCACCACATCACTCAGCGCCACCACTCAGGGGCACCACCACATCACTCAGGGACGCCTCGATATTACTCAGAGACACCACCACATCATTCAGGAACACCACAACATCACTCGGGGGCACCACCACATCACTCAGGGGCACCACCACATCATGCATGTACACCACCATATAACTCCAGGACACCACCACATCACTCAGGAACACCACCACATCACTAAGCAACACCACCACATCACTCAGGGGCACTACCACATCACTAAGGGACACCACCACATCACTCAGGAACACCACCACATCACTCGTGGAGACCACCACATCACTCGGGGACACTACAACCTCACTCAGAGACACCACCACATTACTCAGGGGCACCACTCAGGGACACCACCACATCACTCAGGGATACCACCACATCACCCAGGGACACAGCCACATCACTCAGGAACACCACCACATAACTCAGGGACACCACCACATCACTCAGGGACACCACCACTTCACTCAGGGCACCACTCAGGGGCACAAACACATCACTCAGGGACACCACTATATCACTCAGGAATACCACCACAACACTCAGGAACACCATCACATCACTCAGGTGCACCACCACATCCCTCAGGGGCACCACTCAGGGACACCACCACATCGCTCAGAGGCACCACTCAGGGACACCACCACATCACTTAGGGGCACCACAACATCACTCAGGGACACCACCACATCACTTAGGGACACCACCATATCACTCAGGGGCACCACTCAGGGGCATTATCACATCACTCAGGGACACCACCACATCACTCAGGGAACCCACCAAACCACTCAAGGACACCACAACATCACTCATGGACACCACCACATCACTCAGGGGCACCACCACATCACTCGGGGACACCACCACATTACTCTAATGCACCAGCACATCACTCTAATACACCAGCACATCACTCTAATACACCACCACGTCACTCAGCCCAACCACATCATCACTCAGCACCACAACAGCATTGTCCTTGATTGCTACCAACAAGCATTGCCATAGCCAACCACATCACTCAGGAACACCACTAAGCATGGGCGAATTTTGCGAATCTGGAATTTGGGAATTTGCGTATTTGCAAATTTGCAATCCGCAAAATTCGCGAACTCTCGCAAATTTACGTTTTTTTTTTTGTGTTCGCAAGGGTTTCTGCGAGTTCGCGATGGTTTTGTACCAGTTCACAATTGTGAACTTACTTGTCGGCTCGCAACGGTCGCGACTATGTTGTTTCTACGTCTGGTTCATCATCACAGGTTCACACCACTGCCACCCTCTGTTTCACCCATGCCACCCTCTGGTACATCAATGCCATCCTCTGGTTCATCACTGTAGATTATGGGGGGGGGAAGCAAGTACACCTGCCCTGCTTCAACTGACATGAATTAATTTGGGGTTGATTTATTAAGACACTGTTTTAAAATTCCAGTCTGGCACCTGCTTCCTTATCTGTAATTCGCTTTCTGTTGCAGTGCAATTTTTTTTCCCAGTACCTTTGTGGCCTACTTGTAGCTATTCTATGAGCCTGCTGTGAGGGTCAGAGCAGGGTCATAGAATAGTTGCAAGTAGGCAACTGAACTCTGGAGGGGCCCTTCAGGAAGCACTACAGGGAATGGTTACTAATAATGAGTTTGAACTTTTGCACCTGCTGAGTGCTTTCAGTTTTGCAAAACCCGTTTTTCTGCAAGTTCGCAGGATTCGCGGGGTGCGAACTTGCGCGAGATCGAGTTTGGAAGCCGCAAATTCGTGCGAATATGCGTTTTATTTTTTTGCGGCGTGTTAGTTCGCAAGGTTTTGTGCGTTTTAGCGAGCCGCTTGTAGCGCAATGGCGCGAAGTTACACTGACGGTCGTTCACGGGCGCGGCCATCTTGTTTCTCATTCATTGCTATGGTTCTGGGCATGCTTTCTGTATCCTCTCTGAATCTCTGCCATCCTTTGCTTGTTTGAAGTTTTTTTTAATCTATTTTACTTATTATTTATCCCTCTATTTTCTTGCTCTATATTTTTGTGTTTACTGCTACTTTTGGTTAATTTTAAACTACTTTTTTAAACTCTTTTCTTTTCTTCATCCCTATTCTATTTCTTCTTTATTATTTAGCTTCCTTTCTGCCCAGACCATGGTAAAGGGAGCCGGGAAGCATCCGGAGAAGGGGAAGGGTCCCGCACCCCGTGCCCGGCTCCCGTGCGGGCGTTTGAGGGGGAGACAGTCACAGCCCGGGAGATCTTTAGCGTGGAGGAGGTGGCCGCACTAGTCTTTTATGTCCAGTGCCGCCACCCCAGGATCATCATGGCAGGTGGCAAGATCGCTAGCGGCTACGGGATCAGGGAGCGCCGGAAGCGGTGGGAGAAGGTGTGCCGGGCCATGTACCAAAACTCTCGGGTCCGGCGCACCTACCACCAGGCCACCCACCGTTGGACGGATCTCCTGGACCGGGAACGCGATCTGCTCGACCTGCTCGGCCTTGAGATCCCCGGGCTTGGTGAGTAGTAGTAGCTATTTCTTTACTACTCTGTTTTCTCCTGCTCTGTGTGTTATTATCTTGCAAATTTTTCTTTTTTACCAAGAGCAATAATTCTGCTGATTACATTGTAGGTAAATTATATTTCAAAATCTTCTGTGCATTTCAGGTGCACTGCTCTCCTTCTCAGTAGCGCTGCTACTATGCTTATTTGTTTTCAATTTTGTGTTCATTTCATTGGCCTGTGAAATTATGCATGAGTGTAGTTTAAAGAACTGCGTAATGCTAGACACTAAGGGTCAGATTTTTAATTACCGGCGCATCCCTGCAAAGTAGCAGGGATGCCCAGTAATTGTGCGCCAGGTCACCACCACCCATGGTGCGCTGTATTTACAATGCGGCGCACCATGGCCCCAAAACGTCACCGAAGCGTTACGCTTCTGTGCCGTAAAGGCGGCGCATTGCTGGAGTTGCGCCGCAACGATGGCGCAGCTCCAGCAATACTCTGGGGTGCCCTATCTCTCCAATGCTGCATCAAGCCATACGTCTGCTTCAAGCAGCCACAGGGTTTGAGTCACGCATCATTGTCCTCAAAGTGACTGATTGAAATCTTGTAGATTTCCCTCAGCAACTTTTAGGATGTGTTCCTGCGCAGGAACGCCCTCCCTTGCGCCGGAACGCCCCCTGATGGCGCAGGGCTTTACAACGTGATGCATCTCCCATTTGCGTCACGTTGTTAATATACGCCGCACCATGGCGTCCCTTTTGTTCTGCCGCTGCGTCACAAAAGTCACGCAACAATGGAGCAAAGGAGCCGCAAGGGTCTTCTAAATCAGCCCCTACAGACTTAA
The DNA here is from genome assembly GCF_964263255.1 of Lissotriton vulgaris. Taxonomy (NCBI): domain Eukaryota; kingdom Metazoa; phylum Chordata; class Amphibia; order Caudata; family Salamandridae; genus Lissotriton; species Lissotriton vulgaris. The sequence continues at coordinate 533,237,780 of NC_141698.1, forward strand.
GTCCAGTCCTTCCTTTGTACACCTGGCAATAAGAAGAAATAGTGGTGGTGGATTGATAGTTTGAGTATTATAATGACTGGTTAATGTAGTAGGAAACTTTTTAGTGTTGTCGCTGATCTGCAATCACGATGGACTTTGTCTGTCACTTCGCGTGCTGCGGACTGCTGCCTGCCAGTCCTAGGCAAAACTTTTTAGTGGTTTGTTTAGTGAGTTACATAAGAACTTTCCAAGTCGACGGTCCGCAAATCAAGCAATACTAATAACGTAGTAGACCACATGAGATAGGTCAATATATCCTGTGGAATAGTTGTCTATTTGCTATTTTGCCAAAATATTTTGTTATTGTTCTTTTGAAATGTTTGATTTGGTTGACAAATATCATCCATGTTTTTTGGTCTTTCTTTCTTTCATGTTGTACATCAGCTCCCCCCAGGGGCAAGAGGGCATTGGAGGAGGCTGCTGCTGCTGCTGAACAGGATCGTTCAGGCGAGGACTCCTTTGCTGGCCCCGGTAAGTTTTAATTTTAATATAGAGTACCTATTTTTTCCTAGCGTTCCTCATTCGATTTTTTCTAAATCGTCTTTGATCTTCTTGTAGACTGTATTTAAATTCTTATCCTGCCTCGACTATGACTCCCTGTGGTATTACTAGATTATTCTTATTAGTCTGTCTGTGTAGCTAACTAAGATTGCACATTTGGCAATTCCATTTGACTCCCATTCTAGTCAGCAATAGCTCTATGCACTGAGTGCAGTCCTCTGGGATTGTCCATAATGTCTTTTCAAGTCTTCTAAATGTTTATGCTTTGACAATTGCCAACAATAAAAAGGTGAATGACCACCAAGAAAGAATAAGATACTACTTTACTCTTGGTTTGGATAGGAGGACAATCCATTCTACTACTGTTGCAGGGACAAATCTGCACAAACAGAACTATGGACACTAAATAGTGCATTGTTTATCAATTATAATAGGCGCAGGTAGACTTTCCAGGAGTCAGAGTCCAGAAGTGTCAGAGGCATGGACTCATGCTGGCAAATTGCAAAACCTTTTGCTCACTCACTCATGACCAAAAACCACAGAGTCTATTTAAGTTTTAAAGCTTTATTAAAAGTAAAAATATTTATTAAAATCAAGCTTGTCCTAAAACATAAACGGTTGATTAAAAATGGAAAAGTGCTTATACTCATTTTTTATTTCACACATTTATTGTGGGCGAGCCGAGCCCTCACCTGGTTTGAACTTTCATTTTTCTTTTTGGTGCTGAATCATTGGTCCCTTTGTCCTAATGATTTCTTCTTAGAAGTGAAGCTTCTGTCTGTTATGAGGAAAATGGTGCGTGTTAAAAAGCAAGCATTCATCAGTTGTGCCAAATAATGCTGCAAGACAACACCTTTCCCTAGAAAAAGAGACATTTTTACTTTAGAGTAGACAGTCACAATTTATTAGATTGGTTTCTGTATTCACATTTCTTCATTCCTAGACAAAATACTAGTGAGTGGTATATGTATATGACATCTAACATTCTTAAATGTACTTTGTAGGTGGAACATCTGGTGCTGGGCCCAGTGCGGAGGTGGAGGGATGCTCTGTGGAGGAGGCGGTGCAAGTGCCGGACCAAACTGCTGTGCGGGTTGCCACGGTAGTGCCGGGCAGTGGTAAGCTCTTATATTCCTTCTTATTGAGATTGCAGACTGCATAGTAATAATAATAAGAAGAACTTTATTGCGTGATTAAAAGAAAAATCATTGCAAATACTGAATCTTCAAATTTGTAAAAAAATACATTTAAAATACGTATAAGAAGGGGAGACTGGTTAAGTTCCAATGTCGATAGGGACAGCCGATGGATCTTGCCTGAACTTTAAGCCAACGACGAATCACAGGCTTTTGGCCCCTCGCGTAGTTTTTTTTCTGCGTGGTCCATGAACTTTACCAAGGCACAGTTTAATTTAGTGTTCCTGGGGTCAAACCAGGCCAGAGCTGCTGCTCTGTACGATCTGATCATGTTTCTGTTCCAAAGGTGCTTCAGAAGGAACTGTCTTTCATTCAGCAGTTTTGGACAAAGACATAAGATGTGCGTGATGTCTTCTTTGTGATTCCCACAGAGTCGACAAAGTTCTCGTCCATGATCTCTTTTCCATTTTGGGAAATGGGCCAACAAATTAATAAACCCAGTCTCAATTTTAGGAATTTAGATTTAGTTTGTGCAGTAAAAGATACGGTTAAGTACTGCTGTGGAATCAACAAAGCATAGGATTGCAGAGTCAACCACCCATGACTTCTTTTTGCCAGCCGTGCCTTATCTTCCACTATTGACAACTTTTTCGTGCTTAGTTTCGCTAGGCGTTTAAATTCCTTTTGGCTTACATGCATGCTCCAAAGTTCATTTAGGCATATGGTTGTTAGGCCTTTTTTCCAATAATCGTTCTCTGCTCGCCATGAGTTCGTATCAAGACTAGCCCAAAGGTGGTGTGCTAGACTGCCTTCCTTAGATGATCTCAGTTTGTGACAGCACACAAGAAAAGTCATGGCTCTGGCGTATGGTTAATGGCAAATTCCCAGTTCCAACCTGATTTGTGCCGGAGATGTTTGGATTGGAAGTTTGAACACTGTTCTATAGATCTTTGTTAATATTTTGTCCAATTGGTCACAGTCCAGACCTTTTAGGACTTCGCTACTGTAGGTTAGAGTGGGAATGATTTTTGCCTGAGCGGCCTGTAAGGTAGGTGCAAAAGTTGGCCCTTGTAGTTTCTTGTGAACTGATCCAATTGCGAAGGCAAGTGCTGCACCCTTCCTTTTTTGTTCTTCTAACTGAGATTTATATGTTGTTGTTGAAGATGACTCCAAGGTACTTATGGCACTTAGATTCGACAATGCTTTCCTTATTAAGGGTCCAAGACAGTTTCTTAGTTTTCCCTGAACGAACCGCCAAGATTTTAGTCTTCTTATTATTAATCTGTAGGTTGTTCATATTAGAATAGTCGGAGGTGGCGTCCAGGAGTCTTTGCATGCCGATCTTCGTTTTACTAAGAAGAACAACATCGTCAGCGTATAGTATGTTGGACAGCAAGAGACCGGTTACATTGGGAGCATGTGAATTGACCTTGTTAAGAGCGTCAGGAAGATCGGATAAAAATAAGTTAAAAAGTGCTAGGGCCAGGACGCAGCCCTGTTTTAGACCTTTTGTCGTTGGAATTGGGCGTGACAATCGTGAGCCATTCCCGATCTTGATCCTGACCCATGTATCCTGATGTAGAAGTTGTATGGCTCTTAGGAGGTCAATTGGAATGTTGAGACTAGACAGCTTCTGCCAGAGCTTGGCTCTACTCACGTTGTCAAAGACCGCTTGGAAGTCAATGAATCCCATGTAGAGTGAGCAGGAGCTGAATTCAGACTGATCAATCAGGCAAGAGAGGGTCTTGAGGTTGACCGAAGTTCGGGTGTTGCTTATAAAGCCAGTTTAATTTGGAGGAATGATAGCATTGTCCTCTGCCCATGCCCGAAGGGAGTTGAGCAAAACTCCTGCAAAGTACTTTGCTTCATTGTCGATTAGGGCAATGAGACGGTAGTTCCCAGGGGATTTTTTGTCCCCACCTTTAAAGGTTGGAGCGAGGATTGATCCACGCCAGGTGGGCGGTATGATGTTTTTCTGCAGAATGGAATTAAATAAAGTGCATAGTTTACCGGCCCAGAAGGGTACATCCTCCTTAAACAAAGCTTGAGGGACTCCACCTGGACCTGGAGCCCCATCCTTCCGACACTTTTTAATCAATTTTCCAATTTCTTGCTCCTGGATTGTTACGAGATCTTTGCTGCTCCCAGTCGAAGAGCACTCATTTGGTGATACTATTTTTTGACCGTCGTTGAGGGATTCCTTCATTAAGGGATTGATAATGTTCCGGTCAAGTGCCCAACCAACCACTTTCTATGCAGCATAGTCTTCAAGGGGGAAATTCTGATGTAAGATTTTTGTTTTACAATCATTAAAGTGAAAATTAAGGAAATCAACCCACTCCGACTCCAATATGCAAGAAGAGGCTACTTTTGGTACTTGCCCTGATATGCTGTTGATGGTTCGCCAAAACCTGGCAGAATTGTTTGATTTGATATCATGCTGAAGTCTAGCCCAGAACGAATTCCATTGTGTTCTACGTTGCTCTCTTTTGGATTTTCTAAGGTAGCTGCGGGCCTCTCTCAATTTTGTTATTTTTGTAGAGTCCATTGGATCTATTTTTAACGCCCGCCATGCACGATTCATAGATCTTGTTGCAGATTGTATCACTAGATTTGAGTGCGGCATCTGCTTTTTCCCTGTCAAGATTGCATACTTTATCGGTTTTGCATATCTGTCGATGAGTTCGATTGCAAATGAAGCCCAGTTGACTATTTTCTCATCCGTGCACTTGCTGTATCGCTCGATAATTTGTTTGGCCTCTGTTGCTACTTGATGAAAATTGCTGATAGAGTATTTGATTCGTTTTAGGTTGATTGTATAGCTCTCGGATGGCAATCCCCTTTTTTCTTCATGTTGAATTAAACTGGTCCTCAGTGATATTTCTTGGGGGCAATGGTCACTTTCTGTTCTGCTCCCAAGACGATAGCCTCTTATTAGATGAAAGAGTGGAGGCTAGCGAAGGTGTAGTCAATTAATGAGGCACCATTTTTGGATAAATAAGAGAAGCAAGGAGGCTTGTCTGAGGAATAGCGCCCATTAAGGGCTCTAAGTCCCAGATTTTCTAGGTTGCCTTGCAGGGAACGACCCTTTGAGTCGTCCTTGTGCCATCCTGGCCGTACCTGCGGTGGTATCTCCCAGATACTGTCATGTGATTCAGTGACCTCGTTTTTTTGTAGATCTGACATTAACCACGTATTAAAATCGCCAGATAAGAGTATTTCTTGATTTAGAGGACCTGTTTTCACTCTTAGTACTGTCGCAGTCACTTCTTCTGTAAATGATTGTCTTAAAGCTGAGTTTGGGCAAATGTAAGCATTCATTAGGATCAGAGACCAATGCTGGCCTTTTCTAGAAGTATAAGAAATTCCCACACACTGAAGGCAGTGTGACGAACCTGAAAGGTCCCAGGAGGTGACTGCATTTTTTGTTGATATGTAGATAGCTAGGCCCCCGCTCCCTCTTCCTAAGCGGTTCAGTTTTTGTGCAGGAATGTGGTAAGTTTTAAAGCCTTCTATTTGCTGCGGTTCAAGGAGCCATGTCTCCTGTAATAATAATACATCAAATTCCTTAAAATAGGAGATTGTGGATTTATCCTCCATGAGCATATCTTTAGAGGAGGCATTTCTTGACCATGTTCCATGTGAGGCTGTCATCGTAAAATTCGAGTTGTGTTCAAAGTGCCTGCCAACCATGACCATGTGCTGACCTCTTCCCGATCCCTAGGTGGTGAGGTCCCATCGTCTCTTATTATCCTTGGTTTTTGGTTAATGGTGGGGGTTTTGTTGCATGCACCCCTAAGTACTGAGTAGACCGCTCCGCTACTCGCACGTCTGTTATCCTCACTATTGTTTGCCTGTAGAACGTGGGGGTAACCCACCTCCCTGCCGGGTTGTATCAGTATACCCCATTGCTTAAAGGTGTCAGCTTGCCCTAAAATGATGTTCGTTACCTCATCTGAACTCCAGGTGACCTTTGTAGTTTCATTTATGTGTCCTTGACACAGTGCAACAAATTCTATCGAAATGATGTCTCGAGAAGTGATAACATTTGACAGTCCTGTTGCACGAATCAGCTTTAGGATGTTCCCACGATTGAGGACATCATGTCTACCTTTGGACTTGTATTCTGGGTGAAAGAAAGTGGAAAGGGGATTGCCACTCGTCGATGTTCTGTGCGGCCTTAAGGTTGTCTCTGGTGTTTGCGCGCAAGGCGTGTGAACTAGTTTTGCCTCCGATGTTTGCGCACAAGGCATGTGAACTACTTTTGTCAAGAGACCAGTGGAAAGTACCTCATTCTGCTCACTTTTTGACCTTTCATTTTTTCCTTGGTCATCGGCACCTTTATCTCCGCTGGAATTTCACCCTGTTGGTTATTGCCAGGGCTTACAGTGGTTACCTGGTCTGCGATCATGAAGTTGGTTTTTTGAGTGGCTGAAGGTTTGACACTGTACGTTTTTCTTCTGCATGATAGGTGTTTTTGAAGGAGCCTTGTGAGTAGTTATAGTTTGCACTTTTATCCCACTGTGTGTATTTTTTCCAGGAGGTGTCATTGCTGAATTCTTTTCAGTTTTGAGAGTACCGTTCTTCCTTTTATTGCTTTCCTGCATGATTTGATTTTCTTCCGTTATGGATTTTGACTCAAGGGGGTTTGTTGACTCCTCACCCTCTGTAATTGCAGGACCTCTGGCGGTGTTGAACAACGGATAGAGTCTTAGAACTTGTTGGCTCCTTCTCATTTTATTACGTCCTTTCCGCTTCCTTTGTCTTTTCCCCTTTCCCACAGAATCACCCATCTCTTGCTCAATTGAGGAGGGGAAGGTAGTGTTCGCTCTACTGGTGGTCGGTGATGTTTGCTGTTCACTCCCCAATGCTAGCATACACAGACGAATCGTGGGATTCTTGGATGTTGGACCCTTCAGCCGCTATTGAACTTAAATTAGTGGCTGTTTTTACTTGAGAATATCCTCTTGGGTCACCTAATTCGACGTCCGTGCTGTTCCTAAGGGAGGACTTTACATTTACAACTCCTTTTAGGTCTGCGACGAGCTTTTCCATTATCTCTTGGAGTATGCTAAGTTTCTCCACTATGGGAGTACAGTCACATGCTAGTTGCGGGTGGTCAGCTGCTTCTTGAGCCCGTTTAATTAAGCTGTTTAAGTTTGAGATCTTGTCGTCAATTTTGACTACGTACACAGCAAGTGTATTCAGGAGACTAATTTGGATGTCCATTTTTTTTGCTTGATGGGACATTGCATCAGCTGACCTCTGAAGAATGTCAAGGGCGATGGCCCATGCCTTCTCTTGTGGGGGATCCTCGCTTTTCACCTGCCTTTGTGGAGGTGATAACTCTGGGTGTCCAGGGGTTATATTCCCATATGAGTGCAGCATTTTTTTCCATTCCTCTGAGTCAAAATACGAGAGTTCTTTCTCTGCATGCTCTGAATCCTTTGTAATTTCAGCTGAGGTGGGAATGCTCACTCTGTGTTGTTTGTGTTGGACCGAGACGGTTTCACTGTTCCCAGAAGAGGTGACCATTCCTTCCTTGTTCGAGTCCACGGGGTTATCCTTTATGATGCGGTTCGGAGATTTACCATTTTGACTGCACGGAATGCTGCAGCTGGCTTCATGTAGAATTTCGTTGGGGTCATCTAAGTTACTGATTTCAGCTCCATTTGGTTCAATTTGGAGATCCAGTTTGTTGTGTTCAGCGTTGGGGCTGGCGACAGAGGTGGGAGCAGAGTTATATCTATGCACTCGCTGAATTGAGGTGGACTTGATTGACGGAATTCCCGTGGCTTCAATTGAGTCTGTCACTACAGGCACGGTAAGTTCAGCAGAATTAGTAGATGTCGTATGGCTGCTTTGGGGAGTGTGAATCGCCCCATTTGCGTCATAAGCACCAAAACTCCCCTTGATGATGGTCACCATGGGGCTCAGGGGAGTTGGAATGCCCGTGATATTCATGTTGCTTGAGAAGACTACTGACCCTGCGTCTTTCAGAAAGGCAAATTTTGATGTTATCTTAGGGTGGTTACTTAGAGGTTTACAGGCCAACCTGTCGGGACCTTTCAGGGAGTGTTGGGTACTGCTGTCTGTTGAATTTTCGGAGTCACTCAGCAGCAAGTTTGATGTCTGGTCGGGGTCCGAAGTTGTCTTTGCAGTTTTCCCTCTACTTTTCTTTTTCTTTAGTGGACCTGATATCCTCACCCTACCAGATCTCATCTCGGGTGGACTGGATGGGGCTTGAAGGCGAGAGAAAGAATCTAATGTCTGCTGGCAAATGCTGAGAGCAGAGAAGATGATATACTAAGATTGCCAGTTGCTGTGCCGTGGATATTACCTTCTTTGCTCTTCCAAACGCCCTTTACCCTAGCAGGGGTGCCTGTAGACTCCTTGACTTCACTGGTTATGCTTCAGTATGTTGTGCGGTATTGAAGGTTTTGACAGCCCCGCAGATTGTGAGTGTAAACCCCTCGCCTTCCCTCACCTTGCTTCACCTTGCTTCGCCTCCTGCAGCCAGGGAAGAACTGAAGAGCAGAAACTACGTATCAGGGGCTATGCCTACCGCTTGGTTTGCTCTGTCGTCCAGTGTCCAGTGTCCAGTGTGCGAGAAATGCACAGAAATGTACGGAAGCCACACTGCGCTGCAATAGTTTTGGTGGTTGTGTTGTTTTGCAGTTGACCGAACTGACCGTACTGGAATACGCGGTAACAGGCTCAACTCCGCTGTAAGCTGTTTGCTCCCCCGCTTGCCTCTCGAAATCCTCTATCAGAGCTGGCGACTTACTCCTAGCACTGAGCACCTACTAGGTATGGTAAGACGGGTATGTAAACCTCTGTATGTGCTGGTGAGAACCGATACTTCTCACTGCAGCCGCCGCCCCTGCCGTGTGGGACTGACTTTTGAGTTGTTTGAGTTATTTAGTGTTTGTATGTTGAATAAGCAGTTGAATGAGCAGTTTTCTTGGTGCTGCTCGTGAGTGCAATGCACAAACCAGCCCCGCGCCCCCACGCCAGCTGCGATATCTACCTCTGCTTCAGCCGTGAACTCCCTTGCAGATCAGTTTGGCGTTGCTCCTCTCCTCTCCTCACGGCTCTCCTCCTCCTCAGCTCCCGCTCCCACGTCTCGGGTCATGGCTCCATCTGCTTCGTTTGCTCCGCCGTTTTCCGTTTTCCGTTTCGCCCGCTAGAATGGGCTGCCACCACCTCCACACAACAACTCAGCTACTCGGTGGCCGGTTCATGAACCACCGTTCCTCCTGACAGCCGTGGCCGTGTCAGTGGCGACCAGCTTATTATGATGGCGGACGGACCTGAGTCCGTCCACCACCATAGAGTAGGAGGGACAATCCGCAGGGGCAGCGGCGGTCCCTCTGTGGTAATTAGGATGTGACCGCCACCCTGGTGGTCACATCCTGTATTTTTATCATTGCGGCGGTTGCCGCAATGATAAAAATTTAAGTTGTGCATTTGCCTGCACAAAGCGGCAGGAACCGGTCAGTGCCTGCCGCTTTGTGCAGGCAAATGCAGGGGGGTACCATAGGTACCCCATGTGCACCCCCCACCCCCCCTTCACCTCTGGGGGCCCGCAACGGGCCCCTAAACAAAAATCTGTATGTCTTTGCATGTCGGAAATGCCGACGTGTAAAGGCATGTTCATCCAGACATCCTAATATGGCTGGCAATGTCTGATAGATACCGCCAGCCATGTTAGTGCTTTTCCGCCGCGGACGGGAGGCGACCGCGGCGGAAAAGCTGCGGACTGAAAAACGATCCCCCCGCCATCCTAATCTGGCGGGGGGTCTTTTTCAGTCCGCTGTGGATTTCCCACATCCTCCGGGCCGGCGTTCCGCCGGCCCGGAGGATGCGGGAAATCCGCAATCCTAATCTGCCCCATAGGTTGAATGGATGGATGCCTGGATCATGGTAATATCTGACTCTTAGATAGCATATGTGTATCTAGAGAGAGTAGACGGTCACTGGATGAACTAAGTGTTACTTTGAAGAGCATGTAACACCGCACCCGCACGTCCGTCCCAGTGTAGGAAAGGCAAGGAAAAGAAGTTGTAATTTTGTCCGAATACTACCATGAATAGTAGCAGTAGTTTGTATTGCAAGCACATCATATATCCGGCTATTACGATGGCCACTCACTACCTCCGTTAATAAGTTTAGTAGAACTCGGTCATTCATGGGTGGATGTATCACTGTTCACTCAATAAAAAGCAAAGCACCTAAAGTCATCCCATATGTAAGTAAATACATACCATGTACAGTGATAGATCATCAGATTATTTATCTTCTTCATTTTCCTTTTCTAGTATTCATTGGCACTGTAGGGTGAAAGTTAAATGAATTAAGCAGTAGCCCTTGTAACAGAGTATTCTCAGTGCCACCCGTAATAGAAAAGTAAGAGCATCACCACCTGCGTGTACTGGACTGGTACAGTAACGCAAGTCTGTCTCACTCATCATGGCGGGCATCTGTTTTCCTCGGGTGCAAGTTGACTGCGCTGGCATTATGCCGGCTTGCAGAAGTTAACATACCAATTTTGCTAAACGAGAGAGAAGAAGAAGAATAAGACTTGTGTACTGTCATAGTCGACTAAAATGGAGTGAGTCCATAGTGCTCGCAGAATTGATTCCTTAAACTCCCACTAATGTTAGAGCAAGGGTGAAGAAGTGGGAGGTTAGATAGATACTGGCCACAATAGTTATGTACTGCACTTGCAAGTTGCTAGTTCTACTGTGACACAACTTTCTGCTGAATAATTTTTTGTTAATCTTAAAGAGCATTGGTTACAGACTATGTCTTTCTTTCTTCATATAGATGCTCCTTCCAAACCAGCCCGTCTAGGGCCCAGCAAAGGAGGCTGGAGGCCACTGTCACTGAATATCGCCGGCTGGTGGCCCAGGAGGAGGGGGGACATGCAGTCTACCACAACATCTACCGGGACAGCTGCATCCTCCTCCGCGCTCCCTGGGTCACCCAGACGGCACAGGTCTCCAGCGGTACGGAGCCGGGGTACCGCAGCCACCCGCCACCGCCGAGCAAAGAAATCAGCTGCCCCCCACAGCAGTTGCAAGAAACGCATGCACCGCCTTTCCCTGAGGGTTTCCTACCTCGAGCAGGAGCTGCTCAACATGAAAACCCTGCTCGAGACCCTCCGCAAGGAGCACTCCGACCTGGCCTGGAAATTTAACAGCAGCAGCCAGCAGTAGGAGGAGACTGTCCCTTGCCCCTTTTTTAAAGACTTCTGGGGGGTGGGAATTGGGAGTTGGGTTTTTTCACTTTTTTGGACTTTTCACGGACATTCGTTGGGGTTAGGGAGTGGGGGTGGGTTGGGTCTTGTGGGAGATTATTTTTGTCAGGGATATAAATATACTTTAAACTTTATCTTAGCATACATGTTTTTTTTACTGCTTTTGAGGCTAGTGGGTGGGGGTTTAACAGTAACTTTGTTTTGGTGACACTTAAGTGGCATCTTGATTCAAGTTGTGTAATTAATTGCCCAAATGTTTTCAAAACTAAGTGCCTCTCACAGAGTAAGTGAATTCAATAGTCCTAGGACTTTACTAGTACTAGCGTCAGTCTCTCGTCTCTCATAATACTCCATTATACTTCCTCCCCCCAAACGCTTATCTTACCTGTAATTTGTGTTTGGAAATAGGGCTAGGCACAGGGCTGGCTGCACGTCAAATGGCGATATGGGAATCCTGGGCGGATGAAATGTCATCATTGCGTTGGTACTAGTGGTGTTACACAGTGGCAGTTGCAGCATCTGAAAAAAAAGAAAATGAAACCTTGTTTGTCCTTAGCGTAGCATTAGAACGGTACGATAGAGAATATAGCAGGTGACAGTACACTAGAACAGTGCCACAATGTAGCCTAACAAATGGTAAAGTATTGAAAGTATAACTAGTACTTGCGTTGAATTTTTTTGACATTGGCTACTACTACAAGAAATAGTACTGAAGGTGAAGGACACAGCAGCGTAATAATTTGCCACTTCTAGGAGGAGGATGTTCTTGATGACCTATCAAGTTGATGGCAGAATGGCGCACATGAAAATCTGCTTTCATTTGCCAATAATGACTGAGTGTGAAGCTGAGTAAGTATAGAATATATCCTCGGATTCCTTCACCAGCCTGTTGCTATGACCTTATCCTCCCCAGCAAGTGTGTGGAATTATTGCTGTCATTTAGTCACACATCAATCAAAACCACATAGCCCGGGGGAAGAGGGTTAGGGTTTGTAAAATGGATGGGAATGGGGGATTTTGGGAAATAAATTTTGAGAGAAGAAAAAAAAAGCACAGCATGGACAAACAATAATTGAAGATAAAGAAATGCATGCAATACAAATACTGCTAACCCTAACAAGGCCTAAGGTAAGAATAGTGGCAAACGCTTTCTTTAACTATGCCAAATCCCCCCTTTCCCACCATGGATTTTCTTCAAATCACTTGCAACCAAAATTACACATTCCCACGAGTGCTCTAAGACCCCAGAACTCAGTTGCAAAAATCTAGAACACCCCGAAACACATGCAATCCTGCTGCTAGGGCTAACCCTAACGAACCCTAAGTTACAAAAAGTGCCAAAAGGCTTTTCCGCATGGATTTTCTCCAAACCAGTTTTATCCGGTATTAGACCTTCCCAGCAATGCCCCAAGAGACCCACTAACCCACCTGCAAAAAAGCACAACACCCCCAAACAGCCAAAAAGGAAAATCTCATACTTACAATATTTTCCGGCCTTCTGTCCAAACGGGCTGTGCAGCTAGGTCATAACTCCCGTTTTCCACCATGGATTTCCTGAAAAGCAAATGCAATCAAAATTAGACTGTGCCAGCAGTGCTCGCAGACCCCGAAACCCACCCTCAAACACCAGGAAGCCCCCCAAACAGGCCCCTGAAAACATGATAAAGAGCAAAAAGTCAAAAACGTTTTCAAGTCTGATTTGGTCAAAACCAGTTTTATCTGGTATTAGATCTTCCCAGCAATGGCCCAAGACCCACCAACTCACCCGCAAAGAAGTAGAACACCCCCACAAGTGCAGAGTCTTTCTTCATTGGGCGTAATCCAGCCCTCTGCTTTGAGGGAAATAGGAGTCTGGAGGAGGAGGATAGAGGAGCATGTTCTTGGGAACTTGTGAACCTGAGGAATGCAGACTGCGGCACCTTCAAATCAATAAGCAAATAAGTGAAGACAGTTCTGCTGATGGGCTTGTTTTTGTGATCAGGTGATTAAAGTTTTAATTATATTAACTGTGCAAAACAAAGAAAGACAGACACACAGGAATAAAAGTGAATAAGGATGAAAAAGAAAGTTATTGATTCATTGGCTCATTTTCAGGGCTCGGTGTCAGGGAATAAGAGTTTGTCCTCATACTCTGCGAATTCAGGCAGGAGTAGGTCAGTGTCACCTAACAGAGAAGAAATTCCCTCATCTAAGTTGCTGTCCTCCTCGTCTTCTTCCGGCGTGTATTCTTGTACTTTGTAATCTGGTGGTATGAGGTGCTGATTCATCTTGATCATTGTTAACCTCTCCACATTTGTGGGCGAGAGGCGGGTCCATTTGCAAGTTACAATGCCACCAGCAGCACTGAAAACACGTTCAGAAGACACGCTTGCGAGTGGGCAAGACAAGTAGTTTATAGCCAGGTTGGAGATCTGTGCCCACAATTCTTTTTTCCCATGCCAATACGCCAATGGGTCAGCATTAACATAGACCTCTGTTGAGTCATTCAGATAGTCCTGCACCATCGACTGAAGGTTCTCCAAGGTTCCTCCACTTTGCTTACTTTTTGCTGGGACCTTTTGAGAACCAAACCCAAGCTGAGTTAGCCAATCCTCTTCTTCACCCAATGTTACTGTTGTGTCTGGTGCAGATGATCCGGTTGCCGGTGTCTTTAACGGCTGAGAGGTTACTTCTGCCACAGCCACAGATGCAGAAGTGGATTCTTTTGACTAGGGATGGCCTGCTGATGCTGATGTAATGCCTTTTCCTTCAATTTTCTGCCGTTCTCTTTCAAACCTCATGGCTGACAAGGCTAGCCAACGTTTGTACTTTGTAACATCTTTAGCACCAAAAGGAAAGAATGCTCTGCCTGCCAGCGCCTTTTTGTAGCGTGGATCCAGAATAGTAGCACAAATGTATTGCTGTTCTGAGTGGATCATTTTAAGACGTTCATCGCCAAGTAGGCGCTCTAATAATTTCTCCGCCAAAACAAAAGCGTCTTGCTTTTCTTTATCTTATTGAAACATGGAAGACACCGCCTTCAGTTGGTGCCCCAGCATGCGCAACAATGGGATAGCTTTTCCCAAATTACAGTCCTCCCTGCTGACTCCACGCGTGAAGACCTCAAAAGGATGAAGCATGTCTGTCAGGCTTTTAACTAGATTCCATTGCACCGCATCTAGCCTCAGGTCCTTCTGAGCTGTACCCAGTGTTAAGAAATACTGATCGAGTACCGTAAACTGCTCATGCAGACGCTCAAGCATGTGGAAGGTTGAGTTCCAACGTGTTGGCACCTCCTGGATGAGTGCTTTCACAGGCATCCGGCGTTCATGTAGCAGGCCCCCAGATGCTTCCGGGCCTTAAAAGAATGGCTGAAATGGTTGCACATTCTTCGGCAGGTGGCCACTAACTCGCACGCTGGACTGTCTTCTTCACTCAAGAATTTTTTAACAACCAGGTTTTTACAGTGCGCCAAACACGGCACTCTTAAATAGTTACCCAGATCCATGGCCTTAACTACATTGGTGCCATTATCCGTGGAAACATAACCAATCTTGCATTTTTTTGGGGACAGCCAGTGAAAGACCTTTGTGTTAAACTCATTCAAAATGTTTTCTGTTGTATGATGTTTCTCCAAGCCAAACATGGCTAGTGTTGCATGTTTCCGAGCAGCGTTAAAAACTTGGTTGGTCAACACCTGCGTTTAGCTTTGCTTTAACCCCTGAAAAAGAGATCCAGTGTGCAGTGATGCACATGTAATCAGTGCCTGCGCCACTGGTCTACATGTCTGTTGTCAGATGTTTAGTGTGAACAGCACTCTTCTGCAAAGCTGCCCCAATCACCTCCAGCACATTTTCATGTAGTGCTGGAACCGCAACTCTGGCAAAATAGAACCGGCTAGGAACCTTCCTTTTAGGCAAGAGCACTGCCACTAATTCTAAAAAACCAGCCCCTTCTACAAAATAAAAAGGGAGAAGGTCCAGAGCTAGCATTTTAGCCAGCTTAGTGTTATACAGTCGCGTCAGTGTGTGGTTGCGTTCATATGGCGCCTCTGAAAACAACATGGTTCTAATGTTGGCCCGGACAATTTTACGAGATGATGATGATGACTTCTTCGACCCAGTTACGGTCGCTGATGAACTTTTTCGCATTGGTGTCTCACTCTCTCCCACACTCTTAGTCTGGCTCACAGGGGGGGTGCTGACAGTGGTACTGGGTGTAAGTGAAGTAGTGTTTGACGCTTCTTCCTCCTCGTCATCATCAGATGAAACATCAACGTTTTCTTGACTTGCGATTCGAGCTTCCTTGATCTCCTTTAGGTGCGCAAACCATTGGACAGCATGCTGTCTCTTAAGATGACCTCTCTGGCCTCCGGTACCATAGTTGGTACCAAACTTACCACGACTAACTGCAAGCTTACAAATGCTACAAATGGCCATGTTTTCCTTTTTTGGGCAAACACTAAAGAAGTCCCAAACTGCGGACTTGCAATTTCTGTGGGGGCCGGAGGAGGCGATACTGGTGGTAGTCATGCTGTTAATGCCAGATGAAGTGGAGGATGTGTATTGCCGAACTTTACTACGTTGTGCACTTCCACCACCACTAATTGAGGTCGAGGTGGATGGAGGTCCCTTCTGGCGAGGAAGAAATATGGAAGCGGTAGGTGGTGGTGTACTAGTTAACTCCAATAATTGTGGTGTTCCCATTGCCTTCTCGTCGACACCATCATCACGCTCAGCAGCTTTTCGGGCTAGGGTCAAAATGTCTGTTTGCTGCATGCCCGCTGAGGCTGGAGTGACGTCTATGATGACTGCGTCGTCGTCGTGAGAGTCTTCATCAGCAGGAGTATACGCCACTTCTTGTTCAGCATCATCATCACACTCCATAACTATGAGAGTTTTGACGACCTTCCTTTTACGCTCAGCTACCTTTGTCAGATCATGGTGTGCCTCACTCTCAGACGGCTGTGGTGGTTCCCAATTGTCATCCATATCATCAGAAGGAAGGGGGCTTGAAGAAGATGTAGACACCACCCTTGATCTTTTCCTTGCTAGGGATGTGGAAGACACTGAATGATCATCAGGAGGAGTGGCTTCCTCAAATGATACCTCGGCTTGATTGTCGATTTCCTGATGTGCCCCTACTTCGGGATGAACAACTATTGGGGGCACTTGTGCCCCTCCATGCACCTCTGCTTGCGCATCTCCTTGCGCTGCCTCTCCTTCCACATGTACTTGGGCTTGTACTTGCACATGTGGTTGTTGTTGCGGCTGTGGTTGTTCAACACTCGTCAGATGAGTTACAACAAACTGTGTTGATTGAGAACATTGCTGCTACTTTCTTGCGATGAGCCAACATCACTGGTTGATGGTGATTGAAACACTAGACTAAGTGCCTTTGCAGCACTCAAGGGCTTGGACTTAAGTTGGCGTGGTGGTGGTGGCACTAGGCCCAATGGGGCGGGGGTGCTGCTCCCAGCTTGGTCCCCAACAGATCCCACTGCTGCTGCAGGTGTACTTTTTTTTTATTCACAAAAAATGTGGCGGGCGGCACACCAGTCTCCTTGGTAACTTGCTTATTCTGCTCCTTACTGGCAACTTTCTTGCTAGAGGAGCTACAGGGAACTTTTTTTGGGGCCATCTTTTTCAGAGGTCAGAAAAGCTGGCCGCAGTTGCACGAGTTGCAGAGTTGTCTGTGGCCAGACATGACCTCGTGTGATGTTACCCTGCACACACACACCGCTGCAGGACTTCTTCCTGGCACTGGTGGTTCTCTTGAGTCTTGTGCACTTAAAAGCAATGGAAGACAGAGGAACATCACTTCAGTTATACACCCCGAAAACTCGAAAACCACATAAAAATCAGCACAATCCCATGCCATCCAAGCCCTCAATGATGTTTAAATTCAAGACACCCCACAGAAAGACTAGGCCCATGCACCACTCACTACCCCAGGGCATAATGGATGAAAGCTAGGCAAAATGGGTGCAGGTATGGGAACACTGCCTGCATTGAAAATGTCCCCTTGCCTCCCAGCACATGGCCAGGGCCTGCCTGTACCAGCACTGAAAATGGCCCCCACCCACATGGCCAGTCCCCATGAACACCCCAAAAAATCGAAAAACACAGAAAAATCACCACAATCCCATGCCATCCATGCCGTCCATGATGTTTAAAATCAAGACACCCCACAGAAAGACTAGGCCCATGCACCACTCACTAGCCCTGGTCAAAAGGCCCCAACAACAGCCCAAAAATCAAAAAACACACAAAAATCACCACAATCCCATGCCATCCATGCCCTCAATGATGTTTAATTTCAAGACACCCCACAGAAAGACTAGGCCCATGCACCACTCACTACCCTTGGGCATAATGGACGAAAGCTAGGCAAAGTGGGTGCAGGCCTGAGAACACTGCCTGCATTCAAAATTGCCCCTTGCCTCCCAGCACATGGCCAGGGCCTACCTGTACCAGCACTCAAAATGGCCCCCACCAACATGGCCCGTCCCCATGAACACCCCAAAAATCGAAAAACACAGAAAAATCAGCACAATCCCATGCCATCCATGCCCTCCATGATGTTTAAATTCAAGACAACCCACAGAAGGACTAGGCCCATGCACCACTCACTAGCCCTGGTCAAAAGGCCCCAACAACAGCCCAAAAATTGAAAAACACACAAAAATCACCACAATCCCATGCCATCCATGCCCTCAATCATGTTCAAATTCAAGACACCCCACAGAAAGACTAGGCCCATGCACCCCTGAGTACCCCTGGGCATAATGGATGAAAGCATGGCAGACTGGGTGCAGGCCTATGGCAAAACAAAGCACACTGCCTGGCTTCAAAATGGCCCCTAGACCCCCACCACATGGACCGGCCCGGCCTGCACCAGTCCTCAAAATGGCCCCCACCCACATGGACAGGCCCATAAACACCCCAAAAAATCAAAAAAACACACAAAAATCATCACAATCCCATGCCATCCATGCCCTCCATCATGTTCAAAATCAAGACACTCCACAGAAAGACTAGGCCCATGCACCCGAGTACCCCTGGGCATAATGGATGAAAGCATGGCAGACAGGGTGCAGGCCTATGGCACAACAAAGCACACTGCCTGGCTTCAAAATGGCCCCTAGACCCCTACCACATGGACAGGCCCGGCCTGCACCAGTCCTCAAAATGGCCCTCACCCACATGGACAGGCCCATGAACACCCAAAAAAATCGAAAAAACACACAAAAATCACCACAATCGCATGCCATCCATGCCCTCAATGATGTTTAAATTCAAGACACCCTGCAGAAAGACTAGGCCCATGCACCCCTCACTAGCCCTGGTCAAAAGGCCCCAACAACAGCCCAAAAATAGAAAAACACACAAAAATCACCACAATCCTATGCCATCCATGCCCTCAATGATGTTTAAATTCAAGACACCCCACAGAAAGACTAGGCCTATGCACCACTCACTACCCCTGGGCAAAAGGCCCCAACAACAGCCCAAAAATCGAAAATTCCAAAATTGTAGTTGCAGCAACTGTAATGCCCCACACAAACTTACTTGTGAAATTTCTAATCCAAAAGTGATCCAAAGAAAGTCAAAAAGGCCTCAAATCCAAATATACAGCAGCATCCACAAAAAGTAATCCTTCCAGGTCAAGATCCGAATGAAAGTGACCAGCACATGAAGAGAGCACTGGGAGGAGCCTGCTGGACAGGAACAGGAAGTTGGAGACTGTGGGGCACTTCCTTCCCCCCCCCCCCCAAAATGGACTCCTTGCAAAAAAAAGTGCAGGCAAATGTCAACCTGAGGAGTTATTCTGATAAAAAATCATCATTTTCAGAAGGTTTATGCTGCTTGCTGGTGGATTTCTTGTGCAGAATTGCAAATTCTGTATTTCACAAGTGCGAGATTGTTGCTGCCCGCCGCATCTACATGTTCGCAATTGTGAACTCTTGCAATGCGTGCTGTGCAAGGTGGCAAGCCGCGATTACGTAATCGCAATCGCCAAACTCCGGCGGGATCCCGCAGCAAGATCCAAAATGGCGCAGCACTCGCAAAATATAGAGAAAAACAACTCGGCAAACGCTGAATGACAGTAAGTGAACGCCACGCGTCGCAATATTGTATCACCAAGCAAAAAAAAAATCTGCCACTTGCGAATTTGCGGATTTTCAGCAAATTCGCGAGAGTTCGCGGATTGCGAATTTACCGAAAATCCGTAAAATCCGTGAGCGGAACGGATTTTACACCCATGCTTAAAGACCACCACATCACTGGGGGACACCACCACATCACTCAGGCACACCACCACATTACTCGTGGAAACCACCACATCACTCCCGGACACCACCACATTACTCAGGAACACCACCACATCACTCAGGAACACTACCACATCACTCAGGGGCACTACCATATCACTCAGGAACATCACCACATCACTTGGGGACTCCACCACATCACTCAGGGGCATCACCACATCACTCAGGGGCACCATCACATCACTCAGGGACACCACTAGATCATTCTGGAACACCACCACATCACTCGGAGACACCATCACATCAATCTTGGACACCACCACATCCCTCAGGAACACCACCACATCACTCTGAGACACCACCACATCACTCAGGGGCACCACCACATCACTCAGGGACACCACCACATCACTCAGGGACACCGCCACACCACTCACGAACACCACCACATCACTTAAGGACACCACCACATCACTCAGGGACACGACCACATCACTCAGGGACACAGCCATATCACTCACGAACACCACCATATCACTCAGGGACACCACCACATCACTCAGGGACACCACCACTTCACTCGGGGACACCACCACATCACTCGGGGACACCACCACATCACTCAGGGACACCACCACATCACTCAGGAAAACTACCACATCACTTGGGCACACCACCACATCACTCAGGGACACCACCACATCACTCAGGGGCACCACTCAGGGACACCACCACATTACTCAGGGACACCACCATATCACTCAAGAACATCACCACATCACTCAGGGACACCACCACATCACTCTGGGACACCGCCACATCACTCTGGGACACAACCACATCACTCTGGAACACCACCAAATCACTCAGGAACACCACCACATCACTCAGGGGCACCACCATATCACCCAGGGGCACCACTCTGGGACACCACCACATCACACAGGGACACCACCACATCAGTCAGGGACACCACCACATCACTCAGGTACACAGCCATATCACTCAGGAACACCACCATATCACTCAAGGACACCACCTCATCACTCAGGGACACCACCACTTCACTCGGGGACACCACCACAACACTCGGGGGCACCACCACATCACTCAGGGGCATCACCACATCACTCAGGGACACCACCACATCACTCAGGAACACCACCACATCACTTGGGCACACCACCACATCACTCGGGGATACCACCACATCACTCAGGGGCACCACCACATCACTCAGGGGCACCACCACATCTCTAAGGTACACCAACACATCACTCATGGACACCACTACATCACTCAGGAACACCATCACATCACTGAGGGACACCACCACACCACTCAGGGACACCTCCACATCACTCAACAACACCACCACATCGTTCAGGGACATCACCAAATCACTCAGGGACACCACCACATCATTCAAGGACACCATCACATCACTCTGGGACACCACCAAATCACTCTAATACACCAGCACATCACTCTAATACACCAGCACATCACTCTAAAACACCACCACATCACTCTGGGACACCACCACATCACTCAGGAACACCACCACATCACTCTAATACACCACCACATCACTCTAATAGACCACCACATCACTCAGCCCAACCACATCATCACTCAGTACCACAACAGCATTGTCCTTGCTTGCTACCAACAAGCATTGCCATAGCCAATAGGATTTGCATTAGGAAAGTGTAAGCAATTGGCTTTGTGAATAACAATGTTATTAATTTATATATTTTCAAAGCCACCACATATATAAAAAAATTGTCATTTACAATACCAATAGCTCACACTTTCCTAATGCGAGACCTATTGCATTGCAAATGATTGTTAAAAATTATTGTTGTGGGTAGCCTGTACTTTTCAGTTAGGGGCTGAGTTGTATTTCTTTGAAATGTCTGCCAGTAGGCCCAGAGGTACCCATGGGTCCAACCATGTGTCTGTGGTGTCTGTTGAATTTCAAGTTTTAAACATCATGGATGGCATTGGATTGAATTGGAAAATGGGTTTTTTGAGGTGGAATTTCAGTTTTTGGATGTCTGTTAATTAAAGAAGGGCTTTTCAGCCAATAGGTAACCCTATGAGTTCATATAGTTAGTGATATAGGCCTGTTTGAGTTCATTATATGTACTTTCTATATTGTGGGTACGCTGGCCATGTGGTGGCGGCCATTTTGAGGGACCAGCCAATGTGCTTTTGCCATAGGCCTCCAAGCTGGTGGCCTACTCTGCCAGTAGGCCCAGAGGTAGTACTCAGTCATCATGGGTGCATAAAAGTTAAACAACTGTTTTCGTGTTGTCTGTAGAATTTTTAACATCATGTATGGCATAGATGGCTTTGGATTGAATTGCAAAATGTGTTTTTTGGGGTGGAATTTCAGTTTTTGGGTGTGTTTTATATAAATAGGGCTTTTCTGCCAGTAGGCAACCCTAGGAGTTCAGCTTGTGTAGTTTTGGTAACTCTGGGCAGCAAGACAATGCGAACTAACAGTTTTTGTCTTCTTCGCGCGCTCAATCTGCATGTTTGCGCACAGGATAATGACTTTTTGTACAGTTCGCGAGGCCGAACACGCCAAATTTGCATTCTGGCGAACAATATCTCTCGAGCTGCATAAACCATTCTCGGAGATGACGATTTTGTTCTTTTTGCTAAAAAATCTCCTCAGGTTGTCATTTGGTTGTAGTTTTTAGAGCATGGAGTCATTTTTCTGTTTTTAAATCATTTTTAAAAGAGGTAGGAAGTTTCCCAGAGATTCCAACTTCCTGTTCCTGTCCTTTGTATGTAATTTCTTGTTATTTTGGGTGGGCTGACCATGTGGGTGGTGGCCATTTTGTCAAGCCAAGCATTGTGCTTTTGCCATAGGCCTGCATTTTCTGTTTTCTCTTTCTTTTCATGTTGCTGTGAGTGGCCAGTGCAAAACAACAGTTGATGGACAGAATGCAGAACAATGTCATACATTCACCCCAGTACAGAGATCTGGGCTTAAATCCATCGTTTTTTGCACTCCACACCACCCCAGTTCAGACATGGCCATATGCAAATCAGTCTTGACCCTGTGGCTCATGGGAACAGTCCAGCCCAAACTGCCAAACCATGTCTTTCCTGGACCGGAATCAAGCATCCTAGGACCGGTTTCTGGCTATCAGCCGTCTTCAGCCAGGATAGCATGACTCCAGTGGTGTGGAGAGCATGAGACTCACGTCTGAGCATACCCATCCCACTCGGGGTGACAAATGCAAAACAACAGTGCTTTTGCCATAGGCCTGCATTGTCTGTTTTCTCTTTCTCTTCATGTTGCTGTGGGTGGCCAGTCCATGTGGTGGTGGCCATTTTGTGGGACCATCCCCAGTGCTTTTACCACAGGCCTCCAAACTTTTGGCCTATTCTGCCACTAGGCCTAGACTCCTAGAGATACTCATCAGTGTTGCTTGATGCAACTGTTTCTATATTGTCTGTTTAATTTAAACATCTTTTCGGGCATGGCTGGCATTGTATTGAATTCCAAAATGTGTTTTTATGGGGTCTAGTTAACTTTTTTGATGTGTGTTAATAAATGCCTTTGTTGCATGTGTATGTGTTCTTGTTGTGTAAATTTCCAACCTTTTTATCCATGCAGATTTTCTTTTTTGCATTAAAGCTGTGCTGTGTAACAGGCATCCTTTGGCTGGCCATATAGGGATATAGGCCTGCTTGAGTTCATTGTTTTCCGGGCCTTGTGCCTGTGATGATGAGTGACAATGTGGCTGGGGGCCATTTTGTGGTGGTGGTAGTAGTAGTGTGCTGTTTTTGCCACATAGGCCTGTGTGTATTTCCATTGTTCTTCTTGGCTTACTGCTTCCATCTCCATTGCCAGCTGTAGGTCCCTGATGCTGCATCCATCCCACATGATGCATACATTAAGGCCAAACAGGTTCCAGTTCCACTATATTTGTATTTTTGTTCTTTGCTAATCTTACTCTTCCTAAGTGTACACAGTACACTAGTAGTAATAAATTTAAAGCACATCAAATTCTTAGTTTGACTGATGTTCTTTTGACTTCTTTGCTTTTAGGTGCACAAAAGACTGAGGAGGAGGTGTCTATCATAATCGCCCATTGTACTGCCAGACAGATGTCCTGCTTTGTACGTGATGTGTGGTGTGACCTGACAAAACATCTCTGCAACTTGTGCAACTGAGTGCTGCTGACATATGTAGAAGATGGGCCCAAAGAAAGCAGGTACCAGGTCTTCCAAGACCAAGAAAGTTGCTGAGAAGAAGGAAGAACAGAAAAAGGAAGTGACACTCAAGTCTGGTGTTGACCCCAAACCTTTTTTGAGAAAACAAAAACTACGCCCTGCAGCAGCAGTGGCCAGGGGCAAGCTGGGTGCAGAGCACCTCCACATCATTGGGCCTAACTCACCAACCCAGGCCCAAGCAGATGAGTGTGGAAGAGGTAGCCAACATAATGGCAGAAAGCAGTGATGCTGAGCCTGGCCTATCTCAAACTAGTACACAATCACCGTAGGAGGGAACCCAGCAGATAAGTGGTGAACAGCAACAACCACAACCACCACCTGCAATAGTAGGTGTTGTTCCTCCCGAAGTAGGGGCAGTTCTGGAAATTGAGCCTCATGCAGAGGAAGAAGAAGAGGAAGCCACTCATTTAGGAGATCCGTTGTCTTCTAAACCCCCAGCAAGGAAAAGGAGGGTTAGTCCATTGTGTTCTTTGCCAAGCATCCCTTCATATGGTCTAGATCTCACTTGGGAGCCACAACAATCTAAGCATGAGAGGGAGACACATTCCAAGACCAGGCTAGGGAAAAGGAAGGTTCCAGAAAGCCTTAGACTTATGGAGGTGGATGTAGCTATATAACAAAAATAAGGAGTACCACCATAGATAAGGCTGGAGAGCGATATCGGTGGGATGAGATTCTAATGAAGAAAAAGAAGAAGTCCTTCTTTGTTTTTAATGAACCCCTCACTCACCGACCTGGTCGGTGACATGCTTCATCATCGGGGCCACCTTGACAGCCGAGTGCCGTCAAGGTGTGCTGCAACACCTGGGATACAGTGGAGCGGGTATGTGAGTGATGAATGTAAAGAAAAAAAGTCAGTGAGTTAAAAATTGTCCTGGTATGACTTATACAAAGATTATTTATTCTAAGACTACTGGACAATAATAAAAAACAGTGTATGTCAATACAGTGAAGGCCTAATTAAGACCAAATGTATCTGTGATATGTGTTAGGTCTACATGTTTCAAACCAACAAAGGGAATTTACCGGTTTTTCTTCAGGACCATAAAATAAAGGAGTTGGGTGGTCAAGGTACACTAACACCCTGCCATACCTGCAACCCTTTGGACCCAAATAACAAGTTGTTAAGAGGGTGAAAAAAATGTAACCCAGAAGTGGTTACATAGAATGCAAAAAACCTGGAAAGAAAGAGAGGATCATAAGTCATCAAAACTAGTTATGTGCCTGCAACGTAGTGAAGTGAAGTGACGCAGTCTGCTCTTTCTGTGAATCATCCCACATTCATTTAATGTGAACTATCCAAAGTGCGGTGAATCAGCATAGCTTCTCAGTGGAAGTAAAAAACACCTATCAATGTAAGTGTGAAGGTGAACACGCTTATATATTTTGTAGCTAGTTCATTATAGGCTGGATAGTGCGTGCCTAAGTAATATCCATTTCTTAATGGTGCCAGGGATTACCGACGTGAAATTAGTTCAACTTGATCCATAGTAACGGATTAACTTAGGATCAAAGAAGGACAAATAGACTCTCGCAGCTGTGCGCTGCCAAGGTATATTATAAACAAAAATGGAGAGCAAAGGGATTTTATCCACCTTGGTGGACGGAAAGGTACTCCCGATCCCCAGGTTAGGTAGCTATATAACAAAAATAAGGAGTACCACCATAGATAAGGCTGGAGAGCGATATCGGTGGGATGAGATTCTAATGAAGAAAAAGAAGAAGTCCTTCTTTGTTTTTAATGAACCCCTCACTCACCGACCTGGTCGGTGACATGCTTCATCATCGGGGCCACCTTGACAGCCGAGTGCCGTCAAGGTGTGCTGCAACACCTGGGATACAGTGGAGCGGGTATGTGAGTGATGAATGTAAAGAAAAAAAGTCAGTGAGTTAAAAATTGTCCTGGTATGACTTATACAAAGATTATTTATTCTAAGACTACTGGACAGTAATAAAAACAGTGTATGTCGATACAGTGAAGGCTTAATTAAGACCAAATGTATCTGTGATATGTGTTAGGTCTACATGTTTCAAACCAACAAAGGGAATTTACCGTTTTTTCTTCAGGACCATATAATAAAGGAGTTGGGTGGTTAGGGTACACTAACACCCTGCCATACCTGCAACCCTTTGGACCCAAATAACAAGTTGTTTAGAGGGTGAAAAAAATGTAACCCAGAAGTGGTTACATAGAATGCAAAAAACCTGGAAAGAAAGAGAGGATCATAAGTCATCAAAACTAGTTACGTGCCTGCAACGTAGTGAAGTGACGCAGTCTGCTCTTTCTGTGAATCATCCCACATTAATTTAATGCGAACTATCCAAAGTGCGGTGAATCAGCATAGCTTCTCAGTGGAAGTAAAAAACACCTATCAATGTAAGTGTGAAGGTGAA
This sequence comes from Lissotriton vulgaris, assembly GCF_964263255.1. NCBI lineage: Eukaryota > Metazoa > Chordata > Amphibia > Caudata > Salamandridae > Lissotriton > Lissotriton vulgaris. The sequence goes on from NC_141698.1 coordinate 533,263,623, forward strand.
CACGCCTATATATTTTGTAGCTAGTTCATCATAGGCTGGATAGTGCGTGCCTAAGTAATATCCATATCTTAATGGTGCCAGGGATTACCGACGTGAAATTAGTTCAACTTGATCCATAGTAACGTGGATGTAGAACAGCAAGATAATGATGATGATGTGCCAGTCATCACGAAGATCACTCCCGGCCCTAGGACATGGAGACCAACATCAATAATCTATCCAGAATGGCTGTGACTAGTAGGAATGTAGCATGCATACCTCCAACACAGGTAACACCAGCACTACCTTCAGCTTCCATATTTACATTAGCAAAGAGCCGGCAATATCCAATATCCAGCACAAGCACCAATTCAGCAGAAGTAGGTAGTGGTACTGCACAGCCACAGAGACAAATTCAAGACACACCCTCCAGCTCATCCGGCATTGGAAGAGGCACCTCCAGCAGGAGACAAAAGTTACCCTCCCCAGTTTGGGACTTCTTTACGGTTAGCGTAAAGGAGGAGAACATTGTTTTATGCTCCATTTGTCATTCCTCTGTTAGTTGTGGTAAGCTTGATACAAACTATTTATTTATTTATTTATTTATTTATTTATTTATTTTTAGCATTTGTTAAGCGCGAACAATTGCCCGCAGGCGTCTCGGCGCTGTACTACTGTATGCTCTCCTATAAGGTGTCATGGATAAGTAGGAATTTTTAAAGATTGAATAACCAGGTTTTCAGTTTTTTCCTAAATGATATCAAGTTTGGGCTAGATCGTATGGATTGCGGGACAGTGTTCCATAGTTTAGGGCCTACCACTAAGAAACGTCTGTCTCCCCAATTGACCAGCCTGGTCCGTGGCACAACCAGGTCATTTTGTTTTGCTGAACGCAGTGTCCGGGAGGGGGTATATGGGACAAGGTGGTCTTTCAAAAATTGCGGCGCTTGGTGGTGAAGTGACTTATAGACAATACACAGTGTCTTAAATTTAATTCTGTTCCTCACTGGGAGCCAGTGAAGACTTCTCAAGGTCTCAGCTACGGGCTTGAATTTAGGGGTGTTTGAGAGTAGTCTGGCTGCCGCATTTTGGATTCCCTGCAGTTTCTTGATGACCCTTGCTTGGGCACTGGCAAACAAGCCATTACAATAATCCAGTGCTGACAAAACAAGGGCGCTGACAAGTGTCTTGCCAACATTTTTAGGTAGAAAAGGGAGAATCTTCCTGACTAGGCGTAGTTTGTAGAATGCCGTGGCGGCCGTCTGATTGGCATGTGCCATAAAGTTTAGGTTGTCATCGAAGATGACTCCCAAATTCCGTACTTTTGTGGCAGGTTCAGGCACGGCTCCAAAAGATGACGGCCACCATACTGGGGACCAGCTGGGACTGAGACGGCCAAAAGTGACCACCTCAGTTTTATCGGAGTTAAGTTTCAGGCAGTTTGCGGCCATCCACTGTCCTATGGCCAGCATACCTGCTTTGAAACTCTCCGCTACTGTTTCTCCATCATTTCTGATACCCAGAATTAGCTGAGTATCATCTGCGTAGGAGGTAAGGTTCATCCCGTGCGCTTTGATGGTCTTTGCGAGGTCCGACACATAGATATTAAAAAGTGTCGGACTGAGGGATGAACCTTGAGGTACCCCACATGGCAGAGATAATTCAGCCGATTCAAATTGACCCAAGGTCACAGCCTGGGATCTCTCCATCAGAAAGGATGCCAGTAGATTTTTTGCCTGGCCTCGCACGCCCATTTTTTCGACACGGTTGACAAGAATCTTATGGTCAACCGTGTCGAAGGCGGCTGATAGGTCTAAAAGCACCAGTAGTGCTGTACCACCTTGGTCTCTGATTAGTCTGATATCGTCTGCAGCTTTTATAAGTGCAGTTTCAGTCCCATGGTATGGTACCGGAGGCCAAATGACCCATCTGAAAAAACACCACGCAATATACTGGGAGAGCCACCTTTGTTGCATAAAAGCTGGAACCATTGCTGTAGGTGGGGATAAAGGAATAGAATGTCCCCTCACAGTGGAACAGGTAGAAGAAAAAGAGGGAGGGAGACATTCTCTCTGGTAGTGGTACACAAAGTAGCCCTGTCCCCAGCACTGCAGTGGTACCGCCCACATCCTCAGCAACATCAACATCTCAGTGGCACAAGAGTAAGATTCAGCCTGAGACACCAAGGAGTACTGCAATGCAAAAAAGTGCTGAGTCGAGCCAAACAGAAAGGATACCACGTAGCGTACCAATCTTAGCATGTTTACTAGGCAGGAGGGACAGTACAACTTTACCCACCCAATAGCATGTTTGTATAACGCGAAGCTGGCCAAAAAGTTAGCACTGGACCCTCTCCCTTTTTCTTTTGTTGAGGGGGTTGGTTTTCTGGGATTTGTGACAACCATCTGCCCAAAATGGAAGGTTCCCAGCCGCTACTATTTCGCCAGTTGCTGTTCCAGCACTACATCACAATGTGCTGGAATTGCTTGGAAAAGCCTTAAAACAGAGTGCTGTTCAGAGTATCCACCTGACAACAGACATGTGGACCAGTTGCCAAGCCACTGATTACATGTGCATCACTGCACACTGGATCCCTTTTTTGGGTGTTAGAGAAAAGATATCTGCAGGCGTTGACACTGCTGAGATTTTTAATGACACTCGCAAGCATGCAACTGTAGCCATAATTGCTATGGATAAATCTCATACAGCTGCAAACACTTATGATGAGTTTAACAGCAAGGTCTTTGAGTGGCTGCAACCAAGAGGGCTTAACATTGGTTTTGTTGCCACTGACAATGGCAGTAATGTAGTTAAGGTCATGAAAGATAATCGCTATTTCAGGGTCCCGTGTTTGGCACACTGCATTAACATTGTTGTTCAGGACTTTCTGAAAAATGAAAGCACAGTCAGCAACTTACTGACCACCTGCAGGAAAATATGCACACATTTCAACCATTCTTTTAAAGCTTGGAAGCGGCTAAGGGTGATTCAACGTGAGCATAAAATGCCAGTCAAAGCACTCATCCAGGAGTTGCCAACACGTTGGAACTCAAAATATTACATGCTTGATCGTCTGTTGGAGCAGGACATACCACTTAATGCTTATGTCATGACAAGAAGATTAGGGGATCCTACTGTGAAAGCCATGACCGTTGAGATGGGCCAATGGGACCTCATTAAATGCCTGACAGAGATGCTATTTCCTTTTGAGGTCTTCACACTTGCAGTCAGCAGGAAGGACTGTACTATGGGCCAAGCTGTCCCATTGTTGTACAGGTTAGAGCAACAGCTGAAGGAGGTGTCTGAAACGTACGAAGGTGTGGATGACAAAGTAGGCACATGTTATTTGGCGAACGACTTAGTCGTTCGCTTATCTGAAAATACAAGGATTCAAAAAAAGATTGTGTCACATCGACATTACTTTACTACCACAATATTGGATCCACTGTACAATTTTTTTCTGAACAGTAATGCAGTAATTCCTTTTTCAGAAGTGGATTTTGCCAAGTACAAAACTTTGATAGCTGAGGAAGCCACTGATTTATAAAACGAACAGCTCTTAATTAGAGGCCTGCCACCCCAGGACAGAGCAAGTACTACAGGGCATCCATAGTCAAGTTCTACTTCAGAGTTTGAGAACAGTGCATTTGCCTCCCAGCAGGTACCAAAACTACCAATAATAACATCAACAACAGCACCAACAGGATCATCACCAGCCACATCAAACCAAATGGTAACTGATTGGTTTCTATGGATCGGGATGGGTAAGTCCATTGCTGATGCAAAGTCAAAAGAGGCCAGGCAAATCGGAGCACCCCTGAACATTGAACGGATGTTCCAGGCCTATCTGGATGACACAACAGAGGTCTTCATGGAGCAAAGCCCATTGGTGTATTGGTATGGGAAAAGAAGCCAATGGCCGGTGCTCAGCAGGCTGGCGATATAGTATCTGGCTTGCCCTGTCGCTAGTGTCTCTTCTGAGCATGTTTTCAGTGCTACTCGTGCAATTGTAACTATGAAAAGGACCAGTCTCTCGCCCAAAAGCATGGAGAGGTTATCATGATCAAAATGAATCAGCATTTCATACCACCGGAGTACAAAATATGTGAATCACAGCAGGAGGAAGAGGAGAGCGACTACAAAGAGATAAGTAGTGGGTCACATGACCTACTTCTGTCCAAACCACAACAGTTTGAGGACGAGCTCCTCTTCCCTGACAACTAGGCTTTCAAATTGTTACTTTCTTCCTTCCTTTGTTTGTATCTGTCTTTCTTGTTCAAATCCTAACAAATCCATCACCATCAAAACCATCTCCTATTTTTATTTACCTATTGGAGTTTCACGTCTGTGCATTTAACTGTCCACTCCACTCCTCAGAGTCCTGCTCCATCTTCCTGACTAGCCCTAAATACATTTCCATCAAGCCAGACATTGGATGGAGATGGAGAATAGCACAATAAATGTTGCCTCCAACAGTCCCTCCATAAGAAGTGAATTCTATGTGACTACTATAGCTATCTTCTGTTTTGTACTCTCCAAGCCGAAAGTCTGAAACTCATCACTGTCCTAAGGCTACCACCTCTGTCTGCAGGCATCCACAAATCTTTACTGTCAGAATTTGAGCAGGCATCCAAAAGTAAACTCATTAATGTCAGAAGGCTCAGCATCTGATCTGACAGTCAAAGAGAAGAGCAAGACAGGTATGATATGATTAATGAATTATGCCATGCATTGCATTGGATGCTTGCTGACTCTGAGCGAATGTGCATGATGTCGAACTATACTAGTTCATCTACAAAGTAAAAGTGACTCAAGTGACAGTCAATGTTTCCTTGTTGTTTAATAACCACATTATTTGTACTCCTACTACTGCAGGTGCAGTCTGGACTTAATCAGAGTCACTCACTACAGGCTGAGTTGATATTAGACAACACATACACGTACCACACCATGATGACGATGACCATACTTTCTTTGCACGCAGTCAGTCAGTTGGATCAGAGATGATTGATGGAATAACTGCATTTCATGAACTGGCATAAAAAGTAAACACAACAATTCAATAAGAACCACAGCAGACCTAAGCTACATGTCCGTGTAGTCGTATAGTGGTATGACTGACAGTGGCGCATTGATTTAGTCACTTGATTTGAAAAATGCTAGGTTGCTGTATATGCCTTTCATCTGGCTCTGTCAAAATTTAAGGTAAATGGAGGTTGGGTCATGGGCCGGCCCGGTGCCGTGGGCCTTGTCTTCTGCTGGCTCCTTACCTGTTGGTGTTGGAGCTTAATGCTGTGAAAATACTAGATTAGACATGATGTATCCTCGCCACCTCAGTCTGAAAGTGTTCTCACTCAAGAGTCTTGTCTTCTTGCACTGCACCGTAATACCCCTTTTGTTTTTCCATCTACACTTACAGGCCGGCCTTTACCCAGTGCTATTATACTGGTGGCAACAACTCACACTTACCGTACCAATCCTCATCAGGCAGGCAGTGGTGCCCAAGAATGAGGTGCAGAGTGTCCATGAAAGGGAGGACCAAGATGAATGACGAGATGCAACTCCACAATGGGAGCTGGATAATACAGTAACTTTAATATCATATTCCTCATTCATCTTTTAAATAGCTTGATTCTTTTTTTCTCTTCAATCATTATGACTGTTTGTTGTTGTATTTTTTGTTTGTTTGCTAAATTGATACCTACAACTATTTTTAAATGTTCTTTGCTAGCTTTAAAAGTAAGCCTGGTACAGTCTCTCTGAAGGCATACAGCCAAGGCAAATTTCAAATAATGCTGCTGCCCTGTACTCTCTAATTGTGTAGTAGTAGTTAGTAAGTACTACTCATAAACCATCAAGTTATCTTCATTATGCATGCATTTCCTTTTTCTCCCTTTATAGATTTATTGAGTAGTGGATCATCGTCGTCTTCAAAGATTGTGTTTTACTTTTGCTGTGTCCATGGGTACTGTTTTTATTTCTCAAATATTTCCCCAAAGCCCCCTTCCCATCCATTCATCAAACCCAAACCCTCTTCCCCCGTGCTGTGTGATTTATACTGAGGTGTGATGTGACGACATTAAATGTACACCAATAATTGATCACAAGCTTGCTGTGGCAGATGTGGTGAAAGCAACACTAATTCAATTTCAAGGCAGGGCGAGGATCTTCTCTGCTTGCCCACCCATGCTAAGTCTAGTATCTACAAGCACATTTTTTTTCCAAAGGGACCCACCTAATACATCATAATTAATTGCTGGCATTGATTGTATTCATCATCCAATTCAACACCCTACCACACAGCAATAAAGTGTACGAATTACGATTGTGTTAAGTCACTCGCTTGACCCAACTACAGTTTATTTTAACTTCTTAACTTCTTCTACTAGGCTGTCTCTGCCACCATTATGTTTTATTTTACTATAGCAGTTGCAATATTTTTTGTTTGGCAGTCTTCTCCTCAACTGAACTTTACTTCGTTCTACTACTCCCACAGTATCTCTCAGGCAAGTGACTATCTCTTTTCTTTTTTGCAAAGGCTAGTGCCAGTGTCTACTACCACCACAACCTTGGCATCTTCTCCATTCTCTTAGGAAACCATGCAGCCATTGCTGTGCCGAACTTAATCATCATCAATCACAGGTAGGATAAGTTTACTGGGAGGTATAATGGACTAGGAGGAGCAACTGTCAGTTCTAGTAGGACAAAAATAACTCAGTGAGGGGTACCGCATCTATCTGTTTGAGTGTTACAACATTTGCAGATTATTTAAATCCAACACTGGATGCTGCCCTGCATCAGCAAGGAAACCATGTGGCATAAATACATTCGTAAAACAGTAAACCCCCCACAAAACATTAACATCGCATGTGTAAGTATAAATAAATAAAATGTATTTCCCTAACAAAAATAAACTATCCCACATCTGACCCACCCCTCTCCCTAACCCCAACCAATGTCCAAATCGAAAAAAGTCCAAAGGTCCAGAAAGTCCGAAGAAACCCCAACACTCAATTCCCACCCACCAGCAAAAGTAATTAAAAAAAGGGCAATTGAACAGGGTCCTACAATCGGCGGGCTTTTAGGTGTTTGTCCACCATGATCTTCACTCGCACATCTAACTGGTCCTCGAGCTGTGCCACCCGGAGGAGAATTTGATGTTGAAATGCCCAGCACTTCCATTTGCATCCATGGGGGGCAGCAGTTGTTGAAAATTTGCGGTAGTGGGCAGCTGCCTGACCGTGGCGCCTTACCACTGGAGGCGGGGCCTGGCTGGGGCCTTGGGCATTGGAAGAGGCTGCAGCTGCTGGCGCCTCCTCCTCCTCCTCCTCTGCCTGAGCCACCAGCCGGCGGTATTCTTCACAGATAGCCTCCAGTTTACGGTGCCCGGCCTTGTCTGCCAACTCCTACCAAGTTGGTTTTTCATGGGAAGGAGTATCTATAAAGAAAGAAACAGAGTTGTAACAAATACTCTTAGCAAAACAGTAACGCAAAATTAATTCAACACATAGTGGCACAGTGGCACTAGCAAGCGCAGTACATAACATTTGTGGTAAGTATCTACCCTCCCAGTTCCTCGGCCACTAACATTTGTTGGAGTTTTGTTCAGGCATTATACTTGCCCTAGTACTATGGACTCCAGTACACAGAACACCAGTCTTTTTCTTATTTCTAGTTTAGCTAAATTACAAAACCTTGTTGTAGCCGGCATGCCAGCTCAGTCAGCTAAGCTTGCGTCCAAGACCAACATACGATACGAGTCAATACGCAGACTCCCGTCACTTTTATTTACTACTGTCTGCAGGTGGGGAAGCTCAAATTTATTTTGATTACGATTGGCACTGGCCATACTCTCTCTGTTACATGAAGGGAAAGTGCTCAATTTCACTTTCACTCTGCCCTGGCTACTTCAAAAAGGCAGATTAATATTATATATCAGATCCAATGATCATTGCTTATATATGGAACAAAGACATATCAGTACAGTAGCGGTCAGTGGTGGGAGTGCTCACGGGTGGTGACGTGGGGAGGGGGATGGGCAGGGTGGTGGGTAGTAATTGATGGATTGCGGACAATTACTGGTAAGTAAACATATAAATAAATAAATAAAACAAATGTTATTGCACGCATTGCATTCGTAATCCATAGTTTACTACCCCCACCCTGCCCCTCCCGCCCTCCCCACATCACCCCCTGCCAGCACTCCCACCACCGGCCACTAACTGCATAAGGTACTTTGTTCACTGATTGTGTAACCAACAGATAGGCCACCCTTTACAGGCTGGCTGACACAATCGAAAATAAATTAACATAGGTTGGAAGTGGTCCTCGGTGTCAGAGGAAGGCGCTTGATAATATATATGATGTGCTTGCAAACTACTGAGTCAACTGTATTCTGAAAATACCGCTTTTATATTCCCCTCTGCTTTGCTACTCTGGCGCAGTTTCTTTTACATTCTCTTCAAAGTAAGACTCTGCATCCAGTAACAGTCTCCACCTATGCTGTCTATGGTGAATACATTGAAAGGAAATGCCTATCATTCTTTTTTATATATCGCTTAACAAACCTTAGCTGGTTTCACCAACAACCACTCATGCGTCCACTCCTTTCTTCCTTGCCTTGGCTTTGAGTTTGACCCAAAAACCGCTGATGATTCTTGCTATCCAGTATCCACCCATACTGTGTCGGCCACCCAGGTAGGCATCTTCTTTCACTTTCCATCCATCCTTCAACAACCCAAGCGTCTGATTCCTATCAGCCACCTGCATGCTGCTTTCAAAGTATCCTTCTCTTCTAGTCGTATAATTACATCTTGCCCGTCCTCCCTTCTTCCACCCTTCTTTCCCTTTTTGTTCAACGCATCCATCAAGGTCATCTGATCTGACTTTTAGTCTTCTCCATAAAACTTTTCACAGCTGAGTTGAAGTCAGATAGAAGAGGCCACTGGTTGCTCAACTCAAGCTGGTAATGCTATTGCTAATGCATTGGTAATGGTAAGTAAAGGGTGTCTACTCTTCTTCAACCGTTGTATATTGTTCACTACAACTTCAAGTTCATACTTAATTATTAGGTCTCACAGTATAGTGAGTGAAGTGTTCCCCTTCCAGATAGTAGTAATGCCAATATAATATAACTTACCACTGCTGCTGGCTCCCCCCCTAGAGCTTCTGCAGGTGCCGCATCTCCAGACCCCTCTGGAATGGCAGCATCGCCATCCCCGCTGGCCCCGCCCGCACTGGTGGTTGGTACTTGCAGTAGGCCTAGGAAAAAAATTACACATTTTTAGATGCCCGTACACCTCCCCCTATTTTATTTGTTTTCTAGGAAGATTGAAAAAACAGTTAAAGTACAACATACATCATCACTCGTTCAAATTGCGTAGTAAAGTAGAGTCAGTAGACAGACATTAGTAGTATTATGGTCCCTAGGGTCATCTCTACTCCTACTCTACTCTTTGGAAAGTTAGCCTGAGCCATGTAACCATTTTAGATTCATGTCTACTCTTTTGTGCATGTTACCTTGTAGCTTGTTGTGCAGTAAGATGCCTTTGAGACCACATGAGTGTTGCGTACAAGTGAAGAGGTCCAAAAACAATCCACTTTTTTTATGGAGTTCAGTTAGTCCCTATTGCTTAGCCATAATGTTACACTTTTTGGCATGACTGCGAAATGCTTGCATTACTGCATTAAACTGTCTAACGTGCACCATTTTTCTAATAATAGGCAGAAGATTTCCTTCTACAAAGCAAACCAGAGATTTGCAGAGCTTACGCAACAATGCATGTAACCAGTATTTCTACGTTCAACGGTGAGGGGTCTCCCAAAATTCACACAGATCTTGTCTTCTATCATGCATGTGTAACAATTGTTTACTGTTTTAATCTTGTGCATTTTTGCATGTTGGAGCTGGCTGTAGTAATTGCATAGAACAACGTACAAAGCTTGTTGTTTGAAAATAAATAAACTTTTTGAACTTACACATAGACTCTGTGGTATTTGGTGTGGTGTTGTGGACTTATACGAGTGAGTGAGCGAAAGGATATTATGTTCTGGGTTGTGTAATCATTGGGTATCTTCGTTTGGTGGTTTGGGACCTAATGAGACACTATAGCTAGTCGGTCAGGGGATTGTGAGTTCTGAGTTCTGACTGAGTTGTGAGTAAGGTCCAACCTCCCATCACCAACATTCTAGTTTCTTGTGCATATTTCTGTATGTGGCTGTGCAGAATCCCCACACCAGTAGTAGTATGTACTACTATCTTAACATAAATACTAGTCAAACATCTTGTTGGGCATTTTGTTAGTGGGAATTGTCAAAGACTTAGGATTAACCCCTTCCACAGTTCCGTCATGAGCGTCGGTTGAGCTGTGCTCATGACGGAACCGTTCCGTCATGAGCCGATAGGCTCATTAGAACCTTCAGCACAGCGAAAATTTGCGCCGTGCTGAAGGGGTTAAAGCGGACAACCCAAAGGACAGGAGTGGAACCAGTGGCTAGAGCTATTGGTCTATCAGAGCTTTATTCAAAAAAAAAATCTTATATAAAGAGTGACCAACTGGGCAAACTTAGCTACAGACAGACTAATAGTATTAGTACAGAGAGTCATATCAGAGGCAGTTATAAGGAACTTAAAGGCAGGGATAACCAGAATTTGGAAACAGATAATCAAGGTCAAAGAAGCTTTTGTAAAACATTGAATTAGGAAGTGGAACCGTAATTATTAATAGTTAGGAAAAAATAAGGTGCAAAGTTAGGGAAATATAATTGTTAATATTACCACTGGAGGACTTACTGGGGCCAGCAGCAGGGCCCTCGGTAGAGGATCGGTCCTCTGGTGGTTGTCCCGCAGACTCAGACCCACTCTTCTTGTCCCTGGGTGCTGATCATGTAAGAAATAATAAAGAAAGAGACAAACAGTAATGAGTGCTGTGAAACAAATAAATCATTTAAAAAAATGCTAAAAAAACAATTGAGGAAACAATTGCAATAAAATTGACCTATCTAATCAGATCAACTACTGGCTTGCAGGATTCACGGACCGTCTACCTATTTATGAACACAAATCAAATGTTCTATAATCATTTTGATTTCAGAATACTAGCGAAGCTTAAGCACCACCCAACCTAGACCACCTACTCTAGACGGGCCAATTGTTCAGTAAGTCTGCATTTCCATTATATTTTTGCCTTAAAAAAATGCATAAATGAGATGGAGGACACATGCATAAATGTGTGCATACACTAAATTGTTGGTTGGGTGCGTCTGATGTTGTTCTGCTACTGACTGACAATGCTAAACCTATCACTCACTAAACAAACTGCAAAAGGTTCTACAGAGGACTGGAGTAAGCAGCACTCAGTGACAGAGGAGGCGTCACACAGACCGTAAAAATAATATGAACTAAAATACTAAGTAAACCTATTACTATTATACAGAAGGACAATGGAAGGACTAGACTATCTTAGCAACAGCATTAACTAACTTCAGTTCTCTAAAGTAAACTCTTACATTAATCAGCCCAAGCTAGCGCAAAGTTGCAAACAATTAAGAGTAGCGCCGAGCACCTGTGTTCTACAATCACAGAAGATTTTGAAACGTCATTTACCTGCAATGTAAGCACCAGGTATCGTCTTATTTGTCCAAAAATTACACACAATACTTATACTACTATGTATTAGCTACTCACCAAGCCCCACAACCTCGACACCTAGCAGGTCCAACAGGTCCTGCTCCTGATCCAGGTTGTCAGACCACCGGTGGGCCAGCTGGTTGTGGTCGCGCCGGATCCCTGAGCAGCGAAACACTGCCTGGCGCACCTTTGCCCACCGACGGTGAAACACCTGGCTAGGGTACCCGGAGCCTGGCCTGCTGCCAAGGTCAAGGGGAGGTGGCACTGGATGAAAAAAACAAGGGCGCACACCTCCGCCTCTCTAAAAAGCTGCCGGGCCTGCACCCCTGCGGGGCACATTCTGCTGAAAGGTAGCCTGCTCTTGGGCACAGGCGTCTCGCCCTTGGAGCTGGTACTGCTGCTCTTGGCCATGGAGTGGAAGGTTAAAGAAAGAAGTAAAATAAAACAGTAGAAAAGTTAAAAAACACACAGTAAAAGTAGAAATAAAATGCAAAATATAAACTTAGGGACAGAGAGAGATGGATGATAAGTAAAAAAAAGTCAGAAAAACAGTGTTTAAAGCTAAGGATTGTAAAGATAAAGTATGAATAGAAAACTAGGCCCAGAATCATAGCATAGAGTGGAAAAACAAGATGGCTGCGCCCATCGAGACCGCGTGGGTAAGTTCGCACAATATTTCTTACGAGCACGCACTAGTTGTCGCAAACAAGTAAATAGCGCTCCCGAACATGACATGCGCATCGCGAACACGCTATACATGACTCGGAACAGGAAATAAGGCATCGTGAGTGGGCGGGACAATTGAAAAAACAAGATGGCCGCAGCCATAGATGACCGCATGGGTTCGAGAGCTACTGTTCCCAGAGTGCGCAAACAGCGCCCGAAACACGCGCTCCCGAAGTAGAAAAACGCAACGTGAAAGGACGCGACAAGCAGCTACGCGCACTCGCGAAGCTACGCTTAGCTTGCGTAGTGCAACAACATCTTCGCGAAGCTTCGCGTAGAGCGACTAAGCGCACCTAGTATTTATATAGAAAAAGAGAGGGAAACCTTACCATTACTGATTTCACCTTTCAGAGTCTGTTGATTTATATTGACTGTGTGTAAACGAAAATCCTGTCTGCGTGTGTGAGATTTTTCATTCAACAGATTTATTTGCAAGGTGAGTTTTATATTTGTGAGGTTTATATAAAAAAGATTTGAAATTATTCTAAAACTGTGTTGTTTGAAATATAATATGTAGAGATGTATATTGGAATTGGTTTAATTGTACTTGAAGTTTGTTTAAAAACAGTCTGTATAGTAATGTGTATATTTTTAAGTCTGTTCAAAGGTATAGCTGAATGATGCCTCATATTTTTAGATAGTTGGTTGAAGATGCAGTACAATGTGTATTTTGAAAGATGTTCATATAAGGTGCAGTATATTAGGCTTTATTTTTTCTTCTCTATACAAAGATATAGTTGAATGATACTCCATAATTAAAGATACTCTGGTAAAGATGCAGCACAACTGTGGTGTTTGAAGGATGATCATATAAGGTGTTAGGAATTAGGTTTCTGTTATTAGTTTGTACAGAAGGTAAAGTTAAATTATGGCATTTATTAAAGATAGAATGGTGAAATGAGATGCTGTTAATTAGGTTTCTTTTTGTAGTCTAAGCAAAGGTACAGTTGAATGATGCCACATAATTTAAATACAAAGATGAAGATATATGTGGTTTTAAAAATGATCATTGAATGTGTTGTTAATTGCTCTTCTTTCTTAAGTCTGTTGTGAGGTATAGTTTAATGACGTTGCACATTTGTAAATTGAATGGTCAATGTTGCACTTATCTACGTAACTAGATAGTATGTAATGAGTTATCTATGTGTTCAGATACTATTTATACAGTTGCATGTATGCTAAGTGTACTCCTGCAATGACGCAGGCACTAACTCATGCACTTCCACAATCGCTTGAGTACATATACAGTTCAGTAATCTTCCTGTTACTACCTAAGCACTCCTTCAGACACCTAGCCAGTCTCATGTTCTTATCTAATCACTGCACCAAAACCCCAGCACTTATAAATTCACCATGCACACTCCTTGCAGTACTCTAGTTATCCTGTGACTACCCATGCAATTACTAGGTTTGGGCGGAATTTGCCAAATTTACTTTCGCAAACTATCGCAAAAATGCTAAAAAATCTCTGCAAATACGTGAAAATATCGCGAAGAGGCAGAAGTTTTTTCCCGCCCGTTCACGGTATTTTCTGCGTGATCGTGGCTCGCTAACTTACCCATGCGGTTGCTCATGGGCGCGGCCACCTTGTTTTCACTTGTCCCGCCCGCGATGCTTACTTCCTGTTCCAGGTCACGCAATGCATACTCGCGTCCGTTCGCTTTACGTATTTCCTGTTCGGGGAACACTTTTACTTGTTCGCGCCGCTTTTAGCGTGCTTGGGGAGAAAATATCGTGCAAACTTGCACAAGTGGTCGCAATGGGCGCGGCCATCTTGTTTTTCACTCTATTGCATGGTTCTGGGCCCCTAATTTTCAATCCTCCCTGTATCTTTGCAATCCTTTGCTTCAAGCCACTTTTTTAAAAATCTTTTTGGTTTATTCTCTCTCTAACTATTTTCCTGCTTCTACATTTTTGGGTTTTGTCTACTTTTTTGGTGCTTTTTAGCTACTTTTTCACTCTTTTTCTATTGCCTGCTATTTCCTTTACTTACTTTTTAAATTTTATTACCTTTTCTTTCCCGCCCGTCTCTTTCTCCCCAGAACCATGCCGAAGGGTAAGGCTCGCCGCAGCCAAAGCCGCGACCGCCTTCCTTGCGGAAGGGGGCGCACACAAGGGGTGCAGGCACGGGCCTTATTTGGGGAGGTGGAGTTGGCTGCACTTATCTTCTTTGTGCAGCGCCACCTCCCCTCAACCCTCGCAGCAGGTGGCGGGCCTGGGTACAGGCTCCGGGAGCATCGACAGCGCTGGGAGACGGTGCGCCGGGCAGGGTTCCGCTGCTCCGTGGTCCGGCACACCCGTGCACAGTGGACGCACTGGTGGTCTGACATCCTGGACCGTGAGCAGGACCTGCTGGACCTGCTAAGAGTGGAGGTGCCGGGTCTTGGTGAGTAACTATTTAAATATTACTACTTTGTGTCTGTTCTTCTGCTCTGTTGTATATATTGCAAATATCTTTTTTTTCCAACCAGCTAGAATGTTGCTGCTTACATTCCAGGTTAATTAGGTTTAAACGTCTTCTGTGATTGTTATGACACGGGTGCTCCTCTGCGCTACTACTAATCTTACTTGTTTTCAACTTTGTGTTTGCGCTCGCTAAGCGTGATTATGTAAGAGTATATTTTAGAGAAATTAAGTTACATAATGCTATAGTGACTCTAGTCCTTACTTTGTCCTGTCACTAAGAGATAGGGGCGGATTGATACTTAGGTTTAGTTACTTTGTATAACTTTGTAATTATTTAGTGGTATGCGTGATGCCCCCTCAGTTACGTCTTGTGCTGCTAGTACCCCAGGCTTTATTAGAATCTTTTCTAGTTTGTTCAATGAGTGATGGTAATAGGCTTAGCACTAGCAGAACATCAGCATCAATCAATGAACCCAAAATTTGGAGTATACAAAAAATTTAGTCATGTGTCCTCGATTTCATATGCATTGTTGAGGACTAAAGGAAGTGGAAATGCATACTTAATGTACAATTGGCACGCCTGGAATAGGTGGGCTAGGTCGGGTGGTACGTCGTACTTATGCTTAGTTAGTATTTTGGAATCAGAATGGAAGACTGGATTAGTGTTGATAAATAGGAAGCAGTCTTTCTTATATCTTTCCTGTTCAGCACCCGGGGGCAGGCATACAGGTAGTGGGACTCAGTTGGCGGGAGAACAAGAACACCAGGAGTACACCAACCAGGGCTCCTCTGCTGGCCCTCGAAAGTCTTCTTGTTTTTAATAATAATTCTTATTCCATAACTTTTACTGCACCATACTATTGTTTCAGTTTCCTAATGCTATTTTTTACCAACAATTATCCTTCGATCTGTACTGTTTCGAAAATCGTGTTATCCCTGCCTCTGCTATGATGACTCTCTGTACTACTACTACTATTAGTCTGTATGTACTGTAGTAGCTAAGCTTGCCCAGTTGGCCACTCTTTATTTAAAAGGTTGTATAAAAAACTCAGATTCACCAGTAGCTCTAGCCATTGAGTCCAGTCCTTTGGGTCGTCCTCTTGTACTACTTCTAGTCTTATTGATCTTGAATCTTTGTTAATCTTGAGGCCTTAACAATTCACACCAACAAATGCCCAAGCAGATTTATTACTATTTTGATATGATAGGACATACTACTACTGTTGTAGGGATTTTGCACATGCAGACCTTTGCACAAGAAAATAGGATATTGGTGATTGTAGGTTGGACCTTCCTCACACACCTCAATCAGAAGTTCAGAATCAGATCCCACCACAATTCCCTGCCTGACTAGTTATAGTAGTGTCTTGTCATAACTATTAGCTGTCCGAACCCTCCCCCAAGATACCCAACAAGTAGACAACCCAGAACATAACACACCCAACCTCTCAGTCGTGGAAGCAATGCACATGCTTCCTCTAATTTGCTCACTCGTGTAAGTCCACTCCAAATACTACCAAGTCTATGTAAGATCGAAATTGTTACACTTACTTACAGTTGTTAATTAAATCATGATAACTGAACAGTGGTGGAAGCACCACCATCCCCTAGGTAGAAAATTAGTTTATATACATTTATAAATGAAGATCTCTGAGTGAAGGGACCCCTCACCTTAGAAGAACCTAGTACTGGTAGTTGTTACATCATCATAAGCTCTGCAAAGCTCTGGTTCGTAGAAGGGAAGGAAGAAGAAAAGTTTATTTTGTTGATTAATTAAAACCATTACAAACACCAAAGAGCAAATTCAGTTTACAACCTTATTTGAGAAAAGCAATATAAACACAGAACCAGATTATCCAGCGCTCATATACATTTTTAGTTCAGCTGTAGTAGGATGATCAATTAACAATTTAGCAGCAAAAGTGAAATAGTTAGTAGAAGAAAATCTTCCGTCTGTGATACAAAAAATGAAATGGTATGCGTTAGTATATTGCAAGCATTTCTCAGCCGTGCCAAAAAGTGGAGCAATATGGACTAACAGTACACCAGAACTTCATAAAAAAGTGGCTTGTTAATATTTTGATTGACCGCTTGTACGCAGAGCTTAGACAGTAGCAGTGTGAGGTCATGTCGACTCAAAGGTGTCTAATACAACAAGCTGCAAGGTAACGTCACATGTGCAAAAATAAAAGGTAAAATGGTTGCATGGCTCGGGCTAACTAGGCAAAGGCTAGAATGACCCTAGGGACAATATATAACTACTAGTGTCTACTTGAAGACTACCTGTTTGTACTAGTGATGTATGTTATATACTATTAACTCATTTTTCAATCTTGCTACTGACCAATAGGGGGAGGTGTATATGACGCCTAAAAAATGTGTAATGTTTTCTAGGCGCACTACCGACCACAACCACCATTGACAGCCAAGGCGACACGGAGGGTGAGGATGCCGATGCAGCGATAGGGGGAGTGCCAGCTCCAGTGAGGGATGGTGGTAAGTTAGTTTCATAATCCTTAACTATTGTTGACATTACACTCACTGCAAGGGTGTACTGTATGTATACTGTACTGTTGAGATTTAGGGCCCCATTAGGATGGTGGGTGGATTGCCCCAGCAGGACCGGCGGTAGTCACCGCTGACCCCGCAGGGGCAAACCTCCCGCCATCCCTGTAGAAAAGACCCCTGCTATATTACGGCTGGGGGGTCTGCGGCGGATAGAAACCGTCTGCCAATTTTCTGCACAGTCGACATGTCGACCGGGCGGAAAAGGTTTCAATATGGTGGCGGTGTCTGAACACACTGCCAGCCATATAATCTGCATTTTGGATTGCCTTTCCGTGACGGCATTGCCGCCATGGAAAGGCATGCAGAGTATGCTTGGGGTGCCCATTGCGGCCCTCATTGAGGGTACCTATGCTATGGTACCCCTGCCTTTCAAAGCACAACGTGGCAGGCTCCACGTGGGGCCTGTCACGTTGTGCTTGGAAAAGTGCAACATGTATTTTTAGCATTGCGGCGGGCGGTGCCTTCGGCACCGCCCACCACAATGTTAAAAATCCGGGATGCGCCTGCCACTGTGGCGGACACATCGTAATTGTCCCCACGGGACCCCCGCCCTTATGGCGGGTGGTCCCTTTTTAGCGTGAGGATGGCTGGCGGACTTTGTCCGCCGGCCATCGGATGTCCTAAGTATGTAAGTAGGTAAGTAGATGTCCTAAGTAAGTACGTTGTTGTGAACGTTTGAAGAGAGAAAACACCCTTTAATTGGCATAGGAGCGGGAGTATTGAGTAAGCAATGGCCTCATCTATCTGTGATTTTTCATCTCCGCTTTGAAAATGTTATGGAGAAGACCAAAAGTCAGATCAGATCACCTGGTGTTCAACTAAAAGTGAAAGACGAATGGAAGGAAGAAGAACGGGCGAGATTTAAATGCCTAAAATATGTGTAATGTTTTCTAGACCACGACCACGATTGCCAGCCAAGGTCACACGGAGGGAGAGGTGCAGCATTTGCCAAGGATACCGATGGAGCGGTAGGGGTAATTCCAGCACCAGTGGGGGGCAGTGGTAAGTTAGATTCATAATCCTTAACTATTGTTGACATTACATTCACTGCAAGGGTGTACTGTATGTATACTGTACTGTTGAGACTTAGGGCCCCATTAGGATGGCGGGTGGATTGCAGCCGCCGGGCCGGCGGTAGTCACCGCTGACCCCGCAGGGGCAAACCTCCCGCCATCCGTGTAGAAAAGACCCCTGCCATATTACGGCTGTAGGGTCTGCGGCGGATTTTCTGCACAGTCGACATGTCGACCGGGTAGAAAAGGTTTCAATATGGTGGCTGTGTTTCAACACCCCGCAGCCATATAATCTGCATTTTGGAATGCCTATCCGTGCCAGCATTGCCGCCATGGAAAGGCATGCGGAGTAAGCTTGGGGTGCCCGTTGCGGGCCCCCATGGAGGGTCCCTATGCTATGGTACCCGTGCCTTTTAAAGCACAACATGCCAGGCTCCACCCGGAGCCTGTCACGTTGTGCTTGGAAAAGCACAACATGTATTTTTAGCATTGCGGCGGGCGGTGCTTTTGGCACCGCCCACCACAATGTTAAAAATACGGGATGTGCCTGCCACTGTGGCGGGTGCATCCTAATTGTCCCCACTGGACCCCCGCTCTTATGGCGGGTGGTCCCTTTTTAGCGTGAGGATGGTGGGCAGACTTTGTCCGCCCACCATCCGATGTCCTAAGTAAGTAATTAGTTAAGAAGATGTCCTAAGTAAGTAAGTTGTTGTGAACGTTTGAAGAGTGAAGACACCCTTTAATTGGCATAGGGGTGGGACTATTGAGTAAGCAATGGCCTCATCTATCTTTGTTTTTTCAACTCTGCTTTGAAAATTTTATGGAGAAGACTAAAAGTCAGATCAGATCACCTGGTGTTCAACTAAAAGTGAAAGACGAGTGGAAGGAAGAAGGACGGGCGAGATTTAATAAATGTTATGTACTGTGCTTTATAGTGTTACCATGCCACTATGTGTATAATTAACTTGTCTTACTGTTTTTCTAAGAGTATATTTTACATTTGTCTTGTTTTTTCTTTTTGATATACAGCTACTCCTTCCAAGGTTGATCGGAAGGAGTTGGCCGCCAAGGCACGGCGCCAGAAACTGGAGGCAATCCAGCGGGAATATCGGTGGCTGGTGGTCTTGGCAGAGGAGGAAGAGGAGGCTGCTACAGCACTTGAAGCCTCCTCCAGTGATTCAGGCCCCAGCCACCGCCTTCCAGCGGTACCGCCCCACCCACTGTTGCTCCAGCTGCCGCTCTCTCAAGCGCTGTGTCGCCCATTTAGAGGAGCAAATGCTGTCGTCCTCCAATCCCGCCACTCCTCTTAGAGTCACTGTCTTCTGCCCCTTTTTTAATTCTTGTTTGGGTGGGTGTGAATTGGGCGTTGGGGTTTTTGGACATTTGGACTTCAGTTTCTTACGGACATTGGTTGGGTATAGGGAGGGTTCTACATAGTTTATTTTTGTTAGGGTAAATTAAACCTATATTTATACTATGCATGCAATGTATAGGCACAGCGGTGGCTGCATGGTGAAGATGGTTTCCTTTTACTAACATGCCATGATTGAGGTGGTGGTGGTAGTATAGTAGTAGACACTGGCAGAGCAGCAGCATTTGCAAAAAATGAAAATGAGACAGTCAGTTGCCTTTGAGAGACTGTTCGAGGAGTAGTAAAATGAAGTACAGTACCAGACTTGCCGAGCAACAATAATATGCTAATTTATTTTACAACAAAACATAATGGTGGTGGGGATTGCCTACTAGACAGAGTTACAAACTATAGTTGTGTTGAGTCACTAGACTAGGCCTACAGCGTAACAGTTAGTGCTGTGTTTGAGGAATGACAATAAATCCAATCAATGCCGGCAATTAATGCTGAGGTATATGTTCCTTTGTTACATAAAAATCACCTCTAAAATATACTGCTCATGGGTGGGAATGCAGAAGAAGATCATCGCTCTGCCTGGAAATTGAAGTACTGTTGCTTTCGCCACATCCGCCCTAGCAAGCGTGTGATTAATTATTGGTGTACATTTAATTTAGTCACACCTCAATAAGTCACACAGCCCGCGGGAAGAGGGTTAGGGTTTGTTGAACGGATGGGAAGGGGGTTTGGGGAAAAGTTTGACAGTGAAAAACAGTATGCATGGACAAACAAACGACAATCTTTGAAGACTACCATATCCATATCAATATGTTAAGGGAGAAAAAGGAAATGCATGCATGATGATGATTGATAAGGAGACCCGGATTGCATACACTTCTTGTTCTGTTGTTCCGGCTTAATACTTTTACAGATATCAAATTGAATTTTTAAATATTGGTAGGGATGAATCATGAACAGAGAGCAAACCTAATTATAATAACAACAACAAGAACACACTGTTGTAAAGATTGTACACAAAAAAAATGAATCAAATTATTTAAAAGAAGGTGAAAGTTGATGCTGTTACTGTGTTATCCTGGTAAAAAATGTGGACTGGATTTGCATCTCGGCATTCCTCTTGGTCCTCTCGTCCATCAATCTTGGGTGTCGCCACTCGCCACTGCCCGCCTGGAAATAAATGGAGATTTATTGGTAAGGTAAGTGTGCATTGTAATGTTTTCCCAAGTATAGGGCAAGGCCCGGCCTGTAATTGTAGATGGAAACACAAAGGGGATATTGAGACAAAGTTGAAACAAATGCACAAGTTATGGTGTAGTGCAACACAAGAACACATTCAGAGGTGGCATGTATGCATCATTTCTACTCTAGTCTGTTTCCAGCATTGACCTTCAACAACAACAGGACAGAGCAGGCCCACAGTGACAGGCCTGATGGCACGTTGCTTAGCATATCCTCCGTTTAGAGTTTTTTTTTTAAAGAGTTGGACAAAGGCAAAGCACATATCCATTACAAACATAGCATTTTACAATTTAAGTTAGTTAATTAAAAGCACCGCAATCATCCCACAGCTACACTCAACTCCACTTCTACACAAATATTTGGGTCTGCTGTGGTTGTTGTTGACGTGTTTACCTTTAGGCTTTTATACCACGCATGAAACGTCCTCCTGGCTTGTTATTATTCCATCAATCATCTCCGATACTTGTACTGACTGACTGTGAAGGTCAGCCTGCAGTAGAAGTAAAATGTTGTTATTACACAACAAGAGTAGAACTAATATTGACTTGAGTCACTCTTTAGTGTGTACAGTAAAACTACTAGTACACTTTGACTTCACTTAGTGCACTACAAATAAACAAAAAAAACACAAACACCAATTGCTTAGAGTCAGGTGTCCAATGCATGCCATTCATTTTTTCAATACCTGTTCCTTCTCATCTTAGGTTAACGGGCCGTCTTTTTTCGCCATCATCATCATCATGGACGGTGCTGGTGTCATACTCATTGCGCAGATTGAGTCCCCTTCCTGTATTCAATCAAAAGCAATGTATCAAGCTGCAGTAGAAGTACAAATCTCTTATTTGCAAGAAGGGGAAAATTCACCTTGAGTTACTTTTAGTGTGTACTGTAGAAAGATGATTAGCGTACAATGACATAACTTCATGCACAACAGACAACAACAAAATCACTCAGTCTGCGACTCTGCGTCCAATGCATGGCATTAATCATTACCTGTTCCATCTCATTTTCAGTTACTGTGCAGTCTCCCTCGGCTCTGAAAGGAGGATAGCTATAGTAGTCATCATGTTCCACTTCTTTTGGCGGAACTAGGAAAGTTTTTATTTGTTCTTCTATTTTCCATCAACCAATCATCATGAGGGCAATGGATTTAGGCGGGAGATTCAGTATGATGGAGCGGAGGATCTGGATTCGGAGGACTGTACTGTCAAATGCAGACTCCTGAAAGTTGTATATTGAAATAAGAGTAGAAGACAGTGGTAATGGATTTGTTGTGATTCAAAGTTTTTAACTGGAACAACAGACACACAAATAAAGGAAAAAAGGGAGGAATACAGTAAGTGCAAGCCTAATTGTCAGGGAAGTATAGCTCGTCCTCAAACTCTGGGGGTTCAACCAGTAGTAGGTAATCATGATGTGACGCACTACTTCCGTCACCTAAGCCGCTGTCCTCATCTTCCTCGCTTGCTTCATGTATTGTGTAATTCAGTGGTATGAAGTGCTGATTCATTTTGATCATTGTTAACCTCTCCACGTTTTTGGGAGAGAGACTGGTCCTTCTCACTGTTACAATGGAACCAGCAGCACTGAAAACACGTTCGGAAGAGACACTTGCAACAGGGCAAGCCAGATAGCTTATCACCAGTCTGCTGAGCAGTGGCCATTCAGCCCGTTTTGTATACCAATACTGCAATGGGTTTTAATCAATGCATACCTCTGTTGGGTCATCCAAATAGGCCTGGACCATCCACTCAATGTTCAGGGGTGCTGCCGCTAACCTTTCCGGGTCTTTTCTCTGTGCATCAGCACTGCGCTTAATAATGCCTAACTGTAAATACCAATTGTCTAATGATTCTGCAGGGCCTAATGATCCAGTTATTGTTGCTGTTGTCAATAGTGATAGTGAGTGTTGTGATCCAAACGCACTGCCCCCAGCCTCCGAAGTTGCACTTGATGCTGCCTGCCCTTCTGCAGTACTTCTTGTGGGTTGATCTTGCGGGCTTTTAATTAACAGTCGTTCGTTTTCCAACTTGCTCGCTGCCTCAGCTATCCAAGTTTTAAAGAGGGCAACATCAATCTCTGAAAAAGGAAAGAATGTCTTCAGTCCCAATTTTGCCCGTGGATCCAGAATTGTGGCATAAATGTAATATTCTTGTGACAAAATGTTATTTTCAATCCTTGTATTTTCAGCTAAGCGACGGGCTAAGCTCTCCACCAAGTCATAGGCTTCCTTTTTGTCCTCTACACCTTTGTATTATTCGGACACCTCCTTCAGCTGATGCTCTAACATTAGCAATAATGGGATAGCTTGGCCCATTGTACAGTCCTCCTTGCTGACTTCACTTGTGAAGACCTCAAAAGAACAAAGCATCTCAGTCAGGCATTTAACTAGGCCCCATTGCTCCATCTGAAGGGTCATGCCTTTCAAAGTGGTATCCCCTCTTTGCATGGCATACTCATTGAGTGGCCTGTACTGCTCAAACAGACGATCAAGCATGTAATATGTTGAGTTCCAACATGTTGCCACCTCCTGGATGAGTGCTTTGACTGGCATCCTATTTTCACGTTGAATGATCCTCAGCTGCTTCCGAGCTTTAAAAGAATGGCTGAAATGCCTGCATATTCTTCGGCAGATGGTCAGTAAGTTGCTGACTATGGGATCTTTTTTCAGAAAGTCTTGAACTATAATGTTTATGTAGTGCGCCAAACACGGAACCCTGAAATAGGAACCAAGATCATGGCTACAGGTGCATGTTTCCAAGTAGCTTTACAAATCTCAGCTGTGTCAACAGGGCCCGTTCAGATAGCTTATCTCTAACCCCCACAAAAGAGACCCAGTGTGCAGTGATGCACATGTAATCTGTGGCTTGGCAACTGGTCCACAAACTCCACATGTCTGTTGTCAGGTGGATACTGTGAACAGCACTCTGCTGCAAAGCTTGTCCAACCAATTCCAGCACATCATGATGTAGTGCCGGAACAGCAATTCTTGCAAAATAGAAACGGCTGCGAACCTTCCATTTAGGGCAGATGGCTGACACAAATTCAAGGAAATCCACCCCTTCCACAAAGGAGAAAGGGAGAAGGTCCAGTGCTAACATTTTAGGTAGCTTTGGATTGTACAACCATGCTGTTGGGTGGTTGTGTTGGAACTGCCCCTCCAACCTAAGCATGCTCTCAATGGTAGGCTGGATTACTTTCCGTTGTGGTGCTGTTGTTTTCAGTAACCCACTTGAGATCAACGATGCAGTTTTTCTCATTGCGGTACTCGGTCGCCTTGCTGTCTCAGCCTGACTCTGAGTATGGCTCTTACTGCGGTGCCACTCAGGTGTTACTGATGAGGATGTGGGCGGTACCACTACACTACCGGGGACAGGGCTAGAAATGCCTCCCTCACCTTCACCTTCCTCCCCAATAATATCGTCCCCTGATTCTTCCTGACCAACTTCAATGGGTTGAGTTTTTCTAATTTGTTTTAACTGAAGTAGGTGATTCTCCCACACAATAGTGTGGTGTATTCTGAGATGACTTGCTTGGCCTCCGGTATCATAGTTTGTACCAAGCTTACCACGCCGAACAGCAGTGCGACAAATTAAGCATATAGCAATGTTCTCCTCCCTGGTGCTAACAGAAAAGAAGTCCCAAACTGGGGAGGAAAACTTTCTGGCACTGCTGGATGTGCCACTTTCAATACCAGATGAACTGGAGGGTGTGCTTGGAATGTGATGACTCAGTGCAGCTACACTGTGACTTTTACTACCACTACCTACTGAGATGGTTGAGCTGGATTTAGGTCCCTGCCGGGCCTTGGAAAATATGGCAGATGGAGATTCGGGTGCTGTAACCTATGTTGGTGGTATCCGTGCTACATCCCACTCAGTAGCAGCCTTTCTGGATAGGGTGAGAAAATTGGTCTCCATCCCCTTTGGGGCGGGAGTGATGTGCGTGATGAGTGGCTCGTCTTCATCAACATCATCCCCCTCTTCTACATCTACCTCCATAACTGTAGTTTTTCTGGAACCTTCCTTTTCAGAACCATTGTCTTGTGGCGTGCATCACTCTCAGACTGAGCTGCTGGCTGCCAAGTGGCATCACAGTCATCAGAAGCGAGGCTTGAAGAAGAAGATGACGGACTAAGCCTCTTTTTCCTTGCTGGTGGTCTGGAAGACAATAGATCTTCTGAAACAATGGTTTGCTCTACTTTGTCTGCAAGAAGCTCAATTTCCTGAAATGCCCCTACGTCAGGAGCAACAACTACTATTGTGGGCTGTTCTTGCGGCTGCTGCTGTTGTTCTTGCGGCTGCTGCTGTTGTTCTTGCGGCTGCTGCTGTTGTTATTGAGGCTGCTGCTGTTGTTCTTGCGGCTGCTGCTGTTTTCTTGCGGCTGCTGCTGTTGTTGTTGCAGCTGCACACTTATCTGCTGAGTTGCCTGCATTGATTGTGTACTACTTTGCGATGATGACATTTCAACATCGCTGCTCGTTAGTAGACTGGCTACCTCTGCGACACTCAAGGGCTTGGGCCTAGGTTGGCGGGGTTGGAACACTGGTGCAGAGTGCTGCTCCCAGCTTGGTTCCCGGACAACGCTGCTGCAGGCGTAACTTTTTTGCTCCCAAAAAAAACATTGGCCGGCACACCAGTCGTGGTTAATTGCACTTCCTTTTTATGTTCATTCTTCTCACCAGCAACTTTCTTGGTACTGGACCTGGTACCTTTCTTGGGGCCATCTTCTTCAGACGTCAGGCAGGACGCAGCTGCACAACAAGTTGTGTTCACACGTGGACCTGATGAGCAGCAGGACGTCTGTCTTGCTGGCAGTTCAAGGGGTGATGATGATGACACCTTCTCCTCTGGCTTTTTGTGCACCTAAAAGCAAATAAGCCAGGAGTAGAACATCAGTGAAATGTTGCATTTTTATTGTGGTTCAGTTACTTACCAGTGTACAAAAGATATAGTTTAGCCATTTCTGAGACTTTGTCAACAAGGGCTATGTTATACTTCTGTACACACACTACACTCTCAGGAAAGATAGGAAAGAGAATAAGAACCACCAAATTAAAAATGTAATGAAAGTGGGGTGGACCCTATTTACCATTAAATTATTAGAGAATCACATCATTCATGGAGCTGCTGCTGGCAAAGGGGGTGGATGGATGGAAGCAGTAAGCCAATAGGAAAACCAAGCAGGCCTATTTGGCAAAAGCAGGACACTAATAACTCCCAACACAAAGAAAGGCCCCCGGCCACATGGACACTCAGAAAATCACAAGCAACAAGCAGGGGGCCTGGGAAATACCAGGAGCTGACAAAAGGCCTATAAAGGCCAGGCAAAGGATGCATGCTAAAGAATACTGCTCGGCCTTTTTAATGCAACAAAATGCAAATACGAAAATTCACAGGAATGCAAATATGAAAATTCACAGGCCCCAAAAAGATCTGGAGGGTGCATTACATACCAACACACACTTGACACACACATCAAAGGCATGTCTTTAAGACGCCCAACATCAGAAAGCCCACCCCAAAAAAAAACACACTTCCCAACTCAATCCAATGATATCCATGCCCTAAATGATGTCTAAATTCAACAGACCACACAGAAACACTTGATTAATAAAGCTGTGGCTACCTGATCTGAGCCTACGGGATAAAAAAAGCAGGCCTGTTGGCAGAGACAAGGCCAGACAAGCTTGCAGGCCTAGGCTTCAAAATGGCTACCAGCCACATGGCCCGGCCCAACAACATCAGAAAGCCCACCACCAAAAAACATACTTCCGAACTCAATCCAATGCATCCATGCCCTAAATGATGTCTAAATTCAGCAGACCACACAGAAACACTTGATTAATAAAGCTGTGGATACCTGCTCTGAGCCTACTGGATGGAAAATGCAGGCTTGTTGGCACAGACAAGGCCAGACAAGCTTGCAGTCCTAGGCTTCAAAATAGCCACCAGCCACATGGCCAGGTCCAACAATATCAGAAAGCCCACCACTAAAAATCACACTTCCCAAATCAATCCAATGCCATCCATGCCCTAAATGATGTCTAAATTCAACATACCACACATAAACACTTGATTAATAAAGCTGTGGCTACCTGCTCTGACCCTACTGGATGAAAGCAGGCCTGTTGGCAGACAAGGCCAGACAAGCTTGCAGGCCTAAGCTTTTCAATGGCCACCAGCCACAAGGCCAGGCCCAACAACAGAAAGCCCACCCCAGAAAACACCTTCCCCAACTCAATCCAATGCCATCCAGGCCCTAAATGATGCTTGAAAATTAAATACATTAAAAAAAACACCAAAGGAAGAGTTGCTTCATCATGCACACACCAATGAGACCATGACTAGCTTTGGCCTACTACTGACTACTACTACCCACAAAATTTAAAAAACAAAAGGAATGATACTTACCAAAATTAAATTGTAGTTGCAACAACTGCAATTCCCCCAATCAAACAGACACAACAGCCACTTACTTGTAAAATAACCAATTCAAAAATCCTCAAATCAAATTGCAATGATGTTTCAGACAGAAAGAGTGATCTTTCCAGCTCAAAATCCAAAGGCAGAATGACCAAGAGATAGACAAAACACTGGGAGGAGCCTGCTGGACAGGAACAGGAAGTTGGAGATTCTGTGGCACTTCCTTCCTCTCCCCACCTTTTTAAAAAAGGACTCCTTGCACAAAAAAGGACAGCCAAATTTCAATCTGAGGAGTTTTTTTCATCCAAATCATCATTTGCAGAAGGTTTCATGCTGCTAGAGCTGATATTCTTCTCCAAATTGAAAATTTCACATGTTCGAGTTCTCGAGCATCACATTACTTCCGCAGGCGCTTCCAAAATGACGTGATCCACGTCCTCATGCTCTCGCTCGTGGTGGCGAATGACGTGGTGCATGATCGCAAGAAGAAAGACGTGATAGCGCATGAATGACGTGATGGCGTGACAAATGACGTTAATGTG
Source organism: Lissotriton vulgaris (assembly GCF_964263255.1). NCBI lineage: Eukaryota > Metazoa > Chordata > Amphibia > Caudata > Salamandridae > Lissotriton > Lissotriton vulgaris. The sequence goes on from NC_141698.1 coordinate 533,291,519, forward strand.
GGCGCGAACTCTCACGAGATAGCGCAAATGGCTACCACAATCCAACATCTCGTGGAGAACGCGACCGGATCGGGAAAACGTATCGGCGAACGCCGGGATTCAGTTAAGGCAATCGCGCACACGTGAGAGTGTATTTTTTTACAGCGCGAGCAAGACAAAAATTTCCGGTAAGATGCGTATTGAGGACATTTTTACATGTTCGCTCTTTCAGCGGAACACGAAAATGTCAAATTATCGCAATTTCCGTGAGCTGAACAAAATTTGACTCCCATCCCTAGCAATGACCCAGGCACTAACTCAAGCACTTCTACAATCCTGTGAGAACTACCTATACAGTTCAGTAATTTCCCTGTTACTATGTATGCACTCCTCCAGTTACCCAGTCAGTCTCATGCAATTATCTAATCACTGCGCCAAAACCCAAGCACTTATAAATTCACCATGCACTCACTTTGCAGTACTCTAATCATCCAGTATCTACCCATGCAAAGACCCAGGCACTAACTCATGTACTTCTACAATCCTGTGAGCACTGCCTATTCAGTTTAGTAATCTCCCTCTTACTACCTATGCACTTCTCTGATCACCCCGTCAGTCTCATGTCCTTATCTAATCACTGTGCCAAAACCCAAGCAATTATAAATTCACCATGCACTAACCTTGCAGTACTCTAATCATCCATTCACTATCCATGTACTCATGCAATAACCCATGCACTAACACATGCACTGTTATAATCACCTGTGAACTTGTCATACAGTTCAGGAATCTCCCTGTTACTACCTATGCAGTCCACCAATCACCCATTCAGCACCATGTACTTATCCAATCAGTTCACTAAAATCCAAGCACATATACATTCACCATGTACTTTCCTTACAGTACTCTAATCATGCAGTAACTACCCATGTACTCATTGAATGACTCAGGCACTAAGACATACAGTGCAACAATCACATGTGCACTATCCATACAATCTTCTAATCACCTACACACTACTGATTAACTCTTCCAATTACCCAAGTAGAACCCATGCAGTCCAGCAATCACACTGTCACTCCCTGTGTACTCCTCCAATCACCCAGCCAGTACCATGTACTAATCCAATCACTACACCAATACCCAAGCACATATAAATTCACCATGCACTCTCCTTGCAGTACTGTACACATGCAATTACCCAGGCACTAACTCATGCACTTCTAAAATCCCTTGTGTAGTACCTATACAGTTTAGTACTCTCCCTGTTACCAGCTATGCACTCCTCCAATTAACAAGCCAGTCCTATGTTCTCATCCAACCACTCTGCCATAATCCAAGCACTTATAAATTCACTTTGCAGTCTCCTTGCAGTACTCTAATCATCCAGGCACTACCTATGTACTCATGCAATGACCCAGGCACAAACACATGCAGTGCTACAATCATATGTGTAACTCTCTAACCACCTACACACTACTGATTCACTCCTCCAATTACCCAAGTAGTAGCCATGCAGTCCAGCAATCACACTTTCACTCCCTGTGCACTCCTCTGATCACCCAGCCAGTACCATGTACTAATCCAATCCCTCTGACAATACACAGGCACTTACAAATTCACCATGCACTCTCCTTGCAGTACTATATTCATCCAGTCAGTACCCATGTATAAGCATGGGCGAATTTTGTGAATCTGGCGTTCGCAAATTTGAGTATTTGCGAACTCGCAATCCGCAAAATCCGCGAATTCTCGCGAATTATTTTTTTTTGTGTTCGTAAGGGTTTCTTCCAGTTCACAAGGGTTTTGTACTAGTTCGCAATTGCGAACTTACTTGTCGGCTCGCAACGGTCGCGACTTTGTTGTTTCTACGTTTGGTTCATCATCACAGGTTCATAATCATAGCACCCTCTGTTTCACCACTGCCACCCTCTGATTCACCCATGCGACCCTCTGGTACATCACTGCCACCCTCTGATTCATCACTGTAGATTATGGGGGGGAAAAGCAAGCACACCTGCCCTGCTTCAACTGACATGAATTAATTTGGGGTTGATTAATGTGTCACTGAATTTAAACTTCCTGTCTGGCACCTGCTTCCTTATCTGTAATTTGCTTTCTGCTGCAGTGCAATTTTTTTTCCCAGGACATTTGTGGCCTACTTGTGGCTATTCTATGAGCCTGCTGTGAGGGTAGGAGCAGGGTCATAGAATAGTTGCAAGTAGGCAACTGAACTCTGGAGGGGCCCCTCAGGAAGCACTACAGGGAATGGTTACTAATGATGAGTTTGAACTTTTGCACCTGCTGAGTGCTTTCAGTTTTGCAAAACTCGTTTTTCTGCAGAACAGCAACTGTAATGCCCCAAACAAGCATAGGCAACTGAACTCTGGAGGGGCCCCTAAGGAAGCACTACAGGGAATAGTTACTAATGATGAGTGAAATTTTGCACCTGCTGAGGGCTTTAAGTTTTGCAAAACTCGTTTTTCTGCAGAACAGCAACTGTAATTCCCCAAACAAACTTACTTGTGAAAGTTGATTTCTAATCCAAAAGTGATCCAAAGAAAGTCAAAAAGGCCTCAAATCCAAAAAAGTGCAGGAAAATGTCAACCTGAGGAGTTATTCTGATAAAAATCATCATTTTCAGAAGGTTTATGCTGCTTGCTAGTGGATTTCTTGTGCAGAATTGCAAATTTTGTAATTTCGCGAGTGCGAGATTGTTGCTGCCCGCCGCATCTACATGTTCGCAATTGCGAACCCTCGCGATGTGTCGCCAAACTCCATCGGGATCCCGCAGCAAGATCCAAAATGGTGCAGCACTCGCAAAATATCGAGAAAAACAACTCGGCAAATGCTGAATGACAGTAAGTGAATGCCGCACGCCGCAATATTGTATCACTAAGCAAAAAAATCTGCTGCGTGCGAATTTGCGGATTTTCGGTAAATTCGCAAGAGTTCGCGGATTGCGAATTTACCGAAAATCTGCAAAATCCGTGAGCGGAACTGATTTTCCGCCCATACTTACCCATGTACTCATTTAATTACCCAGTCACTAACTAACACACTTCTACAAACCCTGGAGTGCTACCTATACAGTTTATTAATCTCCCTGTTACTACCTATGCACTCCTCCAATTACCCAGCCAGTCCCATATCCTTATTTAATCACTCTGCCAAAACCCAAGCACTTATAAATTCACTATGCAGTCTCCTTGCACCACTCTAAGTATCCAGCCACTACCCATGTATTCATGCAATGGCCCAGGTACTAACTCATGTGTTGTTAAAATCAACTGGTTACTACCCATGCAGTCTTCTAACCACCTAGACACTGCTTACGCACTCCTCCGATTACCCATGTAGTACCCAGGCACTGTAGCAATCCCCCTGTCACTTCCCATGCACTCTTACAATCAACTAGCTATCACCATGTACTTATCTAATCACTCTGCCAAAACCCAAACACTTATAAATTCACCATGCACCTTCCTTACAGTACTCTAATCATCCAGTCACTACCCATGTACTCATGCAATGACCCAGGCAATAACACTTGCACTGCTACAATCACCTGTGCACTATCCATGCAGTCCTCTGACCACCTAAACACTGCTTATTCACACCTTCATTTTCCCAGTACTAACCATGCCCTCCAGCAATCACACTGTCACTCCCCATACACTCCTCCAATCACCCAGGTAGTACCATGTACTAATCCAATCAATCCCCCAATACCCAAGCACTTATAAATTCACCATGTATTCTCCTTGCCCCACTGTAATTATCTGCTCACTACCCATGTACTCAGGCAATGACCCAGGCACTAACACGTGCACTGCTACAATCACCTGTGCACTTCCCAAGCAGACCTCTAACCACATACACACTACTGATTCACTCCTCCAATTACTCAGGTAGTACCCATGCAGTCCAGCAATCACCCTGCCACTTCACATGCACTCCTCCAATCACCCATCCAGGACCATGTACTCATCCAATCACTCCGCCAAAACCCAAGCACTTATAAATTCACCATGCACTTTCCTTACAGAACCCTAATTATCCAGTCACTACCAGGTACTCATGCAATGACCCAGGCACTAACACATGCAGTGCCACAATCACATGTGCACTATCCATGCAGTCATCTAACCACCTGCACACTGCTCATTCACACCTTCATTTTCCCAGGTACTAATCATGCACTCCAGCAATCTCACTGTCACTCCCCGTGCACTCCCCATGCACTCCTCCAATCACCCAGCCAGTCGTATGTCATTATCCAATCACTGTGCCAAAACCAAAGGATTTATAAATTCACAATGCGTTCACCTTGCAGTACTCCAATCATCCAGTCACTACCCATGGAATGACTCAGGTACTAACTGATACACTTCCACAATTCTTTGAGCACTACATACACAGTTGCACTTCTCCAACCACCCAGCAGTCCCATGTCTTTATCTAATTATCTAATTATTGCACCAAAACCCAAGCACTTATAAATTCACCATGTACTCTCCTTGAAGTACTCTAACCATCCACTCAGTACCCATGTACCCATGTACCCATGTACTCATGCAATTACCCATTCACTAACACATGCACTGCTGCAATCCCTGTGCACTACCCATGCAGTCCTCTAACTACTTACAAACTTCTCATTCGCTCCTTCAATTTCCTAGGTAGTACCCATGCAGGCTAGTAATCAGCGTCACTCCTTGTGGACTGCTCCATTCACCCAGACACTACCATGTTCTAATCCAAACACTACGCCAATACTCAACCATTTATAAATTCACCATGCACTCTCCTTGCACCTCTCCAGTCACTGATGCACTACCCATACACTCATGCATTTAACTCAGGCACTACCCATGCACTGATGCAATCACTTATGCACTACCAATGCAGTATTGCAATCACTCAGCCATCACCCAGGTACACATCCAATTATGAAGGCACTACCCATACTCTCATGCAAGCACCTGCGTACTACTAATGCACTCATGCAATCACCCAGGTACTACTCATGTACTCATCCAATCACTCATTTGCACTCTTCCAACCATCTACTCAGTACCCAAGCACTCATTTAATCACAATTATATGAACGATGAAATGATCTACTCATCCAGGCAGTATTCATGCACCCAGGTATTAATGCAGGTATTATCTGTACAGTTTATAAACAACATAGAAATGTCTCTTTTTTAACCAGGGTAGGTAGTTCTAAGAAGAACAGTTTTTCTTCTTTTGTTATTTTATATATATTTTTAGATGTTTTAACTTTTTTACATTTTTGGGTGTTTTTTTTAAAAATGAAACAAAAATAAACAGAATAAACTGTGAAAACTTTCACAACATTTAGCAATTAGTAACATTGCAAATAGAATTGCATCTATGCATTATTCTCTAATGCAGAGAACTTTGTTGCATTTTACACAACTCTGTTTAAGTCTTGCAAATTCAGGCTTGATGCTGGTTATCATGGCAGTTGGAGAACCAAATGATGTGCTTGCAACTCCAGATTGGGCTTGTCCTGCAGCCTGCTTTGCAATTGCAAGATGATCTTGCTCTCATGCAAGCGCCCTTGGATGAATAGTCTGCAGATTTTTCAGCATGGATGAGGTGCCACACAAATACTTCTTTTCTGACCCACGTGACAACACCCTTTCGCACTGAGTGCACATAACTTTCTGTGCCTTCGTTTTTTTTGGCCTTGAGGGATGGAAAAGTAAGCCCAGACAACACTTTCATGCATTTCCTTCACTGGTTCTGGTTCAACATCTTCATCCTCTGGATGAACCTGTGGTGTACTGTTGAAAGAAGCCATTTGTCCTTGCTGCTTTTCAAAAACACCAATAAAATGGAGAAGAAGTACAGAGAAATCACAGCTGCAGTCTCTGCTGAGGTTCTCCAAATTAGAATAACATATGGGTGGGGTCTTGAAACTTCCAGAATGAAAAAGTTATGAACCAATGAAATTCTTCCTTTGAAAAACTCACCTGAATTCCTGCACCATGCACACACCCTGCGTGCACCCATCACAAATTCTAAAAAATATATTTACTAGTAATTTATCTTTAGTCTACGTACAAAGATATAATTTTTATTAAAAAAATAAATAATCTCTTGCATTAATATACATGTAAAAGTTGTATATATAAAGATTTAGAAGCTATAAAGTCACAGCGGAGTTGCGCGGCCCGCAAAATTGTGCACAACGTTACGTGGGGTCGTATTTCTCACACCCGTCGCTTATGAAGCGCGCGTCCTACATGATTTTACCAAAATGGCAGTTTGTATTCGCGCACCAATCCAAACGGGTATATGATGGGTGTGCGACTCTAATTTTATTTATTTTTTAAAAATGATTATTTATCTTTTACAAACTACAAACTAATATAAACATTTCATAATAATTCAAAAAAATTTTTTAAAAAACTATACTTAGAAAATAGCATTAAAATATCCTTTGAAATTCACTGAAAAAACCATAGGTTTCAGACATGTTACAGTTAGAAATTAGCATTTAAAAAACCTTCGAAATTTACTGAAAAAAACATAGGTTTCAGGCATGTTATAGTTAAAAATTAGCATTTAAAAAACATTTTAAATTCACTAAAAAAACACTGTTTTCAGGGATGTTATTGTTAGTTGGACATTTCACTCGTGCAAAACTAGAGAAATTCAGCCATTACTGTTATTTCAGATGATTATAACTCGTGCCCCTGCAATGCACTGCTGATGATGTCACATATTGCATCAATCATTACATGGTCAGTGACATCACTGATGACATCACTGATTACATCTCAAATGACATCATTAATGACATCACTGATGCCATCATCCACGTGAAAATCTGATGCACCCCCTCACACTCTAATAATATACCTTTGATACATCCACTGTAAAATACAGACTACCATTCACACTCACTGATTTCTAGGTGTACACGCACATCCACTCATTCACCCATACAAACACTCATACATGCAGTCACTCATCAAAAACACTATCATATGCACTCTAACACCTATACAGACGCTCACACACCACCACTCATCCAGTGTTACTCACACACATAGGCAGTCATGCAAAGAATCAATCACACTTCCATTTACTGACCTATACAGTTATACACACACCACATCACTTATTCAAACAGAAACAAATGCATACTTACGCTAATACAATCGCTCACACAAGTAAACACTCGTACATACAGCCACTCTCACAATCACTGACTCTCACTTACAGTCATTTACATATTCAAACTCTCAGATGCACTGCCTTTTACATATGTATTTAATTGGACATGTACAACTGAGACATACATTCAATCACCAACACACACACTCACCCACCCATATAGGTGTTTCCACTCTTGAACTGATGCACCCAGTGAATCAACCACTCACACATCTATTCAGAGTCACACACCTCCCACCCACCCACACACACACTCAAACTCCCATACAAATACTCAGGCAACCAATCAATAACCTATATAGACACTCATGTAGCTACTGACCAAACCATGCAGCAGCTTACACAACAACAGGCAGACTGATACAGACATTCATGCAGTTTATTCATTTATCCATTCATTCATTAAGACATATTTATTCGCTCACTTATACAGTCAGTCTCGCACCTACTAAATCCTCCATCCAGAAATGTATACACCAAGTCATTCTTCAATACACCTTGGCATATATATATAAAACATGTTTAAACTTTACAGAAACACAGAGTCACTGGATGATGTCTTCAGTGATGTCATTTGAGATGTCAACAGTGATGTCATCAGTGATGTCACTGACCATGGCATGAATAATTTAATATGTGACGTCATCAGCAGGGCATTGCAGGGCGCAAGTTATAGTTAGCTGAACTAACTCTAACGGCTGAATTTATCTGGCTTTGTACGAGTGAAATATCCAACTGACTATAAAGTCCCTGTTCAGTTTTTTAAATGCTCATTTTTTATTAAAACGTGCCTGAAACCTATAGTTTTTTCAGTGAATATATAAATATATATATATATATTTTACCTACTTGCGGTCGCCAGTAGGTAGTTATAGTTGGCCAATTATCGGCCAATATCGTTGCTCCCCGCTTTTTCCAAAATGTTGGAAAGGCATATTCATGAGGCACTTTCCTCATATGTGGAAAATAATGAATTACTTCACCCGTCCCAGTCTGGCTTTAGGAGTGGATACTCTACTGAGACAGCCCTGCTCGGGATTACGGAAAAGATCAAAGAGCTCAGAGATGATGGACAAACGGTGGCACTGGTCCTGTTAGATCTCAGTGCGGCCTTTGATACCATCTCTCACTCCAGACTGCTTGTCAGGCTGGGAGAGTGTGGTGTCGAGGGCAGGGCGTTAGAATGGATTAAATCATACTTATCCCTACGCACCTTCCAGATCACCTCTGCTGAGGCCTGCTCGGATGTCTTCTACTCTCCCCATGGTGTTCCACAGGGATCTATCCTGAGTCCCCTGCTGTTTAATTTGTATCTTCGTCCTTTAGCCAATCTTGCAGAGAACTTTGGTCTTATTTCAATGACATATGCTGACGATTCTCAGATTTTGTTTTCTCTCTCTAAATCTGATACGTCTGCTCCTTTCGCACTCAAAATAGGCCTTCATGAGATATTTTGCTGGATGTTGGCTAATCAACTTAAATTAAATGGGGACAAAACAGAGGTCTTCCTTTTAGGGAACAATAAGGATCTCTGGAGCGATCCCCACTGGCCGACATCACTGGGCAAGCTGCCGCCGCCAGCCACCCAGGTCAGAAATCTTGGGGTCATTATAGATGACAATCTCTCCATGACACAGCAAGCCAACAAAGTGGCGGGCACATGTTTCACTATTCTCAGATGGCTTCGTAAAATTGTCTGGATGTTGCCACTTACCACCCAGAAGACCGTAGTCAATGCCTTAGTAACTTCCCGGCTTGACTACGGTAACATCTTGTACCTGGGTGCATACAAAGCAGTAGTAAGACGCTTACAACTGGTACAAAACGCTGCGGCCAGACTGCTTTGCAGAATACCCAGACATGCCAGGATCACTAAACATCTTAGGGATCTACACTGGCTCAGGGTTGAAAACCGGATCCGTTTCAAAACCCTGAGCTATCTGTTTAAAATCAAAGCTGGGACCACTCCCAAGTATCTTCAAGATCTTGCCGAGCCCCACTTTCCTAATCGCAATCTTCGCTCAGCTACATCAGCGACCTTTGCGGTTCCCAGGTACACACGGGCTAGAATGGGCGGGAGATCGTTTTCTTATCTGGGTCCAACCCTGTGGAACACATTGCCCATCCAAATGCGCAAAGAGGAAAACTACAGGAACTTCAGAAAAAGTGTGAAAACCTGGTTGTTTGACAAATAAGTACCCTCAGACTTTCTCTCTCTCTAGCTGTGCCCGTTGTCGTATTTTGACGATGGCTGGGTTAGCGCTTAGCTTTGCTACACGATTCCCGCTTAAATTAGCTATACGTAGAAACGCCATTTTGTATGTGTTGGCGGCCATCTTAGATCATGAACGGCCTCGTGGCCGGCGTGCCCTTTAGTCCTTTGTCCGTTCCGTCGACCACTCGAATCTGCCCAGCAACAGGCTATTTTTAGTATTGGTCAAGCTCACACATGCGCAGTTCACACTGACCACTCACTCCTCAAGAATGTGCCGCAAACTGACCAGTGGGTTTGAAACCCTCCAATGAGCTGGCAGTATTCCAAAATATGCCCTTATATGTACATAATGTTCTGCAACTTTGTGCCGCGTGTACGTTTTATTACCTGTAGAATCATATAAAAGAAAGGGGTCACACCGATGTTCGGTGTGATACCTCTTGCATTACCGAAGGGTGCTGTTTGAGTGTACCACCACCCCATGGGGTCTTAATAAACTTGTTCTTTGCCTTTTACAGTTTCCGTGCCAACAGTTCTTGAGTGTAAGTGGGTTATCTTCGGAGCATGTAGGCCTTGGGAACCCTGATTTACCTCAAATTGGCGACCACGAAGGGACTCATCGGCGACTCGGATGCCCGAAGGAGAGGTCGTGACGAAGGCTTGGAAACTCGCCATGGACGCGCGCTGCCACGAGTGACCCGAGTCTTGGCTGCCACTGTGTTTTTTTTCTTTCCTTCCGATCTGACCTTCCAGGTGGCGCCGGTCTCCGACTGAGTTTTCGAGTGTCCGCATCGCTGAGAGAGTGCCGTTTGGCTGATTTGGCTTACAAGACCTTGGCAGTTGGAATCTGGACATTTGAGAATTTGGGTAAGCTTTGTGTTCGGTAAGGTAGTCTTCGGACGCTTACTGAAGTTCTATGATTTGTGTTCGGTAAGGTAGTCTTCGGACGCTTACTGAAATTCTGTGATTTGTGATCGGTAAGGTAGTCCTCGGACGCTTGCCGAAGTCCTACGATTTATGTTTTGATTTGAGTTAGCTAACATTGTGATTTTGTGATCTTTGAACTTATATGTGTAGTGCACTTCACATAGGCAGGCATGTAGAGATGTTTCTCTAACTTTATTTTTTTCTCTGAGCGGCACAGTTGTGTGAAGTACTGTAAGTGCCATTTTATACGGTGTCACGCTTTCGTGATACTTTTTGAACATGCCTGTTTTCAGCACACTCCGAGGGATGTGCTGTCTTGGAGAGGGTACCTCAATTAGGTTAGCGGAAGCACAGCCGGCTCCCCCAGAGGGAACACCAAATCGTGAGATGTACATCAAACATGGCCTTCCCCCTATTATGTAAAGTAAATTATGGCATAAGTACACAAAGGCCGATCCCGAATTGCAATGGCCTCTACATGGGTCGTTCGATTTACGTAAAGTACAGTTTGTAGAGCAATGTTTGTTTCAGCGCAGGTCTAGACAAAACATGTTTGATTGTGTGCGAATGTGGGAGAAAGCGGTGCGCGAGCGAATGAAGCGTGAGGTTGCCTTGGCGGACAAAGAGCAGCGCAAGGCTGCTCGGGATAAGGCTTTACAGCTTGAGGAAAAGGAGGCTCAGGAGAAGAAAGAAAGGGAGGAACGAGAACGCAAATTACAGACGACTGGTCAATTTCCTATCTGCCGACCACTCTATCCTGTCCTTAATAATGAAATTGATGATTTTTCTTTGTTAGATCGGTCACCGCCTCCGTATGTTTCGCCGACGGCTCCAGCTGAGGATTCAGAGGACGATGGACAGGATAAGTCGGATCAGAAGGGGGTATCCGCTCTCAGGTTTACTGCGGCGAGGTCCGCTCATTTACGTAGTTGGGCTCGTAAAGTGAATAAGAATTGTGTTTCTCAGGATCAGTTGATTGCGGAGAAGAGGGAGTGGTCGGATCTTGAATTAATGTATTTTCTGTCTACTTTGGCGGATGAAGTTGTTGCCGTGTATCGGGAACTTTCAGACACGTTAGAACCTAAATCGTTGTCAGTGTATCGTGAGAATTTGGTTAAAGGTGTATTTGATCTTGCAGATGTTGACGACCTATTCAAGCAACTGATCAAGCTGCGGGACGAGACAACCGGATTGCGGGTGGAGCGGAAAAGGAGGCAGAAGGAGTCCGAATCGGGAAATAATGGGCAGATTAAGGAGTGTTCTCTCCGTGGTTCAGATAAGAGTTCTGCATTGCATGTTATGCCTATGCGTGAAGCCGCACCTTTGTATGTTCCACCTAAAGGGGAAGGTACGGATGATGATAAATCGTCAAAGGATGCGAAGGGGTATTTTGTGTATAACTGGGTATATACGCCTTGGAATAGAGCAGATGTTATGGCATTGAAAAATTCTTTACCTGATCTTCGAAAAAACCCGGCGGCATTTTATGAAGGGGTGGAAGGGGCTATTTCGTCTTGTGTGATGACTCTTGTGGATATAGATTTGTTTTTCGGGCTAATTCTACCACCTGATATGTGGAGGCAAATTCGTAAAAATAATGATGAAACGATTTTGGGGGGCACATGGAAAGAAATTAATGCTGCAGATTTAGACAGGGAACCAGCATGTAAGCCTTGTCAGTTAATTCTAGATCTTCCGGCAGCTATCTTGAATAAATTAAAAACGCTTGTTCCCTCTAAAAAGATTGATTGGACCATGCTAACGTCATGCAAACAGAAACTTGATGAAACGGTCTCAGATTTCTTTACACGTTTCGAGGAGGCATTCCATGATTATAGTGGTCAATCTTTAACAGACGATACGGGTCGGCATCTGTTTGTAGATAAGTATGTGGCTAATCTCCTACCGGAGATTGCAAAACGATTGAAGTCGAGTGAAAGTTCCTGGGCCACGGCGACCCCTGCGTCCTTGTTAACTATGGCTCAGTATTATGAGCGGCAGGAATTGGAGGCTAAAGAAAGTGTAGAGAAAAAGGCGAAGGAATTGAAAACGAAGGTGATGTTGGCGCAGGTTCGGGGAGCACAGGGTAGAGGGAATGATAGAGGTAGACGGGGTGGAGGAAATACGTTGTATGGTCGTACGGACATAGCGGAGGATCAGTGTGCTTATTGTAATTAGTTTGGGCATTGGGCCGAAGATTGTCCGGTACTTCGTGAGAAGTGTAGTCAGCGTGGTCGAGGAGGCGGAAGGTCAAGAGGAGGTTATACGGGAGCGAGAAGTGGCGGAGGTGATCGTGGAAAGGTTGAGGAGAGGGGCCGTGGCCAGGATGAACGAAATACGTTTGATAGGCGGAATCAATATCAGATTTCGGAGGGAGAGAATGTGGAACACCAGGATTATGTGCATGCATAGGACTGCATAGGATGGGGTAAGGAATCAGTTGAAGTGCCGGTAGATCAGCAGGGTCCATATGTAACAGCGGGCATTCTGGGTTCTACTGATCAATTTCTAGTCGACACAGGAGCTACACGTAGCGCTTTGTCAAAAAACTTGGTTCCGAGGGCTCCCCTGTCTGGCGAAATGATTACATGTGTAGGGTTTGATGGCACACCCTCCCCCAGCCCATTGTCCACGCCCCTTGCACTATGTCTTGACAAATATTTTAGTTTTGGTCAATTCTTGTTATCACCCCATACTCCAGACAATATCCTGGGCATTGACTTGCTTAAATATTTTCGAGCAACAATACGTTGCGCTCCTGAGGGAGTGCGGGTTATCCTGAATGACAATTATCCTGACCCCGACCGGTTTTACGCCATCTCAGATATTTCAGCTTTAGCCTCCCTACCGCATACGTTATGGGCGACCTCAGATACGGATGTGGGAGAGATGCGTATTCCACCGATACATATTACTGTTAAGGAGGGGGCCCCTCTACCACGAGTGCCACAATATAAGATTTCGAGAGAAGGTGAAATTGCATTGACACATATTGTTCAGGATTTGATTTCTGCAGGGGTTGTGGAGGAGGTCCCTTATAATGTTTGCAACAGCCCTATTCTTCCGATCCTTAAGAGAGATACAGACGGCAAAATCTATCGCTTTATTATTGACTTGCGAGAGATCAACAAAATTGTCATTCCTCAATACCCGGTGGTGTCCGATATTACGACCTTGCTTACTTTGGTTCCACCAACGGCCACCACGTTTAGTGTAATTGATTTAAAGAATGCGTTCTTTTCCATCCCTGTTCATCCTGATAGCAGATACCTGTTTGGCTTTACGCTAAATAATAAATCGTATAGATTTTGTCGTGTTCCCCAGGGATATACTGAAAGCCCTAGTATCTACAGCCAGGCTTTGAAAAGGCAGTTGGATTCCTTTAAATTGCAGTCTGGCGTTGCTCTCATCCAGTACGTGGATGATCTTTTGCTTGCTGCTGACTCTTATGCACAATGTGAACAGAGTACACTTGCGTTGCTTTCCTTTTTGGCACAGAACAATCATAAGGTTTCGAAGAAAAAGCTTCAATACTGTAGACCTCAGGTGACCTACCTCGGTCATCTGTTGTCTAAGGAGGGGCGTGCATTAACATCTGATCGAATTCAAGCAATTTTAGACACACCAGTCCCCCGCACGCAGAGAGATGTGCGTGCCTTCATAGGGTTGACGTCTTTCTGCAGACAATGGATTATGGGGTTTTCACATATCATAAAACCGTTGCTGGCGTTACTGTGCAAAGCCACACCAATGCCCCTTGAGTGGACAGATGAATGTCAGAAGGCTTTTGAACAGTTGAGGCAGGCCCTTTGTTCCGCACCCGTGTTAGGCACACCAGACTACACAAAACTTTTTACATTGTACGTGCATGAGAATGATGGGTGCGCGTTGTCAGTGTTAGTGCAATTACACGGGGATAAGCAGAGACCATGTGCATACTTCTCTGCCATTCTGGATCCTGTAGCACGAGGGTTGCCTGGGTGTTTTCGAGCGGTAGCAGCAACAGCAGTGGCCATACGACAGAGTGAGGGAATAGTGTTATCACACAAACTGTTGGTGTTAGTTCCTCACGCAGTAGATGCCCTGCTAAACCAAACAAAGACCCAATACCTTACGAGTGCACGGCTAACAGGATATGAGCTGACACTTTTGGCGCCACATATTACACTGAAAAGATGCGCTACTTTGAACCCTGCCACTTTATTGCCCTATCCGGCCGAGGAGGGTCAGGAAGAAAAACATCATGATTGTGTTTTCCTGACCGCGGAACAGACAAAGGGTCGTGTCGACTTACAGGATGTCCCACTTCCAGATGTGGATGGGGAACTGTGGGTTGATGGATCGTGTTTAAGGCTGCCAGATGGTACGCCTTCTGCAGCCTATGCGATCACGACACTTAAGACAGTGGTAGAAACAGCTAGGATACCACAAAAGTCGGCTCAGGCAGCAGAGCTGATAGCCTTGACAAGAGCCTGCGAACTGAGTGCTGGTTTATGTGTGAACATATACACGTGTAATCAAAGGGGAAAGGATCACTTGTCCTGAACAACCTTAGGTCTGCAGGATGGTTTTCGGGGGGAATTCTGTCCCAAATAAAAAGACCCTCATGCACGTGATGGGTATGGTGTTGTCTCAGAGCGGTATATCTTGGTTCTCCGCTTCTATTTCACGTGTGTGCATAATCATCAGGTCTACTTAGGTTATGCAGCCTCCACCAGGAGGATTTTACCCAAAGGTTGGTGCAGTAGTGAGCCAGAGATAAAAAGACCAGAGATCAGAAGGGCAAAGCTTTAATAGGTCTGATTTCGGGTCTGGTAAACTCAACTTTTGTGCATCCGTTTGTACTTGTTTAGGAGTTACAGTTGCACTTTGAGTGATGAAAGAATTAAAAGGTTGGTCGACATGTTTCTGCCTCGGTTGCCTTGCTAATAGGACTTACGGGCATTCTTCAGGACCGTGAAATAACGTGCAAAATATCATACAGTGTAATAAGTGAAAAGAAAAGGTTATTGACCTGTTTCTAAGTCTTGGAGGTCTTATGGTACCTGTAATGAGTAAACACATAATTGTAACGCACACACACCGGGTCGGGGGATAGGGAGGGAAAGACACACACCCACAGCGATTTGCGCTGTCATTTTCACAATAAACAACTAAAAAATGGCAATACTTCATAGACCGTTCGTGTCCATTCGAGTGTCAACTCTCATAACCTCTCCATGCTCAGGCACCGTCCTATAGCATGCTGGTAGAGGGGCAGTGCAGGACTATCTTTGTATCGTGAATATATTCGTTTGTGGATTCACGTGACTATAATGGTCGTGAGTTTGTCTGTAGTTATCAGGGCGGGTGAATGAGTCTACTGACACATATTCGTGGCATGCAAGTCATACTCTGCGGCTTGGTGAACTGGGGGCGCCGTGATCGTAGCGGCGCCATGTGGCATGCAAATGTCATTTACGCTAGCAGTTACCTCGCGCATTGCTAATGCACACTTCCTTCAGCCGGTAAGAATATTGGAGCGGGCTAAAGGCGGGAATTAAACAAAAGTAAGCATTAAGGTTAAGGTTAGAGCGGTTGGATGGTACTTGCGGTTTTTGTGGACCGGGTGAGGGAAATCTTCTTGCTACCTGTTTCGCCTCGTCCTCAGCTCGCTATTGCGCGCGCTGCTCTGCTCTTACCGAACCGGAAGTGGTTCCTGTCTCTTCCGGGTCGCTTTTCTTGAGCCGCCTTGTGGGCGGTGCCGAAGTTCTTTGTATGATCCTATTGGACCATCGGTGTTTACTAATATGAAACACGGGTAGTGTGCTCTTATCATACCGCTAATGTCCAAGAAAGTTACACGAATCAATGAATTATAAAAGACGGTTGATGGACTACTTGCACAGCTTGTGATGTTATCTGACAAGTAGTGTCTTTTTTGGTGACGCTGTGATTTCTTATTTGTTTTTTCACAGGTGATATTTCGAAGGAGGGGATGGAGGGCGAGGTTATTCTTGCAATAGTACTGTCGCTCTTTGTATTATTCTATTGGACCTTCAGTATTCATAGATATTAACCACGGGTAGATTGCTCATATCATTCTGCTAGTAGTAATGAAAGAATTTTGTGGTGGGCTACTCGCATGATTGGTTTACATCATGGTTACGTTTATGTGGTGAGTGGTATCTTCTTCTTTTATCTTGTTGGCTCTATCGCGTATGATATTTCAGGGTTATTTTAGCAATAGTTATCGATGTTCGTTAGAATTGCTTTCAAGGTGCATACCTGCGTGGTTATTTTAGGGTCTTTTCTTTTTCTTTACGGGTGTGTGCGATGATGTCGATCTTTATTTACTGACATCTATCTTCATTGAACCTTTGGCAGATTGAGAGCTCGTTCTCTCTCATGTTAGTTAATATAGTTGTCAGCATTCTACGAGGAATTCTTGGATAGCTTTCATTGGGTTGGTTTTGCTCATTCATAGGGTGCACGGTACGACCTCTATTTTCTTGCCACTGAGAGCCAGGGTATGTTGTCATTCAGCCCCTCTGTGTCTGTCTTCAGTCTATGGACCCACCTCTGCTCCTTCTCAAAGAGGATTCGTTCTGCATTGTGGTCTTTGTTTTGGAGAGTTTCCAAGATCACCCATTGTAAATCAAGTGTAGTGTGGCCCTTTTCCAAGTAATGGGTGGCCATCTTTGTGGTGCTCTTTTTGCACTTCACGTTGCTCTTATGCTCGCAGAGTCTCTGTTTTGCTTTCCTGCACGTCATCCCAATATAATTCATCTTGCACGGGCATGTAATCATGTAGATCACGTGTGTGGTATTGCAGTTCGTGTGACTGTTCAGGGTCCATCTGAAATCTGGCAGGAGTTGCAGTTCTTTTGTTGCTGTTGTTAGGCTGCAAACTGAGCATGAGCCACATGGATAGTGTCCTTTTACTTGTGGATTTCCCCATGGGTTGAGATTTTCTCTCAGTCTTTTTGGGGGAGGTCTTGTATGGACCAAGATATCTTTCAGGTTCCTGCTCCTTTTATTTGCAAATCGTGGTTTTTGCCAAGTAAGATCGCCTGATGTCAATATGCGCCAATTCTGATTGATTATTTTCTTAAGATTGTTAGTCATTGGGCTGTACGTGGTGACGCATGTGAGTACTTCTTCCACAGGTTCTCTTGGAGTAATCTCTAGGAGGGCTTCTCTGTTCTGGTTTTTTGCACGTTTTTCACATTTGTTGATGATCTTTTTTGGGTAGTCTCTCTTTTCTAATTTTTTGCAGAGGTCACTCGCTTGTTCTTTATATTCTCTAGGGTTGCTGCAATTGCGCCGAAGCCTGAGGAACTGGCTGTAAGGTAAGTTCTCTCGTAGCGGGCGAGGATGGAAGCTGTTATAAGATAACAGGCTGTTCTTTGCAGTCGTTTTGAAAAATGTTCGGGTGTGGAGGGTGTTTTCTGCAGCATAGACAGTTATATCTAGGAAGTCAATGCTCCTATTGTTGGCACAGTGGGTGAACTGTAAGCATTCGTCCTTTTGATTCAGCCAGGTGTGAAATGATGTTAGCGTCTGGTGGTCTCCTTCCCAGATTACAAAGATATCATCAATGTATCGTTTCCAAAAACGTATACAATGATGGTAGGGATTGTTGCTTGCATTCAGAATGTGAGTCTCCTCGAAGGAGCTCACGTACAGCCCTGCCACACTCGGGGCAAAGGTACTGCCCATCGATGTCCCATGGCACTGTAGGTATAGTGTCTCTCTGTATTGGAAAAAATTTTCCATTAGGGCCAAGCGGCAACACTCTAGAACGAAGTGCCTGGGGGTTTTGTGTGGCCATGTAATGTTGAACAGAGTATCTTCAAGGGTTGCCATGGTCTTCTCTTGGGGGAGGCTAGTATATAGGCTTTCAACATCGAAACCCACCAGGAGCATAGTCTCAGGTGAGTATTCGATGTTTTTTAGTTGGTTCAGGAGATCCCTTGTGTCCCGTAAATAAGTTGGAGTGTTTTGAACCAGTGGCCGCAGGTATTGGTCGGCGAACTGGGAAAGGGGCTCAAGGATCGAACCAATCCCCGATACTATCGGGCGTCCTGGTGGTGGAATTCGTCCTTTGTGTGTCAAAGGACGAATTCCACCACCAGGACGCCCGATAGTATCGGGGATTGGTTCGATCCTTGAGCCCCTTTCCCAGTTCGCCGACCAATACCTGCGGCCACTGGTTCAAAACACTCCAACTTATTTACGGGACACAAGGGATCTCCTGAACCAACTAAAAAACATCGAATACTCACCTGAGACTATGCTCCTGGTGGGTTTCGATGTTGAAAGCCTATATACTAGCCTCCCCCAAGAGAAGACCATGGCAACCCTTGAAGATACTCTGTTCAACATTACATGGCCACACAAAACCCCCAGGCACTTCGTTCTAGAGTGTTGCCGCTTGGCCCTAATGGAAAATTTTTTCCAATACAGAGAGACACTATACCTACAGTGCCATGGGACATCGATGGGCAGTACCTTTGCCCCGAGTGTGGCAGGGCTGTACGTGAGCTCCTTCGAGGAGACTCACATTCTGAATGCAAGCAACAATCCCTACCATCATTGTATACGTTTTTGGAAACGATACATTGATGATATCTTTGTAATCTGGGAAGGAGACCACCAGACGCTAACATCATTTCACACCTGGCTGAATCAAAAGGACGAATGCTTACAGTTCACCCACTGTGCCAACAATAGGAGCATTGACTTCCTAGATATAACTGTCTATGCTGCAGAAAACACCCTCCACACCCGAACATTTTTCAAAACGACTGCAAAGAACAGCCTGTTATCTTATAACAGCTTCCATCCTCGCCCGCTACGAGAGAACTTACCTTACAGCCAGTTCCTCAGGCTTCGGCGCAATTGCAGCAACCCTAGAGAATATAAAGAACAAGCGAGTGACCTCTGCAAAAAATTAGAAAAGAGAGACTACCCAAAAAAGATCATCAACAAATGTGAAAAACGTGCAAATAACCAGAACAGAGAAGCCCTCCTAGAGATTACTCCAAGAGAACCTGTGGAAGAAGTACTCACATGCGTCACCACGTACAGCCCAATGACTAACAATCTTAAGAAAATAATCAATCAGAATTGGCGCATATTGACATCAGGCGATCTTACTTGGCAAAAACCACGATTTGCAAATAAAAGGAGCAGGAACCTGAAAGATATCTTGGTCCATACAAGACCTCCCCCAAAAAGACTGAGAGAAAATCTCAACCCATGGGGAAATCCACAAGTAAAAGGACACTATCCATGTGGCTCATGCTCAGTTTGCAGCCTAACAACAGCAACAAAAGAACTGCAACTCCTGCCAGATTTCAGATGGACCCTGAACAGTCACACGAACTGCAATACCACACACGTGATCTACATGATTACATGCCCGTGCAAGATGAATTATATTGGGATGACGTGCAGGAAAGCAAAACAGAGACTCTGCGAGCATAAGAGCAACGTGAAGTGCAAAAAGAGCACCACAAAGATGGCCACCCATTACTTGGAAAAGGGCCACACTACACTTGATTTACAATGGGTGATCTTGGAAACTCTCCAAAACAAAGACCACAATGCAGAACGAATCCTCTTTGAGAAGGAGCAGAGGTGGGTCCATAGACTGAAGACAGACACAGAGGGGCTGAATGACAACATACCCTGGCTCTCAGTGGCAAGAAAATAGAGGTCGTACCGTGCACCCTATGAATGAGCAAAACCAACCCAATGAAAGCTATCCAAGAATTCCTCGTAGAATGCTGACAACTATATTAACTAACATGAGAGAGAACGAGCTCTCAATCTGCCAAAGGTTCAATGAAGATAGATGTCAGTAAATAAAGATCGACATCATCGCACACACCCGTAAGGAAAAAGAAAAGACCCTAAAATAACCACGCAGGTATGCACCTTGAAAGCAATTCTAACGAACATCGATAACTATTGCTAAAATAACCCTGAAATATCATACGCGATAGAGCCAACAAGATAAAAGAAGAAGATACCACTCACCACATAAACGTAACCATGATGTAAACCAATCATGCGAGTAGCCCACCACAAAATTCTTTCATTACTACTAGCAGAATGATATGAGCAATCTACCCGTGGTTAATATCTATGAATACTGAAGGTCCAATAGAATAATACAAAGAGCGACAGTACTATTGCAAGAATAACCTCGCCCTCCATCCCCTCCTTCGAAATATCACCTGTGAAAAAACAAATAAGAAATCACAGCGTCACCAAAAAAGACACTACTTGTCAGATAACATCACAAGCTGTGCAAGTAGTCCATCAACCGTCTTTTATAATTCATTGATTCGTGTAACTTTCTTGGACATTAGCGGTATGATAAGAGCACACTACCCGTGTTTCATATTAGTAAACACCGATGGTCCAATAGGATCATACAAAGAACTTCGGCACCGCCCACAAGGCGGCTCAAGAAAAGCGACCCGGAAGAGACAGGAACCACTTCCGGTTCGGTAAGAGCAGAGCAGCGCGCGCAATAGCGAGCTGAGGACGAGGCGAAACAGGTAGCAAGAAGATTTCCCTCACCCGGTCCACAAAAACCGCAAGTACCATCCAACCGCTCTAACCTTAACCTTAATGCTTACTTTTGTTTAATTCCCGCCTTTAGCCCGCTCCAATATTCTTACCGGCTGAAGGAAGTGTGCATTAGCAATGCGCGAGGTAACTGCTAGCGTAAATGACATTTGCATGCCACATGGCGCCGCTACGATCACGGCGCCCCCAGTTCACCAAGCCGCAGAGTATGACTTGCATGCCACGAATATGTGTCAGTAGACTCATTCACCCGCCCTGATAACTACAGACAAACTCACGACCATTATAGTCACGTGAATCCACAAACGAATATATTCACGATACAAAGATAGTCCTGCACTGCCCCTCTACCAGCATGCTATAGGACGGTGCCTGAGCATGGAGAGGTTATGAGAGTTGACACTCGAATGGACACGAACGGTCTATGAAGTATTGCCATTTTTTAGTTGTTTATTGTGAAAATGACAGCGCAAATCGCTGTGGGTGTGTGTCTTTCCCTCCCTATCCCCCGACCCGGTGTGTGTGCGTTACAATTATGTGTTTACTCATTACAGGTACCATAAGACCTCCAAGACTTAGAAACAGGTCAATAACCTTTTCTTTTCACTTATTACACTGTATGATATTTTGCACGTTATTTCACGGTCCTGAAGAATGCCCGTAAGTCCTATTAGCAAGGCAACCGAGGCAGAAACATGTCGACCAACCTTTTAATTCTTTCATCACTCAAAGTGCAACTGTAACTCCTAAACAAGTACAAACGGATGCACAAAAGTTGAGTTTACCAGACCCGAAATCAGACCTATTAAAGCTTTGCCCTTCTGATCTCTGGTCTTTTTATCTCTGGCTCACTACTGCACCAACCTTTGGGTAAAATCCTCCTGGTGGAGGCTGCATAACCTAAGTAGACCTGATGATTATGCACACACGTGAAATAGAAGCGGAGAACCAAGATATACCGCTCTGAGACAACACCATACCCATCACGTGCATGAGGGTCTTTTTATTTGGGACAGAATTCCCCCCGAAAACCATCCTGCAGACCTAAGGTTGTTCAGGACAAGTGATCCTTTCCCCTTTGATTACAAGTTATCTATTGGAAAATGAATGGATCAATATTCCATCTCCCTCACCTCTGATTAGAAGATGAACATATACACGGACAGCCGGTACGCCTTCGGAGTGGCACATGACTTTGGGCTACTCTGGAGAGAACGTGGGTTTTTGACATCTCACGGAGAGCACATTATGCACGGAGAACTAGTGCGTGATCTCCTAAATGCGCTGCTAGGCCCAAAGAAAGTAGCGATAGTAAAATGCAGTGCCCACAAAAAGATCACGGATAAAGTGGGTCAAGGAAATGCCTTTGCAGACAGTATAGCAAGACAAACGGCCATGTCTCGAACTAGCTCCCCCATGTACGTGATACAATCGCAGGCCGAGCGATGGAGTGATGCTAGAGCAGAAATATTGGATATTCAAAAATCAGCTACTGAATCTGAACTTGCGGCATGGGCAGCAGATGGGGTACTAGATGACGAGGGGTGTTGGAGAAGCAAAGACATGGAGAAGTGGAAATTGCCTGCAGCTTACTTGCAGGCGATGGTCCAGATGACACATGGACTGGCGCATGTCGGAGCTCTTGCAATCACTCGTCTCTTAACACGAGTTTGGGAACATCCTGAGATTGCTAATACTGCGAAGAGAGTAGTGCAGACCTGCCTGGTTTGTTTACAACACAATCCTGGAAAGGGGACCCATACTCCGAAAGGAGGGTTCGTTCCACCTTCTGCGCCATTTGAGGTACTCCAAATGGATTACATCCAACTCGAGTGCTGCAACAACCTGAAGTACGTCCTAGTGGTGGTATGTGCTTTTAGCAAATGGGTTGAGGCCTTCCCCACGAAAGACAATACGGCTTTGACAACAGCTAAGGTGTTGCTTAAGGAATTCTTTCCTCGCTTTGGAGTTTGTAAATTACTGTGGAGCGATAATGGGCCTCATTTTGTTGGGAAGATTGTGGAATACGTACTGAAGGGGTTAGGGATTCAGCAGAAGTTCCACGCTGTATTCCACCCTCAGTCAGCAGGTTTGGTCGGGCGGTACAATGCTACGTTGAAACTGAAACTGGCCAAAATTGTGGCGTCTACATCATTGAAGTGGCCAGATGCTTTGCCGCTAGCGCTACTCTCTCTTAGATCAGTACCCCATTCACAAACTGGCCTTACGCCTTATGAGGTGGTGTTTGGGCGCCCCATGAACATTTGCGGGGTGCCTAAGCCGCGACTAATACATGATGTGCCTTGTGTTATGATGAATGATTATTTGGCACGATTAACAAATGATTTACTCTCTATTCATCAACAGGTTCGAGAAGCGCTCCCTGACAACTCTACTGGAGAAGGCCATGATCTCCGTCCTGGGGACTACGTTATGATTCGGTCGTTTGAAAGAGCAAGCAGTTTGGAGCCCAGGTGGAAGGGTCCCGAACAGGTCCTCCTTGCAACCTGAACAGCTGTACGAGTGACCAACAGGAAGCGGTGGGTGCATTCGACACACTGCCGCCGTGTCTCTCCGGATCTGGTGACTCCTGCTGTGCTGACCGACTACAAAGAGATCTTGGAGAAAGAAAAGAGCCCAGCTGTGACGTCGGCCGAAGTTGAGGGAGCCTTCCCGGACCACACTGTTGCCGGACGAGAACGCTATAACTTGCGTCCTCGATAAGAAGATTTTTGTATTTTTAATGACTGGTTGGTTACCGCTCCAGGTTTGTGAAACGGAAACCGGGAATTCCAAGGGGGGGGGATCAGTTCTGCCAGTGTAGCGACACCCGTCTTGGCCCGGAGAAGAAAACAACGGCTACCTCGGAGTTCAGCACCACATTTTTCTTTTTTAGGTATACACGCATGTGTATGTGACACTTTGTGATTAAATCGAACTATTTGAGACTCAGCAAAGGTCTTCAGAACTTTGGCATTATCAGCAGCACGAGATAAGAGACTCTTGGGTGCCATTCTCTTTGTCCTGACTATTGTAGTGATTGCGGTAATAGCCTGGGTAGTCGAACTTGTGGTACCTGCACGTGAACATTTGCTGCCGACTACCCCGGCTCCATCTGAACATTTCCATTTCACCCTGCCTTATCATGAAGAACGGCACCGACAGACTTATTTGAACAATAGTTTTATTCAGATCCTACACCATACACACAATATGACAAATACTTCAAATTGCTGGGTGTGCGGGATGTTGCCTGGGCATCAGAAGAAAGGGGGTACTCCACTCATCCCTCTCCCGTTTTCACATAATGGGTCCTGTAATGCATTTTATACTCTCCTCTTTACTTTGAGATGGCCCACAAAAGGGGGAGTGCTTTTCCGTTTAAATAAATTGTGTCATCATGATCGGGATGGGTATCCTCAAGCTGAGGGTACTCAATTTGAATATGAGGAGTACCGCCCTGACAATGTGTCTGCTTCACGAATGTATAGCAACCAGCGAAATGTCAATGTATCGAATGCACATGTTATCAACGTTATCGCTACCAAAGCAGACCTATGTATACGTAATAAAGGTGTAATTTCTGTTGGGAGAAGTGAATGTAACACCACACTTACGTTTGATAGTCCTACTGGAATATCGTTTGTCACCTCCCGGAATACTTACTTCATCTGTGGAACGAAGGGTTATCATCAGCTTCCTTTGGGATGGTCAGGCACTTGCTATGTGTCTTTTGTATTGCCGCCTGTATTCATTGCCCCACCAATGTATCACAACAACTACATCCTCTATCACGACTTTGTTTTAAATCGTGATAAACGCTCCCTGGTCTTGGACGATGTTGACCAAACGGACACTACCTTGCAACAATATGTGGATTTCAATTTGGGTTTGTTCTCTTTCGTTGGGGCAGCTTTGAACAGTCGAAAGATCCGACGACTAACTCGTGTTGTTGAGGCTGTGGCTAATGATACCGCAATTGCACTTGGAAATATCACTGAAGAAGTACAGATTTCTAGAATTGTTGCGCTTCAGAATCGGATGGTTCTGGATGTAGTGTTAGCTGATCGTGGGGGGGCATGTAGAATCATCGGAAGTAGCTGTTGCGTTTACATACCTGATAATTCACCATCTGTATATGATGCTATCACTAAACTACATAAGATAGCGGCTGAAATACATCCAGATAATGGTACTTGGACTCTGTCAGGATGGTTCTGGTCAACACTCACCACCTGGGGATGGAAACTGTTAACGATTCTATGTATTATTGTGGGAATTCTGTTTTCCATTTGCTTATGTATCCAGTGTGGCCCAGTTTTTTGTTCTATGTGCTTGTCAGTTTGTGTACCCTCGAGACGAGCTCTTGCTCATGACAAAATGATGCTTCATAAAGAAGTAACACAAATAATGCTAATTGACATAGAAGATGAACACCCTGACTATGTCCACTATGAGGTAGCTTCAGCTAAACGCTAAAAGGGTCGTCTGTCGTATTTTGACGATGGCTGGGTTAGCGCTTAGCTTTGCTACACGATTCCCGCTTAAATTAGCTATACGTAGAAACGCCATTTTGTATGTGTTGGCGGCCATCTTAGATCATGAACGGCCTCGTGGCCGGCGTGCCCTTTAGTCCTTTGTCCGTTCCGTCGACCACTCGAATCTGCCCAGCAACAGGCTATTTTTAGTATTGGTCAAGCTCACACATGCGCAGTTCACACTGACCAGTCACTCCTCATGAATGTGCCGCAAACTGACCAGTGGGTTTGAAACCCTCCAATGAGCTGGCAGTATTCCAAAATATGCCCTTATATGTACATAATGTTCTGCAACTTTGTGCCGCGTGTACGTTTTATTACCTGTAGAATCATATAAAAGAAAGGGGTCACACCGATGTTCGGTGTGATACCTCTTGCATTACCGAAGGGTGCTGTTTGAGTGTACCACCACCCCATGGGGTCTTAGAAAACTTGTTCTTTGCCTTTTACAGTTTCCGTGCCAACAGTTCTTGAGTGTAAGTGGGTTATCTTCGGAGCATGTAGGCCTTGGGAACCCTGATTTACCTCACCGTGGGTAGCTGTGCGCCCTACAAATGCTATAAAATAAAATAAAATAAATAAATAGTTAGGACCTATTATCCGTAGGAAATCCGCAACATTCTATCTGGAATAACTTTGGCGCCGGTTGATGAATCTATGTAAAATTTTCAAAACTGGTGGGGCGCTCCAGTACGCTCTTATCCTGAAAGTCTCAGGATGTTTTGTCAAGTGGGGGCTGAGAAAAAAGGGGGTCCAAAAACGTGTTTTCCCTATGCAATTTTCCATTGGAACCGTTCATCGAGGCTACAGCCCGAACTGCTGAACGGAATTACACCAAATTTGGCAAAGAGGTAGCTCTTGGTTCAGACTTGTGCTTTTTGCTTAAATGGTGTAAATACGTTCAGTAGTTCCTGAGAAAATGACATTTAAAATCACATATATGTCTATGGCCATGCAGGATCGGTGCACTAGCTGCATGCTAATTGGCTGTCAACACTCCAAATCAGGAAGTGTTGGCAGCCATCTTGTGGAACTGAGGAACAAGAAACCTAAATAAAAAACACAAAAAATGCAAAAAGGGGGCCGTCCCACAAGGACCCCCAAGGCCAAAGGGCCGGGGTCCCCCAGGGCTTTTTTTAAATTATGTGTGGGGGGCTCTCAGGCCCCCCCAGCCCCAAGGACAACCACCCCCGGGGCTTCTTGAAATTAAGTGGGGGGCTCTCAGGCCCCACCAGCCCTAGGGACTACTACCCCCAGGGGCTTCTTGAAATTGAATGGGGGGCTCTCAGGCCACCCCAGCCCCAGGGACCGCCACCCCTGGGGCTTCTTTAAATTTGTTGAGGGAGGCTCTCAGGCCCTCCCAGCCCTGGGGATCTCCGCCCGGGCTTTTAGAAAAAAATGGCTTGGGATCACGCCCCCCCGCAGCCCCAGGGATCGCTTCCCCCTGTGCTTTTAAAACAAAAAATAAACTGTGTGGTGGGTGCAAGTCCCCCCATATGCCCCAGGGATCCCTACCTCCCCGGGGCTCTAAATATGTAAATTGGGGTGTCCGTGACGGACCCCCCAGCCCCAGGGACCACCTTGTCATTGCAAATTGCTTTGCTTCATAAAAGCGAGATCATGGAAACCTGCTCTTGCTTCAATGAAGCGGAGCAGATTGCTTTTCCACATGGGGAGCAGCATGTTAGCTGCTCATCATGTGGAAGAGCAATGTCGGCTCCCGCAGGACGCTGGGAGCCGTCTGGGACCGTGGGGTATTGGGAAAACCCCACGGCCCCATTGGAGAGGGCCAGCCCCGGGGGATGGGGTCCCCGGGGCTATTAGCGGCCCAGGAGTGGGGCCACGCGGCCCCCCTCCTCAAATTGACAAAAAAAGAAAATAAAGAAAAAAGGCCAGTCCCAGGGCCATAAGTGTCCACAGGAGGGGGGCAAGGCAGCCCCCGTCGAAATATGAATAATAAAAAAAGGGCAAGCCCAGGGGGATGGGGTCTGTAGGTCAAATTATGGCCTCAGGAGGGGGCCCCCTTCCTGATTTCTACATTTTGAAAAAAGATTGGGGCAGGCCCTGGGAAATGGGTTATGCGGGGCCAATACATTAGAAAAAGAAGGGGGTACACACAGAACCCTTCTTAAAAAAAAAATCAGGATTGCGCTGGATGCCACGCCCCCTGCTTGCACCACTCTGAAAACGAGCCCCCTAGTGCGTTTTCAAATGGGAAACGAATTCCCCTTGAATACTGGTGGTCCATGGGGGCTTACTAGCCCACCAGGAACCTCTAGTATGCGCCAGGGGGCTGCGTTGCAGAGAGGTGTTCAGAGGCCATGCCCCTTTTTACACCTCTCTGCAACGCAGCTCCGTGGTGCTTACTGGAGGTACCTGGTGGGCTAGTTGGCCTGTACGGTACCTCAGGATTCAAGGGGACTTACTTCCCCAACTTAAAACATGCAGCAGGGTGTGTTTGCACAGTGGTGAAGGTAGGGGGCGGGGCCCAAGGGGATATGTGTGCAAACACGCCAAGTGGCGTGTTTTAAGTTGGGGAATTAATTCCTCTTCAATCCTGAGGTCCCCTGGGGGCCAACTAGCCCACCAGGTACCTCCAGTGAGCGTCACAGAGTGTTGTAAAAAGGGGCATGGCCTCTGAACACCTCTCTGCAAGGCAGCTCCCAGGCGCATACTGGAGGTACCTGGTGGGCTAGTTGGCCCCCAGGGGACCTCAGGATTACAGAGGAATCAATTCCCCAACTTAAAAGCACCACAGGGCGTGTTTGCAGACCTTTCACCTCAGGCCCCTTCCTTCCTTCATCATTGTGCAAATGTACCCTGTGGTGCGTTTTAAGTTGAGGAATTAATTCCTCTTCAATCTTGAGGGTCCCTGGGGGCCACCTAGCCCACCAGGTACCTCCAGTATGCGCCAAGGAGCTGCGTTGCAGAGAGGTGTTCAGAGTCCACGTCCCTTTTTACACCTCTCTGCAATGCAGCTCTGTGGCGCTTACTGGAGGTACTTAGTGGGCTAGTTGGACCATAGGGACCCTGAGGATTCAAGTGGATTTAATCTCCCAACTTAAAACGGACACAGGGCGCGTTCACACAGGGGCGAAGGGAAGGGACGGGCCTGAGGTGATGTGTGCAAACATGCCCTGTGGCATGTTTTAAGTTGGGGAAATATTCCCCTTCAATCCTGAGGGCCCCTGGGGGCTAACTAGCCCACCAGGAGGTTTCAGTAAGTACCACTGCATTGCGTTGCAGAGAGGTGGCCCAGGCCATGCCCTTTTTTACACCTCTCTGCAACACAGCTCTGTGGCGCTTACTGAAGGTACCTAGTGGGGTACTTGGACCCCAGGACTCTTAGGATTCAAGGGGACTTAATTTCCCAAATTAAAACGGACACAGGGCGCGATTACACAGTGGTGAAGGGAGGGCATGGTGTAGGAAAGTGGCTCTATATATAGTGGACCAAAGTAAAATCAGCCGAACAACGAATTCTGATTTACTCACCTGTTATCAGGAGAGACAGCAGTGCTGAATCTTTGAGCCCAGTACTGATCCTGAATAGTAATTTTAACTGTGCTTACCAGTAACTTGAATTTCCTTCCATAGGCTAACATTGACTGGTTTAACTTGGAAATTCTTCTAAGTGTGGAGTTTGGGGACTTACAAATATTCCTCTAAAATCAGCCAAACTACGAATGCTGATTTACTCACCTGTTATCAGGAGAGACCTCAGTGCTGCATCTTGTAGCCCAGTACTGATCCTGAAAGGTAATTCTAACCGTACTTACCAGTAACTTAATCTTTCTTCCATAGTCTAACATTGACTGGTTTCACTTGGAAATACTTCCAAGTATGGAGTTTTGGAACTTTAAAATATTCACCTAAAATCATCTGAACAACAAATTCCGATTTACTAACCTGTTATCAGGAGAGAACCCAGTGCTGCATCTTTTAGCACAGCACTGACTCTGAAAAGTAATTCTAACCATACTTACCAGTAACTTGTATTTCCTTCCATAGGTATCCATTGTCTGGTTTTCACCAGAAAGGTTTCTAAGTGTCGATTTTCACAAACTACAAATATTCCTTAAAAATTGCCTGTATGACTTAAACGCATTCTTTCAACTGTTTACAGGAGATGCACCAGTGCTGGATCCAGGATCCACCATTGAGTAAGAAAAAGTAACGATAATACTACTTACCTGCTAAGTGAATTTCCTCCCCTAAGATAACATTGGTGATTCTGTGTGAAAAAAGTTTCTAAGTGTCAACTTTTAAAGTACAATAATATTCCTTAAAAATCACTACTGTAACCAAAATGCTTTTACTCAACTGTTTACAGGAGATGTCCCAGGACTGAATATAGGATCCAGTCCTGTGGTTAGAAAAGTAATCCATAAAGTAACTAATTGCATTTAACTAGAAATCCCCATTGAGCTCAATGTTTCATTGTGTTTGCAATTGTGTTGCCCGTTGCAACAACTGTAACTACTGTACTTAAAAGTCTATTGTCTAATTGCAACGTATTTAAACTAAAGTAATTAATGCTGAGAAAGTATATTTTGTAATGTAATGTATAATGTGATTTAAAAGAAGATCTAAAAATAAATAGTTTAAAAAATGTACTAAATCAGTATCAAATAAATAAATATAACTATTAGTACATTTAAAAATTGTCATTTACAAAACCTTTGAAATTCACTAAAAAAAACACTGGTTGCAGATATGTTATAGTTAGGAATTAGCATTTAAAAAACCTTCAAAATTCACTGAAAAAACCACAGGTTTCAGACATGTTATAGTTAGGAATTAGCATTTAAAAAACCTTAGAAATTCACTGAAAAAACCATAGGTTTTAGGGGTGTTATAGTTAGCTGGACATTTCACTCGTACAAAACTATTGAAATTCCTCCATTATAGTTAGTTCTGCTAACTATAACTCGCGCGCCCACAATCCACTGCTGATGATGTCACATATTACATAATTCATGACATGGTCGGTGACATCACTGATGACATCTCAAATGACATCACTGATGAAATCACTGATGACATCATACATGTGACAATCAGATACACCTCAACATACACTAGTATAACCTTTCATCACTCACTGTAAAATAGAGAGTACCTTATTAAATCCATTGACACACCAATACAAGTTTCTAATAACCCACTCAGTGATTACTAGATCTACACACACATCTAATCATCAACAACATCAGTTAGTCTTTATTCGATAATTTACAATCATAAAAGACACAATACCTACATAAAAGTGTCGATAAAAGGGGTAACACCCTAAAAACATACTTTACATACAAAATTAATACCGACATTATCGAAATCCTAACAAATCTATCATAGTTAAGATAGATAAAATCAATCAAATATAGTGTTTTCCTACGATTAGTCTCTAGAGGAAGGCCAGTTTTGATTAGGACACTCAGGCTCTAAGTTTTATTCCCCTACAGCCTCCAATTTTTTCCTCCTCAGTGCCAGGACCAACTCAAGAATTTCGCAATGGCAATAACAATGTCTGTACGCGTCTTCATTGTCAGGATGCGCATGGCTGTCATACAAGATCTAGTGCCAAAATTGGAACACAATGGCTTTAGCCACCTACAATGGGAGCCTTTGTAAGCCGGACACACAAAGAGTATGTGGGTTATTGACTCTTCCTGGAAATGACAAAAAGGGCAATTGGCATTCATGGGCTTTTTCCATTTAGCAACGAAAGAGTACCCACTCGGAATTGGTGATATAATTTCCGATCACTAATCACTTACCTATAGATTCACTCATACATGCTGTCAATGATCAATAGAACAGTATCAACTATACTTATACACCTATATCGACATTACACACCAGCACACATTCTATTCACTTATTAAGTCATCCTACTCACTTATGCAACTCAAGATCGCGTCTCTGGAAGACATCAAGTTAATGAATGAGGCCTTAAAAATGACACTAAAATGGTTAACTAACAATCATCTGAAGCTAAACGCACATAAAACAGAATTCTTACTAATCTCACCACAAAAGAATCACTCAGAAGTGAAGGAATGGTCTAAAATGATTACAGCGTTAAATTGCACCCCTACCATAGTTGACTCAGTGAAATCACTAGGAATCACACTAGGAATCAGCACCAAACATACACCACCAGTCGCACAGGAGCAGCCAGATGCATTGTGCAATTTTGAAATCGAGGGCCTAAGGCGGAAATCTTCTTTTGGCAAAGTGGCTGTAGGTATGGCACCAGAGGTTGCAGGAGGAAGACCAATAACAGCAGAAGTAAGTAGAGGCATAGTGAGTCATAGGGGCACTTGTGGTTCATCTCACCAAGGCCCAGGGGATTTGGGTACAGGGTTGCCTTTCAACGTCAGAGTCTTCTTACCAACTATACCCTCAATTATGTCACCCTGCTGTGGGAAGGGGCATAGACCTAACTTCAAGATGGTGGGGACTGAAATATGAACTTCACCTCACCTCACCTCCCCCACCTTAGGGGTGAAGTTGGCAGAGGTGGTATTCTGAGGTTTTTCCCACAAAGATGTGAGCAGGCTCTTACACAACATAGGGGACAGGGTCAAAACATACATAGGATATTATCTCCCTCTTGACACCATGTATTCTTACACATCAAATGCTCCCTTGTTCATACCTTCACCACACAAACCTAAATAACTGAACCCAATTATATGTGATGAGGTAACGTTTTATTGCTATAGCAGTATATTAAAAGCAATGCTTATCATAAAATCACAGCCTGACAGTTTCTGATGCACGATAACTTAATGATCTATTGAAATATCCTCAGGCACAATTTATACATCAATGTACATCAATTAAAAACAGATTAAATCAAAAATGTTTTAATTAAAACAATGTAAAAATGTCACACATTGTTGTCTGCAAGTATGAATAAAAATGTAATAACCTAAATCATATTGTTGTCGACGTGGCATTTCGGTGGGTGCAACTCGATAAAACCTCCTTCTTCACGACTTCAATTATATGACAACAGTAATCTATTGATAAAAATATAAAACATGATTACTACTATATTAAAAATAACACAATCACATATAAAGGGTTCAGCAATTATTTACACATCCCTTCTATTCACAGCTACTCATTAGATCTCATTCAGACTGATATTTTTTTAAATATTAGGCTTTTGAAAAGTTTTTTTTTACCGATGGGTTTAGGCCCTCAGTCAGGATATCAGTGGTATCTTAAAATTCACTGGTCATACAGCCCAAATTCATATTACATTACCGCACTTAGTTTGAGATTCTCATTTATCCAGTGATTATATTTTTATGGGTATCTGGAATTTTATTTCCTCTGAGTGCCAAACCAGATATCAAATCTGTAAGCAGAAGTGTGATATTTAGGAACAATTAAATTCGCCAGGGGGGATGCCACCCAGTCAAGATAACAAAGTATACTGGTAGTGACCTAGGTGATTTATTGTGCCCACAATCATGAGTTACATACAAATTATCTTTTGATTGTAGAATATTACGTGAGCTGGAATCCATCAACAAAAATATATATTTTGCGAAAAGCAAACTGGTCTCTGTAGAGTATTTCTAAATTACCTGAGGGGCCTATATATATTTTATTTATGAAAAATGAAAATTCCGAACTAATTGTGGTAGTGTAATATGAAATTGGGTGGTATGTCTAATGATTTTTAAGATGACACTGATATCCTGACTGAGGGCCTAAATCCATCTGTTAAAAAACTTTTACAACAAATTCAAAATCGTAATTGTTAAAAAAAAAACATCAGTATGAATGAGTTCTAATGGATGCTGTGAATAGAAGGGATATGTAAATAATTGCTGATCTCTTTATATGTGATTGTTATATTTTTAATAGAGTAGTAATTATGTTTTATATTTTTATCAATAGGTAACTGTTGTCATATAATTAAACTCCTGAAGAAGGTGGATTTATTGAGTTTCACCCACTGAAACGCAGCGTCAACAATTTTATGGTTTCGGTTATTGCAAGTTTATTCATACATGTGAACAACCATATGTGTGACATTTTTGC
This sequence comes from Lissotriton vulgaris, assembly GCF_964263255.1. Lineage (NCBI taxonomy): Eukaryota > Metazoa > Chordata > Amphibia > Caudata > Salamandridae > Lissotriton > Lissotriton vulgaris. The sequence goes on from NC_141698.1 coordinate 533,325,044, forward strand.
GTTATTTCAATTAAAATATTGTTGGTTTGATGTGTTTTTAATTGAAGGACATTTATGTATAAATTGTGTTTGAGGATATACAAATAGATCATTGAGTTATCAAGCATCAGAAACTGTCAGGCTGTGATTTTTTAATAAGCATGGTTTTTAATATTTGTATACTGCTATAACAATAAAATGTTACATTTTCAAATATAATTGGGTTCAGTTTTTGAGGTTTGTTGGTAATTGTTCAAACAAGGTAGTGTTTGATGTGTAAGAATATATAATTTTATGTTTTTTGCTTCTGAAGTTTTCTAACCGGTTTTCCAGCCCAAAGTGTCAACTGTGGACTGCCACCTGCTGCTAGCAGCAGAGGCTGGGGGTGGCATTACAAAGGTGGCAGGTCTTTGAAGCTTCCGTGTTTGAGCACGGGCCTATCCTGGTGGAGGATATCTGACATCTCTGCTCAGAATTTGCATTGTTTCTGGTCCCCGAGAGCAGGGGCTCTCTGCCAATGCATCCAGAAACATGTCTGGTGGTGGCAAAGCCAGTCACAGACCACGCCAGGGTTTTCCACTGGCATAAGTGTGGATTTTTGAGAGTAGTAGTTTGGTACAAAACACTCATATGTTCAGTGAAGCCATCATGGCACTGGCGAACTCAAGTTTTCGGGTTTCCAGCCGATGTACTCTTTGTGGCTTTACTGCCTCTTACAATATTAAGGAATGGACACCAATATTGAAGTGCATATCTTCTCATGCAGATATGCCCTTACCTGTGGTATAGCACATCCTGCCTTATGGCTATCAGGCCTGCTAGAGGGGTGACTTACCTATGCCTTCAGGCAGTGATGGTTGGCATGGCACCCAGGCAGGGTGCATTGTTGACTTTGTAGTTTCCTCCCTCACTGAGGCATGCAAGCTCCAAGGGCAGTGACATGGTCCCAGTGAGGGGGGTACCACATGACCCTCTTCAGCTCCCAGGGTACCATTTACCAGGGTCTTACAGGGGGTAGAATTATTAATTGACGGTTTGCTTTTAAGGAAGGAGCCCTTGCACAGGGGACCTGGTTGGCAGGGACCCTGTGCTCTATAATCAAAATCACATCAAAACCAGGTGCTAACTATGCAAAAAGAGGCACGCACTCACATGACCCCCCTAAAATAAAAGAGGATGAAACTAACCTTCCCCTGGAAAGTCTTTATCTTCTAAGTGAAAGAACATGGTTTGCATTGGCATGGGCAATCCCAGTTCTGTGTTCTACTGAGAATCCATTTTGTGTAGGGATATGGACCACCGTAGCAGTTTTGGATTTTCACCTTTCATCTGTTGTAACTATCTGAGAGGCCTGTGGTCTGTCTGAACTAGGAAGTTTGTGTCAAACAGGTATGGCTGCAACTTCTTCAGGGCCCAGACCACAGCAAAGATTTTCCTCTCTATGACACTCCAACGCTGTTCTCTTGGGAGTAGTCGTCTGCTATAAAAGCAACAGGTTGGTCATGTACCTCATTATTTGTCAGGGCTAGGAGGACTGCACTTTACCATGCTCAGAGGCATCTGTCTGCACAATGAGCTGCTTGGTAGAGTCTGGAGGTTTAAGGACTGGGGTAGAGCACATTGCATGCTTCAGAGTACCAAATGCCTTTTGACACATCACTGTCCAGTTTACCTTGGCATCCTTTTGGAGGTAGGTTCTGTGAGGGGAGTCACCATGGACCCATAGTCCTTCACAAACCTCCTATAGTACCCAGTCAAGCCAAGGAATGACTTAATGTTGCCCTGGGTTGTTGGACCTACCCAGTCCAGAATAGTCTGAATCTTGGATTGGAGTAGCTGAACTTGCCCTTCACCTACCATGTGACCCAAGTATACCACCTTTCCCTGTCCCATCCGGCACTGTTTAAACCATCAGAAGGTGACAGAGGGATTATTTAGTCCAAAAGGCATCACAGTAAACTGGAAGTGCCTATTTGAGGTAGAGACTGCTGATTTAACTTTTTCTTCAGGGGTCAGACTGAGGTTCCGTGACGATTTGAACCCGTGTTTTCAATATTGTCGGAAATACATATTATTGGTATCAGCGAACCGCAAATGATCCATTTAGCATATCCTGGTGTTTTCGCTATGCTACAAGCAAGAGTACTCCTGTTACAAACACATTTCCGATCTACCCATGGCATCCATCTTAGATCCTGGCAGCCATTTTGTGTTTCTTGCCCTCACATACGCAATAACCCCTGATTACTCAATTTCGATTAAGGACACGTAGGCTTAGCCGGCGATTCACCTTTCCAGTAACACGTGCACCTTAGACCAGAACACGCTGTGGTTGCATGACTCGACAAAGGCTGCCTCCTCTGCCTGAGGCCAGTCCTGCTATACTGGTTCTTGTGTTCGTTGGCCTGATCATGATTAGGTGGCCGAAGCTGGTAGCCTTGATCATTTACAACCCACAAACATCCCTTATCCTGCTTCTCTATCTTCTGCACCTGGCTCTGCTCCTTTCCTTCTGGGCCTTTATTAGGGGGAGGTAACGAAATTTACGATGAGGCGGTCCGGGTCTTGAATGAAAAGTTGACATGAGATTATGATGGAAAAGTGGGAACCCCTCGTTCGTAATGTTTTGACATCAGATATTGTTGACGATTCCTGTGCAACGCCAAATATTTATTGTTTAGGACACAAAGTTTTGGGAATGTACTAACATGTAAAGAATTTGCCCGAAGCCTAATATTTAGTATATAAGGAGCAACCCTCTTTGTACAAATCGAACAGGCTCCTAGATACTGCCCGTGTGTAGTTTCTGTGACTTCTGTGTCCCTGCAGTAATAAACCTTTGGTCTTTGACGCCACCATCGAGAAGCCCGTGTTTCTGTTTATTTGTGCACCGAGACAGGTGGAACTCTGGGGTCTTCGGGTGTTATCCCTGACACCTCTGGACGGAACCAAAAAGTCCAGAACTCCAATTGGCGCCCAAAGTTAAGTATTTAGTGGTTGCTAGTTGGTTACTTCGTAAGGGTTGTTAAAATCCTTTTTGGTTCTTGGTTTGGTTTGGTTTCGTAAGATTATCACTGGTTGTTGTCCTGGTTACGATAATCTATTGGTTTAGTTTGGGTATCGATACATCAGTTCGCTTTTGGTAGGCCTAAGTTCTTGGTTCAAGTGCACATATCTGTTTCTTGTTTTGTTCGTTCTTTGTTCCGGATTGCAAAATGGTAAGTCGGAAAAATTGTATGTTGTCGTGTTTTGGTTGCAACAGTGATTCCCGCTTGGAGGACTCATGTCTGGTTCCTCCGATTGGGACTCCGTTATATGATCTTTATTGTAAGTTTGGTGTAGGTCCTATATCTTATAATGAGGTGTGGGTCCGTTATACGGAAAAGGATGGTGTCCTTAGTTGGCCACTGCATGGTAGTTTTGAACCCGAAATCCTTGATAATTTGGAAGCGAAATTGTTTAAAAAGAAAGCCCGGCCGGCAATGTTTGATTCTTTCCGTTTCTGGCGAAAAGAATCTAAACAGAGAGAAATTAAAAGGTTGAAGAAAGAACAGAAAGAGCAAGAGTTAACTTTAGAACAAGCGGCTAAGCAGCTGCAAGATAACGAGTCTGAGAAAGCAATGGAGATAGCTACTAGAGAGCGTAATTTGGCAGTAGACAAGTGCTATCCTGCCTTGCCATCGAAAACAACTAAGATAGTAGAGGATCCCGAAAACGATCCTCTGTTGTCTTATTTGTTACAGTCACCTCCACCGTATGCACAGGGTGCTACGGCTCCGCCTGTACCGAATGTTCAATTGCCGGTTGCTGTACAACCTGGCATTCCTGCTCCTGCCCCTCAGAATCAAGCTCCTGTACCTCCTGTAATTAATGTGAATATTCCTTTGGCACCCCCTCTTCCTGGGTTGCCGGCTTCTTTGCCTATACCTGTATCGCTTACACCTACTGTTTCACAAGCTATCCTACTAGATACTCCTACTGTCCCGCTATCTGTTCCAACTGCTACTGTGTTCTCCACATCTGCCAGTATTATGACTCCGCTTTCTGTTCGTCGAAGAATCACTGATTCTGTCTCTAATATTCTGTCTCCTTTCTATAAAACTTTAATTAAGACTCCTACCTCTGACTCCGTACAGAGACGTAGTCAGCTCCCAAGTACTGAGGAACGGGGAATATTAGATTCCACGGCTCTCCGATGGATTTCGAAGAGTAGAAGATATAGTACGAGAGATGTACTAGATACGTTTATGCAATGGAATGAACCAACGCAACGATATGTCTTTGACGAGATGTGCTCTCTTTTACGTGAGGAACTAGAAGAAGATGACTCTGAATCGAATTTAGAAGACTTAATTAAGGTTCAGAAAGAGTTTGCTGCAGGAATGATAGTAGGTCCAAATATAAAAGAAGCGATGGAACTGATTTTAAGTTATAGGAATGATCCATCTCTTCTCTCACCGAGAGACTTAGAGAAAAGTAGTACGAAGCAGAATCGCCAATATCCAATGAGGGAGGTTCCTCCTATTTGGCGCGAAGCTGTGCAAGCTGATGCTATTAATGGTATTGCAGCCGCTCCGGCGCAATTCCAGAGAGTATGGATACACATTCCATGGAAGCGAGCCGAAGTGTTAGCAGTGAAACAGGCCTTGCCAGATCCGCGTAAAAATCCTGCCGGATACTATAAGGAATTAGCACAGACAGTTGAGGCTTGTGTAATGAATCTAGCGGACATTGACATGTTATTTGGGAATGTAGTTCCACAACCAATTTGGGCCAAGATACGTAAAGAGAATCATCCAGTTGCCCTAGGTGGTGATTGGGCAGCTATCATTGCAGCAGATGGTCAGCAAATAGGTGGTTCCAAACCCGAACCTCTAATTGCTAATCTTCCAGGTAGGATAATCGACTTAATGAAGACTCTAATGCCAGCACTGCGCGTTAACTGGGATAAGTTGTCCGCATGCAGGCAAAAGAAAGACGAAAGTGTCTCCGACTTCTTCACAAGATTCGAAGAGACTTTTGTAGATCATAGTGGTCAGGATATGAGCACAGAAGGAGGACAGAGATTGTTTGTCGATAAATTTGTACACAATTTACTACCAGAGCTCTGCAACAAATTGAAAGATTCCGAGAGTGCGTGGGCTGTCTCTACAACTGCGCAAATACTTGCAACTGCACAGTATTATGAAAACAGGGATAAAGAGGAGAAAGAGAAATCAGATAAGAAAACGAAAGACTTAAAGACTAAAGTTCTTTTGCAACAGGCATATCCGCCTCGCATGAATCAGACTAATACGCAGCAAGGATCGTATCAAAGGACAGATTATGGTTCCCAGAGACCACAATATCAATGGAATCAGTGTGCGTACTGTAAGAAAGAGGGTCACTATAAGAATGATTGTCCAGTCAGCGCAAAATAACGCATCCGCAGCTCAGAGAGGTCGTGGTGGTTTTGTGCAGAATTCTAGAGGTCGAGGACGAGGTGCTATGCCTCCACAGACGAATGATCGCCCTTCCAACCACTTTGATCAACGAAATGGACAATCTGCCCAACAAAATAGATCTCAACAGTATCATGTTGAGGACTATTGTGAAAACGTTGAGGGTTTTCAACAAAATGAGTACTAGGACAGCCATGGACAGAGAGAGGGAGTAGTATCAGTTCCAGTGGATCAGAGTGGGCCTTATGTCACAGTAGCAACATCAGGTGTAGTCGAACCGTTTCTGTTGGATACTGGTGCAGCAAAAAGTTCTATCATTCATGCAAAACTCCCTGGCGCACCTTTGTCCGGCTTAACAAATGTTTCTGTAGGTTTTTCAGGCGCCCCTGTTTATAATCCCATATCTGGTCCTTTGTCTATTTCTGTTGGACCGTGTCAATTGAAAGCACCTTTGATTTTGACGACAGGTTGTAATGAAAATCTGCTTGGTTTAGACTTGTTAAAACGCCTATATGCGACATTGTACTGTTCTCCGGAAGGAGTACAGCTTACATTGGGTAAAAGAATCACCTCTCTGCGATGTACTTGTCTATGGATGCACTCCCGCCAGAGCTGCGTTCACTCCCTGATACTCTTTGGGCGACTGGTCCTAATGATGTAGGCCTTTTGGAAATACCACCATATGTAGTCACGTTGAAAGCAAATGTAAAATTTCCACGAATTCTTCAATACAAAATCTCTAGTGAAGGTGAACGTGCACTTTTATTAATTGTACAAGATTTGATTAAGAAAGGTGTGGTTGAAGAAACTAGAGGAAATGTCTGTAACAGTCCTGTATTACCGATTTTGAAACGAACTGATCCTACAAAGCCTCCAGTATATAGGTTTGTTATCGATCTCAGAGAGGTTAATAAGATTGTGGTTCCGCAGTTTCCTGTGGTTCCAGACATTACTGCCTTGTTAACGTTGATTCCTGCTACAGCCACATGGTTTTCAGTCATCGACTTAAAGAATGCCTTTTTCAGCATTCCGATAGCCGAAGAAAGCAGAGATATTTTCGGCTTCTGTCTAGGAGGTCGAAGCTTCAGATTTAAACGCGCTCCACAAGGCTATTGTGAGAGTCCGTCCATTTACAGTCAGGCATTAAAAAGTCAGTTAGATTCTTTTATACTTCCTCCAGGTTCTGCTCTAGTGCAGTATGTAGATGACCTTCTAGTGGCTGCCGATAACAAGGAAACTGGCAAAGCAGCTACGATTTCGTTATTGCATCATTTGTCAAATTTGAATCACAAGGTGTCACCTTCGAAAATGCAATACTGCTGCCAAGAAGTGACCTACCTAGGTCATCTCTTGTCAAAGGAGGGAAGGAAGTTGACCCCAGAGAGAATAAAAGCAATTACACAGATGAGTGTTCCCCACACGCAGAGAGAAGTACGTGCCTTTTTAGGTATTACTTCGTACTGTAGGCAGTGGATCCCAAATTTTTCTCTTTTAGCAAAACCATTGGTAGCTTTGACTGGGAAAGGTGTTCCGAGTCCGGTGCCATGGTCTGCTGAATGTCAGGAGAGTTTTTCTGAGTTACGAAAAGCATTGTGTTCAGCTCCTGTATTGGGTACACCCGATTACAGTAAGCCATTCACGCTCTATGTTCACGAAAGAGAAGGTTGCGCGTTGAGTGTTCTGACACAGAAATTCGGTGATAAACAACGCCCTTGTGCGTATTTTTCATCAACATTAGATCCGGTAGCCAGAGCATTACCTAGTTGTTTGAGAGCTACAGCGGCAGCTGCGGCTTCCATTCGACAATCTGCTGGTTTGGTGATGAATAACATGCTAGTGGTCATGGTTCCTCATGCTGTGGATACACTCATGAACAGAACCAAGACACAACACCTTACCAGTGCTAGATTATCTGGCTACGAGTTGACACTGCTAGCAAGTCATATTCAAATCAAAAGATGCAATATATTGAATCCAGCAACATTGTTGCCGACTAATCAAGAGTCGAGTGATTCCGAGCCCCATGATTGTTGTTTCAGAACTGAGGAAGAGACAAAAGGACGAATTGATTTAAAAGACACTCCGTTATCAGATCCAGATGGCACGTTGTATGTGGATGGGTCATGTTTTAAACTGGAGAATGGTGATGTGACCGCTGCTTATGCAGTAACGACTTTGAGGACGATTGTGGAGACTGCAAGAGTGAGTCAGAATTCTGCCCAAGCTGCAGAATTAATCGCTCTAACAAGAGCGTGTGTTTTAGCTAAGGGAAAGAGAGTGAATGTGTTCACAGATAGTCAGTACGCGTTTGGCGTGGCCCATAGTTTTGGCCGTTTGTGGAAAGAAAGAGGTTTCATTACGTCCCATGGGACTAAGATTCAACATTGTCAGCTAGTTAACGACTTGTTGGAATCTCTAACCTTGCCGACTGAAGTTGCAATTGTGAAATGCAGTGCTCATAAAGCAATCACGGATGATGTTGGTCGTGGGAATGCTTTTGCTGATGAAACCGCTAAACAGACAGCTAGAGATATGATGAGTAGAATGTATGTTGCTACGTCTGCTAGATGGATTTCCGAGTCTGGAATGTGTGAGAATACAGTGGAAAGTGTGAAAGAGATTCAGAAAGAGGCAACTGAGGAGGAAAAACGTGCATGGAAAGAAAGTACGGGCAAGTTGGATTCGAGTGGGTGTTGGATTGATTTGTCGGAACAACAGCGTTGGATGTTGCCTGATGCGTACGTGCTCACTGTGGTGACAATGGCACATGGAGTAGCGCACATAACTTCTAAAGGAATCTGTAAAATGTTGGCTCCAGTCTGGAAGAATGATGGGATTAGTAAATGTGCAAAAAGAGTGGTGAAAAATTGTATGGTATGCCTGATGCATAATCCTGGCAAGGGAACCCTTACACCTGCTGGTCACTTTGCGCCACCTTCCTGCCCCTTTGAAGTAATTCAGTTAGATTTCATACACATGGATCGTTGTAATAACTTAAAGTACGTCCTGGTGGTAGTCTGTGCATTTTCCAGATGGATCGAAGCATATCCACTGAAGGACAATACTGCCCTATCAACTGCCAAAATTCTTCTCAAAGAATATTTCCCTAGATACGGAATGCCATGGATTGTATGGTCAGATAACGGAAGTGAGTTTATAGGGAAAGTTATGCAGAGTGTGTGTGCCGGTTTAGGCATAAAACAAAAGTTCCACAGTGCAAACCATCCCCAGTCTGCTGGTTTAGTTGAGGGTTACAACGGCACCCTCAAACTAAAACTAGCTAAAATACAGGCATCCACGGGTTTATCCTGGCCAGACGCACTACCCTTGGCTTTGTTATCCACGAGAGTGACTGTGCATTCTAGAGTAGGGCTTAGTCCATATGAAATTGTCTTTGGCCGTCCTGCTAATATTTGGGGAGTGCCAAGGCCAAAGGAATTTTGTTCTCTGGAATATCCAATGTTGATTGATTACCTTTACGACTTGACTGCTAAATTGAGTCTTATTCACCAACAGGTTTTCGACGCATTGCCAAAGCCTCCGGAGAGTCCAGGGCATCAGCTGAAACCAGGTGACCACATTGTGGTACGAAACTTTGCAAGGACGAAGAACCTTCAGCCCAGATTTGTTGGCCCCTACCAAATACTTCTAACAACGAGAACTGCTGTTCGTGTGGCTGGTCGCAAGCATTGGATCCATGCGACCCATGTCAAACGTGTGCCCTTGCCACTTCCTTATGACAACTGGGTGAAGAAGGGAATTGGTGCCTCTGAGTTCGAGCGAACACCCAAGTTTGTCCCTTTCAGCGATGCCGAATTGATAACTGACACTTCGAACTCTGACTCTCCTCCTGAAACTACTCCTTTGATTCCTGAACACTTGCCCTCTGCATCAGAAGAAACTTTGCCATCTGCGAACTTGAACACTGCAACCTCTACCGACAACACACTGTTTCCTTATCAAACGGTTCCTGCAAAACTAAGATACAACTTACGATCTCGTAATATGGACAAATAAAGCAGGAAACTGCCTATTGTGATATTTGAAATTCTGAACTTTTGCCTCCAGCCAGGAAGTTTGCTATTGTTTTATTGTTTTTTAAATTTGCCTTGCCGTCTGGGTAGCCGTAGGGTCGTGGCTGTGTGCCTAGTTGAATCTGCGGGGGTCAGACACAAGGTCGATCTTTCTGTTGGTTCTGGGAACTCCCAGGGCTGATAGAGGCATTTTCATCTACGTACACATCATCAGTGGTCGCGAGCGGATTGTAGAAGATGGAGCTTCCTGCGCTGCAACGAGAAAATGTGATTTATGTTCGCAGAAACAGACTTTACAGAATCCTTCATAGTAAATGTTTTCTGATGCAATGTGCTATTACATTTTTAATTGTTTTGATAACGTTGGTGGGTGGAATCGTTTTTGGTATAAATTTAATCTTTGTGCCAGTAACTACAGTACCTCCCCTTGATCCTGCTACCTCTACTGTGGCTTCTATACACTCTTTTCACTCATTTCCTGAACACGAGCAAGCTCGACGCTCAGAATTTATCAATAACACTTTCGTACAGCTCTTGCACCAACACCAACTGGTAGTTAACACTACAGACTGCTGGGTGTGTGGCTTGATACCCCACACTATGGATAAAGGCATTCCCTATCTGGTTTTGCCTTTTAGCTATAATGGATC